>NC_064642.1:67926495-69138995 GCF_023864345.2 Schistocerca serialis cubense
GCAGTCTTTAACACTGGTAGCATGCCGCGACAGCGTGGACGTGAACCGTATGTGCAGTTGACGGACTTTGAGCGAGGGCGTATAGTGGGCATGCGGGAGGCCGGGTGGACGTACCGCCGAATTGCTCAACACGTGGGGCGTGAGGTCTCCACAGTACATCGATGTTGTCGCCAGTGGTCGGCGGAAGGTGCACGTGCCCGTCGACCTGGGACCGGACCGCAGCGACGCACGGATGCACGCCAAGACCGTAGGATCCTACGCAGTGCCGTAGGGGACCGCACCGCCACTTCCCAGCAAATTAGGGACACTGTTGCTCCTGGGGTATCGGCGAGGACCATTCGCAACCGTCTCCATGAAGCTGGGCTACGGTCCCGCACACCGTTAGGCCGTCTTCTGCTCACGCCCCAACATCGTGCAGCCCGCCTCCAGTGGTGTCGCGACAGGCGTGAATGGAGGGACGAATGGAGACGTGTCGTCTTCAGCGATGAGAGTCGCTTCTGCCTTGGTGCCAATGATGGTCGTATGCGTGTTTGGCGCCGTGCAGGTGAGCGCCACAATCAGGACTGCATACGACCGAGGCACACAGGGCCAACACCCGGCATCATGGTGTGGGGAGCGATCTCCTACACTGGCCGTACACCACTGGTGATCGTCGAGGGGACACTGAATAGTGCACGGTACATCCAAACCGTCATCGAACCCATCGTTCTACCATTCCTAGATCGGCAAGGGAACTTGCTGTTCCAACAGGACAATGCACGTCCGCATGTATCCCGTGCCACCCAACGTGCTCTAGAAGGTGTAAGTCAACTACCCTGGCCAGCAAGATCTCCGGATCTGTCCTCCATTGAGCATGTTTGGGACTGGATGAAGCGTCGTCTCACGCGGTCTGCACGTCCAGCACGAACGCTGGTCCAACTGAGGCGCCAGGTGGAAATGGCATGGCAAGCCGTTCCACAGGACTACATCCAGCATCTCTACGACCGTCTCCATGGGAGAATAGCAGCCTGCATTGCTGCGAAAGGTGGATATACACTGTACTAGTGCCGACATTGTGCATGCTCTGTTGCCTGTGTCTATGTGCCTGTGGTTCTGTCAGTGTGATCATGTGATGTATCTGACCCCAGGAATGTGTCAATAAAGTTTCCCCTTCCTGGGACAATGAATTCACGGTGTTCTTATGTCAATTTCCAGGAGTGTATATATCTGTGACATTTCTGCTCTTGCATTGACAGGTGTAAGGACATTACATAATTTTTGATACTTACTATAAAAACGAGGTTAGAAATCCGCCGATAATCACAGAGACCGTTGTCGACTTCTCTTCTTATTTCTACGAATATTGTAATCTCGCCATTAGAAACAAGCATAAACCCACGTTTTTTGGACTCCGATGTTCCAGGGAGTGTTTCTTATAGAACATAACAGTTATTAAAATTACAACACGGAGAAGGAATGAAAATAATGAAATTTTACCTATTGAGTGTATACAGTACTGTAGGAAAAATACATAATTAAATTTGTGTGAGATTTTGGGGTGTACAGAGTGGACAATGTAGTATACGTAGCACTGCTCTATGGGTCTCTTCCACTTCTTTCTGCTGAGTGCATACTTGTCGATTTCGAATTGATGTTCATCCTAGCTGTGTCCCATAGTACGTATCACTTCCTCTTCCTCTCGTTCCATCTGTTCTGCCAGAGAATCCTATCCTAGGCAGATACTCTCTTTTATCCTTGCTATGTGACCAGCCTAGCTCAATCTTCTCTTCATTAGCACTTCAGCGATGTTTTTACAGCCATCTCCGTTCTTTCCTTATCCTTCATTCTGCATGGTTTTCATCACTTACGGGCATAAAAATGTCCCTTAGTATTTTCGTCTCGAATGTTAATAGTTTTTCTTCGTCTTTCTTTCTAAATATTCATGCTCCACATTCCTATAATGTTACTGGTACAATACTTGATTGATAGAAGCGAATTTTAAAGTTAGTATTAAGTGGTCTTTTCCATAAGATACTGATACCATTAAAATGGTTTTTATTCACTGCTGCTAGATGCGCATCGGTTTCTACATCAGTTCTGTTGTTTGTACTAAAAAAAACTTCCTAAGTGCTTCAAGGGATGAGCCGTTTAGAAAGTGACTCCATCTGCAATCAAAGATTCGGATTTTCTTAACTTACGACAAGATATTCTGGTTTCTCATCATTCACGCGTAATCCATTTTTCTCATTGACTGTTTTAAATTTGCATCATTATGATTAATTTGGTTTGTAACAGTTTATTAGTGCTACATTATCTGTGTAGGCAAGTGTAGTAATGTCCTCCCCTCCACCTTGCAGTTGTATTCTTTGTGCATTAGCTTTTAGTGAACTCTGTGTCGATCATCTTTAAGATGAGGTTAAATACAATAGGTGATATTGACTTCCCTAGTCTCTTCCCAGTGTACGCCTTAAAATGTTCAGTTACTCCTGCAGGTGCCTATACACGTTTTAGCTAGTTCGATAGGCCTCTGAGGGTATTTCAAATCCACTCGTTATTTGTTCAGAGGGCGGGCAACGATAAACGCTCTAGAGCGGCTGGGCACTGTGTGAAACAGTGCTTTGAAGACAGAACTCGGCACGTGAGTCCGTGTTGCTTCTACATCTCCGCCTGCATCTAAGTGGCTACTGTCGAATTCACAATTAACCGGCGAGAAAGGGTTCATTGAATCACCTTTAAGGTATTTCTCTGTCGTTCACCTCTCGCATAGCGCGCCGGTAAAGCGAATATTTAAATCCTTCCGTGCAGGCTCTGGGTTCTCTTACTTTATTGAGAGGATAATTCGTTCCTATGTTAGCCAGTTTTGATTATATAAGGAACTGTTGTGCATAGCGACTGTAGACACTAAGGAAAGGGAGGCACACAGCAGTCAGTTGCAATCCTATTAGTTTCACATCTTATTTCGGCTATAAATAGCCATCTTCAGTGCATTTGAAGTACTCGCAGCAGTACATGTCACCATACAATCTTATTGGTGTATGGTCAGAAGGCCGTAAGTTCATTGGATTGTAATTCAAATGCATTGAAGATTGCTATTTATTGCCGTAATCCATGTATGCAAGAGTAATAAAAATTATTTGGATTGCAACAGATTACTTTGTGCCTCTTCTTCCAATGGAGGTGGGTGTCAGCAAAACATTTTCACTTTTGAAAGAGAACTTGGAGATTGAAATTTCGTGAAATGATCTGGCCGTAACGAAAAACACCTTGTTTTTAATGACTGCTAAACCAACGGTCTTATCATATGTGTGAGACTCTCTTCCTAGTTCACGATAGAAAAAAAAGACGAGCTACCGTTCTTTGAATTTTATGACATTCTATGTCAATCCTATCCTGTGAAGATCCTACACCGCACAGCAGTACTGTAGCAGAGGACGGACAAGGGTAGTGTAGGCGTTCTGTTTAGTTGATCTGTTGTATCTTGTAAGATTCTACCAGTAAAACGCAGTCTTTGGTTAGCCTTCCGCACACGTGGACGTTCCAACTTAATTTATTCGTATTGGTAATCTCTAACTGTTTAGTTGAATTCGTGTGATTTATAGTGTAATCGACATTTACCCGATTCCTTTCAATACACATACGGATGACTTCACACTTATGAATATTTCGAGTCAATTGCTACATTTGTCTCCATAGTGATATCTTGCTTAACCATTTTGTAACTGGTTTTGATCTGATGACTTTACGAGAGGGTAAATGAGAACAACCTCTGCAAACAATCTAAGAGGGTGCTCAGATGTTCTGCTAAACCGTTTGTATAGATCAGTGGTTCCCAACAGGTGGTCGGCGGACCCCCAGGAGTCCGCTAGCTATGCCAGAGGGGGTCCGCAAGATGTTATTACAATAAAAAAATATATTAAACATATTTCGTATTACAACAGATTTTGTAGTTCTGGCCGCTTCCTGCATGAGCAGAGCTTTACCGAACGCTAACTTCTGCGTCTGGCGTCTTCCTAGAGCCAACTGACACTAGCACAGTCTAGCGCAAAACTAGAATTAGATAGAGGCAAATAGTTCTGCTGTATGCCGTTAGACTACGGGCGCTGCCTCTTTGCAGCTGACAACTGACAGTCACTTTACCAAGAAACTCGCATTTCAGACGACAATCGGCCATTGTTAATTTATTTCCAGTACTTTCACAGACCGTATAGGTTACATATTCAATATTCTGTATTAAAACAGTAGCGTTTGTAAAGCGTTGTTTTTTGGGGGAAGATACAGTTCGCGTGGTTAAAAATGGCCCGTTGGTTAAAAAGTGGTTCGTCAAAACGAGAAAGGACTACAGATGAAGAGGAAGATAATGCATTTGTTATACTAAACACCCAGATATGAAGACAAAGATTTTGAACACTAATCAAAAATTTAACAATAACAATGGTGGCTAAATTGAAAAAGTTTGAAGCTCAATTTTTTTCAATAATGAATATGTCAATGTTTTTTTCTAAGTACCAAAAATAGAAAACGTATAAAAAGACTCTTAATTTGGATTTTTAGGTAGTTGATACTGTGATATGACAAGGTACCAGTCATGCTCGATGAGGGGGTTCTCGAGAAAGTTTTGGTGGGAACTCCTGATATAGATCATGAACAACAAAGGGCCTACAACACTTACTTGGGGAACACCACTTTAGTTAACTGGGTGAGTTTCCGTCAGTTATTGAGAAATTTGACCTTTATGACGGAAAATCAAGAAACCAGTAGCACAACTGAGTAGATACTCTATAGGCATGCAGTGTGATTAGAAATCGCTTGTGAGGAATCTGTTCCAGACTACTTCAATCGTACTGGCTGTCAAGTGCTGCCGTATCACTCTCTAGCCAGCCCATGACAAGTCTGTTGCGATAGGTGAGAACTCTGGACACTGTCGAGGCCGAGGACAACACTCGAGCGCCGTTTGTATCGAGGTAGATGAGGACAGCACGGGCAACATGCGGACTTGTGTTATCTTGTTGAAACGGAGACCTCCAAACTAGGGGAAAGCCACCGGCCTCAAAACATGAGAAAAGTAGTGGCTGCTCCCCCAACCTCGGGGCTGTATGAACCAGAAGTCAAGAAGCTGTTTGTGCCCAGTGCTGTCCCACACTACCACATCAGATTCTGAGTCTTTGTGGCGATGACGGATGCAGTCAACTGCTCGTCCTCCCTGGATGCTCCACACACGGAGACCTACAGCGCGATGCTGCACCCACAACAGGGGATCTCTTGACAAGATCCCGCGATGCAGCACAGGTGTGCAGTGGTGTCGCGGGACGCACGACTCTGCTAACACACCAGGGGAATCTGCAAGTATAGTTGCCGTGCTGGCTGTCCTTAGTTCTCCAGGCGTCATCGCACTACCGTGTGGATACTTGTGCTGCAATCCTGCACTACCGAGCAAACGATACCATGAAATAGAGTGAAGCTGACTGATTATGAAATTTAAACTTAATTATTTCTGAAACCAATAAAATTGACGTATTGGTTCTTTTTTCTTTCAGAGTTTGGATATTGGGCTGTAATAATAAAATTTATGGTCTTTACCAGCTTTCGCTCTAAGAGACCGTGACAGTTCTTACAAAAAACTACGTCAATGAACTTCACTCCAGCTGGCGTACCGTGATATTTCTTACAAAAAACTACGTCAATGAACTTCACTCCAGCTGGCGTTGATGCTGGCCGATTATACACTCCTGGAAATGGAAAAAAGAACACATTGACACCGGTGTGTCAGACCCACCATACTTGCTCCGGACACTGCGAGAGGGCTGTACAAGCAATGATCACACGCACGGCACAGCGGACACACCAGGAACCGCGGTGTTGGCCGTCGAATGGCGCTAGCTGCGCAGCATTTGTGCACCGCCGCCGTCAGTGTCAGCCAGTTTGCCGTGGCATACGGAGCTCCATCGCAGTCTTTAACACTGGTAGCATGCCGCGACAGCGTGGACGTGAACCGTATGTGCAGTTGACGGACTTTGAGCGAGGGCCTATAGTGGGCATGCGGGAGGCCGGGTGGACGTACCGCCGAATTGCTCAACACGTGGGGCGTGAGGTCTCCACAGTACATCGATGTTGTCGCCAGTGGTCGGCGGAAGGTGCACGTGCCCGTCGACCTGGGACCGGACCGCAGCGACGCACGGATGCACGCCAAGACCGTAGGACCCTACGCAGTGCCGTAGGGGACTGCACCGCCACTTCCCAGCAAATTAGGGACACTGTTGCTCCTGGGGTATCGGCGAGGACCATTCGCAACCGTCTCCATTAAGCTGGGCTACGGTCCCGCACACGGTTAGGCCGTCTTCCGCTCACGCCCCAACATCGTGCAGCCCGCCTCCAGTGGTGTCGCGACAGGCGTGAATGGAGGGACGAATGGAGACGTGTCGTCTTCAGCGATGCGAGTCGCTTCTGCCTTGGTGCCAATGATGGTCGTATGCGTGTTTGGCGCCGTGCAGGTGAGCGCCACAATCAGGACTGCATACGACCGAGGCACACAGGGCCAACACCCGGCATCATGGTGTGGGGAGCGATCTCCTACACTGGCCGTACACCACTGGTGATCGTCGAGGGGACACTGGATAGTGCACGGTACATCCAAACCATCATCGAACCCATCGTTCTACCGTTCCTAGACCGGCAAGGGAACTTGCTGTTCCAACAGGACAATGCACGTCCGCATGTATCCCGTGCCACCCAACGTGCTCTAGAAGGTGTACGTCAACTACCCTGGCCAGCAAGATCTCCGGATCTGTCCCCCATTGAGCATGTTTGGGACTGGATGAAGCGTCGTCTCACGCGGTCTGCACGTCCAGCACGAACGCTGGTCCAACTGAGGCGCCAGGTGGAAATGGCATGGCAAGCCGTTCCACAGGACTACATCCAGCATCTCTACGATCGTCTCCATGGGAGAATAGCAGCCTGCATTGCTGCGAAAGGTGGATATACACTGTGCTAGTGCCGACATTGTGCATGCTCTGTTGCCTGTGTCTATGTGCCTGTGGTTCTGTCAGTGTGATCATGTGATGTATCTGACCCCAGGAATGTGTCAATAAAGTTTCCCCTTCCTGGGACAATGAATTCACGGTGTTCTTATTTCAATTTCCAGGAGTGTATGTTATGTGACTTTTATTTCTCTGAAACTCTATGAATGATTGAAAAACAAATCTGGGACAATAATTAAATTTTAGTACTACTTATGGAATAACGTTGAAATAAAATTTAATGCCGTATCCACGAGCTATTTTATGCCAGTCACGAGAATAAGAGTTATAGCTCATTAAAAAGTTAAAAATATCAGCCCCGTAGTAAACGAAAGTAGTATTCATATGAGAAGTCCAGAATAATCATACAATGTAAGCTTTTCACAGCTGGTATTACATCACTTAAAACACCCGCGCTAACAAACCGTGGTCGATGTATGAAACTTTCTTGTCCTCTCCGACTGCAGAAGGCATCTTCAGAAGGAAAGAGACGAACTGGAACCAGAAGTCGAGGGATTGCAGAATATATGGGCAGTGGAGGGGCACCACAATCCATCACGTGACGTCAGCTACTAGATTATGTATGTTAATACGAACATTATCGACTGAATGTAATCGATCGTCATCATTACGTTGCAACGTTGACATCCATTTATATCTAATTTAACGCCTTCCTTTTTTCTGATAAAATTATTATGGTGTTTATGACTCTCAATAGCCTCTTTATACATGCGCGCTTGATAATGCGATGTTTTCGATATGACGCTCACCTCACGGAGTTTTATTTCATTATCACTCTCCCGCTAAACATGTTCCGCTACGGTCGATTTTCAGTGTGTTCCTGACGGCAGTTCCTATTGTGTCAAACAGAAGGGTGTTAACACTTCTTTTCGTGGTACCAATACCAACCAGTCCACAACTACACGGAATTTAAAAGATGGGGTTGAGCACCTACGGTCGACGTCCAAGAAAAAATGGTTATTCTAACGTGGAGATACATCGAGCACTTCGCCCTAGGGAGAGAATCAGGGTCGATGAGGAACGACGGCTACCCTGAAGCAAACTTTTCCTTCCGTTCATCAAATGGCTCTGAGCACTATAGGACTCAACATCTGACGTCATCAGTCCCCTAGACTTAGAATTACTTAAACCTGAGGGCATCACACACATCCATGCCCGAGGCAGCATTCGAACCTGCGACCGTAGCAGCAGCGCGGTTCCGGACTGGAGCGTCTAGAACCACTCGGCCACCGCGGCCGGCTCCGTTCATCAGTACGATTGCAGATCGTACTGTAAAAGTGTTGAGGAAGCACGGTGTGGAAACTACCTTGAGACCCATCAGGACGATAAAAGAATGTTTAAGATGGACTAAAGATATACGACATTCTTTGGCTACGGTACATGCGATGTATGTAAAATTCCTTTTAGTTGAGGGCTTTGTTATTTTGGCACCATGAAAAGAAGTGTGAACACCCGTCTGGTTAAACACAAGACCAACTGTCGCCTGAAACATAGGTATAACTCTACTGTAGCGGAACATGTTTACCAAGACAGTAATCATGAAATAAAATACAGTGAGGCGAATGCCATATCGAAAACATTGCATTATCATGGGGGCACGCATAGAGACGCTATTGAGATTTATAAAAAACGTAATAATTTTAACAGAAAAGAGGAAGGCGTCAAATTAGATTGAATTTGGATGTCAACGTTGCAACGTAATAATGACGATCGATTACGTTCGATCGATAATGTTGGTATTAGCAGATATAATCTCGTAGCCGACGTCACGTGACGGATTGTGGTGCCCTCTACACTGCCCATATATTCTGCAACCCCTCGAGATCTGGTTGCATTTCCCCTCTTTACCTCTGAAGATTTCCCCCGCAGTAGCAGAGGAAACGAGAAAGTTTTGTACGTCAACTACGGGCTATTAGCCCGCAAGGTTTAAGTGGTAATCCGGAATACTCTGCATTTAGTCAGTGCTACGAATTAAAGACTCTTCAACAGTAAAAATTATAACTAATATAAAAAAAGTTTCACCACCAATGTGTAGTTGTTCAGCAAGAAATTTTATTTGAACTTTTCGGTCAATTTCATATCAACTGTCAACTTCACCCCGCTTCACGGTCTGTCTGTCATCTAAGGCGCCAGTGACGGAACATTAAACTTCAGTCTAGATCGTCCACGACCCCGCTGCTGCCGAATCCCGACGCATGCTGATTGACATATTCCCTTCGCACACAAGGTATAACACGATATAAGCACTAGCAACTAACGGTTAAATGCTATTTCCGAGTGACTAACACGGTGTGTAATCTTTCTTGAGTACAGAATGTAGATGACGTCACTCTCAACTTGTATCTGCAGTTTCTCTGAAATGCTTATCATTTCATTCCAGTATGACGTTTGGGGCACGCCGTCTGCACTTTAAATAGTAGCAGCGTACTGGTCTGCTTAATGCAGAATCTTACGAGACACGGTTAATATTGCAAGTAGACCCGGAAGGCAGCGACGAGTATTTATGAAGTTGACAAAGAGATTTTAATACTTTCCTTTCACTCCTCAACCACGCAATTCCTGCACCTGGCTCTCGGAACACTAGACAGAGGGTACTCCGGAGCACACCTGTACACCAAGTACCGTTTGTCCAAATTTAGTTAGTGGATACAGTGGAACATCGTTCACTCACAATATTCCTTGGTTAACCGATTTATTCCCAAAAGATGTTCGTCCAGGCTTAATGAAGGTCTTCAATTTTAAAGACATACAAAATGGCTGAGTGAATTCAAAACTGTCCCTACTTCTTTTGATGGCAGTTCACAGGCAGAATGTCTCCAAAACGCAGCAAGAGAAACAAAACATCGAAAAAGTCTATAATACGGTGCGAGGGAACAGTTTGTTCCATCTCATTACAATTAGTTTTTTGTTGCATTATCTTCTTCTTCTTCTGCTTTTACGGCCTCATTGGACCACTTCAGTCAATCATTTCTGGTCCTCTTCTTTGGTATTTTCCCCTTCCGAGTGGCCCAGTATCTCTTCATTCGTTCCGATGCTTTTCGTCGTTCCTTATCTGTGCATTATATTGAATATATTTTCAACATTTTTTTTTAGTTCAAATAGTGTGGTATCTCGAGTGAAGAAGTGGACCACCTGTTTATTTAATTCAATTCATAATTACATAAATGCACTTCCTTTCTCTAATTCCACTACGCTGCCTTGCGTTGATTGAGTTTGGGGTTTGTTTTAACAGTTCGTCTGCTGTTAGTACCAAGACAGAGATGTGGTCACCCTGTAGGTTGGTTAGTGCCAACCTAAGCCTGGAGTAGAGACAGAGATGATGCACCTGTTTGCCAGGGGGTAGTCCGGGGTTGGTAACAGGTCCCCCTCCCCTTCATGTACGGGAACGGCCGTTGAGGGCCGCCATGATAGTCACTCTTGGGGTAGCGGCTGAACTGAGCGGACGCAATCGAGGGCAATCTCCGTCTTTGGCGCCAATTTCACCGTGGGATGAGGTATTATGTTTTACACTGTTACTAATCCGCTCTTTTTCAGGACTCAAATAGTTAGCGTGTCGTTACGGCCATTCATTCATTTCTTGAGAAATTTTGCCTTTACAATTAAAGTTTTCAGTTAGGGTTTCTTTTTCAGAGGCGAGCATGGGGGCTCGCGTTATCTCTTTATAGTGCTGCAATCACTTGGTGCCTTCAGCACGCGAGAGCAGCAATCGCTCTAAAAAAATTGTATAGTTTCACTTTTAGAAGCAACATATTTTTTTTTTTTTTTTTTTTTTTTTTGCAATGGTAAAGTAACCTGGGGCCTCACCCCGCCTATTTAACATGTGGTCGTAACAGCTGATGAGTAATTTGGATGACGATTCCGTGTGAAACCTGGTAGGAGATGCGTGTGTGAGATACTTAAGGTTCTAAGCGTGTGATGTAAAATTTTTCTAGGCCATCTCATAAATTTTGTTCACAGTTCCTTTTTTAAACCCCATTTGCAAGCAGCACGTCCTGACTACTTTGATAAAGAACGGGTTGAGCGTGTGAATGATTGTGTAGAATGGAAAGCAAGAACGAACGGAGCAGTGAGTACAAAGAAATTAGCTGTTGGTGTCTAATTGTACTACCAGCGAGTTACCAGTTCGTTCTTGGAAATTAGTTGAGGTGAGGACGCTTACGTGTACTGTTAATTGATTATTTGCGTTTTCTAAGAATTTGCTTTCTTTTGTGAATATGGGAGATGTTTGTCTCTGCTTTGTTTCCCCGTTTTTCCGCCAAAGAGAATTTTTCTTATTCGGTCCTAGTAGTAATCTTGGGTGCGAATTTCGAACACTGTCCCAGTAGACGAACCACAAGGGCAGCAATGTAGTCCCATCCTCCTTCCCAGTGCTTAAGTAGGAACGAGATGCCTGTCAGCTTAAGCACCTTCAGTGCGAGACAAAACCAGAAGCTATTTGACTTTACTTTGTTTGCAGCAGTTATTAAATTTGTAAAGTTTTGGGGAATATAGATAATAAATGTCATATTACGTTTGTAAAGTTTCTGGGAATCTAGACAATAAATGTCCTATAAACTTGATGTCATGGATTTAGTTGTCATTACAAACTCCAGTCCTGTGTCGAGAGCAATGTCATGAATTTAATGATCATTACAAACCCAAGTTCTGTGTAGAGAGCAATGTTACCAACAAAGTGGTGTCCTTACAGACCATGATAGAGTGTGGCCTTTACTGACTTGCCCAATTGGTTGTTTGAGCCGTCCCCCGCGTTATCCGTTGCGCAAGATTAACATAATAATCATCAGATCATTTAACTAAACTTCGGGCCGGCCCCTTAAATTCAATCCTTCCGAGCAATGTATCAAGTGGGCAAGCACGTGTCAATGAGGCGACTTGGCCACACACACGTCTGGCACGCTCTAGCATAGATAGAAGGAAACAGAGGAAGAGAGATACTAAAAGGTAACGATGCATAACTAAACAGAAGGAACCTTTCAACGGTCGTGGTCGATACGTTATTATTTATTTATTATTTAGTCTTAAAGCCCTTTCTTACATCTGATCAGGACAACAAATACGAAAAAATACTTCAAAATATTCAAAACAATATGAATATGCAACATAATAATAATAATTAGCAATAAAGATAGTAATGAAGCGCATTAAAATTATATTGGTTAATTTATCATATTTGCAACCGTGTTTATTAGACTGTTCATCCACATTAATGTGACTAGCGCGTGTGTTCAACGTCATCACGCAAATAACGACACGTCAGGTGGCACTACTAGCTGTGGAGGATATATAAAGCGTGACAGTAGGGCGCAGAGAACATTGCAGTAGTTGTCGTAACTCAAAACCGACGCGTAATATCTGACGTCCAAATGGGCATGAACATTGGCTTTCGGGCCAAGGGTGAAAGCATTTCCGAAACAGCTAAGTTTATAAACTGCTCGCGATCCATCATGGTCACAGTACACCGTTCATGTCGAAACTGCGCTATCCAAAACCGGCATATAGACACCTGTGGTGCACCATGGGCCATAGATGACGGCTGCAGAGATGTCTTCGAACTAATAGGTGTTCACCTGTTGAGCATCTGACCGCCCAGATGAATCAATGGACTACCTACAGTGTCTCCTAAACGACTGTTCATGGAACGTTGCTGCTTGTGGGGTCCCCAAAGCAAGTGCGTCTTTCATGCACCCGTGCTGGCGAAGGCTGGAATTTACATAACACTACCACAACAGGGCGTCCACCGAATGGCAACAGATAGACTTCTCAGAGAAATCACATTTATGCTTCATTGACGTGAAACATGAGAAAGCAAACAGCCTGCAACAGTCACCGGAAGGTTCCAGTCCAGAGGAGAGAGTGTTATAGTTAGGTGAATGTTTTATTCGTATTCTCTGGGTGACCTCGCCGTTCTGGAAGGCTCATTGGATCAACGAAAGTATGCTTCTATGCTTGGGGACCATGTCCACCGCTACATGCAATTTCTTTTTGTTCGGCACGGTGGCATCTACCAGCAGGACAATACAACATGTCACACAGCTCGAAGAGTACATGTGTGGTTCGAAGGGCACCAACACAAGTGCCTGGTTGATAATTAAAACTGGTAAAAAGACATATAAACAAAAAAAATTAAGAAAATGAAAGAAAAATTGAATGTACACCATGACGATGATGGTAATAACGATTATGACAATGCAAGCCCGTTATGTCTATTGAAATGACGATGGTGAGGGACCCTGATAGCTGTAGGAAAGGGATTGGATTGTCATCGGACTGGAGAACGTATTGATAGAAATATGCTGTGGAATATAAATCCCGGGACGAATGGGATGTATATATTATGAGGGTGGTAGGACTGCAGATAAGCAAGAATAGGGTGTGTGCGAACCTATTTTGTGTGGATACGGTAAGGTAGATAACAGTCGATAAGAGAGTATGTGATGATTTCTCGTTGAGGCGATTGTAGTTACGGTGGGCACGCATTAGAAGGGCTTGGAAGTAGAACGGACGGAGAATTGCGTTAAAAGCGCCGTAGAAGGCGGAACGAGAGACCGAAAGATATGCGCATTGCTTAAGAAAGTGGACTCGCATTCGGGGGATGAGCTTTCCAAATCACCATCTGATATTTGAACTGTCTGTGGTTTTACTAAATCGTTTAAGGTAACTGGAGGAAATCGTTTCATTGAAGAGTCATGGCTGATTTATTTCCCTGTTCTAGTCCTAGCAGCGCTGGGGCATTCTCGTTGATAATTTTGTCGTAGACGGAATACTAAAATCTGATCTTTTTTTTTTTCTTTAAGCATGTGGGTTACTATTTGTGGGAGACTTACGTTTACGGGTGATGTACGACAGACGAAGTATTCTAGGTATTAGAAAGGTGTAGAAAGTTCATAACCTGCTATGAGTTTTGTGAGGATAGCTTTATACAGAAACCGAGGCTGATTGTAAGTCTTTTGTTACGGTGAGTGTGCACTTACCACCCTATGTACTCGTAAGCTGCTGCCTATCTTTTAAGTCACATACTTGTAATGTTACGTGAGCCTCACCACCCTTTTTTAACTAATTTGTGCCTGATTTTATTCTGTGAAGCTCAGTGATGTATGTAAATACCGTAAATGTAAATTTTAATTCAAAAAGTATTTGAAGCGAAGTGAAACGCAGCTGGACAGTAACAAACTTTTTAGCGCGCAATCCCCGCAACGAAAGAAGTTTTTAATATTTGAGTATGGTCTCTAAAAAAAAGACGGTTGATTTATTAAAAAAAGAGGACTGTTGGTCTGTATCTTGGGGAAAGAGGACGTGTTGCTAGGCCGTCGCTCAGAATGTTTTGTTACATTTAATGAAAACCCCTATTTCAGTGATAAAACCGAGTAAAGTATGTGTAATGGCTGCCCAAATTTACGTATACAAAATTTCTGGAAGTGAAGAACAGAAATCTGTTGTTTTTTTGGGAAAAGGAGGTGAACTTCATTGTCGTCGCCGGCTATCAATCGACGTAAGTGTAAAAAGCTCACTAAAATACAGGAAAGGAAGTGCATTCTCTATAGTTATCGTTCAATACGCAACAACCTCTCATAATTTCTTAATTACGGTAACTGGATTATGTTCTTGTATAATAGTATGGTGCTGAACACCACTGACCAATTTTGAGGCAGCAGGACGTGTAGCTTGAAGGAAATTTGTGTGATAGGCAATCTCCTTTTCTCACGAAAAGCAAATTGCTGTTTGATCTTATTTATTTACAACAGTGTTCCCTTAGGTATGAAAAGCTACGAAAACTTGGGCTCAAAGCTATCCGCCATACGGCCAAGTAACTAACAGAGTCGTATTTTAAACCTTAAAGAACAATAACTTCCTACAAATTATAATACGTCATCAACTGGTGCAGAAGCTGATCATTCAAGGAGGCAGCAACCAAAATTCAGGTACCAGTTACGACTTAAAGAAAATTTCTCAATCAAAAATCAATCTCTCTCTCCAAACACACATATAAACATTCATATTATTAAGATAAAAGTCATTTTATATACTGTCACTTTTACCGGTGAATACAACGAGGCGTACCGGTTCAGGGGAGGGGGTGGGGGGACTGTTCCGTACTCGTACAATGGCTGATCAAAAATACTCGGACACCACAATGTAATGTGGGACTGAGCATCATATGTCACACGCCGGTCCAAAAGAGGGTATTGTGTTCTCAGTAGAGAAGCAGTAACAGCACAATGATTCGATTATGATAGCACAGTGACTTGGAACGTAGACTAGTCGTTGCATCTCACCTTACTAACAAATCCATCATCGAAATTTCAACCCTTCTAAAGCTGGCCACGTCGACCGTTGACCGTTGGTGATGTGATTGTGAAGTCACTAGGTGAAGGAACAACCACACACAAAAACCAAGACCAGCCAGACATAATGACAGACGGGCAGGGACCGTCCAATATTGGGAGGGTGTTAAAAAAGCCGCATGAAATCTACTGAACGAATCACTCGAGAGTTCCAAAGTGCTACCAGCGGTCCAGATAGTACAATGACTGTGAGTAGAGAGATGAAAAGAAATGGGTACAATGGTCGGGCAGCTGCTCGTGAGCCATACTGTTTTCTGTAGTCATTCGTAAGCGGCGCTTGAGCTGGTGTAAAAACTAACGCCCCTAGACAGTGAATGATTAGTAATGAGTGAACTGGAGTCATCAATCACACTGGACTCTTGGGCAATCCTATGAAAGTGTTTATGTTTGGGGTTGCCTGTAGAACATTATCTGCATCATTTGTAGTCAACACTGAAGTACGGCATTGATCGTGTTATGAAATGAGCGTTTGTCGTCATTGGCCCGGAGGCCCCTTGCGGGGCAGATCCGGCCGCCTTGGTGCAGGTCTTATTACATACAACGCCACATTAGCCGGCGACCTGCGCACCGCATAAGTATGAAATGATGATGACAACGCAACACCCAGTCCCAGAGCGGAGAAAATCTCCGACCCAACCGGGAATCGAACCCGGCCCCTTAGGATGGAAATCCGTCACGATGACCACTCAGCTATCGGGGCGGCCAGTGACGGTGTAATGGAATGGGATGTTCTCCGTCGTTATGGTGTGATGCCCCTACCGCGCTTAAGAAGACACTAAATGCGCAATGTTGTAAACACATTTTACAGCACTTCTCAGTGAGCAGACTAGAGGAACAATTCACAGAAGATAACCGTTGCTACACCGTGAAAATACACCGTGCTATAGAGCATCATCCATAGGTCACTGGTCTGTCGACAATAGCATTCCCGAAACGGCCGGGCCCACACAGACGCTTGATCTGAATGGAATAGGACACGTTTTGGATGAATTAGAATGTAGACTTCACTACAGATCTCAGAGTCCAACAACACTCCCTCTCATGTCTAGGTTTTTGGGCAAAGATGGGTTACCATAAAACTTCACAGATATTCAGAAATCTCAGTGGAAGGTTCTCCAGCAGAGTTCAGGCTCTCATAAACGCAAAAGGTCGACACACCCCATATTACAAACCACTAATAGGTGCCCAGATACTTTTCATCAAATAGTTTGTGTCTCACACGGTCTGCAGAAAGATTGCTCGCAGAATATTGAGCTGACGCTTTTTACGTAAGCCACTTGTGGGCCTCCGTACACGCTCGCACTTGACAGTTTTGGTGTTAGGCCACCGGCAAGGCGAAACTACACTACTGATCATTAAAACTGCTACACCAAGAAGAAATGCAGATGATAAACTGGTATTCATTGGACACATATATTATACTAGAACTGACATGTGATTATATTTTCGAGCAATTTGGGTGCATAGGTCCTGAGAAATCAGTACCCAGAACAACCACCTCTGGCCGTAATAACGGCCTTGATACGCCTGGGCATTGAGTCAAACAGAGCTTGGATGGCGTGTACAGGTACAGCTGCCCATGCAGATTCAACACGATACCACAGTTCATCAAGAGTAGTGACTGCCGTATTGTGACGACCCAGTAGCTCGGCCACTATTGACCAGACGTTTTCAATTGGTGAGAGATCTGGAGAATGTGCTGGCCAGGGCAGCAGTAGAACATTTTCTGTTTCCAGAAAGGCCCGTACAGGACCTGCAACATGCGGTCGTGCATTATCCTGCTGAAATGTAGGGTTTCGCAGGGATCGAATGGAGGGTAGAGCCACAGGTCGTAACACATCTGAAATGTAGCGCCCACTGTTGAAAGTGCCGTCAATGCGTACAAGAGGTGACCGATACGTGTAACCAATGGCACCCCATACCATCACGCCGGGTGATACGCCAGTATGGCGATGACGAATACGCGCATCCAATGTGCGTTCACCACGATGTCACCAAACACGGATACGACCATCATGACGCTGTAAACAGAACCTGGATTCATCCGAAAAAATGATGTTTTGCCATTCGTGCACCCAGGTTCGTCGTTGAGTACACGATCGCATGCGCTCCCGTCTGTGATGCAGCGTCAAGTGTAACCGCAGCCATGGTCTCCGAGCTGATAGTCCATGCTGCTGCAAACGTCGTCGAACTGTTCGTGCAGATGGTTGTTGTCTTTCAAACGTCCCCATCTGTTGACTCATGGATCGAGACGTGGCTGCACGATCCGTTATAGCCATGCGGATAAGATGCCTGCCATCTCGACTGCTAGTGATACGAGGCCGTTGGGATCCAGCACGGCGTTCCGTATTACCCTCCTGAACCCACCGATTCCATATTCTGCTAACAGTCATTGGATCTGGACCAACGCGAGCAGCAATGTCGCGATACGATAAACCGCAATCGCGATAGGCTCCAATCCGACCTTTATCAAAGTGGGAAACGCGGTGGTACGCATTTCTCCTCCGTACACAACAACGATTCACCAGGAAACGTCGGTCAACTGCTGTTTGTATATGAGAAATCAGTTGGAAACTTTCCTCATGTCAGCACGTTCTAGCTGTCATTACCGGCGCCAACCATGTGTGAGTGCTCTGAAAAGCTAATCATTTGCGTATCACAGCATCTTCTTCCAGTCCGTTAAATTTCGCGTCTGTAGCACGTCATCTTCGTGGTGTAGCAATTTTAATGGCCAGTGGTGTATGTGGGCGTGCGGTACCTGCGTGGAGCCGCCCGCGTCCCTCTGCAGCAGGGAGCGCGACAGCGAGGCGGAGGGCGGCACGCCCCCGCTGACGGCGGAGGCGACCGCGGTGAGCCCCTGCGCCAGCAGCTCCTGGTTGAGGCGCACGCGGTAGCGGCCGCGCGCCAGCAGCAGCGCCATTGACGTGCTCACCGCGAAGCTGACGGCCGCCACGCCCAGCGAGCCCACGGCCACCGCCCCCATCAGCTTCCAGTCGCTCACGGGGTCGCGCAGCTTAGGCAGCCCGCTAGGCACCGGCCCCACCACCGACATGTTCCACCTGCCGTCACGCCACGTTACAGTTGCTCACCGACTCTCCGTCTCTCGCAGAATTGGCAACAATAATATAACGAGTCGGATTTACAACCGATATTTTGTTTATCTGACTGTGAGTCGTTTTCATGAAGTGACGTATTTATAGACGCACTTTCCTCATGTACTGTTCACTTTGTCTATCTACTTCGTAGCCAAGGACTAGTTGGACCTTCTTGACCCACCAGCCATCAGTCCCATGCCCCATATCACAGCGAACACAGCGAACCTCACAAAAGGACTGTAAGCAAGTATTGAGATTTCCAGTATTACAAACTGATCACAGAGTAGACCAACTGAGGTCTGATCTCCATTCGTATTTGGTTACTCTAAGTACAAATCAGTCGCCTAGAACTTAGAACTAATTAAACCTAACTAACCTAAGGACATCACACACATCCATGCCCGAAGCAGGATTCGAACCTGCGACCATAGCGGTCACGCGGCTCCAGACTGTAGCGCGTAGAACCGTACGACCACTCCGGCCGGCTACAAATTGGTGACAAGCAATTCAATGTTAGTGAGTTACCTATAAGACATTTAGCAGCAATGCTATACATCTACAGCCTACCTAGTATTTGAAAACAAGCTACTGACTAGCTACAAAACAATGTGAACCTTCTAATGCTTCCCATTAAATCTGCAACATCCTAAAGATGGCATGCAACGAATCTTAGATTAATTTGATGTGTGCTACAAGAATCGATACGAAAATCTTAATCATTTCAGTTGAGCCACATACAGTATTGGAGTGATGTACCCCAAATTCTCTAAATACCATAAGATTATGATCCAGATTTCCATTCAGAAACGCATTTGAATGTACTTTGTTTCTCAGAATATTCTGTCATGCCTGGTTCAAAATGGTTCAAATGGCTCTGAGCACTACGGGACTTAACTGCTGAGGTCATCAGTCCCCTAGAACTTAGAACTACTTAAACCTAACTAACCTAAGGACGTCACACACATCCATGCCCGAGGCCGGATTCGAACCTGCGACCGTAGCGGTCGCGCGGCTCCAGACTGTTGCGCCTAGGACTGCTAGGCCACTCCGGCCGGCTGTCATGCCTTGTGTAAGAATTAGAAAACTGTGCTTATATGTAGAATGAATAGTGGCTTATTTTGACTACAGCTTATCATTCCATGATATCGATGCTCATATTCCATAAGCGATATGCGAGTATAGATCGATGCATTCAGGAATGGCATAGCGAATCCCACTCTGGATCCCAGTCATCACGCGACTACCACTAAAGATTAAAGATGTGTTGTTAGCTTGGTAACGCAGGACGGTACAGGACTGTTGGGTCAGGAAATCGTCTTCTCTCCATTGTAACAATGTCTGTAGCACCGCAGACTGTCAGCATGGTGACTATGTCAAGGCTGGTAGCTGTGCACTACCTTAGAGTTCTACTAGACGCTATCTTTCAAATGATGTCCTATAAATGATGGCCGACTTGCCTTGGTCAGTGTAATAAGGGAGCTGTGTGGTTCCTTGTACAATGATTTATGACACCCACCCACACCAGTCACTTTCAAGGCAAGCCGCTTCCCTCCCACTCACCTTTCTTCACCCCCTCCCAGCAGGCTACCTATGCTGTTACATGTTGCTCACTGAGGACCTAATTTATAACACCTGTGTGTTATCATATTAATTAGAGAGTAGATGCTGGTGTTTATTTACTTTCCAATTCATTTACCCAATTCATTATCCTTATTACTTTAATTCATTACTCAAGATGGCTGTCTCCACCTTTATGCAATCCTTATCTTTATTGCTATAGTTCCTGACCCAATATGGCTGCTAGATATTTTTCCGATATAGCCTTTTCTTAATTACTATGACTCATGGTCTACAATGGTTTCCACAATCAAAACTTGGCTGCCCAATGTATGTGAACTGCTAAGTCCAGCAACTCAAGATGTTTGTTACTGCGATAGCATAATCAAACATGGTATAGCCTGTGACGTTAGTAACGCTAAAAAGTAATTCTAATTTCTACAGTGCTGTTCTAACTAAAAATTGACATACATTTCACAGAAGTGAAAGATATTTTGCTTACTCAAAACAATTACTGATGCGTTTTAATGCATTCTATAAAGAAAATACATACTTGCTATTTAGTAATTACACTGTGGAAGTATTGGCATACTTCTAGTACACCCTTGCCACATAGCAGTTACACTGTACAGGTGCTGGGATTGATTCTTTGTAAAAAGTGCACCCTTTGTACCAAACAAATACATTATGGCTCCATTTTTTAAACAAAATAAGCTGTTTTCCCATGACTTCATGTTTAACCATTACTACAGGCAGCTACTTATGTGGTCACTCTGTACCACCCGGTGTGACAGGAAGGTTTGGGCAGTTACGGTGTTATTATAAGCATTCACAGCATCCAGAGACCACTACCCACCACCGCATCTGCCCCTGCCCACACTACGTGCCAAGAGAGATCTCTATGCTGCTGAAGTATGATTTGCAAGCCACTGTGACGGACTAAGGGCTCACAGCTCAGTGCATTCTCCATACCACCAGCACACCAGGACAAACGCATTAGATGCATGTCCAGATGGCGGCTCAAGCCCATGACTCCTGCAAGATGTCTTCACACGGCGTGTACTTCTTACCTCCTGTTAGGTGGAAGCACACTGCAGAGGCCCTTCTAAGAGATCACAAAAACGCTAAGAAATTATGAAGCGAATGCCAACACTTGGAGGACTGTAAAGTCAATCTGAAAGTAACAAGTTGTGCAGCACGACAAACTACACTCCTTAATCTAACATCAGTAATCAAAGTACTCGACAATGTTGTTGTTGTTGTTTTTGTCTTCAATCAGAGGACTAGTCTGACGCAGCACTCCAAGCTACTCTATGCTGTTCAAGCATTTTCATCTCTGAATAACTACTGCAACCTATTTCCTTTTGATCCTGCTGACAGTAATCTTCTTTTGGCCTCTCTCTACAATTTTTAACCTTCACATTTTCATCAATTGCTATACTGGCCACCCCTGATGTCTCATAAAGTGTTCTATCAACTGATCTCTTCTTTTATTCAAGTTCTGTCACAAATTTCTTCCCTCACCAATTCTGTTTGTTACCTCTTTGTTAGTTACATGATCTACCCATTTAATCTTCAGCATTACTCTATAGCAACACAGTTCAAAAGCTACCATTCTCTACTTTTTATAACTGCCTATCGTCCACGATTTACTTCCACACGTGACTATAGTCCAGTTAAATTCCATCAGGATTGAGTTCATTACACTTGAATCAATTGGTTTAACATTAACAAAACCGACAAACTACAGGAACGGATTCCTGCCTGAAAACAGAGGAAAAGAGGTCTGATGAATATGTATACAGAAATGCATCATTGTATAGGTAGATGGTGCTGAAGAATGAAAGTTCCTCTGACCCCATGCCGCGTGTTCCTTGTGTGTTGCAGGCTGTGTGACTGACGCATCGTACTGTAATCAGCAAAATGGTTTGGCATACGTGTCACGAACAAGCCAAGATGGTGTTTGTATGCGGCCAAGCAGATGGAAAAGGTCGAGAGGCAGAATAACTATACCGGAACAAGACCCCTCACAGACACTAACCACATCTCACAACAATTCAAGTCCTCTTGAGCGTTTGTGTGAACATGGGTCATTTTCGCCAGGTGAACGTGCAGGGAGGCAGCGGACTGTGGATATATCAGGTTTGGCTGAGCAGGTTGTACAGGATATTGTGACGAACCGTAGTACAAGTTTCAGGCAAGCGGCCAGCCAACATGATGTAAGCCAAAGTACGATTACATGTATCCTGTATGACAACTGCTACTATCCCTATAACCTACAACGAATGCAAGGATTGTCAGCAACGGACTTCCCTCTACAGGAACTTTATCGATGGTTTCTGCACCAGACCATCACGCTTATGGGATTTCTGTCATCAGTCCTCATTACCAACGAGGCGGTCTTTACCAAAACTGGCGTCACCATTCTGCATATTCGTCATCTCTGAACTACAGACAATCCTCAGGGAATGGTTGGGATGCGTGATCAATATGGATTCAGGATCAATGTGTGGGCAGGGATTCTTGGCTGCTACTTGCTTGTACCAGTTATTGCTTGACAACTCCTCATCAGAGGAATCTACCTGGACTTCCTGTGGAATGCTCTGCCTTGGATGCTTCAGAATATACCTTTGGTAACACAACAGGTTATATGGTTTCTGCATCACGGAGCATCACCCTCTTCTACATCATAGTTCGCCGCTACCTCAGCAACATCTTCCCCAGCCGTTGGATAGGACACGGAGGCCCTGTAGCGTGGCGTTCTTCATCACTGGACTTAAACCCCCTGGATTTTTACTTCTGAAAGCATCTGAAAAGAGTTGTCTATGCTGAACCATTTCCCGAAGCGCAGGCTATTTAACAGCGTGTTCACGATGTCTGTGGGACTATTCGCAGAGAGTCCGGAACGAGCGTATGAGTGTAGCAATCCATGATGTGACGTGTGAACGCGTGCACTGCATTCCATGGAGGCCATTTTGAACATCTGCTCTGATGTGGATGCGACGCATCTCTTTACTATGTTCCGGGTCGATTTGTTGCTGTTGCCCACATACCGTCCATTTTCAAATACATGTGTATGGGACCTTCTTTTCCTCCATTTTCAGACTGGAATTGGCCTTGCATATCCATTCCTCAAGAAAGCTTTTCTTGCCACTTGCCAGTCTTCATTTTATAAACTCACTTCTTAACTAATCTTCAGTTATTTTACTGGCCAAACAGCAGATCACATGTACTACTCTTAAAGTTCCGTCTACTAACCTAATTTCGTCAGTATCGTCTGATTAAATGCGACTACTTCCATTGCCCTTATTTTGCTTTTTTGATGTTAACATGTGCACTTGCTAGATCTCTTATGAAGCAGGTGACCACACAGCAGTATGCGCCCACCTGCCCTGGGACAGCTGTTCTCTGACCTACTTTCATTTCTATTATTAGGTCAAGGTGTGACTGTCGGAGGACTGGTGGACGCCATGGCTTGGCAGTTTCACCCCAAAAGACACTTAAATCCTGGGACAGACCTGGGTTTCGGTTCCACAGGGTGTCAAACATTCTGAAAACTTGTAACGGTGTGACAGAGTTATGTTGTGCTGAAAAGTAATTCTTAAGATAAAAATTCGTTGTATCGAGCCGTTTCCGAGTTAATTAGTCAATCAGGCCATTTCATGCGCAAATTCAAGCGGTCTACTAGAGACGGACCTGCTCAACGTGTTACTCTTCGTTTTCATAAAAACGAAAAAGAGAGTGATACAAAACTGGACTGTAATAAGGATAGGGCCCGACCCAACGGATATATAGCTGCGTGCGCTACCATCTAAGCTATGAAAACAACTGACACTTAATTGCCGCTTGAATTAGCGCGCGCAACTGCCTGATTTGCTAACTGCAACGCTAATTAAATCGGAAACGGCGCAACTTATCGAATATTTTCTTAACAATTATTTCTCAGCATAACTTACCCTGCAACACTCTTACAAGCTTTTCAGACTGTTTATGACCGCCTTGTATTTTTAGCCTATGATCTATTTATTTCCTGGGACACTTTTTCCAACGTAAGGCCTACTTTTTCACAATTTTTCGGGAAAATTTGTTATGATTTAAAATACGCGTTGCTATTGCTAGAGTGGTGCAGCTATCAAAACTTACTGTGTTGCCACCATCCCACTACTGTGGCAGCTATTAAAGCAGTCATTAGGGATTACCCTAACCAGTCTAGAAATCAAAATAAAATATGTGGTGGTAGCCGTGTACTTAACACTGAAGAGTCGCCCAACCAGTCTTAACGCAAAGCCTACCCTCAAATATACTGGACTTTCCGTCCTTTATTAACATTTCATTTCCCTCAAATCTGACGGGGCGGCAGCAGCGATGTAGCCACTCTTCAGAATATCATTTTCAGAACATACAAATCATATGAATGTACACCTAAAGATGAACAAAAATGTCAGCATTGAAAGTTCTTGGTCATTCTGTTGTGGTGGGGCTCGCATAGTGTGGCGAACTACTCAGAGACGACGAGTTTCAGTAGATAAAACTGATGCATATTGCTTGATGACCAGCTCCCAGTAATTCATATATGTAAGACGTCATTGTAGCACAGTGGAGAGTGAAGCGTAAGACGAGGACAGAGGAATGGCATGGAAGACCTGGAGAAGGAGAAGGGCTGTGAATGTGAGAGGAATGTGGTAACAGGAGGGATTTAGAGTGCTGTGGGGTTGGAAGGGCTGCTCAAGATTTAATGGCTGAGTATTAGGGAAGGGTATCCACGCAGAAGAAGAGGAAGTGGGAACTGTTTAGGAAACACTGGCCAGTGCCATTTAAATGAATACAGAATTCGGTGCCAGGGTGACTTGTTAGATTATATGTGTACTGTCAGATGGGCGAATATTTTGAAATACAGTGGTAATGAAGCGGATGAAGTTTTCAGAGGTAGGATTCAAACATGTGAAGCTGTTCAGGTGGAGTTTTGTGTCGGCAGGGTGGATTGAGATGGTCAGTTCTTGTTTTGGGGATGAGGGTTTGGCTGTAGACTGTATATGGACGGGATTGGTTGCAGGTGTTAAAGACGGATTAGACTGAGTGTTAGGACAATGTTTTTTTTTTTTTTTTTTTGCAGTCGCGAGATATTATGATTGTAGATGAGACATTTGTAGCGGTGGTAGGATTGGGATTCGGATCAGGAAGACTCTGCATTGCTTTTATGATGATAAATGAAGGGTCCATCCTGGAGGAGTTGACCTATGGTTGAGGGATCGTCAGAAAAGACATGGATGAGGGAAGTAGGAACAATGGTGGTGAATTTCGGAGGGCTTTTAATACTTGGGAGCCGAGATAAGAAATTTGCTGCTCTCAGCTTACCTCACTGTGATCTCAGGGGTGAAAGTCTCTCATCACAGCTGTCAGAATCAAATCAGAATCCGACGACTTGCTGATTATGGAATCTGTGCAGGGTTTGATTTGTGATATGTTGAGTTCGGAAGGTACTTTTTTGTTTCGAGGTATAGTGTTTTGGGGCTGATGGATTTGTCATCTGGATGTGACCGGACGAAGGAATGTGTTGGATTAGATATTGGGGATGGGACGGGAGTGGACTCCACAGGTTATGCTTTTTTTTTTATTTTATTTTCAGAGATAGGTGGAGTATCTTCATTACGTGGTTAACAGAGATTGTTTGATGATAGGGTATCATAGGATATGGACTACGGAGTGAAACATAATTAGACAGAATTATGGTGTGAGAATAGTAGTCTGTAATAATGTCACGTATAAGAAGGTGTAATCAGATGAATGACGAACACTAACTTCAGTTAATGAAGGTTTATTCAGCACTTACACATACAAGAGCGTGGAGCGAACTGCCTCCGGCCGGAAATGTTCAAATGTGTGTGAAATCTAATGGGACTTAACTTCTAAGGTCATCAGTCCCTAAGCTTACACGCTACTTAGCCTAAATTATCCTAAGGACAAACACACACACCCTTGCCCGAGGGAGGACTCGAACCTCCGCCGGGACCAGCCGCACCCGGCCAGAACACATACAGTATATATACAGCTACAGAACATTCCAGTACAATGATTCTTGACATTTGTGGATAATTATAGAATGTGCTCGAATCGAATATAGAAATTAAAATTGTACAGTCATGTGAGTTTTGAAATCATGACCCTCCAAGCAACAGTTTAGTATCATAACCACTACATCACGGTGCTACTCAGCTTCTTCTGAGACAATATGAGTGTCCAATGAGTTCCTCGGAACCTAACTACGGAATAGTACAGAGTACATAGAAGCAGCTTATAGCCACATAACAGCCACACAAACTTAGCACTGATGCATACAGACGGCTTATTGTCCAGGACAGAGTGCGTTATTGCGAAATGCGCTGCTGTGCCAGCATTGGCTGACACATCGCAGACCCTGAAGCTATAAGCCTGTCTCGCAGGTCAAAGGGAGGCTGATGGCCTTTTTTTTCGACTGAGGTGATAGCTTGACTTTGTAGAAGGTTAAGCACAGTCCGCCAATAAACTTTCTTAAGTAAGTAAGTGCGTTACATAACTTATCTCGCAGTAGAGTGCACGGATTCTGGCTGCAGCTGCGTGTGTGATTTCGTGCGACGCGAAGGAAGCTCCGAGGCATAGACAAAAGGAGCATCTTAATCTAACTACTGTGCAGAGCAACCCGTGAGCAGGCTGAAGGTTCAGTTAAAACTATGCAAGCTGCACTTATGGAGTTATAAAGAAATCTAAGGAAACATTGGCACGTAGCCAACCACATACTCCAACGCCCTCATATGAGTCACCTTCATTATAAGTTGAAAACTTACAAACAGAAACTTAAATAAAGATTAAAAGTATTTCTGGTGATAAAATTTGCTTCCAGTGGAATACAGTAGAGGAAATAGGAAATCCTCAAAAGCAAATTAAAGAAACTTCACCACCCACTTCTATAATTACTTTTGTAATGTACAGAGTTGGGATCATGTCCTACAAGTTATCTGTAACTTGTCACAATTGGCATCTTACATAGCTTTCATGAAATTCTTCTAAAGCACTGTGGATACAGGGTTCTTCAGATTGACATTTTAAAAATTTTAGGACAGGTTCCTTATACCAAAACAAAGAAAAATATCCAGTGAAGAAGGGCTCTGAAATGCATACCTTAAGAATTATGAGCATTTGTTCATCCTCGATACCAGCTCTTCTACTGAAGAAGTGCTCCCACCTCTTAAGAGATACATCTTAGAGCCATGTTCATTGAACATATTTTTCTTGTTTACGTCCATCACCTCCTCCCAGTACATGGTAAATAAAGAGCTAGTAGAGATGTTCAGAGTATCAAGGATGTACACCTGCTCATAGCCCTTCAGATACGCATTTTAGAGCCCATATTTACTGGACTTCTTTTCTTATTTTGGTGTGAGGAACGTGTCCCCAAATTTTTAAAACGTTATTTTGAAACACCTTCCATAGCTTCATACGTGCCAGGTATCATTTCTCTCAACAGTATGATGTGAAATTCAAAGTGGTGCCCTCCAACACTCCAGACATATGTGAGCCATCATAATTTACAGGCACCAACTGGGAAGATTTTACATGAGCACTTAAATGCATAAGGCTATCTACACATGTAAAGAAAAATTTATGTCCACGTAGCGTGCAGCTAACTCGCAAGAATACATAGTATCAAATATACGCCTGAAGTCATGTTTTACATAAACCTGACCGCTATCATACCGTTGTCGAGTGTGATGAGCTAGTGTCGTAGCATTACCGCATTTAGGTTCTAGCATTTCCTCATGAGCCGAATAATGTTTTTAATCTGGAATCTGATTCTACATGTAACAATTGTTTCTAACAGATCCATTATCCCGCCTTGCCTCAGTGTCAGATATTCTTTTCAGCAACTCTTGGGCTGAGTCTCTCGTCCTCTGGTTTATTTGTATCTGCCATTCTTTAGAACGTAAAAGTGATCCAACTTCTTCAGAGATCTCTACCACTGCTTGTACACAACTATGTGAGCTCTGGTCAACGTCCACAAACAGATGCGCTCCAAGAGCATCGAGTTCATTAATATTGACGGCATTCTTACGTTTTTCCTACTTAGTCCGTAACGTTTCCTTCTCTGTACTGAGTTTAAGTAATTCAACCCTTCTGCAGAATAGTAACATGATTAGCTAAACCTGATGAGCACCTTTACGAGTGGGAAGAGCGTCTCTCCTATCTGAATTTTTATCATTACCCCTGGACTGCTCTCATAAATACATTTCACTAGGTTCTTCGCTAAATCTATCTGAAGTGTTATCCTCAACTGATGCCAACATGCTTTCCAAATTCTGAATTTGTGCTGTCAGTTCATTCGTACTAGCTCTGTTTTCTCTTTTGGTGCTTTACTGCAATTGTTTTTCCACCCTTACTAATCGTTCCTGTAATAATTTACTACCAGGACTATGTTGTTCTCGTATTTTGCAAATACTTGCTCTTATGTTACTTCTTGAACATCTGCCCTCTCCTCTTGATATTCATGTGTCTGCCCTTTGCTCACCTCTGAATTCATCTAAAATCTACGATGGTAAGTTACTAGTGATAAACTGACGTATTGAAGTGATCAATATGAACACAGCTGGTGGTAGGGGAAACAGATTCACCTTTAGACCACATATCATTATTACTAGTGGTATCAAACGGAATCCTCAGTTCAGAGTAATATACATTTGCACTAATATTACTATAACTTGTTTCTCAAGTGTAACATTATCACTACATATACGTAACTTGTCATTTCCTTAACAGTAACATCAGACATAATGCCTTCATTGCCTTCAATTAGTGAAGTAAACGTAGTATGAACTGCATTTTACTGAGATACAGACAGAGGATTATCTAAGGCTTTTTACTGAAGTAGCATTCTAAAATCGAGCTTGTAGCGAAGCCATCATTGCCACACTTAAAAAAATAAAAAAGTCTCAAAAGATTTAAATCGTCTGGTGATGAAGGTGTTTGCAACAGGAATTTTCATAATAAAGTTGTGGCAGGCCAGTGGTAGTATTATCAGTTAGCAGATGGGTATCAGCACTGAAATCACAAGAGACAGACAGAAAGTTCGACTGGAACATCATCAGCAGTCACCCCTGACAACTGGTAGCTCCTATGTGATGACATAATATGTTCTATAGGTTAGAAAACAATACTTAATAGCGATAAAACATTAGATAATGTCAAGAAACTTCCTGAGGGATAACAATTCAGTACCCAAACACAACACACACACACACACACACACACACACACACACACACACACACACACACACACACAGCTGGAAACATGGAAACGTTACACTCTGTGAATCTATACGCTTCCATCACTGCATAATTCCTTTTCCTGACCAGCAAGTTATTGTAAGGCCTATTGATAAGCTATGTTCAGCGCATGTTGAACCAGGAGATTACACTTCATAGTTCCTTTTTCTGACCAGCAAGTTATTGTTAGACCTATTGATAAACTATCTTCAGCGCATGTTGAACCAAGAGATTACGCTTCGTTTTTTTATTTATTCACACTCAATTCCGCGACTATTATTTTCAATAAGAAGTGCCAGTATCTCAACATAGCAGACAACACTATCAACAAAATTCGGCGTGTTTTACTTGGAACAGTGCAAAAGTGTAGTAAGTAAACGATATGTTTCGCAAATAATCTCAAATATAGCAAAAACATGTTTATGGAAAGGTATCACTTTACTGTGCAAGGTGTTCCATGTATAGCAATTCAGACATTCATTAAGTGTGTATGGATATGGCATAGTACATATTCACCCTCATAGCCACTGACAGGGTTGTAACTGTGTATATAAATCCCGTCAGTTGGATCATATTGCTAGTTCATGTGAAAATGGTGCTGATCACCAGCCTGTACATGTTAACAGCATCTGGGTCAAAATGTGTTAATGTAGGAATAGTCTGAGCTAGTGACTGTCAAGTAATAATAGAATTTTAGAATGTTTGACATAACACTGAAGTGCAGTGTACTGAGATGGAGGGGATTCATCTATTTAACAAGACTAAGTACAGTGATGTTTTGATGACTACAGTGTCTCAGAAAATCCTCCTCCTGACAAAGACATATTCAGCAACATGACATCATCCATCACCACATGTGCAGGACTCCTATGTCAAAGTTCAGATCAGAAGACCCTTCACAGTTCATTAATCAAGTTTCGTGAACCTTAATGATCTATACTGTGCAGTATGTATTCCAGTACACAGTTTGAGTGGGTGGCAGCCATATGTCAGGACACTATTCGATGATGTTGTGGATTATGCATGTGAACATAATGCACATACATATATAAACACACGTATGTGTGCCATACCGAAGTCTGTTACAATCGCTTACAGAATTATGAAATTTACACATTTAGAATTTTCAGACAGAATACCTAAGTATGGTGCTGAATAAGTCGTCAAGGAAAACGAACGCTGAGAGTATTAGACTCCTATTCATCGCCCCAGACACAAGCAATGTATCCCATATGCTTGGGTGTATAGTAAAGTCTGTGTGCAGGTGTGAATGTTCTAAATGTTTGCATAGGGTGAATCTAACGTGGGACATGGGAACCAGCCTGACATTAACCTAATAGGATGTGGGAAAATGCCTGAAAACCACATCTAGCCTGGTGGACACACTGACCCCTTGTCATTAATCTGGTTCTGGGCTGACATACTTCCTCACTCTAAAAAAAGTGGCTCAAATGGCTCCGAGCACTATGGGACTCAACATCTGAGGTCATCAGTCCCCTAGAACTTAGAACTACTTAAACCTAACTAACCTAAGGATATCACACCCATCCATGTCCGAGGCAGGATTCGAACCTGCGACTGTAGCCGTCACGCGGTTCTGGACTGAAGTGCCTAGAACCGCACGGCCACCGCGGCCGGTCCTCATTCTAAAAGAGGTTGCATTAACAAGTGCAGTCACCTGTGTGGGTAATACCTAAGTCTGTCATAGCTATTATTGATCTGAACACTATAGAAGCAGAGTTTACAGCGTATGGAAATCAGTTTTTGAACAGCATTGTGGGATACAAATAAAATAATAAGACTCAAAATGCTTAAGCAAGATATATTTAGTTCTTTATAAAGATATTAATAGTTCACGGTAAATAATATTTATGTATATTTCTAAACAATAAAAATACTTGCCTTATACAGCATGGCAAATACGAACACAGACAATTAATGATGTTAGCACATAACAAGAATCCTATACTGTAGTTCAGTATATATTTAGTAAAAATACTCTCTGTATGACATAAGGTGGGCTATCTGAAAATGCAGCAGCACAACAAATCAGCACTTCGTAATATTGTTTCAGTGATATGTTGTTTTGAGTTACACTTTAATTGTTAAAGTGAGGCTCGTAACATTGTTGTGTTGGTCCAACATGCACACTTTGCATAATAACCAACTTTACATTAGCTTTATAACGATCAACAGTGTTTAAATAGCATTTCTGACAAATTGTAGGTATTAAACTTCGATGTTGAACACTATGTGCATGACTAAAACAGTATTTCAAAACTCCATCTGCAAGTCAGTGTTTGTATCCTGCCACCACAACTGAATTTCGAATGTCAGTAATTTTTATGATCTTAAAGCTCGATGGACTGTCCTTTAAACTAAGTTTGTATCCTGTTACATATTTCGCAAGACAATCTAATGTATGACCACGTTTCAGTTTCCAATCATACGTGGAGAAAAATTCATTGTCCTCCAAAATATTGAATGTAACAAGTTCTTTACTGCTGTACAGGATATCTTTCTGTACAAACTGAAAAAAATTAGCTTCATGCGAATATAGCAGTATAACGAATTAATACTAGTTAATATTGTGTCGAACATATGTGATTTGGAGGCACAATTTAGTACTATGAAATATGGCTTATGACATTGTAGCGTTGGCTGAACCACCACACATGTAATATGGCCCATTGCTGATTTAGAATGCACACCCTGCATAGTAATCAATTTGGCGTTATCTTTACCATCAATAACAGTGTATACCATTAATAACAATGTCAACAAAGTAAAGTAATTATGTTATACCGCCGAAGATGCTGCGCATGTCCAATACGTAATTACAAAAGAGCTTCTGAGTATGTATGATTTCATACAGCTGCCACAATTGTAATTTGATATTTCTATGTTGGATGATACATGTTTCTCAACGCTCTGAAACCATTGAAAATTTATCATTCATATGAATTGTATTCCCAAGGCTTGCTGACATCATTATTGGATGATACATCTTTCTAAAAGCTTTAAAATTACTGAAAAGCTCTCATTCATTGGAGCTGTATTCCCAACGGTTGCTACCATCATCAAAAGTCTGCACGATCTACAACATCATCTGAATCAATGTAATTTATATATATATATATATATATATATATATATATATATATATATATATATTCTGTAGACATATAATTCATTTTTTGTGCTAAATGTCAGTATTGGTTGCTGCTGCGATGTCTATCAGCTAACACACAGCACTTGACATTGAAGAAGATGGCGAAGCAAGAAACCGAAAGCGAAACATAATGTAAATATATACTCACACACACATAATCTTTTACATAAATTATTAATCTCAGGCAGAGCCATAACAGTTTAGAAATTTTAATTTTTGTGGAAATGTTTTGCCTACATTAACTTGTATATAGTTGCAGGTGACAATCTTTAAAGAAAAATAGACACTGTAAAAACGTAATACATCAGGAAAACCACACCAAGTGGTAAGAAGGTATGACTACACTATTTTATGTGCTCCTCAAAAATCTGTAATTACGATTTAGAAACTAATATTTGTATGTTTTTAAACAGTAAAGAAAATTCCTTGTGTTTAACAGCAATAATAATAAAAAACAAACTGATGATGCTGCAACTGCAGTGCAACATGTCTGGGACAGAAAACAAAATTGTGTTTTGCTAAAGGTGGACCCCACTCAAAAACATATACTATTGTTAAAGCAAACACAGCAGCTAATGCTACTTTAATAATGTTTTGGTATTTAATACTCCTTGGTCTTTATATTTCTCCATTACTCTTATGCACTTCAGTGATATCACCCTCATCATACTCAACCTCTTCTTCTTCATCTTCTTCCTGTCCTCCTCCTCCAAAAACGCCAGGCAGTTCTTTCATTTATATTGCGTTTTCTTTGGCTTTAGCGTCTTTTCCCCATTCCATCTTCTTTTGCATTGGTTTCTCTGACAGAGTCTCGTGGAATGTTTTGCATTCAACACTAGACACAGCAGCTGAAGAGTCTCTAAGAGAATGTGTTTCCATTTTTCAACAGAATCACTGTAGCGTTATTAAATTAATTCCATATTTATTAGCGAATCCTTCAGTGTAGAACCAACTATTACTTTTTTTGACGTTTCGCCATATGTTTATTTTGGTATCATGCAGATGTCTGTCTCCATAATTCCTGATGTTGATTTTCCAACGAAATACACATAATAACAAACAACATGCGACACTGATTAGCTGTTACGCCGTAACAACTTGCAACATAACGTAACTAATGGCCCCATATCCTTCCATTTTATATTTGATTACAGCAAAAATGTTAACAAATTACCTCTGTTTACAGCAAAAATTGCGATAAATTACCCCAGATTACAATCAAATTGTAACAAATCGTCCCATGCTGCAGCAAAAATTGTAACAAATTGAATCATATTACAACAAAAACAATGCAATGCTAGAAGAATTCAAGATAAAATTGTTTAACATTTTGATTTCTCCTAGCACCTTGATGCATCAGAGCTATTTAGCGTGGGAGTTCTGTCAGCTGGAGGGCGCTGCAATGTAATCCATACTATTTTATAATTCATTTCTGATGAAACAGATTTTTCAGCTGTGTTAGAAACTGTGGAGTGGATCAAAGGTCATGGTGCTACATCGAAATGAACAAAATGTATCAGCACCACAGATACGAGGAGTTCCAATATATAATAAAATACTTTTTTCAAAAACCAGGTTGTATTCAGGATTCCATACACTGTATTATTAGAAAACCTTATTTTTCAACAAAGTCTCCGTTGAATGCAACAGCCCGACCCTGCATTACTTGGAGAGCCTGTGTGGCTGTATGGCACCACTCTGCTGATCGACATCTTGCTGCATTAATACCCTCATCGTCATCCATGTACTGCTTCCTGCACAATGCGACCTTCATTGGGCCAGCCGGATGGAAGAGAGAAGGTAGGAGATCTGGACTGTAGGGTGGATGAGGGAGGGCACACACCTTTGAGTATCCCAACTGGAGGACAACTGTGTCAGCTCTATCAACAAAGACGTCCAGTTGTGTGGCTAGGTCTCTGACTGTGATCTGTCAGTCACCTCCAATGAGAATGTCTGCACGTTCCAGCACTGCAGGAGTGACAGCTGTTTGCTGCTGGCCAGCACTGGACAGGTTTGCGCGATTTTGTTGCGATGATGACAGATGCCTCACCCAATGACTCACGGTGCTTCTGTTCACTGTCAGGTGTCCGCCTATGAACATCTGCGGTGGTCCAGCTTTCCGCCAAAATAAACTCCATCACAGTCTGCTTGCAGTGTACCTTCATTACAGACGTCGTTTTCAAAGCTAAGCATAGCGCCACCAACTGTAGGTACGTTATGAAACTATAGGGGCTGAAGTGGGAATATTCCGAAATGTCGCATAACAAATTGCACATTTTTCCGACCGAAACTGGCAGAGAAAACGAAGTGCTGACTTACTGGACGTCCGCCGTATTAGCGACGTTTCACTGCTATCCACATAGATGAATGGGAGGCGCTACTAAAGATTCGCGCCCTCTCTCAGCACCGCTGCAACATCGCGCGGAGTTCGATGTAAAGCTGAGCATGGACTCGTTCTGTCCGGTTTCTGACGTCCCATGAAGTAGTCAACACCGTCTAGTGGTGACACCAGCGCTATTCATGACTGAGACGGAACTATACTTTTGTAAGTGTTGAGATTCTACTTCAAGAGAAAAGTTTGTTATTGGGTACTTTACTGTTCAAAGACGCTTATAAATATTCGATACACTCATTTGGCAATGGACTGTATAAAGTTAAGTAAATCGTTTCATTATTCTTGTAATTATGTGAACTAATGTTTGGTGTGTTGTAGTTCTGATTAGCAATCTCCCACAGCAATCAAAGAACCCAAAGCTATGATTGGATGATTGCAGTTTCATCAGGTCATAACACAGAATGTTATTCTCCTTCTTTTATCATTTGTACTTTGCAACTTTTTTGATTCTTGCATTTCGTCTTCTTAATCGTATAACTGCGATCATTCCCAAATACAGTTTGCACATGCTGTGTTTATATAAACCAAACGATTTCTCCAATGTCTTCAGTTAACTAACACACTGAAATACCCTCATCTGCTAACCATCCAACAGCAAGCCCACAGTAGACTACACTGCTAACAGGTTGAACTTGGGGATTACATCCATCCACTATTCTCCACACCTACAAAGCCTGTGCAGCTCCATCCTTTCCTATGCAAATGTTGCATGGATTTCCACACAGCCAAAGTTCAATAACTCCCTCCAAATACTTGAACGCTATGTCTCACTTTCTGCATCCGTTTACCTTCCTCCACGTGGAGCCTCCAACATCTCATCAAATTTCCACCACTCCTCATCCACACAGAAAACCTCCACATCTCCTAAAACGTCCGTAAACTAGCTTCCAATAATACCTCTGTCTCTCTGCTAGTCAATGTCCCCTGATATTCTGCCACTCCTTAGAAGCACATGCCACCATACCTACACCTACACACACTCTACGTTCTATCCAAACGCAACTTCAACCAACTCCCTCTCCTAGACAACGAGATCTGCCCTGGTATTTATTCCTGTAAACAATTTTGCTCCACCCCATCGAACTCTCTCCAAATCAGAGCTTTTTTTCTCTGTCTGTCTCCATCCATTCCCATCCATTTCCTCTTATAACCACTACCATATACATGCACCAAACTCTTCCCAACCCTCCATGTTTCCCATGTTCTGTCTTCCCACTATCCAACCCAACACCTACCTTCATCTCCACAGTATTCTCTACTCCTCAACCGTAAGGAACATACACTCTCCTCCCGAAATACTTTTACCCCAATGTAGGTCCTCAAGATGTCATGTGAAAGTGCAGTGCTTCAGCGCTTTTTCATAGAAGAATTTCACCATTCTGTAGTGTGTTTTCATACATAGATATTTTAGTTCTTTAGCTGTCCATCTTCCAATTTTTTTATTTAAAATCGTAAATCAGTCCCCATCTTTCTTTTTTCTCATTCTTGTTATATTTTTAAAAATGCCCTTGGCTACAGAGTGCAGTATTTTACTGCTGACTGCCCACCCCCTATCCATGTGTGGTGATGGGGATGAAATGACAACAAAGAAATTTTAAAATCCCGATAACTTCCCCTCAGAAATAACAAAAGCCTAGTCTGTTCTCTATGATGGACTCCCGATAAAGAAAATTTTCCAGCTGTCACCGTCTATGTTATCACCATTACCACCATACCAGATTGCCAGTCATTGCTGCAGTAATTTCTGCCACTCCTCGCTGCCTGTCGTTGCCTTTGTTGCTAGCCCTCACTGCCTGTCAACAACTTTGCAGCGTCGCCACTGGTCGTCGTCAGTGATCACCATCCCACATTCTCACTGCCACTCTTCGCCACTGCCAGCCCGTCACTACCGTTACATTGCCTGCTTACCACCATCGTCGCGGCACTCATCTCTTAATGTATCAACCCCCATCTACAACATCCACAATCATCTACTAAGACTTGTACCCGACGCCTACCTCCACTTATTCCTTTACGTCCTTCTATTTGTCCTCTCTTGCTCTTGCCACCTTCCCCACCTTCTTACTACTCAGATGAATCAGTCTGTTTCCCCACTAACACACACTACTGCCCCAGACATAGCTGACTCCTCATTTGCAGATGCAATCAGTTCTGGATGCACTGCAGTTGCACTACCACCACTGCTGCCACTGCCACCACCAGTTCCACCACCAACAATATAACTGCACCAGCCAGCAGCGATCATCAGTCATTACAGCTGTTCCACTGTCATCGCCATCATCACTATATCTGGGTCCATAACAAGTAGCACCAGCCACACCCACTCCAGTACCTGCAAACCTATACTAACCTTATATGCTGCAGCTGTTACCATATTCGCCACAAATGTATCACTTCCAAGCACACCAGCTCATATATAAGAAAAGGGAAAGCCATACAAACTCATACCCCACCCCACAGTTAGTGTCCTCCAAAACCCCATACTCAAACGATCACCACTAGTACAGCCACCCCTCCTGTCTCTGACATCCCGTAATCCCCAAACCAAACCTTCAACCAGAACCTATGGAGTCCTTTCCCATCCCATACTCAACATATTCTCCAACACATTGCTTCATCCTATCACATCCTGATGTCAGTTTCCTTGTTCCTTAGTTACTACCCCTTAAAATAAAGAAGTACTTTCCAAACGTCAATATACCATAAATCATAAGCCACAAAGACTCCATAATCATCAAGTCATCAGATCATGATTTTAAACTCACCTACTTCTAAGATTGTAATCCAGTATCTTCAGTTCACATGTCTCCCTGCTCTCACTTAGTCGACAATGACCTAGACAACACCAAACCCTTCCCCACTGTCCACGAAGTCTTACTGCTTTGATTAAGGCATTGACGCTGAGATCATTGTGGGGGAAGATGAGCAGGAGCTAAATTCATATCTTGACTCAAAAATCCGAGAATTCGTTCTAATTCATCGTCATTCTGATCCTAAATTCCCCAAATGTTACTTTCCTGAAGATCTCTCTACCATAGGGCTCCTCCTTCGGAATGGAGTTTTCATCTATCACTGTAAACACAAAGTTCGGCCTTTCTAATACCAATCTCAAGATCATTGTTACCACAAATGCTTCACTATAGTGATCTTTTAACTCCCATTTTATGTGTCCCCACTGAAACCCAGCCACCTGCACCAACACTGTCATACCCTTCTGTACAGCCCAAACCCTATCGACGAACCCTGAACTAACCATCCTGATCCGTCCTACCGATAAATTACTACATCTGAACATCTCCCTACGCCATGCTCCTACCACTGAAGACATCATCCACTTTGTCACCATTGTCCTTCAAAAAATCCAATTTCAGCGTTCAAGTATCATGTATCAAGTGACCCTTGCAGCCCATTTTGTATTTCACTTACATACCACTGCCACATACTCCCAAACCCATTCCCAGTTCCTTTTTCCCGAGTAGACACACTACCCTAAGACTTTCCCTGTCCCCCAAGAGCAGTACCTTTAACCCCATAGCACCGAAACGCACACCACAGCATAGTCACCTTCCCACCACTGTAGCATTCACCAAACCACACTGAACGGTTTTTTCACCTACTCCACAACTTCGACATCAACTATCTATCCTCATCCACTGTTCATTATTCTCTGTGATCTTGCCAGTCCACCAATTAAATGGAGCTGGTCAACAAGCAGAATGACATGAGCTTCATCTTCTGAAACTGGCCACTCTGTGCAGTTCGCCATATAATGTCAGCTCCAACACATCAGCATCGCCACGTTATTTTCGATAATGTTACATTTGTTCCAATTTCCATGTTTATTAATACTCTTGTTAAATTCTTAAAAACTGTAGGCTAAAGAACGCTAGATCACTACTACCAGCCCACACCCACATGGGAGAATGAAATGACTATAACGAAAAGGAAAACTAAATACGTTTGTGGATCGGCTGTGCATCTAGAGTGGCTGTAGCCACTCTTTAGCGCTAAGTAGATGACTACCAGCATATTTCTCGGCTGCTAGATTGGTTAGTGCGCCCCCCACCCCAATGGTTATATTAACAGCTGCAGCCCCAGAGGGGTGGTGGTAACATATTACTTTTTCGTGGCTGCAGCTTCGATGGGTGCAGTAACGCATATCTGGAAACAGTAGATTTTCCCAAAATTCTCTGAGAAAGTAAGCAGTGGGCTGAAAATAATGTCCCAGGAAATAAGAAGGTAACAGGCTAAAAATTTAATTGAAATCTGTATTCATGTCAGAAAAAGAGTATGTCACGTGCTAAAAATAGCATTGTCCCACGAAATACTTCGGTCATGGGGTAAAAATATCAGGCGGTGCGTCCACCAGCCCTGGGACAACCACACCTAGACTTAAAAATAGAATTCAAAGTACATCAGGTGGCGGCTGTTTCAGGACTGGTGTGAGCATACTCTTCACACCTTCTTGTACAAGCAACTGCGTTACGATCACATCTGCAGTTTTCACTTTACACCCTCCGGCTCACTGATTTTTGAACGATTGTAATGCAAGAGATCCAAGAATGTCTTCTTTCAGAAGCTAATACTGGCACTGTTGCATCATTTCTATGGGTTCTTGGACATGTTTGCATGTCAGGGAATGAAGCTGATGACGTTCCTCCGAAGATTGCAACTCAGCTACAAAGACCCTTCAGTAAATCTTTCCCATTAGATGATCTCAGCATTGCTCTATACACGCACTTCTTATCGCTCTGGCATGAACGCTATTCACCTATTCGTGCGAACAAGCAAGCTGAACAAGCCTACCCTTCGGCTTGGGCGACTCCCACTAACCCATCACATTGTGAGGAAATAATTTTTATTGGACTACACAGTCATTTCCGCCATCGTCGTCTGTTAAGAGGGGAACACGCTCGATTTTCCTCTGACTGTAGGGAATCACTCTGGGTGCACCACATTCGAAGCCTTTGAAAGTTTTGTAACCCCTTTACCGTTGATGTTTGTTGGTCCCGATATTTTAGCAGATACAGCGTAGGCCGTAGAACCTGTTCTCCTTTTTAATCGCTGTAAAGATATTCCCAAGAAGAAACATGTTTAGACTGTGGTCACCATTTGCCCTAGAAGTTCTTAAAAAAGGAGGGCAATTGTAATGCTTCATTTTAGCACAGTCCTACTGTGTGTTGGCGCTTTTTAACAACGTTCCAGGCACACTGTATTCATTATAGCTTCTGCCAACCTCGTAATTCTGCCTAATCTCTAATGTGTCAACTAACTTCAAGAAACTGGGATTGCTTTGTATAAAAAATAGCCCACTGTAAGTCGTGATTTTGCCGCTTATTACTTCAGTTGTTGGTTTTGGGCCCAAAAAAGAAGGAATCTGCATATTATGTCGCTTTTATGCGATACATTTCATGTCTGATGTGGACGCTGACAAGAAATCATTCACTACCAGAATGAGATTTTCACTCTGCAGCGGAGTGTGCACTTATATGAAACTTACTGGCAGATTAAAACTGTGTGCCGGAAAGAGTCTCGAACTCGGGATCTTTGCCTTTCGCGGGCAATTGTTGTACCAACTGAGCTACCCAAGCACGACTCACGCCCCCTCCGTGCAGCCTCTAACAACCCTACCTCAACAAAGGTCAAAATTTTAATAACGATTGTGGTATTGCTCACGCTGCTAAATACTGCATTATCGGGCAACAAGTCATATTATGTGGCAGGTGTCATTAGAGCACAGTTAATAGTCATTTCATGTAATAATGAAAAAACTAGGCACTCATCTTTTTGTGTTTCCCACACTGGTCTCGTCGTAAAATCATGGCTCAATCGTTGAAAATCTAGGTGGTTATGATTCCAAGCTCGGATGCAAAGAGGCCTAGGTTTTATCGTGCTATATTCAAAAGTTTTGTAGATGCGCTTCACAATCCATTCTTGAAGATTACACTTTTGCTGGACAATGGTGATGTAAAAAAGGTAATCAGCACTCCTTTTAATTGCTTTTATTGCAATATCACGTGACACACAAACATCACTTCACGATACAAAACATACTTGAAAACATCTTCATCGCAGTCACTGTTAAAGATCACATTTTATAAGCTGACTACAATACGCGTCTTTCCAATATGACGTCCAAGACTTGACCTTCTCAACGTCCGACTCTCTAACAAGTTCACAACCAACTAGCTATCGCTTACGCGCCCAAAAATCAGAGTTACAAGTACATCAAAGATCATAGTGACAAAAGAAAGAATACACATAAGAATAATATCATTGCAATATAAACATATCGATGTATCACAAATGAAATCAAATCTGAATGTTGTCTCAGAAATATGTAAACTACTTTACAGAAACACAGTAGACTATTACTGGTATCGAGAGGTTCAGATGAGGTGCCGTAATGGTTACGTAATTCAAGTACCATTATAAGCCTTACTTCTGCCAGTATCTCGTCTCCTACCTTCCAAAGTTTACAGAAGCTCTCCTGCCAACCTTGCAGAACTAGCACTCCTGAAAGAAAGGATATTGCGCGGACATGGCTTAGCCACAGCCTGGGGGATGTTTCCAGAATGAGATTTTCACTCTGAGACTAGGGCACTTGCCCGCCAAAGGCGAAGGTCCCGAGTTCGAGTCTCGGTCCGGACCACAGTTTTAATCGGCCAGGAAGTTTCATTTATTACCAGTTCACATCTTTCGGCTTCTTTCAATTCTGCAACAGCCCAGCCATAAGTGGCCTTAGAGTGTGCACTTGGTACATGTCACTGTGTGAGCTGTAGTCGGAAGACTACCTATTTATTTCGACCTAGGCTGTTCTGAGTTCATGTAATTTGTTCAAACTAACTAACTTAGCTGTGTTCTTTCGGATCTTTGGAGAGTATAAGGTTGTTACCTGGCAGAGAAGTCAACTTGCGAGGCGGTAACGGTGGTGACGACGAGGACGACCAGCTCGGCAGACAGCCAGCGGCCGACCAGTTTGGGCACAGCCAGCTGGTAGACCACGAGCACCGCGATGGTGATAAGCGCGGTGGCAATGGCCGGCAGCCTGGGAGGCAGGCTGCCCGAGAACAGGTCCCCGTAGGTGTAGACGAGGCGCAGCAGGCCGTGGTGCTTGGGAGCGTCGCGCGCCACGCCCAGCGCCTCGAGCAGCTGCGAGGTGAAGACGTGAACTGCTGCGCCCGTCGTGATGGCGCTCACCAGCGTCTCGCTCAGCACTCGGCACAGCGCCCCCAGGCGCAGCACCCACAGAGCCAGCAGCAGCAGGCCGCACCATAGCGACACCATGCTCACCACCTCCTCGGGAGTCACACCGTCCCCCGCGTGCTCCGACACGATCTGCGCCATCCCCACTACTACTCGAACCGATACCAAACCCGCAGACAGCACAGTAGAAAATGTACGATAATTCTGCTGCCACAGAAGGAAGGTAAGGCACAATAGACAAAAGGAGAGTGATCCGTAGTCGTGTCCGTTTCTACGAAATGCGCGCCACGTGGAGTGCTTTCGCTTCGCGTCTAGTGTTTGCGGGGGCGCTTTCGGTTTGGCGCGCTGTTTGGATCGCTAGTGCCTTCTGGCGGGAGGTGGAGCAAGTTTACGGTCGCGTGATGATCGGAGAGTACGTATAGGCTGTCGGTAAACTGAAGAGCGAGCTAGCGAGTCCCCACTCTGCCAACCCAGCTACGTCATAGGGCGCTTCTACAGGCCGTTTCACAACGCAGTATCGGCCCTGCCGCGGCGCGCGATTTAAATCTGTGGCGACACCGTGTACAGATACGCCTCTGCTGCGTTCATTTTTAGATAAATGTATTAAGACCATAAGGAATACAAAAAACGATATCTTCTTCCGAAATACAATATTATAGAGTAAATAATATTAAGATAAGAATGGAAGCCAGGATTATACCACAAACATAGAACCGAATGCCTGTTCATGTGAATGTATTGTATATTCCTCTATTGCTATTCGTAAAACGAACCCCATATAATGCAATAAATTTGTAGAATTTGAGGCTTGTTCTTACTTTGTGTTTCTACTAAAAGGTAGATATTTTCTTTGAAGGACTGCATTGAAACTTAACAATTTTTGCAACACGAAGAGTGTTTAAAAAGTAAGCAGAAATTTATAATATTGCGTGTTGTATTAGTCCGATTTTCACTACTTTTTGGCACTATCTTCGTAAACATGTCTCAAAAGTATGTGTATAATGTTATGCATATTGGGTATTTACCCTGTTGTCAGCTGTCAAAAAGGTTACATGTGTTTTGGTAGCATCAACGATTATTTATTTTGTATAAAAATAGATTAGAGAATCTGTACTAAATTTTTTTATAGGAATGGAATGAAGTGTACGAAATTTTTAGAAATGTTAAATATTGCTTTTGGCGAGCCTGTTATAAGTGAACCAACGGCATACAATTGGTATAAACATTTCAAAGCAGGTCTTAAAGGACAGTATGTAATGGGGAATATTTTGAAGAGGATAACATTGCTGTAGATTAACAAATAAAGTTCTTACCAAAAAATAAAAATTAATACGTGAACGCATCTCGTATGTCAAGCTTTTTGAATTCCAGAATCCACGTACATGTTTCGAATAAAGTTTCAGCAGTGTTTAGTAAGCATCAGAGGTTTTACGCGATTTAGAAACTGTCTATAACGATCGGTTTCCTCCCAAGATTATTAGTATTCCTTCGTGGCAATTCCACTAAACCATGCGGCTTATTTTCGCGTTCCTTCCTTATGCGTCCTATTGGACGCGGCTGACGTTTGCATAAATTGCAGCCCTTTGATTGGGACTGGTAATATTAGCCAACAGTTCTTTATGGGTCGCCTCTTTAATACATGCTGTAATAACATTAGAGACGATCGAACGCTCGTTACTCAGCAAGTACCTCCTCTTCCTCGAATTCTGCAAATTTTCTTGCAATCCTAGACGATTATCCATCACTTCCGGATATCGAATTATACCAGTAAGTATACAAAGCTAACTGACTGACACTGACAACTAAGATCGTACGAACAGAAACGACGTATATCACAGCACGCCGATCTGCTCCTCTAAACAGGTAACGGGCAACAGATTTTGGGTGGCCCTGTAGGCTGGTGGCAGTGTTCTCCCGGGAAAGACCATTTCCCCCACCAAAAGCGCTGCTCGCTGTTGAGTTTACAGACAGACTATACTGGGCTGTGACCGAGAGAGTTGGTGGCGCGAGCGGGGCCCTGTTGTTGGGGGTCGTCAACTGCTCGCCACGTGCTTTGACCGACCTCTTGGCTGTCAGGGGCTAAGTCTGCCTTACCCGCATGTACGTGGCTTATGAAGCTTAGAAGCCGTGGTGCATGAGATCAGCACGTGGAACCATATGTCTTCTTATCGGCCGGTGAAAGCACTGGCAACGCATGGCTCTGACGAGCATTTGGAAGTGCAACGTGTTCTCGGCGCTGTGACCGAGTGTGAGAAGTTGAGTACTGAAAACAGCAACAGAGTTATATATATAAAGGGTTTTTCTAATTCTAGTTAAGTGTATGAGTTTCTCCACCAGTGGTTTTGTTGGGGTTTTCCCACCACAGTTTTCGTTTGCCTCACCGCGGGAATGTGGTAATTGTTTCTTGGTCGGGCCGTTTCATTCACACCTCGATTGGGTGATTTAGGGTCGGTGTCGCGTGTCTCTGTGATTCGGAGTCTGTGCAGGCACCGCCCTTGCTACATCTTCTGGTTTTGGGTAACTCGGGGAGGTGGTGGCTTGTAATGCAAGTTTTGGGGCTGATCTGCTGTGGCCCTGTACACCACCAGTAACTATTCCGACTATTGTGATTTGGCCACCTTTACACGTGTCACTCCCTCACCGAGCTAAGGAAAATTTTTTTGGGAACTGCCTTTAATGTGAAGGTTTGTGTGCTGGGTTATTCACATTTATCTCGTAACAACTGACAGGTGTAATATAAGTTATAATATAAGTTATTTAACTGGCGAGAGACAACTATTTTAGCTTTAGTCCAAACTAGCTACTTAAAGGTTTTTTTTTTTTTTAAAGGAATTGTTCTCTTACAGATATAACAAGTTTAAAATCTTATTATTGGGAAGTTGTTAACGTCGTACCTTGCAATATCCTTTACATAGAGAAAATTTGCCAGCTACTTAAAATAGTTTTTTTTTCTTTAATTGTTGTCTTAAGAACTTACCATTGGGAAGTTGTTAACGTCATACCTGGCAATCTCCTTTTCATAAAAAAATTTGTCATCTATTCGAAATTGTTTTTTTTTTTTAATGCCAGACTTAAAAATTTAGTATTGACAAAGCCTTTAAAATAAAACATAACCTTAGCAGTGTGTGTTTTTTCACCATCCCCTCCTGGCCCCTACTTCCACGATAACGTTTCTGGAATAACATGTGTACTTCACTTGTTTGTGAAACGCCCTAATTGACGGTTTAGAGAGGTATTTAAGAAGCAGAGTAGCACAAGAAAAGAAGGTGCGAAAGAAGACATATTGATGGCAGTGCCCATAGGTGTTATTCCTTTCGTGACTGAACGTACATATTTACGAAGCAGAGTAGCACAAGAAAAGAAGGTGCGAAAGAAGACGTATTGATGGCAGTGCACATAGGTGTTATTCTTTTCGTGACTCCAACGTACATCATGTGGCTACCATCTGCTGAAGACGACCACTTCGAAACTTCTAAAACGATCACATAACTGGCTGTACAACAAGTGGAAGTCACTTTGCCGAATTAGTACGTCACTCAGTACAGACGACTGTGCCAACACTCTGTATGGTGCTTCAGCTCCACATCCAGAGATAATGCTCGGTCATCAGGTAGGAAAAGTAATTTTACATCCCAGACCTGATTTCACATAAACAAACACTTTGCATGTGTTTCAGTACTACAATTTGGCGTTCCTAAAACACTTATCACGATAACAGAGACACTTCACGGTACATTTTTCCATGCTAATTCACTTTATAAAGTACGTTTCGGTTCCATCGAATTTCGCGTTCGTATTTTGCGTGTACAGGTAGGGTAACTTTGAAACTCTGTGTCTGGGAAACGGATAAAGGTATCAAGAAAATTTTCAAGGCTATTCGATATTGGGATCCTAGGAACGTATTGTAGTAATTTAAGCAATTTTCAGTGGATAGCCCTCTTGGAAACGACGGCTGGTTTATGGTACGAAAATATGGTAAGAAAAGCTTTTTTAAGGTCTTCTAAGGAACCGCGCAGGAACTAAGTAATATTTTTGAAAACGAGAAGTTGGACGCTTCTGGGTAAATGCTTAGAAAATATACCTTTAAAATTTGAACAATCTGCTGCAGTTATTTATTGTTTACATTTCGTCTCACACCGCATTTCACCTGCGTATTTCACGTGCGTATTTCACGTGTATAAATATGGTAGATTTGAATCTCTGTGTCTCGCAAACCGATAACGATATCAGGAATTTCTTCAACTTTGTTCGAGAGCAGAATGTTAGGAACATATTGTAAACTGCACTCATTTGCAATGCATAGCAAAATTGTAAGAAAACACCATTTTTGTGTTCTCTAAGGAACCGACTACGAGCTAATAACTTTGAACCTCTGTCCCTCGGAAACGGATATCAAGAAAATTTTCAATGCGTTCCGAAATTGGGATAAAAATTACAGCCATTTGCTGCGCACAGCCGTCTTGAAATCTGCAGCTTGAGTTTGGTACCCAAATACCATGCCTTTGGGGTGTTTCTCGATAGTGGATAAATATTTTTGAAACTGGGAACATGGTACCTCTAGATAAGAACCTAGAAATATAACGTGAAAATCTAAGCAATTTCTTGCGCCAGTATGCTATTTACATTTCGCCTCAGACAGGAGTTTTCGTGCTTATTGTACGTCTATAAGCAGAGTAACTTTAAATACAAATAGCAAGCGGGAAAAAACATCAAGAAAGTTTTAGATGTTCTTCGAGGTCAGGATCTTAGGAATATGTTGTAAAAATTTCAGCCATTAGCTGTGTATAGCCGTCTTGGAATCCGCAGCTTTGTGCTCTTACAAAAGAATGGAAAAACCCTTTTTGCTGTTTCCTGCGGAACGGCCCATGAATTAATAGTGCCTCCATAATCCCCTTAAGGCCCACAGAAACCACATCAAATACAACAAGAAACAACCAATTAGCTCCATTTGCTTAACCAGAACGAAGTCTGCAACATTCATATTTTGACCCTAGACTATAGAATAGTGACACTAAGACGATACATCTGTCGGGAGCACAAATGGTCCATAGCCAAAGGGCCATTCAAAACATTTGACCATACTTGTCTATTATATAAGAGCCCCCGAAAAATCCCGTTTTTATAAGTGGCGATTTGGAACATATTACCCTACTGGCCATTAAAATTGCCACACCACGAAGATGACGTGCTACAGACGCGAAATTTAATCGACAGGAAGAAGATGCTGTGATATGCAAATGGTTAGCTTTTCAGAGCATTCACACAAGGTTGGCGCCGGTGGCGACACCTACAACTTGCTGATATGAGGAAAGTTTCCAACAGGTTTGTCATACACAGACAGCAGTTGACCTGGCGTTGCCTGGTGAAACGTTGTTGTGATGCCTCGTGTAAGGAGGAGAAATGCGTACCATCACGTTTCCGACTTTGATAATGGTCGGATTGTAGCCTATCGCGATTGCGGTTTATCGTATCGCGACATTGCTGCTCGGGTTGGTCGAGATCCAATGACTGTTAGCAGAATATGGAATCGGTGGGTTCAGGAGGGTAATACGGAACGCCGTGCTGGATCCCGACGGCCTCGTATCACTAGCAGTCGAGATGACAGGCATCTTATCCGCATGGCTGTAACGGATCGTGCAGACACGTCTCGATCCCTTAGTCAACAGATGGGGACGTTTGCGAGACAACAACCAACTGCACGAACAGTTTGACGACGTTTGCAGTAGCATGGACTATCAGCTCGGAGACCGTGGCTGCGGTTACCCTTGACGCTGCATCACAGACAGGAGCGCCTGCGACGGTGCACTCAACGACGAACCTGGGTGAACGTAGGGCCAAACGTCGTTTTTTCGGATGAATCCAGGTTCTGTTTACAGCATCATGATGGTCGCATCCGTGTTTGGTGGCATCGCGGTGAACGCACATTGGAAGCGTGTTTTCGTCATCGCCATACTGGCGTATCACCCGGCGTAATGGTATGGGGTTCCATTGGTTACACGTCTCGGTCACCTCTTGTTGCATTGACGGTACTTTAAACAGTGGCCGTTACATTTCAGATGTGTGACGATCCGTGTCTCTATCCTTCATTCGATCCCTGCGAAACCCTACATTTCAGCTGGATAATGCACGACTGCATGTTGCAGGTCTTGTGTACGGGCCTTTCTGGATACAGAAAATGTTCGACTGTTGCCCTGGCCAGCACATTTTCCAGATCTCTCACCAACTGAAAACGTCTGGTCAATGGTGGCCGAGCAACTGTCTCGTCACAATACGCCAGTCACTACTCTTGATGAACTGTGGTATCGTATGGAAGCTGCATGGGCAGCTGTACCTGTACACGCTATCCAAACTCTGTTTGACTCAATGCCCAGGCATATGAAGGCCGTTATTACGGCCGCAGGTGGTTGTTGTGGGTACTGATTTCTCAGAATCTATGCACCCAAATTGCGTGAAAATGTAATCACATGTCAGTTCTAGTATAATATATTTGTCCAATGAATACCCGTTTATCATCTGCATTTCTTCTTGGTGTAGCAATTTTAATGGCCAGTAGTGTACCGAATGGGAACCGATTTGCAAAAGACATTAATATTTCAATACAATACTTTAACGCAGTCTACACTTAACTTCTGCAGTAAAGAGAATGGGTAGTGTACTTGTCACTTCCTACATAGTGGTTTATGAGAGACTCCATCTATGCGATCCCTCCCAACTATGACGTTGCATAGCATCAGCAGGGAGTGCCGTAAATCCAGACTTGCTCTCAGAAGTGTGGGACGAGGCTGAGTACCGCCTGGACGTCTGCTATGCGCCTGAAGGAGAGCACATTAAAGATCTGTGAAATGAAAATGCAGATTTTGATCTTAAACCTAATTGTAAAATGTACACCCATGTGCAAGTGCGCACATATAACAGATACACCCTTGCCAAATCGGATAATTCTGTTGAAAATAAAAAGTTCGTAGTCCTCTGTGTAAATTGAAATTCGTCTGGAGATTCCATCTTCAGTAAGCTAAAAGATATATCCTTGAGAAATCGGAAGAATACTTTTTAAGCACAGTGTACTTATTTTTCTCCCTCCACATTGTGTTTCATGCTCCAATCCGACGGTGGGAGGGGGAGGGGGAGGAGGGGGAGGGGGCCCGACAGTAAGAAGGCGCATTCAGTTAGGGTGAACTAAGGTGTATTCTAGCTGACAGACCGTGACTCAATATAAAACAAAACCATTTAGCTGCAGTTTCCTGCCATTAGTAGCTCAGTCACTTTTTTGTTTTTAATATTGTGGTGCCCTTTCCACTGTGGTCTCACAGCCTCTCCTCAAAACAGTCACTCCCACAGTGAACACATCAAAATACTATTGTTCTTACATCTACTCTACATCCGTACTCTGCAGCCCACCTACTGATGTCTCTGATGTCTGACAGAGGGTGCTTCGGGTACAACCGAGCGATCTCCCTGTCTCTGTAGCATTCGCAAAAGGCTCGTGGGAAGAATGATTATCGTTAAACCTGTATACCAGCTCTAATTTCTCGAATTTTCTCAGTTTGATCATGTCGCGAGACGTATGTAAGGGGCGGCTATTATGTTGTCCGGCTCTTTCCGGAACATATTCTTTCGGAATTTCAGTAGGAAGTCATTCAGTTACGTATAAGGTCTCTAGTAGTCTCTGTCACTGGAGTCTCGCGCCGACCAAACAATGCTGTGAGGAAACGCGTCACTGACGAAACGCGCCGCTCTTCGTTGGAACTTCTCTATCTGTTCTATCGGTCCTACCTGCTAAGGATCCCAGACTGTTGAACAATATTCAAGAATCGGTCGAACAAACACTTTATAAACCACTTCTTCAGTAGATGAGCAGCATTTCCTAAGACTATTTTTATGAATCTCAGTCTGGCATCAGCTTTCCCTACTGTTTCATGTGGTCATTCCGCTTAAGATCGCTCTTGATGGCTACCCCTAGAAATTTTACGGTAGATAAAGTTTTCAGAAATTTATCATCAATGGTGTAGTTGTCCCATAGTGGATTTCTTCTTCTATATACGCACAATATGTTACGCTAATTTAAATTCAGGGTCAACTGTCAGAAGCTGCAACATTCATCAATCGTCCGCAGGTCATTTTGTAAATTGACACTGTCTTCCGGCTTTGCTACTTTCTTATAGACAACAGCATCATCTGCGAACAGCATTATGTAGTTTCTGACATTTTCTACTAGGTCATTTAGCAGTATCGAAGCGCGCTGCTCTCCGTTGGATCTTCTTTATCTCCTCTATCAGCCCTATCTGGTACGCATCCCACACTGCTGAGCAGTATTCAAGCAGTGGGCATTTCCTTAGGATTCTTCCAATGAATCTCAGTCTGGCATCTGCTTTACCGACGATCAGCTTTGTATGATCATTCCATTTTAAATCACTCCTAATGCGTACTCCCAGATAATTTATGGAATTAACTGCTTCCAATTGCTGACCTGCTATATTGCAGCTAAATGATAAGGGATCCTTCTTTCTATCTATTTGCAGCACATTACACTTGTCTACATTGAGATTCAGTTGCCATTCCCTGCACCATGCGTCAATTCGCTGCAGATACTCCTCCATTTCAGTACACTTTTCCATTGTTACAACCTATCGATACACCACAGCATCATTTGCAAAAAACCTCAGTGAACTTCCGATGTCGTCCACAAGATCATTTATGTATATTGTGAATAGTAACGGTCCTACGAAACTCCCCTGCGGCACACCTGAAATCACTCTTACTTCGGAAGACTTCCCTCCATTGAGAATGACATGCTGCGTTCTGTTATCTAGGAACTCTTCAATCCAATCACACAATTGGTCTGATAGTCCATATGCTCTTACTTTATTCATTAAACGACTGTGGGGAACTGTATCGAACGCATTGCGGAAGTCAAGAAATACGTCATCTACCTGGGAATCCGTGTCTATGGCCCTCTGAGTCTCGTGGACGAATAGCGCGAGCTGGGTTTCACACGATCGTCTTTTTCGGAACCCATGCTCTTTGAGGTTCGCCGATGACATTGTAATTCTGTCAGAGAGAGCAAAGGACTTGGAAGAGCAGTTGAACGGAATGGACATTGTCTTGAAAGGAGGATATAAGATGAACATCAACCATAGCAAAACGAGGATAATGGAATGTAGTCGAATTAAGTCGGGTGATGCTGAGAGAATTAGATTAGGGAATGAGACACTTAAAGTAGTAAAGGAGTTTTGCTATTTGGGGAGCAAAATAACTGATGATGGTCGAAATAGAGAAGATATAAAATGTAGACTGGCAATGGCAAGAAAAGCGTTTCTGAAGAAGAGAAATTTGTTAACATCGAGTATAGATTTAAGTGTCAGGAAGTCGTTTCTGAAAGTATTTGTATGGAGTGTAGCGATGTATGGAAGTGAAACATGGACGATAAATAGTTTGAACAGGAAGAGAATAAAAGCTTTCGAAATGTGGTGCTACAGAAGAATGCTGAAGATTAGATGGGTCGATCACATATCTAATGAGGAGGTATTGAATAGAATTGGGGCACAACTTGACGAGAAGAAGGGACCGGTTGGTAGGACATGTTCTCGGGTATCAAGGGATCACAAATTTAGCTTTGGAGGGCAGCGTGGAGGGTAAAAATCGTAGAGGGAGACCAAGAGGTGAATACACTAAGTAGATTCAGAAGGATGTAGGTTGCAGTAGGTACTGGGATATGAAGAAACTTGCACAGGATAGGGTAACATGGAGAGCTGCATCAAACCAGTCTCAGGACTGAAGACCACAACAACAACAACAACATGCTGATTCCTACAGAGTAGATTTCTAGTCTCCAGAAAAGTTATTATACTCGAACATAATACGTGTTCAAAAATTCTATAACTGATGGACGTTAGAGATATAGAACTATAGTTCTGCACATCTGGTCGACGACCCTTCTCGAAAACGGGGATGACCTGTGCCCTTTTCCAATCCTTTGGAACGCTACGCTCTTCTATAGACCTACGGTACACCGCTGCGAGAAGGGGGATAAGTTCCTTCGCGTACTCTGTGTAAAATCGAACTGGTATCCCATCAGGTCCTGCGGCCTTTCCTCTTTTGAGCGATTTTGATTGTTTCTCTATCGCTCTGTCGTCTATTTCGATATCTACCATTTTGTCATCTGTGCGACAACCTAGAGAAGGAACTACACTGCAGTATTCCTCTGTGAAACAGCTTTGGAAAAAGACATTTAGTATTTCGGCGTTTAGTCTGTTATCCTCTGCTTCAGTACCATTTTGGTCACAGCCAGGAGGGCGGTATTACGTACAGCCAGGAAGGTGATAATCAGGTGTCGCACGCAACAGGTTTAGGCGGTAGTTTGCAGTTACCCTGTATGGTGTTTCGCCAGGGGCATGGCCAGGCTCGTCCACGTCTTCTTCAAACCCGGTGGTGACCAACTTATCCACTTGCAGTGGATACGTTCCATTACAGCATGCTGTCTGACGTCACGGATGCGAAGTCTTCTCTTGGCTCCTGGCAGCACATCATGATTCGCCAGTCAAGCTGTCCTGTGACTAGCGAGACGGTCATTCCTTCGGAATCAGGGATGTAGATGGGATGACCAGACATTGAGGGTGAGGCTTCAGGAACGGTCGTATTTAAGCTGGACATAACGTCGTCGTGGTTGACGATTTATTCATTTGCCCTCATTATCCAGAGGTAACCTCTGCCACGCATCATGCAGTGGCTTTCGGAGTATCTATGTAGATGTACATGTACCAGCGGACTTGTGGTCGCCGTGGTGTATCATTTATAGTCAGTTCCCCTTGCCTCCACACTTTCCGTCAGTGTTAGGATGGCCCGCATCTCGTAGTCGTGCGGTAGCGTTCTCGCTTCCCACGCCCGGGTTCCCGGGTTCGATTCCCGGCGGGGTCAGGGATTTTCTCTGTCTCGTGATGGCTGGGTGTTGTGTGCTGTCCTTAGGTTAGTTAGATTTGTTTAAGTAGTTCTAAGTTCTAGGGGACTTATGACCACAGCAGTTGAGTCCCATAGTGCTCAGAGCCAGTGTTAGGATGCCGTCGAGCGGCTGAACTCAGAGTGCAAGGCTTACGGAATGACGTATTTGGTGCTGTCATACTGCGCTATTCCCTCTTGTTGATTACAGTTTGGCAAAACTCACTGCGAGTGGTGCCCCGCCTTCTGCAACACTGCACTGTTTGCAAGGCATAGATACCGATGGTGACACGCAGTATGAGCCGGATCTGATTCTCTGCGTCTGCGCCAAGTAACAACTTTAAAAATCAATTTGTGAATTTGCTGTTCAACAGGTCTGTCCCATATATAAGGACCATAAATTTTCTCACAGGACACGGTGTAAAACGTATGAAGCTTCGCAGAGTGCATATTACGCCCGCCTACGGGACTTGGCGGCTACGTTAGACACATTCTCACAATGTTGCGGTTCACTTTGCCACTCAAATGGAACCTTGCATCATCACTGAATATTAAACTTGAATGAAAATTGTTTACTTCTATGACCACTAGCGAATTAATTGAAAAAGCTCTACACGTTGCTTATCACAGTTATGGAAAGTTTGTAGCGATTGAATGCTGTACGGCCTGGAACACAAACATCGCCACAAAACACGCCAGGCACACACACGGTCAATGCGTAAGTCTCGGTTCTTACGAAGAGTACACTTTCATGGACAAAAATGTTAAATGAGCAATTTGGGGTGAAATGGGGATTTCCCAATACATAAACAACCAGTGTCTTGCAACCGCTGGGGCCATCATCGAACGCTGTAGCAGGTGCAGTCCCGTATTCTAGACGATAATCAGGCCGTCCAGTTGTGACTGAAATTCACCTGTTGAATCAGAGAACACTAAACTCCTTTCGTTGCTGTGATATTGCCATCTCGACTCGATGCTTATTGGGCTATGATCGAGCGAGTGGGCTACATATTTGAACCATGAAGACTCACACCGATAACTTCATGAACTAGTAACTTAAAAGAAGCACCATGGTAACCTTTTAGGTTCGATGCGTAAGTAAAAGTTAAATCCATGCATCTGTTTTAATTTATGTAGGTAATATAGCAATGGTATGTCGGATGAATTGCCTTGAATACCCTTGTGTGTTGAAGTATGCAGTGGTAAGTGATAATTATAGAGGGACTGCATTCCTTGATGTAAGCTACAAAATTCTATCTCAGCGTCGACTGAAACGAATGATCCCAATTACAGAAGGAATTGTAGGTGACTTTGAAAGTGTTTTCAAGAGGAGCAGATCAACTATAGGTCATCGTTTTACGTTCATACAGGTAACAAAGAAAAGTTGGGAACATAACATTGGTATTCATCAGTGTCCTGAAAGTGTTTCAGATTCCACAAAAGTTAATACGTCTAGTACATAAGTGATTAAAGGAAACCTGTTGCAGAGTAAATATCAGCACAGGAACGACAGACCCTTTCGAAGTCAGAACTAGCCTTAGACAAGAAGGTGTGTTACACTATGTGACCAAAATTATCCGGAAACCTGGCTGAAAATGACGTACAAGTTCGTGGCGCCCTCCATCGGCAATGCTGGAGTTGAATATGGGGTTGGCCCACTCTTAGCCTTGATGCCAGCTCCCACTCTCGCAGGCACACGATCAATCAGGAGCTGAAAGGTTTCTTGCGGAATGGCAGCCCATTCTTCACGGAGTGCTGCACTGAGGAGAGGTATCGATGTCGGTCAGTGAGGTATAGCACGAAGTCGGCGTTCCAAAACACCCCAAAGGGGTTCTGTTGGATTCAGGTCAGGACTCTGAGCAGTCCCGTCCATTGCAGGGATGTTATTGTGTAGCCAGTCCGCCACAAGCCGTGCATTACGAACGGGTACTCGATCGTGTTGAAAGATGCAATCGTCATCCCCGAGTTTCTCTTCAACAGTGGGAAGCAAGAAGGTGCTTAAAACATCAATGTAGGCGTGAGCTGTGATAGTGTCACGCAAAACAACAAGGGGTACAAGCCCCCTCCATATTAAACACGACCACACCATAACACCGCCACCAACGAATTTTACTGTTGGTACTGCACACGCTGGCAGATGACGTTTACCGGGCATTCACCATACCCACACCTTGCCATCGGATTGCCACATTTTTCCACTGTTCAACCGTCCAATGTTTACGCTCCTTACACTAAGCGAGGCCTCGTTTGGCATTGACCGGCGCGATGTGTGGCTTATGAGCAGCCGCTCGACCGTGGCTCTGAGCACTATGGGACTCAACATCTGAGGTCATCAGTCCCCTAGAACTTAGAACTACTTAAACTTATTTAACCTAAGGACATCACACACATCCATGCCCGAGGCAGGATTCGAACTTGCGACCGTAGCGGTCGCGCGGCTCCAGACTGTAGCGCTGGGCCATGAAATCCATGTTTCTCACCTCCCGCCTAATTGTCATAGTACTTGCAGTGGTTCGTGATGCAGTTTGGAATTCCTGTGTGATAGTCTGGAAACAAGTCTGCGTATTACACATTAAGACTTCTTCAAAAGTTGGCGGTCTCTGACAGTCAACAGACGGGGTCGGCCTGTACCCTTTTGTGCTGTACGTGTCCCTTCACGTTTCCACTTCACTCTCACATCGAAAACAGTGGACCTATGGATGTTTAGGAGTGTGGAAATCTCGCGAAGAAACGTATGACACAAGTGACACCCTATCAACTGACCACTTTCAAAGTCCATGAGTTCAGCGGAGCGCGCTATTCTGCTCTCTCACGATGTCTAATGACCACTGAGGTCGCTGATATGGACTACCTGGCAGTATGTGACAGCACAATGCACCTAATACGAAAAACCTATGTTTTGTGGGCGTCCAGATACTTTTGATCACATAGTGCATCTCCGATATTTTTTAATTTACTTCTGGGGAAGACAGACAAGCAATACCAAAAAGATAAACCCAGCTATAACAAGACTGTGTAATAAATAATGAGCCCTCCTCGATATCTGACAGTTCAGCGCGGCTGACTGCCATGCGAAGGATCCGGACTCGATTCCCGGTACTGCCAGGATGGGTTGACTAAAACGAGATGCACTCAACCCGTGATGCCAGCTGAGCCGCTTCTTGACCGAGTCACAACAATGGCCGGTAGAGCGGTTTGCTGACCCAACGTCGCACCCATACCGCATACAATGACGCCATTAGCAGATGACACGGCGGGTGGGTGATACTTATGGATCCTGTGGTCGGAGTTTATAGTAGTTCAATAGGACAAGTATTGGGCTTGCATTTGCAGACGATTTTGTTCTAATAGGTGATAGCAAAGAGGAGTTACAGTTCATGACAAGTTCTTACAGAAATATTGCAAGCAATGCAAGTTTACCAGCTAAAGAGGAGAAAATTGAGTACATGGTAGTGAGCAAGGCACCCATTGACGGTATCCCACTGACAGCTGCTGAAGTCACCTTTAAAGAATAGGCATTGTTAAAATTTGGAAAGCATTTTTAGAGAGTAAAATAGAACGGATATTGAGATTAAGGTAAGGATTGCAGCGACAAATGGAGCATTTATTGACTTACGGAACATGCTACGCTAAAGAATAGTTTATAGACGTTTTAAAATCATACTGCACTCAGTGTCGGTTAGACGTCAGTGAGAGAGGACTTGCATTCCTGCTGCAGATAAAGGCGAGCACATCGTTCGTTTGCCTTCCCAAGGGAAGTGTTACAAGTCCTCACAAAGTGACTTAGTCAAGCTATCCGTACTGTGCAAAAAGTAGCAGTTCACTCAATTCACCCTATATCACAAAAAATGTGAAGTCACCAACACGAGCACTAGAAGGAATCCGCCAAATTTCAGTTACCTGATAAATCACACAAACCTAGAGGCTGTAAACTCAACTAAATACTTAGGGATTACAACTGCAAATAACTTAAACTGGAACGACGCTGTTTTGGGGAAAGCAAACCAAAGACGACGATTCATTGGTAGTGATGTGTCGACAGAAGTGCCGACACAGTGTGATTTGAGGGGACCGCAATGCACGCTATAAACATACGAAGGATGGCGTGAGGTCTGAAAACAGGATACGTAATGAATGCTATAAAGAAAAGTACGTAGCTTTTGGAATACTTAACTTTAATCCATCCTTGTTGCATACGTCGTTCTTGATGAGACATGCTTTATACGATAAGTATCAATTGCTATGTAAGGCTAATGGCGCCTTGCTAGGTCGTAGCCATGGACTTAGCTGAAGGCTATTCTAACTTTCTGCTCGGCAAAGGAGCGAGGCTTCGTCAGTGTAGTCGCTAGCAAAGTCGTCCGTACAACTGGGGCGAGTGCTAGTCCGTCTCTCGAGACCTGCCGTGTGGTGGCGCTCGGTCTGCGATCACTAACAGTGGCGACACGCGGGTCCGACATGTACTAATGGACCGCGGCCGATTTAAAACTACCACCTAGCAAGTGTGGTGTCTGGCGGTGACACCACAGGTAGAACATTTAGAAAATGTAACAGGTTTACTAAAGAGACAGAGTACATTACGCTTGTCCGCCCTCTTCTGGAATATTGCTTCCGGAGTGGGATCCGCATATCAGATATGATTGACAGGGGGCCGACGAAAAAGTTCAGAGAAGTGCAACATGTTTTGTGCTATGGCGACACAGGGGAGAGAGTATCACGGATATGACACACGAACAGGGGTGGCAGTCATTAAAACAAAAGCATTTTTCCCTGCGACAGAACCTTTTCATGATATTTCAATCACCAACATTTTCCTCAGAACGTGAAAGTATTTTGTTGGCGCCTAGCTACACAGGGGGAAATGGTCATCACAATAAAATAAGAGAAATGGGAGCTCGCCGGGAAAGATTTTAGTTTTCGTTTCTCCCGAACGCTTCTTGAGATTGCACCGGTAGGGAAGTGGCTTAAAGATGGTTCGATGGACCGTCTATAGCCACTTAATTGTGAATTGCGGAGTAATCGTGTAGATGCAAATGTAGATACTCGAGTGTAATTCTCTCAGTAGCTCTATATGCGTTTGAAACATTGACGTTAAGGAAAACAGATGAACAAAACTGTTAGTATTCGAAAGGTGTTAATGAAAACATGTAGCCCTGAGAGGGGTCGGGCACGGGAATGGAGGATATTAGAAAACCATGAACTGGTAGGCCTGTACTCATAAGCTGATAAACGCCCTCCGGCTGTGGTGGCTGAGTGGTTCTAGGCGTTTCAGTCCGGAACCACGCTGCTGCTACAGGCGCAGGTTCGAATCCTGGTTCGAGCACGGATGTGTGTGATGTCTTTAGGTTAATTAGGTTTAAGTAGTTCTAAGTCTAGGGGAGTGATGACCTCAGATGTTAAGTCCCATAGTGCTTAGAGCCATTTGAACCATTTGATAATCGCCGACGGAAGAAGACTGATGTGTGCATGACACCTAATTAGCATGGAAGAAAAAAGAATACCGCGAGTAGTATTCTCGGAATTCGTAGAGGACAGAAGGACCGAGGAAGGCCACGGATGAGATGGAAGGATGATATCAACAGGGATACTAAGGGGATGGGCCCGAGAAAAGACGAAAGGACTACGAAAGCCTGGAACAGATTTGATTGGTGGAGAAATGTAGAGAGGGCATACGGTCTCTCAGGCCAAAGAAGAAGGCAACCATTACTATTAAAATGAATTGTGATAATCATCCCATATGAAAACCGTAAACTAGGAATTTTAGTCTTTTCTTTCTATGAACACTGATGACGAACGTTGGGAATGTGATAGATTGAGTGTGATACATTGGTATTAGTTACATGAAAGCATTTAGTCACTGAGTGCCACGGACACGGACAAAAAAGTGCGTAGAAATATGCTTGAAAAAATGGTTCAAATGGCTCTAAGCCCTATGGGACTTAACATCTGAGGTCATCAGTCCCCTAGACTTAGGACTACTAAAACGTAACTAACCTAAGGATATCACACACATCCATAGCCGAGGCAGGATTCGAACCTGTGACGGTAGCAGCAGTGCGGTTCCGGACTGAAGTGCCTAGCACCGCCGTCCACAGCGGCCGGCCATGCTTCAAACTAGATACATTGCAACACAAGTGTAGTATGCACCAGCGCGTAGTGACATGGCGCTGCGAAGTTAGGGTGCGATATAGAGCGCACAGCACAGTCAGGAACTTGGTCGCCGCATACCAGATGTGGCCGTAATGGATTTTTAGGCACCGACTCATGCGTATGAGCTGTACATGCGTGGTCCGCTGAGCGGACAGCAACCGCAGACCAATAGCAGCAACCAGGCGTGGCTGCGACGTGTGTGGGCTGCAGCTAGTAGGAGGTGTGCGGAAGGGGGATGATGTGAGCAGTCAGCCAACAGATGGAGCAACACGGAGTGCAGTTCTTGCTGTCTGCTACAGCACAGAAGTTACTTCTCTTAAATGTGAAATGTGAAGGCGCATAGCAGTCTACTGAAAATGATTTGTTTGCAATTAAAAGATAGACTAGTTGGTGAAGGAAGACAACGTTTCCGGTCCTGTAAAGAACGTCAAACCACTATCCTCCTATTTTAAATTACGTATATGGCAAATGGCGGAAGAAGAATGGGTAGAGGTTTGTCTCCTACAGATCTGCAATGAAGGTCAAAAACTTGATGCGATCCTAACGGTAATTAGATCCGAATGCGTACAATCTATGGTTCATCTGATTTACACTTACCCTGTACAGACATCAAAGATAACCGTTTCTGCCATTCTGTCAGAGGAACCGTAACCATTCTGTCACAAGAAAGAAGAAGGAGATACGCACCACTCGCTATCTTCCTACAATCTCTTCGAAGCATACCAAAACCGCTTACTCCAGCAGCTTGTAAAATAGGAGCACCTCCAACAAGTGCTCCTATTTTATTGCGTCATCAAGATACTGAAATATTCGAATATCTTTTTGCTTTTAAACGAGATAGTTACCTGCGTTTATAAACGTTTTTGTACTATCTGTGGCTACATACACACTCTAAACTGAAGTTTATACTCCTGAATATCCAATGAATTCTTTTTATATTCTAAGTCTAACTGGTTATCAATCCAAGATTCTCTGTCTATGCTTATTGTGCCTACATCGTATGTGGGTACTGTAAAATTATCTTAGATCATTATTCGCAGTCTTTACACTGATGTCTTTCGATACATTCTTGTGTTTGTACCAAGCTGTTGGCAGTATTATTCAATAAAACCAAGACAAATAAATATAAATCCTCAGCCCTGTTAATAATTGGAAACTTAATTTCTGTTAAAAAGTAGCGAAAGCAGCATACCGAAACTCTTAAAACTGTATTAAACAACTCGTGCGCAATGTGCATTGTGCTAAAAACTTAAAGGATCACTTCTCTGAAAGCCCGTCATTTTCCTCCATTGCGACCCACATTTGTGAAACTTGACTCAAAAGTAGCGAAAGCAGCATACCGAAACTCTTAAAACTGTATTAAACAACTCGTGCGCAATGTGCATTGTGCTAAAAACTTAAAGGATCACTTCTCTGACAGCCCGTCATTTTCCTCCATTGCGACCCACATTTGTGAAACTTGACTCAAAAGTATCTGTAGCCTTCCTCTCTGGCGATGTAAAAGAGTTGCCACGTGCGAAGTCACTCTCTGACTCTGCGACGCTTGAGAGAGCTAGGTGTCAACACATTGTCACACTGGCACCAAAATCCACCACAAGTCCACCCAGCGTCACCGTGGACGCGTCAGACGTATGGGAAGGTTGTTACACCCCGTCTTAACCACATCTCGCCTCTTTTCTCTCGATGCCTCTGCGATTGAAGTCGCAACCGCGATACCCACCGTTGAAATTACACGGTTTTATTATGACTGCCCCCCGCCCCCCAAGAAACATGGACCATGCCGTTGGTGGGGAGGCTTGCATGCCTCAGCGATACAGATAGCCGTACCGTAGGTACAACCACAGCGGAGGGGTATCTGTTGAGAGGCCAGACAAACGTGTGGTTCCTGAAGAGGGGCAGCAGCCTTTTCAGTAGTTGCAGGGGCTACAGTCTGGATGATTGACTGATCTGGCCTTGCAACACTAACCAAAACGGCCTTGCTGTGCTGGTACTACGAACGGCTGAAAGCAAGGGGAAACTACAGCCGTAATTTTTCCCGAGGGCATGCAGCTTTACTGTAGCATGGAGAACTGCATCAAACCAGTCTCAGGACTGAAGACCACAACAACAACAACATTATGACTGGCTGCGGAAGCCATTTCAAACACCACCGCTCAGAATCTGCATGAAAAGGGGCTCGGGAGATGCCAGGAGCAGTGTTAATAAAACCTGCCCTTCCACTGGGGTATTACATTTGCACGCATTTCGTGGTCGTACACTTTCACCTTGCATTGCTATGTGTGGTGTCACCGCCAGACACCACACTTGCTAGGTGGTAGCTTTAAATCGGCCGCGGTCCATTAGTACATGTCGGACCCGCGTGTCGCCACTGTTAGTGATCGCAGACCGAGCGCCACCACACGGCAGGTCTCGAGAGACGGACTAGCACTCGCCCCAGTTGTACGGACGACGTAGCTAGCGATGCACACTGACGAAGCCTCGCTCATTTGCAGAGCAGATAGTTAGAATAGCCTTCAGCTACGTCAATGGCTACGACTTAGCAAGGCGCCATTAGTAGTTTATTGCCTGAATCTACAGAGTCTCACCTATATCGTCAATAGCGATGTATAACAAGGATGGATTAAAGTTAAGTATACCAGCAGCTACGTACTTTTCTTTATAGCATTCATTACGTATCCTGTTTCAGACCTACCTCTAGCCTGCGTGAGTTAACGCGTGCCTTTCGGCTACTTCCGAGTGGCGTGGCTGTTAATCTACGCCACAACAGTTGGCGACGAGGCTTCAAAGAGGATTTCGCTTTCGTATTGCACTAATTTACTTGTCATGGCTTCGCCACAATCTCCAGATGTACTGTCCGAATTTTATCGCTTGCAGAATCAGCAGATGCAGGCGTTATTGGATGCCCTTGGACAGCTCGTTCAGGGTCAACGTGCGATGCAAAACGATGCGGCAGCCGACGCTCCACCGCTACCGCAGCCACAATATGTCGTTGCACCCCCGTTCCGGCCATTTAACCCAGCTATGGAAAGCTGGACGGAGTGGTCACGCCAATTTGGATTTCATCTCGCCGCCTACAGAATTCAAGGTAACGAGCAGCAGCCTCACTTATTGTCTTGTGTCGGCGTGCAAACGTACCGTGTGATAGTGAAATTATTTCCCCGACGCGACGTAGCAACTCTGTCCTATGAAGAAATTTTGTCGGCGTTAGATGCCTATTTCATGGACACAGTTAATGTAGTTGCAAAAAGGTATACGTTCTTTCGTACAAAACGTACGGCCGGTCAAACTAATCGGGAGTGGGTTGCAACTTTGCAAGGCCTTACAAGGGATTGTGCTTTTGAGTGTGAATGTGGACTCCCTTATTCAGATACTATGGTCCGTGATGCAATTGTACAGAACGTTTCTGATGTTCGTATACGGGAGCAAATTTTGAAACTAGTCAATCCCTCCCTTCAACAAGTGATAGACATATTGGATAGGCAAGACACACTTGACTTTGCTCAGGAAGCATTTGCAACTTCGCCAGTTGTGTGTCACATTAACCGGCCCGCCGGGCGAGCTGCACGGAACTGTAAACAGCCCTCGCGCACGTCTGTGCAGCCACGTGTGCCGCGCAAGAACGCAAATGCAGTGAAATCATGCCCGCGGTGTACTACTAGACATTCGCGTGAGAATTTCCCGACACGCCAAGCTATTTGCTTTTTCTGTAATAAAAAAGGACATGTTCAGAGTGTTTGCCAGAAAAAGCTCAGATCGGAAACTCACAACGATTCCAGGCCCTTTGCTTCGCGCTGGAATCGAACCAAGAATACTCAGGCTCGTGGACCTTCGCCTGTGGACATTCATGTAGTTAATTCCACTCCGTCCAGTGCCACGTTCTCTAACAGTGACTGTGTTCGTCCCACAAAAAGTGTGCGTCGACGTCGCCGGAAATCACGTCCATTAGCAAGCGATGCTGTACCTGTGTCAGTTCAACTTGCACGAGATAGTCGCTCTTGTCGTCGGCAGGACAATAAACGTTTTGTAGACATGGACTTTGAAGACAAAGTGATACCATTCCAGCTCGATACCGGAGCTGCAGTTTCATTGATCAATCACGACACGTACAAACAACTGGGCAAACCTCCGTTGCGTGCCGCAACTGTTCAGCTCACTAGTTATTCAGGACAGCATATCCCTGTGTTAGGACAGTGCACTCTTCTTGCAACATACAAGGGACAAACAAAACTTGTGTCATTTTACGTTCTTCGTTCTTCTACTGCAGTGAACTTGTTTAGTTTAGATTTATTTCAGTTGTTTAACTTGTCAATAGTCAGTCAGGTCCTATCAGTGAACCAGACTGTGCCTTCCGCCAGTGTTTCTCGTCTATGTGAAGAATTTGCAGACATTTTTGCACCGGGCCTTGGTTGTGCTAAGAACTATAAATCACATTTGGAACTGAAAGTAAACGCGCAGCCTAAATTTTTCAGAGCGCGCAATGTTCCCCACGCATTGCGTGATGAGGTCACAAGAACGTTAAACGATTTAGAATCCCAAGGTGTAATTGAACGTGTGCAGGGTTCTCTCTGGGCATCACCCTTAGTGATTTTGCCAAAACCTTCCGAAAAACTGCGACTTTGTGTGGACTTCAAGGCCACAGTGAATCCACAACTAGTGATTGCCACTTTTCCTTTGCCCCGCCCGGAAGATATTTTTGACAAACTGTGCCCGGGTACATATTTTTCTAAGTTGGACCTAGCCGATGCGTACTTGCAAATACCGGTGGACGAAGAATCCCAGCACGTCTTGGTGGTTAACACGCATCTTGGATTGTACCGATTCAAAAGACTGCCATTCGGGTGTGCATCCGCCCCTGCATTGTTTCAGCAATATTTACAAACTGTTTGTGCGTCGGTCCCTACTGCTGTGAACTATCTGGACGATATTGTGATCTCCGGAAAGACAGCAGAAGAACATTTAGCACATCTAAGAACGTTATTTCAGGTATTGCGACAAAATGGTCTTCGCTTGCGGAAGGACAAATGTGTGTTTATTGCTCGTGACTTGCCATATCTGGGACATGTAATCAATGCCCAAGGCATACATCCCAGTCCAGAGCACCTCCGTGCCATACAAGACTTGCCTTCGACGCAGAATTTGAAGCAGCCACAGAGTGTGTTGGGAAAAATTAACTATTATCATAACTTTCTCCCGCATGCCTCTTCCATTTCAGCTCCGCTTCATCGTTTACGCCGTCAAGGTGTTCCGTTCGTCTGGACGACGGAATGCGAACGCGCTTTTCGCCAGTTGAAATCAGCGTTGCTTTCAAATACTTGCCTTACGCCATTCGATCCCCAGAAACCCCTTTTGTTGATGGTAGATGCATCGGATTTCGGGATCGGTGCTGTGCTTGCGCACAAAGATGGGTCGCATGATCGCCCTATTGCCTTTGCGTCACAATTGCTCTCGTCAGCGCAAGGAAATTATTCACAAATCGAGAAAGAAGCTTTGGCTCTCGTGTTTGGTGTTACTAAGTTTCACGATTTCTTGTATGGTCGTCACTTTACCATCATAACGGACCACAAACCTTTGACATCGCTTTTTCATCCGAACAAACCTGTACCTCCACGTACAGCGCACAAATTCATTCGCTGGTCTATTTTCCTCTCGCAGTACCGCTACGATATCTTGTATCGGTCCACTGCCAAGCACGGAAACGCTGATGCGTTGTCCCGTTTGCCTGTTGCTGAGGATAGAGCATTCGATTCTTCCGAACTTGCTTGCATGTTCCTTGATTCGGAAACCGATGATGTGGTCGAATCGTTTCCGATTGATTTTCGTCGTGTAGCTATAGCCACAGCTGCTGACCCTGTCCTTGCTACCGTTTTGCGTTTTGTTGCTACTCAATGGCCCTTGTCGAAGTCTCGGATTGAGGATCCGCTGGTTCGCCGATTTTTTGCTCACAAGGAGAGACTTTTTGTACGACGTGGTGTTTTGTTGTTGCGTTCTGATAATGATCAGTCCAGAGTCGTGGTCCCACGTTCGTTACAGTCCTCTGTCTTACGGCTTCTTCACCAAGGACATTGGGGTATAGTGCGAACGAAACAACTTGCTCGTCAGCACTGTACTTGGTTCGGAATCGATGCTGCGATTACGAATATGTGCTCTTCTTGCATGGCGTGTGCCGAACAACAATCCGCACCGCCGCGGAAATTCTTTGCATGGCCAAAAGCCACTTCCCCTTGGCAACGCTTGCACATCGATTTTGCTGGTCCATTCTGGGATGCTAGATGGTTGGTTGTGGTAGATGCCTTCAGTAATTTTCCTTTTGTTGTCCGGATGTCTTCCACGACGTCATCTGCCACCATCCAAGCGTTGTCTGCTGTCTTTTGCATTGAAGGTCTTCCGCGGACTATTGTTTCCGACAATGGCCCACAATTCATGTCTGCGGAATTTCAGTCTTTCTGCAAGGCCAATGGTATTCAACATTTGACATCCGCGCCGTTTTCGCCTCAGTCAAACGGTGCCGCTGAACGATTGGTCCGGACTTGCAAGTCACAGATGTTGAAGTTGAAAGAGTCGCATTCTCGGGAGGACGCGTTGTTGCTCTTTTTGTCTTCGTATCACTCTCAGCCCCGAGATGGTCGCTCGCCGGCTGAGTTGCTCCACGGTCGTCCTCATCGAACCTTGATGTCTTTGCTGCATCCGCCGCATCGGGTTCCTGTGCAGCGGCAGACTCCTGCTTTTGCTCCAGGCGACGTTGTATTCTATCGCAACTATCGCGGTTCACGGCGTTGGCTCGCAGGGCGCATTCTTCGCTGCAGCGGCCGCGCGATGTATTTGGTTTTGGGGGCCTCTGGTGAGGTGCGTTGGCATCTCAATCAGCTGCGCCTCTGTCGTCGCCTGGGTTCTGCCGCTCCCCGTCTGCTTTCAGCGACGGTGCCGTCCGGTCAGCGACCTGGGGATCCATCTACTGGCTCGCCTCATCCCCAGGTGTTACCGACGCAGCCTTCCATTTTGCCCCATGGCGACGCGCCACCGCCGCCGCCGCCGCCGCCGCCGCCGCCGCCTCCTGTTCTCCCGCTGGCGACGCCCGCAGTAGACGCGTCGCTGCAACCGCCTGGCGCCTCCCTGGGTCCCGCGCCGCCGATCGCTTCCCGTGACCAGATGTCCTCCGCCATGGAACTTTTGCCCGCTCCGGACCACATGGCGTCTTCGCGCGTCGGGTACCCCGACGCAATGGAGGTCGACCCTTCGGCCCCTCCTCTCAACGGGCGCATACACCGCCTGTTGACGTGCACCCTGGACTAGGTTTTCAGGCGTTTCCTAGCTCCCCTCGGACCGAATGGCAGGGTGCGGGTGGCACAGCCTCGCCTGTTGTTAGGCTCCCCACCTCATCGCATACGTCAACATGGGGTCCTCCCCATGGCGGGCGGAAGCCTTATAACACGACCGTTCGCCGATTTGCGGGGGAGGAATGTGGTGTCACCGCCAGACACCACACTTGCTAGGTGGTAGCTTTAAATCGGCCGCGGTCCATTAGTACATGTCGGACCCGCGTGTCGCCACTGTTAGTGATGGCAGACCGAGCGCCACCACACGGCAGGTCTCGAGAGACGGACTAGCACTCGCCCCAGTTGTACGGACGACGTAGCTAGCGATGCACACTGACGAAGCCTCGCTCATTTGCAGAGCAGATAGTTAAAATAGCCTTCAGCTAAGTCAATGGCTACGACCTAGCAAGGCGCCATTAGTAGTTTATTGCCTGAATCTACAGAGTCTCACTTGTATCGTCAATAGCGATGTACAACAAGGATGGATTAAAGTTAAGTATTCCAGCAGCTACATACTTTTCTTTATAGCATTCATTACGTATCCTGTTTCAGACCTATCTCTAGCCTGCGTGAGTTAACGCGTGCCTTTCGGCTACTTCCGAGTGGTGTGGCTGTTAATCTACGCCACAACACTATGTACAACAGAAGAATGTTCTTTGCAAACTTCGACACTATCGACACCCCCTCGCTCAGATGATTCATACCTTATGTAAGGACATCATGGGGCTACAACATTATCGAACGGGATCTAACCCCTTGAAGTGAATCGCGACTACTGAGCTTTCCCTGTTGTCATGGTGAAAGCCCTAGGGACCGTTCAGAACCATTATACGGAATTTGAGCATGCTCAAAAGTAGCAAAAGGCGTTTATACTTTATCAGCCCTCCTGTCTAGCGCACTCCTGTTGCGTGATCATGGGGAGGGGCCGACACTGAAAACGAATGAGTGAAACGACGAATTGTCGTTCTAAGATTCCTCCGGTTCAGCTACACCCTTGGTACCACTCGCACACCTATGCTGAGAGCTACTGAAATGGATCTGTACAGAGACAACCTCTAACCGATTCCCAGGCAGCCACGAGCAGACAAACCGCCCGATATCCTACAGTTGAGTGGAGTTACACTTTGGCCTAGCGCCTGCTTGTGGGCATACGGAATCTGAGGGTTTTTGAGAAGATTGCCTGCGCACAGGCGCCTACGATTAGGTCAACGGGTGTTTTTGTACTGTTATTTTTTAAAGTGCTCAATGACTAGTGTATGCTTAGCACTGAGTGTGTTCCCAAACTGAGAATTCTTAGAAGGATCCTTTGCCGGTTTATTCATACACATGTCAGTGTCATAATACTCCCCTTGTGATAATTCCACAGGAAGGTGCAAAACAGGAGGGCTGAAAACAGACCACGTTCAAATTTCGTCGAATGGTTTTGAATGGTCCCTAGTGATTGCATACTCTATGCAAGAGTCAGTCAGATCATGTTTAATGGGATTGCAGCCCCACGATATCCTTAGAGAAGGGTTAAATCGTCTGGGGGTGTCACCAGTGTCGAAGGTTAGGCTATCGAGAACGTCATTCTGTTGCACATCGCACTTCAGAATGTTGTTTTCGACTGCGAAGTGTGTGCAAATGGACGCCCCAAGGGAAGGGGCGGTTTCATTGATAACCTTTAAGTCGCCCGCTGAGGCGTTTTCGTGTCGATTCTAAGGGCTCGTGGGTCTGAAATCGTTTCCTCGGCAACCAATAGGAAAACCACGTGATTCCAACGCTGGATGTCGTGGTTATGACTTCCATTGCAGAGGCGTCAAGAGAAGGGGCGAGAGTGGTTGAGTCGGGCCTGTGACAACCTTCCCATCGTATGACACGCTTAATGTGTCTTCGACTGGAAGTCTTTGAGAACTGATCATGCAACCCGTACATAGTTCCCTCTGATTTTAATCTCTCTGTTCACATATACCGCTGGCTATAAGGATAACATTTTGGCGCAAACAATGAGCTGCAGACCAGCATTGGCGGAATACGCAGGCGGTTGCCTTCCGTGATGATGGTATTGGAAAGTAGAAAAACGGTAAGACAGATGTCTAAGTCGGAGCGGCGACTGTGTAGAGATGTAGCTGGAAGGTGGTGCAAATAAAACATTTTTGATTTTCATCGTAGTTTCCATTTTGCGACCAATCGGATATTGAAAAAAGAAAAATAGCATCGTAGTTTTGTCTCAAGTGATGTATGGCTTTCTCAAAACTTTCAAACTAGGCATCAACGCTATATTCATCAGAATTTCACGGGAAACGTCTGTAAATAATCACTGATGCCGACATCGATATCGCATGCTCAGTATTAGACTGTGAGCTGAGGTTTCATGTAGGCTAAAACACTGGGCATTGTCTTACAGAGAAGCGGAGCTAGATCGTCAGGCACTCAGATCAATGGTGGGTTTAGTTTCCTTTTATTTCTGAACATTAGCAAGGGGATTACCTCTAACAAGGCCACGTTCAAGACATTATGAATTAAGTCCAAAAAGCTGCTTATTTTTTGAGATGTTTATTTAATCACGACAGTCCTGTTTCAGCACTATTGCCATCATCAGGCGATCTGAAAGTAATGGTATTATTATATACTATTTTCTAAGGCAGACGGGAGCCTACTTGTCATATATGAGATTGACAACCACATAGTTATGGAATTCTTAACTTACCTGTAACATCGCTGGTTAGTCACTTAAGTGTTTTTCTTACGTCTTTTAATGTCAATAGTGCAGAAACAGACCTGTCTTGATTAAATAAACATCCCAAAAAGAAGCAGTTTTTGGCATTAATTCATGTCTTTACACGACTTATATCGAGCTGCCGGCCCATTGGAAAAAAAGAAGAAAGCTAAGTACAGTACTTCACCATACACACCTCTGGCCATAAGAAGCTGCAACGTCAGGAAGGACAGAAAATAACAAAATTTTAAATATTGTGTTCATATAGTTGACCAGGAAGAATACTGAGTGCCCCATGTGTTTGCAACAGTGGTTCTGTCTGCTATCGTAACTACAGCTCATGTGAAACTAAGATAGTCGTGTTGTGTATCCAGCGGCATCCTATACTATCATGCCATGTGGTGGGCCAGTGTGATGATGGTGATGATAATGACAACGAATACAACCTCGCGACATTCGTCACCCTCGACGCCTCCACACTCGTAAACCTCCATCTCGTCTGAAAAGGCAAAGTGGTTCAGCTCCTGTATCCAGCCGTGTGGTTGGGCACACCAGTGTTGCAGTGCTTCTATCTGCAGCCGAGTCAAGGAAATCCGCAAGACTGGTCGACGTGCTGACAATCCATGACCCTCCAGACGTCGTTGCCCCGTCCTTGTAGATACATGTATTCCTACAAACAAGCCTGTTTCCTCACTAAGGATATGTGACGTAGCTCAACGATCCTGCTTGTCTGAGCGAGAAATACTTCCGTCCTCTCGGGCGCTAGATGCATGGGGCCATCGAGGTCCTGTATGGCGTTGGGAATAGTGATTCCCAACCAATCTATCTAACATTAGCATTACAGTCACGGGATCCCAGACCGATAAACCATAATCTCAATAGGCCATGATACTGACACTGCCGAATGTCGACAGGTGCTGGGAGTATTTTCAGCTACTACCACTCTACACACAAATAACCAATATTCAAATGCGATTCTTGAATCAGAAACGCAGCAGCATAATCTTTCCTTACATGCAGAATGTTCATGGGGTTCCTTCTACCTACTTTCATACCAATCATCTGCATACCCAAACATGCAGCACCTCGTGCTAAACTGACGTTTGTTGAATGCCGCCTTCATGGTGTTGCAGTTTTAGTGGCCAGCGCATTTTAACTGTATCAGTTCTGATCTAGTGTCGCAATATCATTGTGATGTTGCACTTTGGTATTCAATTTCCGCTTCCTGCTACATACCCACACATGTACACTGATGTCCAAAATTAAAGCAACCAACGGAAATTTTGAAAGGCTGCGTTTATTTTGCCACAAGATAGTGTAAACAGGTGATAGTAAAGTAGAAACGATGTAAAGAATACAGAACGCAATCAAGTGCAACATGCATAACGATATACAAAAATGTTCTTCGCTTTTTTCCATCTTAACGCATCTCCTCACACATTCTGACAATTGGTTAATGTGCTCAGTATGGGGTCTTTGAGAGTGGTTAGTGGATGCTGACGTCATGCAACACGCGTCTCTGATGCATCCGAGACGTCCTCTATAGGACTGAAATCGGAAAAGCGAGCAGGCCACACCATGCGTGCAATATCTTCCATTTACAAAAAAATATCAACCACCCGTGCTTTATGAAGTCGAGCATTGTCGTCCGTCAGTACGAAGTCTAGGCCCACAGCACCTATCAACAGCAGCAGATGAGGTCCCAATATCTCATCATGATACGCTACAGCAGTTGAACCTTGCCAATTCCTCTGTATAAGTTCATGAAGAGGTGTTCGAGTGGAAACATAATCCTTGCTCCCACCATTAGGGAACCTCCTCGATATAGGTCTCTTTCCACAATGTTTGGGTCCCGAAATCGTGTTGCACGTGCCCTCCACATACGAATCTGTCGAGAATCACTCTCCAGACCAAATCGGGACTCTTATACAGGGTTATTACAAATGATTGAAGCGATTTCACAGCTCTACAATAACTTTATTATTTGAGATATTCTCACAATGCTTTGCACACACGTACAAAAACTCAAAAAGTTTTTTTAGGCACTCACAAATGTTCGATATGTGCCCCTTTAGTAATTCGGCAGACATCAAGCCGATAACCAAGTTCCTCCCACACTCGGCGCAGCATGTCCCCATCAATGAGTTCGAAAGCATCGTTGATGCGAGCTCGCAGTTCTGGCACGTTTCTTGTTAGAGGAGGTTTAAACACTGAATCTTTCACATAACCCCACAGAAAGAAATCGCATGGGGTTAAGTCGGGAGAGCGTGGAGGTCATGACGTGAATTGCTGATCATGATCTCCACCACGACCGATCCATCGGTTTTCCAATCTCCTGTTTTAGAAATGCCGAACATCGTGATGGAAGTGCGGTGGAGCACCATCCTGTTGAAAGATGAAGTCGGCGCTGTCGGTCTCCAGTTGCGGCATGAGCCAATTTTCCAGCATGTCCACATACACGTGTCCTGTAACGTTTTTTTCGCAGATGAAAAAGGGGCTGTAAACTTTAAACCGTGGGATTGCACAAAACACGTTAACTTTTGGTGAATTGCGAATTTGCTGCACGAATGCGTGAGGATTCTCTACCGCCCAGATTCGCACATTGTGTCTGTTCACTTCACCAAAATGTTGCTTCATCACTGAAAACAAGTTTCGCACTGAACGCATCCTCTTCCATGAGCTGTTGCAACCGCGCCGAAAATTCAAAGCGTTTGACTTTGTCATCGGGTGTCAGGGCTTGTAGCAATTGTTAACGGTAAGGCTTCTGCTTTAGCTTTTTCCGTAAGATTTTCCAAACCGTCGGCTGTGGTACGTTTAGCGCCCTGCTTGCTTTATTCGTCGACTTCCGCGGGCTACGCGTGAAACTTGCCCGCACGCGTTCAACCGTTTCTTCGTTCACTGCAGGCCGACTCGTTGATTTCCCCTTACAGAGGCATCCAGAAGCTTTAAACTGCGCATGCCATCGCCGAATGGAGTTAGCAGTTGGTGGATCTTTGTTGAACTTCGTCCTGAAGTATCGTTGCACTGTTATGACTGACTGATGTGAGTGCATTTCAAGCACGACATACGCTTTCTCGGCTCCTGTCGCCATTTTGTCTCACTGCGCTCTCGAGCGCTCTGGCGGCAGAAACCTGAAGTGCGGCTTCAGCCGAACAAAACTTTATGAGTTTTTCTACGTATCTGTAGTGTGTCGTGACCATATGTCAATGAATGGAGCTACAGTGAATTTATGAAATCGCTTCAATCATTTGTAATAGCCCTGTATGAATGGAACATTGGCCCACCGTTCGACGGTCTGGGTGGAACATTGACTGCTCCAGTCTAGTCATTCTCTTCTGCGAAGACACGCCAGAGGTAAACAGAAAGCACGTCTCCATCAATAAAGGCCACTGTGCCGAAGCCTTCTGTAGACCGTTTGCCTCGATACAGCACGTCCAGGGGATGCTGCGAGGCCAGATGCCAGTAGCAGTGAAGTACTAAGGCGGTACCGTGGTGCCCTTACAGCCAAACAACGGTCTACTCTTTCTCATGTCACACGTAGTGGGCCCTGTCCTAGTCTCCGGGAAACAGCTTCGGTCTCTCTGAACCGTCGCCTCATCAGAGAAACAACAGAACGATTCATATTAAGCCAACGTGCCACATCAGTTTGTGACTCTCCTGCTCCCATTCTTCCTATGGCCCTCCACAGCAGAGAGTCTGTAGGCGTCTTCTTGTTCCATACTGCACCGTCTGTGACTGTCTACACAGCAGTTGTGGATGTGGGGCTACCCTGGAAACACTAACCCGCTTGATAGGGGCCCTGACGTGATTGCTGGCGCGGTTGCCTGTTGAGCGGAAGACCATCTTCCGTGCAGAACGCGATTGTAACGACATATGTGACTGTTTGTATGATTATATCATGAATTAGACACAGGACTGGGAAATAGCAGTTTGTTGCTTTAATTTTGGACACCAGTGTTGGTATGAAACATTCCCAACGTAATGCAATTTTTAAAAAGAAACGTAGGATCAGATTGGAACATACTTTTTATGTCAGCGAGGATGCGCAGTCGTAGGAGAAATTATTCCATATCGTTTTCAGTATCGAAATTTTACGCGCAGTGATTGCAGCAAGGAAGAACGCTATGGGCAATGGGGTTGTGCGGGTTTCAGCAAGATTTGCAGTGTAATACCCCATCGACGTCGAGGTTATTACAGACGGAGCACAGGGGCGTCAGCAATGTATTTTTTGAGAGGAACCGCGCAGCGTTAAGCTCAAGCTCTTTAGGGACACCACAGAAAACCGAAATACAGAATGCCAGACGAGGATTTGAAATGTCGTCAACCTCAATGCGACAGCACTGTCGGCAGGTTTTTTGGAACATGTTCTACACAGTGTGAGTGTAGGACACTCTCATTGTCAGCATTTGTGGTGGGTTAGGGCATGAATCTCCCTAATACTGTGCGTAGTGTCACACTTGGGATAGTTCTCATGTGCGGCATGTTCTGATAGATTACCTGTAGCGTCACAGGAAGTTATCTGATCATTATTTTTTCAATATTCGGTTACTAAAGTGCCCATCATTTATGTTGGCGGCCGAGTTTAGGTTCGTTCTGCGCATCTGACGTCAAAAAATACAGTCAGCCAATGAACAGAGAACGACGTTGCCAGATCTCGACTGCAGAGCAGAGCACGGACGAGTGTCTTCAGTTTTAGAAACGTTCAGTCATAAACAAAGTAATAGAACAAAAGCAATGTCTTGATAGCAGACTTTGTTTTTTGAAAGTTTGGAAAAACCATTCTTTATACCAATTGCTTCATTTTCTATTAATTAATTAAACCAAACAAGCAATAAAACTCTTAATTCAGGCGATAGCAAGGAAAGGTGTTTGTATCAATTTCACGAACCGCTTTTTTGCAATAAAGAACAGCGGTAATTGTTTATTTCCTATTGTACTTCGACGAATTGCGAGTAATTCATAGGCATACCAACAGTGTTTGTCAGAATTTTGCGTGACCTGCTAGAGTCCTTCCTTATGGAGAAATATTGCAGGACGGGCTCCGCTAGCGTAATGGTTCAGTCGTTGGGTTAGTAAGCAATAGGTAAAGAGTTCAAACCTTGTGCGATGCTAAATATTTTTTTAATTTTAAAACAATATCGAAGTGTCTTACTACATGAATTTAATTCGTTTGAATGCAATTTTTTGAAATTTCTAGTGCTTTGTCTCTTCATTAACCCTTTCACTGCTGCAGTCACGTGCTCCCCGCATTCCGCGCTGTGCGCGATTTTGTCGTCACTGCACTGCTCGCCTGTGCAGACACATGGTGTTCCCACTGCTTTCACACACTTATCATTCGATTTCACAAAAACTATTTGGCCCAAAAATTAGACTTTTACACATCTTGACTGATACCTTCCCCCCATAAATGACTTAATTTTGTTTCGATGTTTAACCCAGTTATTGTGCAGCATTAAATGTAGTAAACCATTGCACGAAATTTTGTTGAGTTTGCAGAGGTAAAAGTCTATAGCGTATACTTTCCGTATGGTCGATTTTAGTTGCCACAATGTTGAGAATGAAATGTGGACAAGGTACCTAAATTTCATATAAAATTTACTGTATAACAATATCTCATCTATTTTAAGTACCACATAGGTGTCGTATGTAATATTGAGAAATATTCCGTCTTTCGCGACTGTAATAAAAGTTTTATTTACACCGGGCGCGTTTGGCTTTATTTTAAAGCACTTCAGTCAGTCAAAGGAAGTGGAGGGAAGATATCAGTCACGAAGATGTGTAAAAAACTAATTTTTGGGCCAAATAGTTTTTGTGGAATCGAATGATAAGTGTGTCAAAGCAGTCGGAAACACCATGTGTCAGCACAGGCGAGCAGTACAGTGACAAAATCGCGCACAGCGCGGAATGCGGGGAGCACGTCTCTGTAGCAGCGAAAGGGTTAATGCGGCCGTGGTGGCTTTACTTCATAAACTGCGCGCTCTCCCCTAAACGTAAGTTTGCGAACTGTACTATACTATGGCGCTGCTTCTATTGGCGCGTGCGTCGTTTGCAACTGGCAACTCAGCAATCTCCCGCGTCTGGGCGGGCATGCGCGAGCCGCCAAGATAAAAGAATTCAACTATAGTAGCTCTGCCAGGCAGTGGGTCAAACTGGAGGGTTGTTTCCAGCCGTACAGAGGCCCGAACCAATAAATGCATGTGAACCATATCAACAGTGTCGGCTGACTAAAAGACCTGTAACGTTCAACAAAAGACCTGTAACGTTCAACAAATTTCTAGAATCAATGGAAGACGCTCGTGGAGGGAGAAGGCATCTCTGAGGAGACGATAATGCGGACTAGTATCGGTTGTTCGTCAGGCATTGTCATTTTAGCTAGGTCGTACTTGGGTTAGCGGCCGTAGCTTTGCAATTGTGTTTGCTGATTAATATTTGAGACTGTCTAAATCGAGTGTACATTGCTCTATCCAGAATGATTAATGTTATTCAAAGGCCTCGTGATACTGGATCAGGGAATTATTATTTAAACGGTAGTAGGCGCTGATTAAGGAAACGGTGGTGTTGGGGTTCTTAATGGGACAATGAACGGTTGTCATTCCGCACGAGGTGATGGGTTTGATTGTGATTAACTGCCTGAGCGTCTTCTCTAGGTGCAGCTGCCAGGTTTGCGAGGTCGGGTGAAGGTAAGGCTCATGCAAGCTGTACCGCAGCTATTGTCAGGCTCTCCCAAGCTGGACAGGTATCTGCAGATTAACCTGGCCCTCTCTCCCCACATCCATTTCCATAGTCCTTTCTACAAAATTCTAGCTACCCAACCTAAGATCTGGTACAATCAGTTCCCAACAGTCCGTGGTACGAGGGAAGATGTATCATGAAAGGAGCCTCAGGGCTACCGGGCGATCTCCCTGAGTAACCACCCTTACACCGCCGTGTGACTCCATGAAACAAAAATGAGAACAAGGAACCAATTTAGAAAAACAGGGGCTTGATAACACCTCAAATATCCAGACATTGAGTTCGGAACCGATGGAAGCCGTTTCCGTTTCTGAATCAGGTAGTAGGCCATCACAGAGTGTATTTAAAGCGAACCTGATTTACATAGCGCCACTCTTATGCGACTGGCACGAAGTGTGGACAGGCATCATCTTTCATATGCAGAAACACGCCTGCGAAATTTCATTTATGTTGCACAACTCCTTCTTGGCATTGTGACTTTTTCCGTCACAGTATTTAAATAAAGAACACGCCAATTTACACTTCTCTTTGAAATCTACGATACTGGCAGCAGAATATATAATACACTCCTGGAAATGGAAAAAAGAACACATTGACACCGGTGTGTCAGACCCACCATACTTGCTCCGGACACTGCGAGAGGGCTGTACAAGCAATGATCACACGCACGGCACAGCGGACACACCAGGAACCGCGGTGTTGGCCGTCGAATGGCGCTAGCTGCGCAGCATTTGTGCACCGCCGCCGTCAGTGTCAGCCAGTTTGCCGTGGCATACGGAGCTCCATCGCAGTCTTTAACACTGGTAGCATGCCGCGACAGCGTGGACGTGAACCGTATGTCCAGTTGACGGACTTTGAGCGAGGGCGTATAGTGAGCATGCGGGAGGCCGGGTGGACGTACCGCCGAATTGCTCAACACGTGGGGCGTGAGGTCTCCACAGTACATCGATGTTGTCGCCAGTGGTCGGCGGAAGGTGCACGTGCCCGTCGACCTGGGACCGGACCGCAGCGACGCACGGATGCACGCCAAGACCGTAGGATCCTACGCAGTGCCGTAGGGGACCGCACCGCCACTTCCCAGCAAATTAGGGACACTGTTGCTCCTGGGGTATCGGCGAGGACCATTCGCAACCGTCTCCATGAAGCTGGGCTACGGTCCCGCGCACCGTTAGGCCGTCTTCCGCTCACGCCCCAACATCGTGCAGCCCGCCTCCAGTGGTGTCGCGACAGGCGTGAATGGAGGGACGAATGGAGACGTGTCGTCTTCAGCGATGAGAGTCGCTTCTGCCTTGGTGCCAATGATGGTCGTATGCGTGTTTGGCGCCGTGCAGGTGAGCGCCACAATCAGGACTGCATACGACCGAGGCACACAGGGCCAACACCCGGCATCATGGTGTGGGGAGCGATCTCCTACACTGGCCGTACACCACTGGTGATCGTCGAGGGGGCACTGAATAGTGCACGGTACATCCAAACCGTCATCGAACCCATCGTTCTACCATTCCTAGACCGGCAAGGGAACTTGCTGTTCCAACAGGACAATGCACGTCCGCATGTATCCCGTGTCACCCAACGTGCTCTAGAAGGTGTAAGTCAACTACCCTGGCCAGCAAGATCTCCGGATCTGTCCCCCATTGAGCATGTTTGGGACTGGATGAAGCGTCGTCTCACGCGGTCTGCACGTCCAGCACGAACGCTGGTCCAACTGAGGCGCCAGGTGGAAATGGCATGGCAAGCCGTTCCACAGGACTACATCCAGCATCTCTACGATCGTCTCCATGGGAGAATAGCAGCCTGCATTGCTGCGAAAGGTGGATATACACTGTACTAGTGCCGACATTGTGCATGCTCTGTTGCCTGTGTCTATGTGCCTGTGGTTCTGTCAGTGTGACCATGTGACGTATCTGACCCCAGGAATGTGTCAATAAAGTTTCCCCTTCCTGGGACAATGAATTCACGGTGTTCTTATTTCAATTTCCAGGAGTGTAGTTTCTCCATATGACAGGCCCAAGGGATCTGCGTACGGCTGGCTAATAATGAAACGCTTTGCACAGAAGGTGATTCAACTAGCCCATTCTCTTGAAACATTTCCCGAATCGTTTAAGATGTGGTAATTCTGTTTTCACCCACGTAAATTGTAAGAAAATCATCACTTTACGGCGTATGGACTTTATTTATTGTTTACTGATATATCAGTATAACCTTCGTTCTCTTAAAGGAAACTATTGTAATTTTATATTACTATTACAGAAGATCTCAGAGAGATAATTTCAGTCATACTATCAGAAATGCGATGAATAGTTTCGGAGAAATTACTACATTTAGAACTTTATCTGTTTTTAATAACAAACCGATTGATATCTTCTCTTAAATTTCATGTAACTATATGGAACTGTCGCTCCCAACTGAAGCGGTGCTCTAGCATGACACAGCTATGCGAGTCTAATCGCAAATCGTTGAGAATAGTTGAGAAAACTTTTATTTAAAATGTTTACCAGTCACACTTGGATTCCTGTGGCTAGACTCGTTCACTATCTGAAAAGTAAAGGGTGTATTCGGCATTTAACTACGGTAACAATTGTGCTCAAGTTGGATAGGTATGTACAGCAGGAAATTCAGGTGTAAAGATAGTTAAATAACAACTTTAAAAATGCAAAAACATTAAGAAGATGTTTAACTCGTGATACACACATACACTAATTCATAAAAGCAATATTAGCAAAAGTGAAATCTCAAAAGAAAGTAGTCAATTCAATTCTAGGTACGTCATTAAATAGGCCAAATGGCCACCGTGTAATTCAATACATGATTGTAGTCACTGGTGCAAGGGTATCTCGACATACTGAAATATTTGGTTTGATATCTTTCCACACGGTAGAAAATATGATGTTGTAATTCATCTCTAGTCATCGTAAGTTGTGCATCACACCTTTTAGCATACTCAAAGACTCTAGTGTCTTCCAATCGGGCGAACATAAAGGCGAATCGCTAACGCACTCGAGTTGTATGCAGCGACCAGAAAAGGGCTGCGTCATTATCTCCCTAGCCACAGCTCAGCAGTGAGCCGAACACCCATCCTGCTGGTACCACATAATTACATGCACGTAATTCAAGTGGTACTTCGTCTAGGAGGGTCAGTAGAATTTCGCTAGCAATTGTGCGTGTATGTTAGCCATGAAGGTTTCTTCAATGAAGTCAAAATGAATTACATAGTCGCCAATAATCCCACACCAAACGTTCACATTTCAGTGCCTCTGTTGCTGAACCTGCTGCAGCCAGCGCGTTTCCTCTGTGTATCAATAATGCATATTTCTTACATTCAGCTTTTCATCACTCATTAAACATAGTTTATCAGTAAAGAGAACCCTTTGAAGACGGAGAGATAGAATCCCACGAGTTTTCTGCATGTCTGCGGGTTAATCTGCTTGTAAAGTAGCATATGACATTGTTCGAAGCAGTTAGCGGGCAAATTCGAACCACCCTGGCCTGAGGTACTCCAGAGACCCTCACAGTTTGTCTGGAGGTAACGTGTGGACTTGAGCACACCTGAGGGAACATGTATTTCGTTCGCGCATCGTGTTGCAGGCTTGCCCCTTAACCTCTGCATAGCATTCCACTGCATTTTTGTTACATTCGCTTCACTGTCACTCCGGTTGGACACTGCCCGTCAGGATACATTCGTGAGTACATCTCAACTGCTTTTGTATTCGTTCTGCGTTCTCCGCCTAGAGTTGGAATAAATAATTTCTGTTTTATTTTGAAGGAGTTCTTGTTATCTAGTATGAGAACTACACAAGCAGAATAGGCAGCTACATTTCCTTGGCGGCCCTTTTATACCGGTATTGCGGAGATGTAGCACTGTTTCCTTTGTGCCTCACGTGACGCATTTCCTTAATGGGGTTTGAGATAAGAAACTACAGCATAGGATAGCAACCGGTTTGATGACAGAGGCAGATAATTCCTAAGTTCTAGATATTGTAGTTTCTACAAAGTTACTTTAAGTACACAGACGGATAAAGAATCGCTGAACCAAGGAATAATTGATGTAGAGTAATGAAAAAAATGGCTCTGAGCACTATGCGACTTAACTTCTGAGGTCATCTGTCGCCTAGAACTTAGAACTAATTAAACCTAACTAACCTAAGGGCTTCACACACATCCATGCCCGAGACAGGACTCGAACCTGCGACCGTAGCGGTCGCTCGGCTCCAGACTGTAGCGCCTAGAACCCCACCGCCACTCCGGCCGGCGGAGTAATGAAATTTAGGGACTATATTTGTCTATGTAACATATTTAAGTCAGTAACATTGCAAGATCACAAGTTAATGTAAGCGTGAAATAAGCAGCTGCAAATATGAAATGTTGGTACATTAATAACCGGTTAAGGCGCCGGAATGTTGAACGGGATGCATTGTTTTGTGAAGACATTATAAATTAAGTCCAAAAAGCTGCTTCTTTTTTTGAGATGTTTATTTAATCACGACCGGCCTGTTTTAGCTCTATTGCTATCATCTGGCGATCTGAAAGTAATGGTTTTATTATATATTATTTTCTAAGGCAGACGGTAGCCTACTTATCATATATGAAATTGTCAACCATACATTTATGGAATTCTTACCTATAACATTGCTGGTTGGTCACCTAAGCGTTTTTCTTATGTCTTTTTAAGTTATTTTATGACGTAGGTTTCATAGGCTATATTTGTTGGAAGTTATAGCCTGTATTCTATTTGTTGTGTGTGACAATATTTTGTTTGACGTTTAATCAACGATGTTATAAGTTTACATCAGAGCAGTTACTTATCGATTTCCCTTAGTTACCGTGGCAATAATGCTGAAACAGGTCTGTCGTGATTAAATTAACATCTCAAAGAAAGAAGCAGCTTTTTGGACTTAATTCATAATGTCTTTACACGACTTATATCGAGCTGCGGGCCCAGTGGAAACAAAATTACTGCCGCTTACGTCATGCAATGCATCGTGTTGTACAAGTGCTGGATGTCAGTTTGTAGAAAAGAGTTCCATGCCCCTTGCACTTAGTCGTTCAATACAGGGACGGTTAAAGCTGGTTATGGAGATGTTGTCCAGTGATGTCCCTTATCTGCCCGACTGGAGACAGATATGGTGATCGAGCACGCCAAGCCAACGTGTTGACATTGTGTAGAGCATGATGGGTACAAGGACGGTATGCGGGAGAGCGTTATCCTGTTGGAAATCACATCTTGGAATGCTGTTGATGAATGACAGCTCAACAGGGCCGCGTTGGATTAGCCGAGCGGTCTAGGGAGCTACAGTCATGGACTGTGCGGCTGGTCCCGGCGAAGGTTCGAGTCCTCCCTCGGGCATGGTTCAAATGGTTCAAATGGCTCTGAGCACTATGGGACTTAACCGCTAAGGTCATCAGTCCCCTAGAACTTAGAGCTACTTAAACCTAACTAACCTAAGGACGTCACACACATCCATGTCCGAGGCAGGATTCGAACCTGCGACCGTAGCGGTCGCGCGGTTCCAGACTGTAGCGCCTAGAACCGCTCGGCCACCCCGGTCGGCCCTCGGGCACGGCTGTGCGTGTTTGTCCTTGGGATAATTTAGGTTAAGTAGTGTGTAAGCTTAGGGACTGATGACCTTAGCAGTTAAGTCCCATAAGATTTCACACACGCACACAGCTCAACGGGTTGAATCACCAGATTGACGAACAAATTTGCAGTCAGGATGCGTGGGGTAGCCACGAGAGTGTTCCTGCTGTCGTACGGAACTGTATCCCAGACCATAGCTCCAGGTGTAGGCCCAGCGTGTCCAGCACGCAGACAGGTTGCTTGCAGGGCCTAAACTTGCCTCCTCGTAACCAACACACTCCCATCACTGGCGCGGAGGGTCAACCAGCTGTCGTCAGAAAACGCAATAGACCTCCACCCTGTCCTCCAATGAGTTCTCGCATGGCACTACTGAATACGCGCGGAGTGGCCTCGTGGTTTGATGCGCCATGTCACGGATGCGCGTCCCCACCCACCGAACGTTCGAGTTCTCCCTCGGGCATGGGTGTGTGTGGTGTTATTAGCTAAGTAATTTAAGTTAATTTAAGTAGTGTGTAAGACTAAGGACCGATGACCTCCGCAGTGTGGTCTCTTAGGAATTCACACACATTTGAACATTTGAACTTCACTTAAGTTTCAAACGGTGGTGTTTGGGGACCAGAGGAATACATTGCCAGTCGTTGTGGCCAAGAGGTTCTAGGCACTACAGTCTGGAATCGCGCGACCACTACGGTCTCAGGTTCGAATCCTGCCTCAGGCATGGACGTGTGTGATGTCACATTAGTTAGGTTTAAGTAGTTCTAAGTTCTAGGGGACTGATGACCTCAGAGTTGTCCCATAGTGCTCAGAGGCATTTGAACCATTTTTAGGAATACACTCTACAGTGAGTCTGGCAAGGAGATACCCTTGAAATAACCGATTTCTAACATTTCGTTGTGTCACTGTGGGGCCAACTTCCGCTGAAATTGCAGCTGCAGATGCATCACGACGGGCCAGAGCCATAAGCCAAACACGATGGTCTTGTTGCAGCATTAGAAAATTGCAGCGAAATGCAGGAAGATCTGCAGCGGATAGACACTTGGTGAAGGGAGTGGCAACAGACCCTTCACATAGACAAATGTAATGTATTGCGAATACATAAAAAGGATCCTTTATTGTATGATTATATGATAGCGGAACAAACACTGGTAGCAGTTACTTCTGTAAAATATCTGGGAGTATGCGTGCGGAACGATTTGAAGTGGAATGATCATATAAAATTAATTGTTGGTAAGGCGGGTACCAGGTTGAGATTCATTGGGAGAGTGCTTAGAAAATGTAGTCCATCAACAAAGGAGGTGGCTTACAAAACACTCGTTCGACCTATACTTGAGTATTGCTCATCAGTGTGGGATCCGTACCACGTCGGGTTGACAGAGGAGATAGAGAAGATCCAAAGAAGAGCAGCGCGTTTCGTCACAGGGTTATTTGGTAAGCGTAAAAGCGTTACGGAGATGTTTAGCAAACTCAAGTGGCAGACTCTGCAAGAGAGGCGCTCTGCATCGCGGTGTAGCTTTCTGTCCAGGTTTCGAGAGGGTGCGTTAATGGATGAGGTATCGAATATATTGCTTCCCCCTACTTATACCTCCCGAGGAGATCAGGAGTGTAAAATGAGAGATATTCGAGTGCGCACGGAGGCTTTCCGACAGTCGTTCTTCCCGCGAACCATACGCGACTGGAACAAGTAAGGGAGATAACGACAATGGCACGTAAAGTGCCCTCCGCCACACACCGTTGGGTAGCTTGCGGAGTATAGATGTAGATGTAGTAGTGCCTGAGCCCAGTATTCTTCTGACCGCACCATTCTCGTGACAAACCTCCGCCAGCAAACTTGTATAATGGCTGCATCCTTGCGAAGTATTTCCGCAATACCACAGAAGGAACATCCCGCTTCTAGTACGAGGCTAATCTGGGTACAAGAATTTTTTGCAGTACAAAAATTGAATTTATTTTAACAAAATTTCCATGCATTGTAGTATAGCTCTTGCATTATTTTTCCACATAATCGCTATTCACCTCAATACATTTTGTCATCCGTGGGACGAGTGATTTGATTCCTTTGTCATAGATGTTCTCCCGCCGCCTTTTTTAGCCTCTTCTTCACTTCCATTTTCACCTCGTAGTCGTCGGATAAATGTTTTCCACGAAGGTATTCATTCAATTTACTGAACAGGTGATACTCACTAGGTGCAAGATTGGGGCTGTGAGAGGGGTGGTTTACAACAGCCCAGCCAAACGAAGTCAACACCTCTGGTGTTACATGAGTGGTGTGTGGACGCGCGTTGTCATGGAGACAGACTGCCATTGTCAGCATCCCACGTCGCTTGTTTTGCACGGCTCTGCGAAGTTTCTTCATGGTCTTACAATATCATGCAACAATTATTGTTCCACGTCTTTCAAAAAAAAAAAAAAAATGGTTCAAATGGCTCTGAGCGCTATGGGACTTAACTTCTGTGGTCATCAGTCCCCTAGAACTTAGAACTACTTAAACCTAACTAACCTAAGGACATCACACACATCCATGCCCGAGGCAGGATTTGAGCCTGCGACCGTAGCGGTCTTGCGGTTCCAGACTGTAGCGCCTAGAACCGGTCGGCCACCCCAGCCGCCTCCACGTCTTTACAAAAAATGAACGAGGATAACCCCTTTTCTGACCCAAAACACTGACATCAAATTTTCCTCTCTGTATTTTCTTCAGTTTTCTGCACCACATCGTCAGTCACAAGAGACGACCTTCCGCATATGTCTTCATCGTGAATTTCAGTCTTTACACAATTGAAATTCCGTACACGTTTAGTCACATGCTGCCTTGACATTACATCCTCTTCATAAATTGAAACAATTTCGCGATGAGTTGCAGTAGCGTTCATGCCATTAGCATTTAGGTAGCGAATTACAGTTCGAACCATGGGCCTTGCCGTTGATGGGGAGGCTTGCGTGCCTCAGCGATACAGATAGCCGTACCGTAGGTGCAACCACAACGGAGGGGTATCTGTTGAGAGGCCAGACAAACGTGTGGTTCCTGAAGAGGGGCAGCAGCCTTTTCAGTAGTTGCAAGGGCAACAGTCTGGATGATTGACTGATCTGGCCTTGTAACAATAACCAAAACGGCCTTGCTGTGCTGGTACTGCGAATGGCTGAAAGTAAGGGGAAACTACGGCCGTAATTTTTCCCGAGGGCATGCAGCTGTACTGTATGATTAAATGATGATGGCGTCCTCTTGGGTAAAATATTCCGGAGGTAAAATAGTCCCCCATTCGGATCTCCGGGCGGGGACTACTCAAGAGGATGTCGTTATCAGGAGAAAGAAAACTGGCGTTCTACGGATCGGAGCGTGGAATGTCAGATCCCTTAATCGGGCAGGTAGGATAGATAATTTAAAAAGGGAAATGGATAGGTTGAAGTTAGATATAGTGGGAATTAGTGAAGTTCGGTGGCAGGAGGAACAAGACTTCTGGTCAGGTGACTACAGGGTTATAAACACAAAATCAAATAGGGGTAATGCAGGAGTAGGTTTAATAATGAATAGGAAAATAGGAATGCGGGTAAGCTACTACAAACAGCATAGTGAACGCATTATTGTGGCCAAGATAGATACGAAGCCCACACCTACTACAGTAGTACAAGTTTATATGCCAACTAGCTCTGCAGATGACGAAGAAATTGAAGAAATGTATGATGAAATAAAAGAAATTATTCAGATTGTGAAGGGAGACGAAAATGTAATAGTCATGGGTGACTGGAATTCGTCGGTAGGAAAAGGGAGAGAAGGAAACATAGTATGTGAATATGGATTGGGGCTAAGAAATGAAAGAGGAAGCCGCCTGGTCGAATTTTGCACAGAGCACAACATAATCATAGCTAACACTTGGTTTAAGAATCATGAAAGAAGGTTGTATACATGGAAGATCCCTGGAGATACCAAAAGGTATCAGATAGATTATATAATGGTAAGACAGAGATTTAGGAACCAGGTTTTAAATTGTAAGACATTTCCAGGGGCAGATGTGGACTCTGACCACAATCTATTGGTTATGACCTGTAGATTAAAACTGAAGAAACTGCAAAAAGGTGGGAATTTAAGGAGATGGGACCTGGATAAACTAAAAGAACCAGAGGTTGTGCAGAGATTCAGGGAGAGCATAAGGGAGCAATTGACAGGAATGGGGGAAATAAATACAGTAGAAGAAGAATAGGTAGCTTTGAGGGATGAAGTAGTGAAGGCAGCAGAGGATCAAGTAGGTAAAAAGACGAGGGCTAGTAGAAATCCTTGGGTAACAGAAGAAATATTGAATTTAATTGATGAAAGGAGAAAATATAAAAATGCAGTAAGTGAAACAGGCAAAAAGGAATACAAATGTCTCAAAAATGAGATCGACAGGAAGTGCAAAATGGCTAAGCAGGGATGGCTAGAGGACAAATGTAAGGATGTAGAGGCCTATCTCACTAGGGGTAAGATAGACACCGCCTACAGGAAAATTAAAGAGACCTTTGGAGATAAGAGAACGACTTGTATGAATATCAAGAGCTCAGATGGAAGCCCAGATCTAAGCAAAGAAGGGAAAGCAGAAAGGTGGAAGGAGTATATAGAGGGTCTATACAAGGGCGATGTACTTGAGGACAATATTATGGAAATGGAAGAGGATGTAGATGAAGATGAAATGGGAGATACGATACTGCGTGAAGAGTTTGACAGAGTACTGAAAGACCTGAGTCGAAACAAGGCCCCCGGAGTAGACAATATTCCATTGGAACTACTGACGGCCGTGGGAGAGCCAGTCCTGACAAAACTCTACCATCTGGTGAGCAAGATGTATGAAACAGCCGAAATACCCTCAGACTTCAAGAAGAATATAATAATTCCAATCCCAAAGAAAGCAGGTGTTGACAGATGTGAAAATTACCGAACTATCAGCTTAATAAGTCACAGCTGCAAAATACTAACACGAATTCTTTACAGACGAATGGAAAAACTAGTAGAAGCCAACCTCGGGGAAGATCAGTTTGGATTCCGTAGAAATGTTGGAACACGTGAGGCAATACTGACCTTACGACTTATCTTAGAAGAAAGATTAAGGAAAGGCAAACCTACGTTTCTAGCATTTGTAGACTTAGAGAAAGCTTTTGACAATGTTGACTGGAATACTCTCTTTCAAATTCTAACGGTGGCAGGGGTAAAATACAGGGAGCGAAAGGCTATTTACAATTTGTACAGAAACCAGATGGCAGTTATAAGAGTCGAGGGACATGAAAGGGAAGCAGTGGTTGGGAAGGGAGTAAGACAAGGTTGTAGCCTGTCCCCGATGGTGTTCAATCTGTATATTGAGCAAACAGTAAAGGAAACAAAAGAAAAATACGGGGTAGGTATTAAAATTCATGGAGAAGAAATAAAAACTTTGAGGTTCGCCGATGACATTGTAATTCTGTCAGAGACAGCAAAGGACTTGGAAGAGCAGTTGAATGGAATGGACAGTGTCTTGAAAGGAGGATATAAGATGAACATCAACAAAAGCAAAACAAGGATAATGGAATGTAGTCTAATTAAGTCGGGTGATGTTGAGGGAATTAGATTAGGAAATGAGGCACTTAAAGTAGTAAAGGAGTTTTGCTATTTGGGGAGCAAAATAACTGATGATGGTCGAAGTAGAGAGGATATAAAATGTAGGCTGGCAATGGCAAGGAAAGCGTTTCTGAAGAAGAGAAATTTGTTAACATCCAGTATTGATTTAAGTGTCAGAAAGTCATTTCTGAAAGTATTCGTATGGAGTGTAGCCATGTATGGAAGTGAAACATGGACGATAAATAGTTTGGACAAGAAGAGAATAGAAGCTTTCGAAATGTGGTGCTACAGAAGAATGCTGAAGATTAGATGGGTAGATCACATAACTAATGAGGAAGTATTGAATAGGATTGGGGAGAAGAGAAGTTTGTGGCACAACTTGACCAGAAGAAGGGATCGGTTGGTAGGACATGTTCTGAGGCATCAAGGGATCACCAATTTAGTATTGGAGGGCAGCGTGGAGGGTAAAAATCGTAGAGGGAGACCAAGAGATGAATACACTAAGCAGATTCAGAAGGATGTAGGTTGCAGTAGGTACTGGGAGATGAAAAAGTTTGCACAGGATAGAGTAGCATGGAGAGCTGCATCAAACCAGTCTCAGGACTGAAGACCACAACAACAACAACAACTTTGCACTTGGTGGGAGCCGGATTGACAACTCTCATTTCTAACAGTCACCACAACACTAATCGACAAGCTAATGATTGTTGGGGATGCTCGTTCCTTCCACTGGCTTCCTGCTAGATGACAACGGTAGCAACTCACCTTTGGGCATTCCATACTAAGGCTACATGGCGGCCGCGGTGGCCGTGCGGTTCTGGCGCTGCAGTTCGGAACCGCGGGACTGCTACGGTCGCAGGTTCGAATCCTGCCTCGGGCATGGGTGTGTGTGATGTCCTTAGGTTAGTTAGGTTTAAGTAGTTCTAAGTTCTAGGGGACTTATGACCTAAGATGTTGAGTCCCATAGTGCTCCGAGCCATTTGAACTAAGGCTACATCCCTTGTATCCCTAGTTTCCACATAACCGTCGTAGCTGTGTAACACGCCCTCGTTAAAACTCAGTGACCTGTTAATAATGACGTCTTTGTAGCTATAAAGGTATTCTTGACTGACATAAACCCACTACAAAGGTAACTAACACCCACTATCGTCACAGAGTGTATTTAAAGCGGACTTGATTTGTATAGAGCCACTCATATGCGATAGACACGAAGTCTGGACACACATCATCATGAAGAAACATGCCTACCAACTATCATTTATGTTGCACAACTCCTTCTTGGTGTTGTGACTGTTTCTCTCACTGTATTTAAATAAAGAACACCCCATTTTATTCTTCTCTTTGAAATCTACAATACAAGCAGCATAATATATCATAGAACCATTTGGAAAGTTGGGATAGACACCAGCATCGCATAGATTAATACACCTATTGCGATGGCGCGGTTCCTTTCTGGGATTAAACCAGCACCTACCTGTGAACTCCTCGCAACAGATCGCCGGTAGGAAAGCCGAGCAGAAACCTACCGTACTGCAACTCGCACCAGGCTGCATACAACGTAAATATTCTAAGATTCGGGAAAAGGATTTAATTTTGAATGAAAGGTGGAATTACTGGCAAAACCTCAGTATATTCTGAAGTTAAGAATTACAAGTTCACTGCCAAGCCCGTGGTAATCCTAACGCAGTCAGGCACAAACCCTTTCATTCATGTTATAAAGTTTATAGTAACGTATTTCCCGAAATCTGAACAGCTACTAAGCACGGATTGTTCTTAAATGAAAATTCTCGCCATACTGTTAAGTTTACCGGTGTCTAATGCACTCAAGTTTTTGGTCACCGATCTTGTCAATATGCCATACACAAAATTACTTAAAAAATCCGTACTTTTTAAAAATCACACCGGAATAAATTTCCCTTCACTTTAAAGCGCTTTTTAGGCGTGTAGCACAACTAAAACCGGCAAACTATAACTTCCTTCAGAGCTCATGGTACACACGACCGTACCATTGAAAGGCTACCTCGACTGCTGTAGGCATTCGCTATCTCCAAGAGCAAAGACGTGAGAAAAATTCTCCGTTCTGATTGGTCACTTCTCTTTCAGGCTAATAGAAAAATATTATTCTCCCGCGTTAGTCCCCGCTTCTCATGACTAACCAATCAACAAATAACACACTTTCGAACTGTACTTTTTCCCGAAATAAATATTTAACATTCTAATTTTTTATTTATACTTTATGTTATTAACTATTTTCATTTGCACTCGAATTAGCTATCCTTTTACCATAAACGTACTTAATATATTATGATACAAAAATCCCCATCGTTTGCATTCAGACTGTCTTAAAAAATTGTCTCGGTAGTTCGTACAGCGTTTTTCAGTATAACAGTGATCTACATATTTACTTTAGACCAGATTGACGCATTATTCACACAGAGTTATGACACCTTAATAGGTTCTACATTTATATGAGATTGGCATCACAGCTGAAGCACCTGACATAAAAAGCGCACAGTAATACGGTTAGTACGTTATAGACCCCATGTTCTACACTGACGTGAACATTACTGTTTATGATCTTGTAGGGTTTCCAACAGGATATTCAAGTCAATTAGTCATAATATTTGGACGGTTCAGCTGGCCGTTATCTGGAGACGGGACGCTGCTGGTCCTGAGTACCGTCAAAATGGTACTACTCTGGAGATGGCATCCATACACAGGCCAGAAGAGACTACTCACCTCATGCACCAGGAGCTGTGTGTGCTGTACCCACTGCAAAGGCACTAACAGCGTAGCCGGTGGCGAAACAAAACTAAACGTTAAAAATCTACTACCGACTGAGAACGTCATACTTTAGTGCATGTCAGCGCAGGGCCTGATGTCTTCCTAAGAGGACAGCACGTGACTCTACTTGCAAGATTATCAGCCAGATTAATTTAATGGATCCTTTTGAGACGACTTTCTCAGTCGGCGGAATATTTTGGTGGTTAATCAAGGCAGCGGAGCAGCTGGTACGTTTTGCACTGGAAGCATCGGTCCTGGCACTTGGTGGAGACTGTGAGTACTGTCTGCTGGCCTATATACTCTAGTGATTAAAAGTATGCGGACACCACTGTGTGATGAGGAGAGTACATTAGGTTTCCCGAGAGGCAGATGAGGCAGTTTAACAGGAGATTGTGAGTATTGTGTTGTCAGTAGAGAAGAAGTAGCAGTAGAACGAATAGGCCAGGAGAGTTTAGTGACCTTGAACGTGGACTAGTCATTGGTTCTCACCCGAGTAACAGATGCATCTGGGTCATTTCAGCTATTCTAAAGGCGCGAAAGTCGGCTATTGGTGATGTTAGTGTGAACAGGAAACGCGAAGGAACAGTCACAGCTAAAAGAAAACTAGGCAGACATTCTGTACTGCCGGAAAGTGGCCGTCGAGCATTGCAGACGGTGGCTGTAATAAATCGCATGGAATCAGCGAAAGGATTCAGTCGTGAGTTCCAAATTGCTACCAGCAGTCCACCTAGCACACCGGTTTCATGTAGGGATATATGAAAGTAGTATCTGTTCCCGAAAGAACAGATACCATTGATGACCGTGCAGCTTCTCTGGAATTAAATGATAATTAATTCGACACTCTAGCTGCAAACAGACGTTGATATACATCATTGGGGGCATGTTGAAAATCTGTGCCCCGACCGGGACTCGAACCCGGGGTCTCCTGCTTACATGGCAGGCGCTCTATCCATCTGAGCCGCCGAGGGCAAAGAGGATAGTACAGCTGCAGGGACTTATCCCTTGCTCGCTCCCCGTGAGACCCACATTAGCAACATGCCCACACCACTACATTCATAGTGCGCCTAATAGGTGTTTGCCCACGAGTGTGGAGGTAAAAATAATGGGGTACAATGGTGGAGCAGCTCCGTATAAGGCACACATTCTTGCTGTGAGGGCGAAGCGACGCTTGAGGTCATTGAAAGAGCGATGTCACATGACAATGAATCACTGGAAACGAATGATTCGCAGAGACGAATCGCGCTGGTTGTCTGGTGATCGTTGCCTGCGACCATGTGTAGTGCAACAGAAAAGTACAGAGTAGATATAAATACAGAAGGATACGAACTCATTTTACGGCGTTGTGTACTACATACAGCAGAGGGAGGGTTCGGAGACAATTATATGTATCAGCGTGGCAATGTATTCAAACATAAAGCAGAATCTGTGAGGCAATGATTTGTGAACATTGTCATTCACGAAACAGACTTGAGTGTGAAGAATACTGAATGTTACCGAATGGAACACCTTTGGGGTGAGTTCGAACGTAGATCTAGCTCCAGTCTCCATCATGACTAGTTTATTTGATTTCGGCTCTTGAGGGAGAGTGGGCAATCATTCCTTCACAGTCATTAAGAGACATCATTGAAAGTAACCGAGCAAACTTCTGCCCATGTAGTGTATGCCAGTGGAATGACGTGTACGATTCGCCGACTGGAGAGAGAGTTGTCGAGAGGAATAATGTAGCACTGCCGCTGTTATCTTCGTGGCGGTGTTCGAGGTAACTAACAATGTATGCCTCATTGAAAGTGTCCTCGGCAGCCTTGAGAAAGACGAAGGGTAGTCGCACTTTATATTTATGTCCACCCATAGGTGTGTGTACAGTTTTCGTGAGATAGTGTTGGCATCAGGACCCCAGCGTAGCACGAGTTCGACGAGACCCACCAACAGCGTCGTCTCACGTAATGCAGCATGTCATTCTCAATGGAGAGAAGTCTTCCGAAGTAAGAGTGATTTCAGGTGTGCCGCAGGGGAGTGTCGTAGGACCGCTGCTATTCACAATATACATAAATGACCTTGTGGATAACATCGGAAGTTCACTGAGGCTTTTTGCGGGTGATGCTGTGGTATATCGAGAGGTTGTAACAATGGAAAATTGTACTGAAATGCAGGAGGATCTGAACCGATTGACCCATGGTGCAAAGAATGGCAATTGAATCTCAATGTATACAAGTGTAAAGTGCTGCGAACACATAGAAAGATAGATCCTTTTATCATTTATCTAGAATAAAGCAGGTCAGCAACTGGAAGCGGATAATTCCATAAATTATGTGGGAGTAGGCATTAGGAGTGATTTAAAATGGAATGATCATATAATGTTGATCGTCGGTAAAGCAGATGCCAGACTGAGATTCATTGGAATAATCCGAAGGAAATGCAGTCCGGAAAGAAAGGAAATAGGTTACAGTACACTAGTTCGCCCACTGCTTGAATATTGCTCACCGGTGTGGGATCCGTACCAGATAGGTTTGATAAAAGAGATAGAGAAGATCCAACGGAGACCAGCACGCTTCGTTGCAGGATCATTTAGTAATCGCGAAAGCGTTACTGAGATGATGGATAAACTCCAGTGGAAGACTCTGCAGGAGAGACGCTCAATAGCTCTGTACGGGCTTTTGTTGAAGTTTCGAGGACATACCTTCACCGAGGAGTCAAGTAGTATATTGCTCCCTCCTAAGTATATCTCGCGAAGAGACCATGAGGATAAAATCAGAGAGATTACAGCCCACACAGAGGCATGCCGACAATCTTTCTTTCTACGAACAATACGAGACTGGAATAGAAGGGAGAACCGATAGAGGTTAGATTAGATTAGATTAGATTAGTACTTGTTCCATAGATCATGAATACGACACTTCGTAATGATGTGGAACGTGTCAGGTTAATAAAAGTTGTCTATACAATATATTACATCAGACAAAATATTAGATGACACTCAATATTTTTTTCTTCTTTTTTGTGGAGGTTCTCCTTCTATTCTAATGAATAGAAGGAGTTGACATTAAGAAATTCTTTTAATTTCCTTTTAAAGGCTATATGGCTATCTGTCAGACTTTTGATGCTATTAGTTAAGTGACCAAAGACTTTTGTGGCAGTATAATGTAGCCCCTTCTTACCCAAAGTTAGATTTAACCTTGAGTAGTGAAGATCAGCCTTTTTTCCTAGTGTTGTAGCCATGTACACTGCTATTACTTTTGAATTCGTTCGGATACTCAAGGTACCCTCCGGCACACACCGTCAGGTGGCTTGCGAAGTAGGGATGTAGATGTAGAAGATTGCCAGCTGGACTGTGAACATAGCTTCAAGGTCCGACTGCGAACCCGAGCACACTATCACTAGATCTTCCTCATTAGTGGTTATAAGTGTAGAGAGACCTGGCCAGTCATGAGACAGGTGACGGCGAAGGTGCCCATGGAGATGTGGCGCGAGGTTCCGAACAGGGCGTAGACGAAGACGGGCAGCAGCGCGACGTAGAGCCCGCCGACGGGGGCGGCGCCGGCCAGCAGCGCGTAGCCCAGGCCCTGCGGCACGTGCATCACGGCCACCACCAGCCCCGCGGACAGGTCGCCCGCCAGCTGCTGCCGCCAGCGGTAGCGCGGCACCCACTCGGCCGCCGGCACCAGCTGCGGGCCCACAGCCTCACTCACACGACGCCTCCCGCACAGCCCCAGTCGCCCGGGAGGACTCGTCACCCACGTATAATACTAACAGAACCTCTTGCAAGGCTACCAAATGGGTCGAATCAAATCGAGTCGTCACTTTGCAACACTACTGGCCATTAAAATTGCTACACCAAGAAGAAATGGAGATGATAAACGGCTATTTATTGGACACATATATTATACCAGAACTGACATGTGATTACATTTTCACGCAATTTGGGTGCATAAATCCTGAGAAATCGGTACCCACAACAACCATTTCTGGCCGTAATAACGGCCTTCATACGTCTGGGATGGCGTGTACAGGTACAACTGCCCATGCAGCTTCAACACGATACCACAGTTCATCAAGAGTAGTGACTGGCGTATTGTGACGAGCCAGTTGCTCGGCCACCATTGACCAGACATTTTCAATTGCTGAGAGATCTGGAGAATGTGCTGGCCAGGGCAGCAGCCGAACATTTTCTGTATCCAGAAAGGCCCGTACAGGACCTGCAATATGTGGTCGTCCATTATCCTGCTGAAATGTAGGGTTTCGCAGGGATCGAATGAAGGGTAGAGCCACGGGTCGTAACACATCTGAAATGTAACGTCCACTGTTCAAAGTGCAGTCAATGCGAACGAGAGGTGACCGAGAAGTGTCACCAATGGCACCCCATACCACTACGCCGGGTGATACGCCAGTATGGCGATGACCAATACACGCTTCTAATGTGCGTCCGCCGCGATGTCGCCAAACACGAATGCGACCATCATGATGCTGTAAACAGAACCTGCATTCATCCGAAAAAATGACGTTTTGCCATTCGTGCGCCCAGGTTAGTCGTTGAGTACACCATTCCAGGCGCTCCTGTCTGTGATGAAGCGTCAAGCGTAACCGCAGCCATGGTCTCCGAGCTGATAATCCATGCTGCTGCAAACGTCGTCGAACAGTTCGTGCCGATGGTTGTTGTCTTGCAAACGTCCTCATCTGTTGACTCAGGGCCCGAGACGTGGCTGCACGATCCGTTACAGCCATGCGGATAAGATGCCTGTCATCTCCACTGCTAGTGATACGAGGCCGTTGGGATCCAGCACGGCGTTCCGAATTGCCCTCCTGAACCCACTGATTCCATATTCTCCTAACAGTCATTGGATCTCGACCAACGCGAGCAGCAATGTCGCGATACGATAAACCGCAATCGCGATAGGCTACAATCCGACCTTTATCGAAGTCGGAAACTTGATGCTATGCATTTCTTCTCCTTCCACGAGGCATCGCAACAACGGTACACCAGGCAACGCCGGTCAACTGCTGTTTGTGTATGAGAAATCGTTTGGAAACTGTTCTCACGTCAGCACGTTGTAGGTGTCGCCACCGGTGCCAACCTTGTGTGAATGCTCTGAAAAGCTAATCATTTGCATATCACTGCATCTGCTTCCTGTCGATTAAATTTCGCGTCTGTAGCACGTCAACTTCGTGGTGTAGCAATTGTAATGGCCAGTAGTGTACATTTAAGTTAGATAACAGGTACCTGAAGCCACTCAGGACTGTGCAATACCACGCAAAGCTTACTGTCTGTATAGTACGACACACATCGGAATGACGTGGACATTCCGGCGTGGCACCTGGATCGGTTGACCTGGTACCACGGCGTTAACCACATAGAAAATTGCGATTGACTGAGACCTGTACACATACCAGAGGTTTCGTTCCTTCTACGGTTGGTTGCTTTTTCTCTGCGTCGAAGAGCCTTCCCACAAACACTTCACAAATTTAACGACGTGACATCTTCAACTTTTGTGGTCCTGTCCTCCTCAGTTGCGCGTAATACTACGGTATATTGATAATTTTCACTTATGGACCGTCTGACAGCAACTGAATAAAACACAATTTTAGTGCCATACGCGTTTCGCCTTTATTTTCTGCAAGGCATCATCAGTGGCCTGGAATATGTACATATGTTAGCTATTTTATTTACATTTTTGTCACTGTGCCTATAGGTTATAAACAGTTCTGGTGGTTGGAATTTCCTATTAAGTAGTAATGTTTTGAACTGTACTTACAGGTTGCGTAGACAGTTTCTTACATATTACGCTCCTGTTGCATTTTTGGTGTTGTTCTTCTTTCTATGAGCGCCAATTTGCTGTTTTTTCCACATTCCACAGCACTATGCACTGAACGCTTGTTTTAATGCAATGTTTTGGTTTCTGTTGCCGACTGTCAACTGTTTTTGCCAAAGATCGAATATTACTGCCAAACTTATGAGTGTAACTATTGAAGTATCTGTGGTCTGTTCGTGTATGCATTTGGGTGTGCGTTTGTGTATGTGTGTGTGTGTGTGTGTGTGTGTGTGTGTGTGTGTGTGTGTGTTTTGGTGTGGTATTAATTTAATTTAATTTTATTTTATTGTATTTATTTATTTATTTTTGTTTTTGTCCTGTGTATGTGTGTGTGTGTGTTTTGGTGTGATATGTATTTTTTTGTGCTCTGTGTGTGTGTGTGTGTGTGTGTGTGTGTGTGTGTGTGTCTGTCTGTATTTTGGTGTTGTGTAAATTTTTTTTTTTTTTTTTTTTTTGGGTGGCGATGGACTGTGTGTGTGTGTGTGTGTGTGTGTGTGTGTCTGTATTTTGGTGTTATATATATATATATAAGAAGACCGTGAATTCATTGTCCCAGGAAGGGGAAACTTTATTGACACATTCCTGGGGTCAGATACATCACATGATCACACTGACAGAACCACAGGCACATAGACACAGGCAACAGAGCATGCGCAATGTCGGCACTAGTACAGTGTATATCCACCTTTCGCAGCAATGCAGGCTGCTATTCTCCCATGGAGACGATCGTAGAGATGCTGGATGTAGTCCTGTGGAACGGCTTGCCATGCCATTTCCACCTGGCGCCTCAGTTGGACCAGCGTTCGTGCTGGACGTGCAGACCGCGTGAGACGACGCTTCATCCAGTCCCAAACATGCTCAATGGGGCACAGATACGGAGATCTTGCTGGCCAGGGTAGTTGACTTACACCTTCTAGAGCACGTTGGGTGGCACGGGATACATGCGGACGTGCATTGTCCTGTTGGAACAGCAAGTTCCCTTGCCGGTCTAGGAATGGTAGAACGATGGGTTCGATGACGGTTTGGATGTACCGTGCACTATTCAGTGTCCCCTCGACGATCACCAGTGGTGTATGGCCAGTGTAGGAGATCGCTCCCCACACCATGATGCCGGGTGTTGGCCCTGTGTGCCTCGGTCGTATGCAGTCCTGATTGTGGCGCTCACCTGCACGGCGCCAAACACGCATACGACCATCATTGGCACCAAGGCACAAGTGACTCTCATCGCTGAAGACGACACGTCTCCATTCGTTCCTCCATTCACGCCTGTCGCGACACCACTGGAGGCGGGCTGCACGATGTTGGGGCGTGAGCGGAAGACGGCCTAACGGTGTGCGGGACCGTAGCCCAGCTTCATGGAGACGGTTGCGAATGGTCCTCGCCGATACCCCAGGAGCAACAGTGTCCCTAATTTGCTGGGAAGTGGCGTTGCGGTCCCCTACGGCACTGCGTAGGATCCTACTGTCTTGGCGTGCATCCGTGCGTCGCTGCGGTCCGGTCCCAGGTCGACGGGCACGTGCACCTTCCGCCGACCACTGGCGACAACATCGATGTACTGTGGAGACCTCACGCCCCACGTATTGAGCAATTCGGCGGTACGTCCACCCGGCCTCCCGCATGCCCACTATACGCCCTCGCTCAAAGTCCGTCAACTGCACATACGGTTCACGTCCACGCTGTCGCGGCATGCTACCAGTGTTAAAGACTGCGATGGAGCTCCGTATGCAACGGCAAACTGGCTGACACTGACGGCGGCGGTGCACAAATGCTGCGCAGCTAGCGCCATTCGACGGCCAACACCGCGGTTCCTGGTGTGTCCGCTGTGCCGTGCGTGTGATCATTGCTTGTACAGCCCTCTCGCAGTGTCCGGAGCAAGTATGGTGGGTCTGACACACCGGTGTCAATGTGTTCTTTTTTCCATTTCCAGGAGTGTATATATATATATAATGTTATCATTTCCTTTATTAAGTGTAGTAGGGAGCCTGAGCTGATGTGTGTTTGTTCATTTATGACATGTTTGTTTTCTGCTATGGCATTCTGGATGTGGAAGTTTTCTTGCATTTGTATAAGATGTTTGTCATTGCTGCTATTTCTCATTATTTTCATTTCTTGTTCCATGTTTGTAGGATGATGGTTGTAGTGTTTTAAATGCTCTGCAAATGTGGAATGGTTTGTTTCATACTTCCAACATCTGATATGTTCTTTGTATCTTGTTTCAAAATTCCTGCATGTCATGCCTATGTATACTGCATCACAACTTTGACATTCAAGTTTATATATTCCTGATTGTTGGAATTTGTCCCTCTTGGTTGCTGGCTGGCTTAGGTGTGATTGAAGGGTTTGCCCTGGCTTATATGCTATTTTGAAGCCCTGTCTCTGTAGGATGTTTGCAACTCTGTGTGTTAGTTTATGTGTGTAGGTCATGGTGTACCATCTGGTTCTTTTCTGTGTGGTGTTGTCATTGTGTGTGTTTGTATGTTTTCAGTTTGTGAGTTCTTTTGTATTGTGGAAACGTTGTGTTTGTCTTTTATTTGTGTTTTTATTTTTTGATTGAGCCTGTGTACCACATGTGTGTCATACCCGTTGTTCCTAGCTATTTGTATGATCGTGTTCATTTCTTGTTCATAGTTTCTCTTGCTGAGTGGGATTCTGTTTAATCTATGTAACATGTGTCTTAGTGCTGCAAGTTTCTGGCTTTGGGGGTGGTTGGATGTGGAATGTATTATTGTGTCCGTGGCTGTTGGTTTTCTAAAGATGTTAAATGTATGTTTTCCATTTTCATCTTTAATTGTAATGTCAAGAAAATTTATTTGATTTTCTTTTTCTTTTTCAAGTGTGAATTTTATGTTCTTATGAGCTTTGTTTATTTCTGAATGGAGTTCATCTATTTTTTCACTTGGCTCGTCTACCAGACAGATAATGTCATCCACGTATCTGTACCAATATATGATTTTGAAACTTTCATTTGTGGTTATCTTATCAAATATCTGATTTTCAAGGTGACTGATGAAAAGTTTGCTAGTGTTCCTGATATTGGGGATCCCATGGGCAGTCCATCAGTTTGTAGATAATATTCTTCCTCAAACTGAAAGTAGTTTTGTTCAGTTGTCAGTCTGAGCATATCTGTTATTTCTTTTATTGCGTCTGTGGTGAGGTTGCTGTGGGATGAGAGATTTTGTTCTATGATTTCTACTGTTTCTGTGATAGGGATGGAGGTATACATATTTTCTATATCGAATGAAATCAGTGATGCTGTGTGTGGTACCTGTATGTTCTGTATGTTTACTATTAGGTTTCCTGTGTTTATCACTGTTCTGTTGTTTTCTACTTTATAGTGTTTTGTAACTAACTTTTGGGGGTGTTTGGCTATGCGGTATGTTGGGGCTTTCTTGAAGTTGATAACAGGTCTCATTGGCATTCCGTCTTTATGTACTTTCGGTTGGTTGCGGAGTGTTGGTGCTTGTGGGTTTTTCTGTGTTAAGTAGTATTTCTGTTTGTCTGTGAGTGTGTGTTCAATGTTTTTCAGTGTTCGTTTCACATTTGCCTGGAATCGTGTGGTTGGATCTGACTTCAGTTTTTGTATTGCATTGGTGTTTATGTATTCCTTGGTTTTTGTGATGTATTGCTCTTTATCCATGAGTACTGTTACATTTCCCTTGTCTGCTCTTGTTATTAATACGTTGTTGTTTGTTAACTTTTGTTTTAACCTTTTCATAGTAGCTGCTTCCGTTTGGTTGTTCTTATTGTGTGTCTGCTGTGTTTGTTTTATTATGCCCTTTATTTCTTCTTTTACTAGTTCTCTTGTCAGTCCTATGTTTATTTCACAATTATTTTGTTGTTCTTCACGTGTAAGGATGTGTTCAGTTTCTACTATGAGGTTTTCTATGTATTGATTGTTCACTTTGCTATTGGTGCAGTGTTTCAAACCTTTTCCCAAGAGCATTTTTTCGTTTTCGTGTAGTTCTGTCTCTGTTAGGTTAACTAAGCGTGGATGGAATGTGTGTTGGTGTTCATGTGGTTTCACATTTAAAATGTAAATGTATTTTTGCGTCTTTTTTACTGTTACTATATGAAATTAAGATGCTCTATTCAAAAACCAGCACCTAAACATGATTCTCTATGAGACTCATCTAGAATTGGCAAAAAACGTAGGAAACGCCGCAGTTTTCATGGCACTAGTAGAAAAAACTGAGCACAACACATACATAGCAATGAAACATTTACAAAACAAACATAAACACAAGATAATGAAACTAACAGTAAAAAAGACATGCAGGAATTTTGAAACAAGATACAAAGAACATATCAGATCTTGGAAGTGTGAAACAAACCATTCCACATTTGCAGAGCATTTAAAACACTACAACCATCACCCTACAAACATGGAACAAGAAATGAAAATAATGAGAATAAGCAACCATGACAAACATCTTATACAAATGCAAGAAAACTTCCATATCCAGAAAGCCATAGCAGAAAACAAACATGTCATAAATGAACAAACACACATCAGCATAGGCTCCCTACTAAACTTAATAAAGGAAATGATAACATAATATATATATATATATATATATATATATATATATATATATAACACCAAAATACAGACACACACACACACACACACACACACACACACACACACACACACAGTCCACCCCCACCCCCCAAAAAAATAAATTACACAACACCAAAATACAGACAGACACACACACACACACACACACACACACACAGAGCACAAAAAAATACATATCGCACCAAAACACACACACACACACATACACAGGACACAAAACAAAAATAAATAAATAAATACAATAAAATAAAATTAAATTAAATTAATACCACACCAAAAACACACACACACACACACACACACACACAAACACAAACGCACACACAAATGCATACAAGAACAGACCACAGATACTTCAATAGTTACACTCATAAGTGTGGCAGTAATATTCGATCTTTGGCAAAAACATTTGACAGTCGGCAACAGAAACCAAAACATTGCATTAAAACAAGCGTTCAGTGCATAGTGCTGTGGAATGTGGAAAAAACTGCAAACTGGCGCTCATAGAAAGAAGAACAACACCAAAAATGCAACAGGAGCGTAATATGTAAGAAACTGTCTACGCAACCTGTAAGTACAGTTCAAAACATTACTACTTAATAGGAAATTCCAACCACCACAACTGTTTATAACCTATAGGAACAGTGACAAAAATGTAAATAAAATAGCTAACATATGTACATATTCCAGGCCACTGATGATGCCTTGCAGAAAATAAAGGCGAAACGCGTATGGCACTAAAATTGTGTTTTATTCAGTTGCTGTCAGACGGTCCATAAGTGAAAATTATCAATATACCGTAGTTTTACGACCTGATGTTTTCCCGCATGGCCATACCTGGTCCGCAAAGTGAACGCCGTCCGGCAGTGCAGAGTACCCGCTTTGCATCTACGTTTTCACCCTTCATTATCTGCCGTTCGGAAAATGAACACAGATGCTTCCTTGTGCCATATGTGCTTGGATCTAAAGTATACGACTTACGATAGCTAAATAGTTTGTTGACAAACGATGTAAATACCAGTCTACTGTTGTTCAGTGCACCGTAATGTACTGCCCCTTGCCTATTATCCTCACATGCTGCTTTCAATTAGTGCCCGCTAGCACCCAGTGTCTGCAATTCCTTTGTGTCTTAATTCATAATGGCTCCTGGACGGAAATAGTGTCTCTTCTTTCGTACATGTCCCATGACCGAAATAACAAACACGACATATACATTTAAATGTATTCCGCATAAAGATTTGTCTTTTTTTCGAGCATAAGGCCCTACTGCTGGGAGTCATTTTTTGTTGCATGTGTGTGTCTGTGTAGTGTGTGTGTGTGTGTGTGTGTGTGTGTGTGTGTGTGTGTGTGTGTGTGTGTGTGTGTGTGCCCTCGCGCTTGTGCAATGTATGTGTACGTGAAAACATTTACTGATGTGATGACGCTCGTCTCATTTTAGTATCGGTTGTAAGGGTACAGTAACCTTACGTAGTACCGATTATGCACTATGCAGAGATCATACATGGTTTAAGCAAAGACTGCAGTGCAGTCAACAATGTGCGAGTGGGTAAGCAGTAGTCGAGTGTTGGAGTCCGTGGGTGGAAGTCGAATGTGAGAGGCTAGAGAGAGAGGTTGCTAGGTAGCGAGGCCGGAGATGAGTGGCAGAATGGCACACAGTGTTTGATGTTTATAAATGTTTATAAATTGAGTGATTTAATTAACAAATTCCAGCATTTAAGAAAGGAGATGTTATCATTTAGTAGTTTTCACAATAACGGAAGTGGACAATAATGAGTCTCATGACGAGGAGGAAAGATATGTATTATGCTAAAATAATTAAAATATAATTTCACCTACAGCGTATGCGAATAATATACACTCCTGGAAATGGAAAAAAGAACACATTGACACCGGTGTGTCAGACCCACCATACTTGCTCCGGACACTGCGAGAGGGCTGTACAAGCAATGATCACACGCACGGCACAGCGGACACACCAGGAACCGCGGTGTTGGCCGTCGAATGGCGCTAGCTGCGCAGCATTTGTGCACCACCGCCGTCAGTGTCAGCCAGTTTGCCGTGGCATACGGAGCTCCATCGCAGTCTTTAACACTGGTAGCATGCCGCGACAGCGTGGACGTGAACCGTATGTGCAGTTGACGGACTTTGAGCGAGGGCGTATAGTGGGCATGCGGGAGGCCGCGTGGACGTACCGCCGAATTGCTCAACACGTGGGGCGTGAGGTCTCCACAGTACATCGATGTTGTCGCCAGTGGTCGGCGGAAGGTGCACGTGCCCGTCGACCTGGGACCGGACCGCAGCGACGCACGGATGCACGCCAAGACCGTAGGATCCTACGCAGTGCCGTAGGGGACCGCACCGCCACTTCCCAGCAAATTAGGGACACTGTTGCTCCTGGGGTATCGGCGAGGACCATTTGCAACCGTCTCCATGAAGCTGGGCTACGGTCCCGCACACCGTTAGGCCGTCTTCCGCTCACGCCCCAACATCGTGCAGCCCGCCTCCAGTGGTGTCGCGACAGGCGTGAATGGAGGGACGAATGGAGACGTGTCGTCTTCAGCGATGAGAGTCGCTTCTGCCTTGGTGCCAATGATGGTCGTATGCGTGTTTGGCGCCGTGCAGGTGAGCGCCACAATCAGGACTGCATACGACCGAGGCACACAGGGCTAACACCCGGCATCATGGTGTGGGGAGCGATCTCCTACACTGGCCGTACACCACTGGTGATCGCCGAGGGGACACTGAATAGTGCACGGTACATCCAAACCGTCATCGAACCCATCGTTCTACCATTCCTAGACCGGCAAGGGAACTTGCTGTTCCAACAGGACAATGCACGTCCGCATGTATCTCGTGCCACCCAACGTGCTCTAGAAGGTGTAAGTCAACTACCCTGGCCAGCAAGATCTCCGGATCTGTCCCCCATTGAGCATGTTTGGGACTGGATGAAGCGTCGTCTCACGCGGTCTGCACGTCCAGCACGAACGCTGGTCCAACTGAGGTGCCAGGTGGAAATGGCATGGCAAGCCGTTCCACAGGACTACATCCAGCATCTCTACGATCGTCTCCATGGGAGAATAGCAGCCTGCATTGCTGCGAAAGGTGGATGTACACTGTACTAGTGCCGACATTGTGCATGCTCTGTTGCCTGTGTCTATGTGCCTGTGGTTCTGTCAGTGTGATCATGTGATGTATCTGACCCCAGGAATGTGTCAATAAAGTTCCCCCTTCCTGGGACGATGAATTCACGGTGTTCTTATTTCAATTTCCAGGAGTGTAGTTCGGTGCGAAGGTGGGGGGAGGTTACACGGCGCTACAGACCTTTACTTCGAGAGTACTAACAATCGTGTCATCATCACCATCATGATCCTCATTATCATCATCATCATCATCATCATCATCATCATCGCTGAAAAAGGTGGTATGCACCTTAGTCTGTAGCACGTATGCAATAACGTACCCCGCAGCCCACGTGCTGTTAAGTAGCAGCTAACCCACATAGAATACTATGTCATTACAATAGGAAGTTGATACTACTGATCACAAGGAAGGATAGTCGCACCGTAAAAAGCTGTTGTGAAGTGCGCAGAATGTTAAAACTCACTACAAAAATTTTAATTTTACCTAAAGTTTCCCACCAAGTGTCTCGAGAAGCTAATTAAAAGATAGTGTCGATAGCGCTAGGTTTCGTAGTGGCATCCAGTTTGCGGAATCTGGATAGTCTGACACATGCGCCTAATCACAGGTCCTGGGTGTTCATTTCCACCTTAATCGCAGCTAAAACTGTCCAGGAGGTTAGTGCACTTTCTAAAATCGCTGTGCGAATCTGAGACGACATGTGCCCCAATTAACGAATCGCCGATGAAACGAGAAGGATAAAACAACGTTGTGTGAACGTTCCATCCAACTAAGGTAAGACAGCGAAGATCTCCAAACAGCTCAATACGCTCACAGATAATAGTCATGAACTAGAGTACATACTTTTCATTAACGCTCTCCGAGGTTGCAGCAGCGGCACTGACCTTCTTGAAGCGTTCTAGCACACAGGCAGTGCTGCAAGAGGCCGTGCATCTTTTCCACAGTATTTGCCAACCGCTGGGTTGCGGGGGAAGCGGTGGCTTCCTCTCTGGTACCGTCGCGGGGGACACAGTTCGGCGCGGCCGTGACGGAGATCTGCTGGCGGCCATCTCTGCACGAGTTGCCGCGACCGGCAGAACCTACCGCAGGCACAAACCTACGGAAGGTAACGCTTCCTTTAAATGCGAGCACGGCACCCTGTTGCCAGACTGTATCCGTACATCAGTCATAATCTAGACTGAACCGGTTATAAACAGTACACGAACATTACATTTTACATGAAAGTGACTTGTTATAGCGTAGATCCTAACGAAGAACACCGTCTGGATTACAAAGATAAGCAAATATAGTATTCAGACCACACCTCTTCCCCAGCACAGCAGTACCCTCGCACCGGAGGTCAGTATATTATCGAACATGAAAGAGCATGCCCAGTTCGTGACCTCAGCTACTGCAGTCGAGATCGTAGTGTAGGATAGCGACAGTTTCAGTTTCACATTAACTTGTACCTTTATAAATGTCGAATATTGTATCTCAAGAGAACAGTTTATTACTTAGTTATCACCTGAAGCTTACATAGTCGAAGACAGTTGTAAATTGTCCGATACTCCTATGGCATAGAACTGGGTCAAAGTAAAATAAATCTTTTAATTGTTTATGTAATAAAATGAACTAATATTTGAAGTGTTTTAGTTTGCTGAGCCTTCTCCAAGAGCAATCAAAGAACCCACAGTTATGACCAGTTTCGTCGTATATATATGGAAATAAAACTTAACTATACGACGTATTAAACACTATGTACAGTGAAATGTTATAAGAAACTTGTATACAAGTTTTATTTCGGATTTGAACTGCCATAGGATAGGTATCCGAAGTGTCATGGCTATTCAGACTACTACGTTTGCCAGTGTCACAGGACAAAAACAAGAAAGGAACTTCACATTAAGTGACAAGCAGGACGAGGTGATGGTCTATAATAAAACAGCTGTCTAGCGAAAGAACAATTGGTCTAAAACAGAAGATGTACTTATGTGTGAAAACAGAAGAGATACTACATTCTTCTCACAAAAGGACACAGAAAAAATTCTGTGGATAGTAACTTCGAACATTTGTATAAGGTGAGAATACGTACATAGAATGAGAAAGATACAAAATTGGAGGCAGCGAGTGCTGTAAACTTTACATATGCAAGCAAGCCATAATTTCAATGTACTCTTCAATGGTCATGTAGTAGGGGAAAAAATTAAATAAAAAATTTAAAAAATCATGATGGGTGAAAATTTAATAATTAATGTTCAAAAACTAAGGCACTCCGAATGTACGAGTAATGTGCAGATTACAGACACCGCCACCTATGATCCCTTGCTTCATTTACACTATTGGCTATTACAATTGTTACACCAAGACGATGACGCGCTACAGACGCTAAATTTAACCGACAGGAAGAAGATGCTGTGATATGCAAATGATTAGCTTTTCAGAGCATTCACACAAGGTTGGCGCCGGTGGCGACACCTACAACGTGCTGACATGAGGACAGTTTCCAACCGATTTCTCATACACAAACAGCAGTTGACCGGCGTTGCCTGGTGAAACGTTGTTGTGATGCCCCTCATCACGTTTCCGGCTTTGATAAAGATTGGATTGTAGCCTATCGCGATTGCGGTTTATCGTATCGCGACATTGCTGCTCGCGTTGGTCGAGATCCAATGGCTGTTAGCAGAATATGGAATCAGTGGGTTCAGCAGGGTAATACCGAACGCCGTGCTGGATCCCAACGGCCTCGTATCACTAGCAGTCGAGATGACAGGCATCTTATCCGCATGGCTGTAACGGTTCTTGCAGCCACGTCTTGATCCCTGAGTCAACAGATGGGGACTTTTGCAAGATAAAAACCATCGGCACGAACTGTTCGACGACGTTTGCAGCAGCATGGATTATCAGCTCGGAGACCATGGCTGCGGTTACCCTTGACGCTGCATCACAGACAGGAGCGCCTGCAATGGTGTACTCATCGACGAACCTGGGTGCACCAATGGCAAAACCTCATTTTTTCGAATGAATCCAGGTTCTGTTTACAGCATCATGATGGCCGCATCCGTGTTTAGCGACATCGTGGCGGACGCACATTAGAAGCGTGTATTGGTCATCGAAATACTGGCGTATCACCCGGCGTGGTGGTATGGGGTGCCATTGGTTACACGTCCCGATCACCTCTTGTTCGCATTGACGGCACTTTGAACAGTGGACGTTACATTTCAGATGTGTTACGACCCGTGGCTCTACCCTTCATTCGATCCCTGCGAAACCCTATATTTCAGCAGGATAATGCACGACCGCATGTTACAGGTACTGTAGGGGCCTTTCTGGATACAGAAAATGTTCGACTGCTGCACAGCACATATCTCACCAATTGAAAACGTCTGGTCAATGGTGGCCGAGCAACTGGCTCGTCACAATACGCCAGTCACTGCTCATGATGAACTGTTGTATTGTGTTCAATCTTCATGGGCAGCTGTACCTGTACAAGCCATCGAAGCTCTGTTCGACTCAATGCCCAGGCGTATCAAGGCCGTTATTACGGCGAGAGGTTGTTTTTCTGGGTACTGATTTCTCAGAATCTATGCACCCAAATTGCGCAAAAATGTAATGACATGTCAATTCTAGTATAATATTTTTGTCCAATGAATACCCGTTTATCATTTGCATTTCTAGTGGGTGTAGCAATTTTAATGGCAAGTAGTGTATTTGACAATTTAAAAAATGAAAGAGCCAGTATAGGCACAAAACATGTTTCTTGTACGCGGTCTTCTAAAGTGACGTCGTATTTGTATGCTTTTGTTTACAATGTTACAACATAGCCCATCAACAAGAAAAAAAAAAGAACAGGCTGTGTTAATGCTGTACATCGTCATCCCTATGGACTGTAAACCAAATGAGCTAGAGCGTCTCAGCAACCGGACCTTTATTTGACGTCCTGGTTACCAGCATGTAGACTGACTTAGACAACCAATCACTATTATGAAAGAAGTACCACATTGAATTTTCTTTCAGTGGTCGAGGACACAAACACTAATTTCTGCGCACAACTGTCCTCTGGTCTCTTGGCGCCACAAAGGGGGTCATTTCAAGCCCAATGCCACTGGCAGCCATTACGAACACATTGCAACCATTCTAGCTACCGTTTACTATGCACTATGAACAAACTACAAAAATATGTTCTAACGTAACCATTCAGAGATTAGTACTCAACAACGTTTTGTAAGTCACAGCCGGATGTCTGTCTGACGGCTTCTTCCATCCCAGTACATATGTTTCCGTTTGGTGGCCGTTACCTTACCTAAGATCGCCTATTGTAGTCCCATTCCCTACAATTTCTGGAATTCCCGAGTGTTCTTTAAACAATCAAAAATGTATAATTATTAAGAGTCGTTTCTAGTTTTGTTTGTTTATTAAAATGATAATTGGAAGTAATTAATAATGAAACCTCGATAAGTTATCATCGTTGTTCAATAATGTTTACAGGCAAAACGATTCTTGCAGATTGCGTGAAGAGAAAGTAAAGGAGAGCAACTTAAAATTAAAGTAATTATGGCAACTGCAAATCAAAGAAAAGAATAAATTAAGGTCATATATTTCATGTCCATGTCTGTTGTAAGAACACAACTGTGTACTGTTATGGTTCGTATTTCAACGTTGTCAATCTGTTTAAAGCCAACAGTTGATTCAGTAAATTTTAGCAATCCATTGAAGGTACTTCGATTGCCATGTCCTTAAATCTAGTCCACGTAAGTGAACTTTAATCTGATGTTATCGTAAATTATTCTCACAACAATACAGCTCCATCCAACCAATCATTTACTTTTCAATAATGAGTTTAAATACCCTTTTCCGAATTAACATCTCTGAATACTAACGATACCAGACAATTGCTTTCTATTATTCATTATTATTTCGCAACGTACTGTGTTGCCAGAAATGTGTGTCAACCTTCTGTTGCCACAGACACAGAGAAATGTTTACATATAAATTCCTGACCGCGTTATTGATCAGATAGTGGCAAGACAGTGACCAACAGGGCTGGCGCCCGTACAAATTAATTTATGTATTATTTCACTTAGTTTGTTGTTGACTCAATCATGTGGTAACCCTTTTAGTTTCGCATCTTATGTGAGTGATGGCACCGTTTTAAGTTCTAAACAAAACCCACGTAAGTAGAAAGTGATGGAGTACAGTGGGTTGTCCTTTAGAACGATTTATTGTGCACTTCTCTCCACTAACAGGTCAAATTTTTTCGGAGACGGTAATCTCGTCCAAAACCAAATTTGTTAGGCATAAGAGGTCATGGTCATATCATCGCATTAACCGATCAGTAAGGGGGCAGTTACACACTGACAAGAACGGGACACCAACTGGTGGACGTCAGTAATACAGATTACTGTTGAAGGCCGTGGTCTGGCTGACTTGTTTCAAGTGAAACTAATTTACGCCACTCTGATAAAAAGAATGAATAAGGAATCCAAGAAATAAAAGATATAATTGCATAGGAGTAGTAGCTCGTGCCACCCCATTTCTAATTACTTCAGTGTCGACGGGACGTTAAGCTACCTAGTATCCGAAGGTATAACATCTTCTGCTTGAAATTTAGGCGCATCTTGCAATAGAGGCAAAGCATGAGCAATTTTTAATCATTACGACCGTAGGTGAACTTGCGCTTGGTAGATAAATCTGTGTTTCTGGCATGGGGGGAGACCCTTGAATAACATGATAAACGCGTGTATCTGTAGGATCCGTAACATGGCTGTGAGTCATGTGGTCGGATTCCTTCTTTTGTGTCCCGCTTCAAAAACCGATTCGTTTAGTTTGCTTTTAGGAAGTCTGCAAGGGTATACGCTTAAAAAGACAGACACCACTTATACGCTCCGAGTGGCTTTTTATGGGGCGACATGATGCGGTGTACCAATCCAAGACACATTTTCTTCTTTTGTAATAGAAAAATCGTCGGTTACCAATTTCAGAATTGTTTGCCCATAGGTTCCTCACAACAGTATGGCATCATCTCACAGGTTTCTCGGTTTCGTTGTAGAGGCGTTGGCTCTATCGTTCTTCGAATAGTTTGAAGTGAGGAGCGCAAAACCACTTGTCAATACTAAGAGGAGACACCGTGAAACAGCCTGACACGCCAAGGGACACAATTCTCTTGTTTTGCTGATGCAACTGGGCGATGGAGTATCAAAGTTTCTGAATATGTACGTCGATATTTTCAAAATTTTCTTAGGAGAGCGTTTCAGAGAGTCGACCTCTATTCGTTTCATCGGCTGACCACATTTAGATTGGCTGAGGAAAGTTTTAGGTGTGTTGCTTACTCATGGGTAGAAAGCGGATTTTTTTGGCAGCCTCGTGTCAGGTATCAACGGGCGCTTATCCTCTGACTCTAGTACCAGAGTCCAAGGGGGCGGACGCTTCGTCACTGACATCATATCTTGATATATGCAGATGACATTTAGACGGGATAGACGCTGCTATCAGACTCTGGTGTTTACATTTGGTATGATAAACGCTCATTCACTGAATATGACATAGGTACGAGTTCGCGTTCGCAATCCTGAAGGAATTTTTGCTGGAGACGTGTGATTTTTTCAGTATTGAGTAGACAACATTCTATTACAACTACAGACAGCCTTGGGAGAGCCAGGCCTAACAAAACTCTACCATCTAGTGAGCATGATGTATGAGACAGGCGAAATACCCTCAGACTTCAAGAAGAATATAATAATTCCAATCCCAAAGCAAGCAGGTGTTGACAGATTCGAAAATTACCGAACTATCAGTTTAATAAGCCACGGCTGCAAAATACTAACACGAATTCTTTACAGACGAATGGAAAAGCTGATAGAAGCCGACCTCGGGGAAGATCAGTTTGGAGTCCATAGAAATATTGGAACACGTGAGGCAATACTGACCCTATGACCTATCTTAGAAAATAGATTAAGGAAAGGTAAGCCTACGTTTCTACCATTTGTAGACTTAGACAAAGATTTTGACAATGTTGACTGGAATACTCTCTTTCAAATTCTGCGGGTGGCATGGGTAAAATACAGGGTTTGAAAGGCTATGTACAATTTGTACAGAAATCAGATGGCAGGTATAAGACACGAGGGACATGAAAGGGAAGCAGTGGTTGAAAAGGGAGTGAGACAGGGTTGTAGCCTCTCCCCGATGTTATTCAATCTGTATATAGAGCAAGCAGTAAAGGAAACGAAAGGAAAATTCGGAGTGGGAATTAAAATCCATGGAGAAGAAATAAAAAGTTTGAGGTTCAGCGATGACATTGTAATGCTGTCACAGACAGCAAAGGACCTGGAAGAGCAGCTGAACGGAATGGACACTGTCTTGAAAGGAGTATATAAGATGAACATCAACTAAAGCAAAAGAGGATAATAGAATGTAGTCGAATTAAATCGGGTAATGTGCGGGAATTAGATTGGGAAATGAGACGCTGAGATATTCGCTATTTTTGACTTCATTAAAACAGCAAATACGAGTAGTTAATACTTTCAGCCAGAAGGCAAATACTTGTTTGTAAATAATGATTAATGTATAATGAGGCGTCGCATAGCGACGGTGGAATTTTCTAGTGATGTAATTTGTCGTCTTTGGGCGGCAATAAAAACAGAAAAATACGGATAGATATACGATCCTTCACTATTTTGTTCGAGGGAGAACAAATGAAGCCTTGAGCGCTAAGAAGATTTTTACTGTTTTTTTCTCGAGTAAGACGGACGCAGATCTGTGGCAGTCTGATCTAATTTTTTACTAAATGTATAAAAACGTGTTATGTCTAAGTTTGAGTGAAGCGTAAAGAACTGTTATAACTTATAGTGACGACGCACGGATGACTCAAAAGGACAATGGCTATATAAAAGAGCGCTCAATGGACATGATACGGACCTAAAAATCTACCGTCATTGTTGTACTAAGCTTAAGGTACGATATATGTTTTAGTTATAATAAATATTTGTTCTGGGAATACTGAATCATTTAGCAGTGCTCATTTCTATTATCTCCTCAGTATTATTTTCATTTTAATTATGCATTGTGCTAATATTACAGACTCCAAGATCAGCAGTCCAATGTGCGTGTTACCTTGATAAAAAGAAAACTGTTTTATCGTCTTCTTGCATCAGCTTTAATATTGAATTTCTCTTTTTTGTGTGTGATGTTACAGTTGTTTTTGCGCCCTTAAGAACTTTCTGGTCCCTTAGGAAATTTTTTGTCATAACAATAACTTCACAACCGGGTATGATCGTATCTACGATCATGAAGTAATTAGAAAGACGATAACGCAACTTCTTAATCAATAGCACGCTAGTTGTGACTGCCTCAAGCCACGCGAAACCGCAAGTAAAAAACTATTCACATCTCATAATGCAATATTTTATGACAATGGTCAATCCATGATTCTTACGCCAATTGTGATTGATAAAACAGTTAGTTAAATCTCAATTTCCAACTTTCCATTGAATAGCAACATCACTTCTATTTTGTAACATCACACTTGGCGCCCGAACAGGGACTTGACCAAAAATTAGTTCAAATACTTGGAAAATTTTCTATGTGCTTGTGTTAATAAATGTTCTCTCGTTTCATGTACACATCACCTCTCTGTGAGTAAGACAGAAAATACGCTGGTCGATAACGCAGTTTAATTATCGAGAGAAAGGAAAAGAAAAGAGACGCGAATTTGCTGAGACAACATAGCGGTAACCAAGCCATCAAAAAGTAAGTCAGAATTTTGCATACGCAGTGTAGTGCTTCAGTAGCAACGTTGCTTTTCCAAGTCGATCCACATCCTTTCTATCTCCTTCCCGCTATAGAAAATCTGCTTTATTTTATCTTTCAAAGTAAAATTATTCGTAGTCTGATAATAGAAATTATTTCTCCCCATTGTTAGTATACCTGTATTGCATTTTCAACATGGTGGATAGTGTGCGCAATTTGCAGTGAAGAGCATCTTCATTCATTTGTCTGAAACGTTTAGGTTCCATCTTGTCTTCTCGCCAGATAGAATTTCATTTGTTGCTCACGCGAGAGTGGTGCTCTTAGCGGACTCACTACGTCACTGACAAACGACGAAAGCCTTGCGTAGCACCTGATTTACTGACGAAAATGGCAGATAGTAAACAGAGACAGGTGACAACAGGAGACGGGAGTGAAGACGTTAATAGTATTCCATACCCTTTACGATCGCGAACGGTAGGTTCCCGTGTGGAAACTGAACTAACCATGTCTGTAACAGGGGAAAGTGACCCTAAAGTCCAAATTCTTCCCGCTGCAGCTACAAATGACCTCGGTGCGTTAATGGAAATGCTGAAACAACAGTTTGACGCAGTAAATGAGACTATAAAAACACAAAATGAGACTGTTAACGCCCGATTAGATGCTGTAAGCGAATCAGTAAAAACACAAAATGAGACTATAAAAACACAAAATGAGACTGTTAACGCCCGATTAGATGCTGTAAGCGAATCATTAAAAACACAGCTAGGCACAATCAAAACAGATCTGCATAAAGAAATTACGGCTGAATTAAATACCCATTTGGGTGAGGTGCAAAATAAGATCAGTGATCAAATTCAGAAAATGCAGAAACAGGTGAAAAGTGAAATAGCTGAAGTATCTGGAACATTAAACACAAAAATTCAGGCAGCTACCAAAGAAATAAACTCAGTTAGAAATGCAGTATCTGACATTGAAGGTGTAGTGGAGGATCTGTCGAGGCAGATAGACTCAATCAATATTGAAGAACAGGTTAAGAGCACCGTGAAAGCACACGCGGAGGCATTGTCGGAACACTACAGTGAATGGATAAAGGGTAAAGATATTTTTATCGAAAAGAAGGTCAGGGAGGAGCTTAGGGAGACTGTCAAGGATGTAACTTATGAAATCTTAGCTGCTCCTGGTAAGTCGGGAGACACAGTAGTTTCTGAATTGGGACAGATTCGGAGGACACTTACACGGGATCTTCCCGAGTGGAAGCAGCAAGTAGTGGACGAAGTCAGAATGCTGAGAAACTGGGTAGAAAATCCGCACACACATACGCAAACTATAGGGAACAACTCTTTAGACGGTGACGAATGTGTCAACTCCTTATCGTTCACCGCCTGATTACATGCAAAACAACGGTCCTGTTGAGTCCCGAGTAGGGAAACTAAATGATCCGCCCACAATTGTGAGTTTAATGCAAGAGGAAAGTGTGATTAAGCATCGCACTTTTCCTGTTTTTCATCCGCAGAAGCGAGAAATACACCCCATCGTGTTCCTAAAGAATTTTTCCGGCATATTTCCCAGGAGCTGGACAGACAGACAGCGTATTCAGTTCGTCACTGGCTTTATTTCTGGTGATGCAGCATTATGGGGAACGGAAATGGTAGACACGTGTAGGAATTATGAAGAGTTTGAGAAAATGTTCTTGGCAAAATTTTGGAGTAATGGGGTACAGCAAAGATTAAGGAAGGAGGTGTATGGTGCGGAAATTTTCAATGAGAAGCATGAAAGTCTCCGGCGATACTTTGAGAAGTATCTAGCAAAAATTAAATTCTGGGATTCTCCGATTTCTTCCAAGGACGTAATTATGATTCTCAAAAGCAAACTCCCTGTGTCTATTAGAGAGAAATTAGTAAATGTGTCCGAAGAAGACACGGATGTATTCCTTTCTGTGCTGGATTCCTTAGATTTAATTAGCGAGGATGTGCGCTCCAAGGTTGGCAGCGGCAAATTCTTCCCTGGCAGCCAGCAGAATGCATCGCACGCGGACAACAATGCGCCCAAGGAGAGAGCGAGCTACTGCGACCGCTGTTGCCAACCTGCCAGCCGTTATGAAAACGCAAATGGCAATAACTTTAAATGGAAGCAGAAAACCAATTACAGTAATCAGCAGAGATACCACCCAATTTACAACCACCAGGAACAACATCAGTACGGAAACCCACCCTTTAATTCTGCGCCTGAGCAGTATGGAAATTCTCCACAAACGATTGGTAATTTTTCAAATGGACCAGTGTACAATCAAAGTTATAGGTCGAAAAATAGCAAGTGGCATGGGCAAGGCGGAGGCCACCCAGCACATCAGAACAACTTTTCACAGAATAGAGGACCGCGGAACAATTTTCAAACGGTACCAAATGCGAACTTTCCTTCACAAGGAAATGATTCTGCCGGCAACCAAAAGATCGGGCGACAGCAGACGTCTCAAGTATTTTATTCACAAGTGAATGCACCCAGTGGATTTTACCCCTCTACACCGGCATTTGTACCACATAACCAGCACCAATATGAAACGGAACAAACACTTAAGGCCATGAATGACAAACAGGTTAAACATCCTGCGGAAAATTAGAGGCAGCACCTTTCAGCCTCCTAGAGGTCGCTGCCGGTTCCAGTGGGGGTACTAACGAATACTCTGATTCTGAGTATGTTAATGCGATACGGTACGACCATGAGACCGACTTACGAGATGACCTTGCACCTGACCTAGAAGCTCAAGACATTAATGACATTTATGATGAACAGGTCCAGGCTTCGATTAAGATTTCTATTGCCAACATTCCTGTCACAGCCATTGTTGATACAGGAGCAAACATCAATGTGATGTCATCATGTCTCTTCAGACAGGTGTCTTCTGTTTCAAAAGTTTTATCATTGCCGATTCAGGGCTGCTCCATATCGGGAGCGATTGGTCCATCGAAACAGAGAGTTAGTTTACAGACGCAGCTTAACTGCAGATAGAATCTGTTTTGGTTTTTTGCCACTTTCTAATAGTAAAGAACTTGTCAGTTCCATGTCTCTTGGGGATGGAGTTTCTTCGACAAACAAAAGCAGTGATAGATATTGAATCTGGAATGTGTACCTTTATCGTAAATCAACAACAAGTTGTTGTTAACTTGTTAAAGAGTAAAGTGAAGGCAGTGTTGACATTGCATCAGGTTTGGAGACGACAGAGGACCGCCAAACCGTGCTTTGATCAGACAAATGACCTGAGTAAATGGGATGACATAAATGACAATGAGTATGAAGACTTACTTCCTGACACAGACGAGATCGATGCTAAAGCCAAGGAATCGACTGAACTCAGGGGGGAGCAGAAATATGAGTTGTTCCATTTATTAGTAAGTTACAAGAAAATCTTTTCAAAGAAACCAGGAGTAATAAAAGGGTTCGAGTATAAAATGGAAGTGCTTCCCCACTCAACGTTCTGCAAAGCAAGCTATTCAGTACCCTACGCCCGACGAGAAGCCGTAAAGCATGAGATTAGGAAAATGCTGTGTTGGGATGTTATCGAGTTATCGAATTCGCCGTACTCAAGTCCCTTGTTGTCCGTACTTAAACAGGACGGTAGTGTCAGACTAGTACTGGACGCCAGATCAATAAACAAAATAATTGTACCGATAAGGACTCGGCCTGAAGCACTTGAGGAGCACTTGCAAAAATTTCATGGCATTAGATTTTTGAGTACACTCGATTTAAGAAGTAGCTATTGGCAGGTGAAATTGGCCAAGGAATCCAGAAAATATACTGCTTTTATATTTGCCGGCCGCTCATATCAGTTTAAGGTCATGCCTTTTGGTTTAAATGTAAGCTCGGGAATAATTATTTCTGCTCTCGATTTTGTGTTAGGACCTGAACTTCTGGATGAGGTAACTGTTTATGTAGATGACGTGTTGATAGCCACTAAGAACTGGGAAGATCATTTAGCTATTCTACGAAAGGTGTTTCAGAGATTTCAAGAACATGGTGTTACAGCGAATCTGAAAAAGTCAAAATTTGGAAAACGTGAGGTAAAGTTTTTAGGTCATGTGATTACACCTGAAGGGATTAAACCCGACCCGGAAAAGTTGTCTGCGATTAAGAATTTCCCTACGCCGGTAACTAAGAGGCAACTAAGAGGATTTCTCGGTCTTTCGTCTTTCTTTCGACGATTTCTGTCTGGTCAAGTAATGAACAATCCCGCTTTGCACAATCTTCTGAAGAAAAGTACGCATTGGATTTGGACACCAGAGTGTCAAAAAGCTTTTCAGGCAATTAAAGATGGTCTTGTAAACAATAACATTCTCTGTCATCCACAAATGGACAAAGAATTTTGTATCACCTCAGACGCTTCGTTTGTTGGAATTGGATCTTGTTTGTTTCAGATTGAATTAGTAGACGAAACAGAGCAGATCAGAGTGATTAGTTTTGCGAGTAGGGTCTTAACAGAATGTGAAAAGTCCTATTCAGTTACTGAGCTGGAGGCACTTGCAGTTATTTGGTCCTTCAAGAGGTTTAATTATTACATTTTTGGCAGAAAGATAAAAGTGTTTACGGATCATCAAGCACTTTCGTATCTTTTGACCTGTAAATTACAACATCCGCGTCTGACCAGGTGGTGTTTATTTCTGCAAGAATACGATTTTGATATTGTGTATATAAAGGGCAAGGATAACATTATTGCAGACGCACTTTCTCGTTCACCAGAAGGTCTGCCTGAGACAAGTGAGTTGGTAGAACAGATGTCGAATTACAAAGTTCTTCTTATGCAGGATCCCATTCATAGAAAATATTTCTTGGAACTGTGCAAGCAAATCCAGACACTACAGACCACAGATCCTAAGTGGGGAAAAGTAATCAGACTTCTTCAAGAAAATCCAAACCATAAGTTGTCCAAATTCTTCAAGATTCATAATCAGGTATTATTTCATCGTACCTCTGTGTCATCAGACAACTGGCTTGTTTGTATACCTAGCAGTTTTGTCGAACATCTTTTGTGGTATACCCACATTTCTTGGGGCCACTATGGTCCAGAGAAGTGTAAAAAGAAGATTGCTACTTACTGTTATGTGCCCAACCTACATCGTCGAATACACAAGTTGCTAAAATTCTGTGTCATCTGCCAAAAGGCGAAAGCTCTGAATATTCCTACTTTAATTCCATTGAATCCGATCATCGCAGAAAGACCTAATCAGCTCATTAGCATTGACCTGGCTGGCCCTCTACCGATGGGTAGGGGAGGTGTCAAATACCTCGTTGCTGTTCTCGACAACTTCACTAAATACGTTCGAATGTATGTTATGAAGACAGCTTGTGCTCCGCCTATTATACGCTGTCTTGAAAATGACTATTTCCCTCGATTCGGAGTCCCCGAATCTATACTTTCAGATAATGCATCCAACTTTACTTGCCGCAAATGGCGTGAGTTTTTGGCCCATCACAATGTCAAGCAGATCTTAATATCACGTTTTAGGCCTCAGTCGAATTTGACTGAGCGGATCTTCAAGGAGTTTAACAGATTTGTTCGGACGTACATTCCAGACAAGCAAACTCGTTGGGTTGATTTTGTGACACCTTTTGAGGAGATAGTTAATAATTTGCCACACACTTCCACAGGTTTTACTCCACACGAGTTGATATCTCGAAAGAAGGAACAGAATGAGTGGGTTGATCCTCTTCCCAAGATACCAAGCCCTGAGGTAGATCTAGATGTCAAAATTCGAGAAGCTTTAAGTTCCATTACCACCAATGCTCAATTAAGGAAGAAAGGCTATGATAAAAAAGTAAACAAAGTTGTAAATTACCATGTAGGTGAAAAGGTATTACTTAAGACTCATTTCAAGCCATCATTAATATGTAAGAAAAATCGCAAGTGGCAACATATGTACCAAGGTCCTTACCTTATTTTAAGGAAACCGCACATAGGGAGTTATTTGTTAACTGACCCGGCTACGGGGAGAGTAAAAGGCTTATTTCACCATCAAGACTTAAAGAAATTTTATAATGGTAGTGGTTAAATACTGTCGTGGAAATGAATTCTTGCTTACTGGAAATTTCCTTGTGTGAACTGTTAATGATAAGTATTGTGTTGAACAGCGCACTGACTACATGGTAACGGCTATTACATGTAAACTTTAAGTATTAAATGCTATGTATGAAAAAATTGTTTATAGTGATGGACATGAACCGATATTTCTTCAACAAGCTGAAGCAGGAAACTGGGGTTGCACCAAGAATTTCAATTTAATTTTAAGTTAGTATTAAAAAAAAAAAGTGCTTGCGAGGCGATTGCCCGGAGCTATATAAATATGTAAAGGTGAGAAATGGAGAAGGATGCGTAAATAAGCACTTCTCTCAAGGTACAAGAAGATAGATTTATTTTTAGTAATGTAAGTACTTGAAGTTCTGTTGTAAAAGCCCAAATTACCTGCTTAAAAAAAAAAGGTACATGTTCAAACACGCCAGACAGTGGACAGGAGTAGAAGAAATAGCTTAAAGTTCAGTTAAAGCGTGCTGTTAAATGGAAAAACAAGTGGTAACCCGCATGTGTTCACGCAAGGAGACAATAAGCTGTAGTAAACTAAGTTAGGTGAAATACAGTACAAATGGAGGCAAACCATGAAGCATCAATAATGTAGCGTAAGTACTCCACGAGGCCATTAATTGCTATGAAAGTATACTATTTCCCTGTGATCTGAGCCCAATGTAAAGAGTATATGAGGAATGTTAGCTGACGAATTGATTTCAGTAGAATCGAGGTACTAAATAACCACACAGCAAGCCCCCTGTATCATAAATAAGTCCAAGTAAAGATCTTCAGAAGATCTGTAGTGTAATCTAGCGACCATTCAATACCCTAATTGAAGGCTAATCCAAAGAACAAGCAATTCACTGATATTTAAACTAAATACTGACTATAACCAGAGTAAGACGTAGAAGTAGCAAAGCATGCTGTAATGAAAGACGTTGAAATTTATATATGTGCCTATGTTTATTATGATAATTTTATTTACATGCAGATTTTATTGCAAAAATGTCTCCTAAGACACCCTCTTATGAAATCCATTTTCCTTGTGCCCGTTCCTTTTGATCCTGGTTCATTAACCCAGACCAAGGGTCGACTTGTAAAAGGCACGTGTGCTTCGAAGCAAAGCAGTGCTTATGAGAAATGAGACACGTAGCGTGATGAACTTCGCTAGCTTTGGTAATGTTTGTTATGGACCGGTTGCGTAAACCCAGTGAACTGTCGGTAATTCCATTCATGCGAAAAATAGTAGACACGCGTTACCCTATTTTTTTTAACAGAGAACGATTGCTGAGTACATGAAGCGAAGAGGGAGACCTATTGTTATCCAGTCTGCCCTCAAATTTATATAAAAAAAAAAAAAAAAAAAAAAAAAAAGATTCAGCGTTAAATGCGTACTCGTTATGTAGTAGATATGCTGCGTGGCAGTAGAAAATGATCTTGGGTGCACTAAAGAATAAATGCAACGAGTGTTGCGAAGCCTGTAGTTCTCATAATGAGGAGATGAGCCCTTAAAAGAAAGTTTGAAAGAATATTTTTAGGTTCACTAGTGAAAGTAAACCTTGAGATATAAAGAGTCCATTCATAAAGCAGTTGTTCACTGGACTTAACAAAAGGAGTGACCATTAATTGTAAATATTAGCTCGTAAGTCATCTTTTGTAAATAGTAGAATTAAGTCTTTCTATACCAATGGAGGAAACCTGCGAAGGAACTAAGCACGAATGCTGTGTGAAGATGCACATTAAAGTGCGACGTGCATCATAAAAATAACTGTTCACTGTATATTAGTGGTAGTGTTGTACTGCAAGTGTAAAAAGAAGTCAAGGCTACGACAACAGGTGCAACGCAAAGTTCAGTGTTGTTCTAAGTGCAGCGACAGCTAAAACATTCGTCGTCACTTACCTGTGAGCCTCATGGGAGGCAGTTGACAGAGAAGTGTGGAGGCAGCTTCAGTGTCTGGCTCCTCCGATGGAAAACGCGCGCGAGGTGTTTGTATCGATGCACTCGTGTGATACGAAGTTCACAAAAAAAAAAGGAGCACTCGACGACCAGCAGCTCTGTTACAGCCTGAGCGCGAACGGATACTGAGTGTTGGAGCTCACGCAACACTGTGCAGCCACTGTGAGTGGCTGACGTGTGGGTGACGAAACAATCCAAACTTTAAACTGCTAACCGCCATGACTTCCATCGTACATACTGGAGGAAAGACATTTGTACACTTGTGTGACTACATCTTCATATGTAAATTAAGCGATTTTCTTGAGTTGAAGTTAAGATGAGTGAGAAGTAGATTGTTAGATTACTCAGACCTTAAAGCCATTAATACCGGCACTCCTGAACACTGCTAAAATGAATTATAATCCTGTCTCTTGATGGACAAAGAAAATGAATGTGCACTATAGGAAGACCCTAAACTCCAGACCAGTCCCGATCCTTAACAAATGTATCCAGTAGCTTGTAAGTCATACTAATAATTTTCCACTTCTTCTGTTTCATATTGTAAATAAAAACCCGGGAAGCCACTTGAATTTCTGGCACCACAGTGGAAAGGACAGATGTACTGCATAATGAACGCCGTAGACAGCTAACACAGAAAGTGAAAGCATCACGAAGTGTAGTGCTACGTTATTAAACTGTAATTGAACCACAAGGAGTCAACAGATGCTCGAACATTGTCCACTCTAGTTTAGTGAAAATAAGCACTCACTGTACTCATGTATTAGTTGTTAAGCTCAAGAGAAAGTAATTCCTGAATTCTATCCCCTGAAGTGCGAAATGAACGTTCACTTATTGTTATAAGCAAATATGGACCAAACTTAAATCTGCACATAAATGTTAATCTTGGTATTATGGAATGAAGTGACTGATGAACAAAGAATGAAAAACTTTATTTTGAAAAATGATAAATATCTGATATATGTTTATAAATGTAATTTCAATTTAAGTACATGGTACGCCAGTAACATTATGTAAATGTCACACCAAAAATCACGAATATCTCATGAGGACATGAGGATCGAGGTAATCCTTCGGCATTCCCTCTCTCCTCATGGGAGGCAATGAGATATTCGCTATTTTTGACTTCATTAAAACAGCAAATACGAGTAGTTAATACTTTCAGCCAGAAGGCAAATACTTGTTTGTAAATAATGATTAATGTATAATGAGGCGTCGCATAGAGACGGTGGAATTTACTAGTGATGTAATTTGTCGTCTTTGGGCGGCAATAAAAACAGAAAAATACGGATAGATATACGATCCTTCACTATTTTGTTCGAGGGAGAACAAATGAAGCCTTGAGCGCTAAGAAGATTTTTACTGTTTTTTCTCGAGTAAGACGGACGCAGATCTGTGGCAGTCTGATCTAATTTTTTACTAAATGTATAAAAACGTGTTATGTCTAAGTTTGAGTGAAGTGTAAAGAACTGTTATAACTTATAGTGACGACGCACGGATGACTCAAAAGGACAATGGCTATATAAAAGAGCGCTCAATGGACATGATACGGACCTAAAAATCTACCGTCATTGTTGTACTAAGCTTAAGGTACGATATATGTTTTAGTTATAATAAATATTTGTTCTGGGAATACTGAATCATTTAGCAGTGCTCATTTCTATTATCTCCTCAGTATTATTTTCATTTTAATTATGCATTGTGCTAATATTACAGACTCCAAGATCAGCAGTCCAATGTGCGTGTTACCTTGATAAAAAGAAAACTGTTTTATCGTCTTCTTGCATCAGCTTTAATATTGAATTTCTCTTTTTTGTGTGTGATGTTACAGTTGTTTTTGCGCCCTTAAGAACTTTCTGGTCCCTTAGGAAATTTTTTGTCATAACAATAACTTCACTACCGGGTATGATCGTATCTACGATCATGAAGTAATTAGAAAGACGATAACGCAACTTCTTAATCAATAGCACGCTAGTTGTGACTGCCTCAAGCCACGCGAAACCGCAAGTAAAAAACTATTCACATCTCATAATGCAATATTTTATGACAATGGTCAATCCATGATTCTTACGCCAATTGTGATTGATAAAACAGTTAGTTAAATCTCAATTTCCAACTTTCCATTGAAGAGCAACATCACTTCTATTTTGTAACATCACAACGCTTAAAGTGGTAAATGAGTTTTGTTATTTGGGGAGCAAAATAACTGATGATGGTCGAAGTAGAGAGGATATAAAATGTAGACTGCCAATGGCAAGGTTTCTGAAGAAGAGAAATTTGTTAGCATCGAGTAAAGATTTAAGAGTCAGGAAGTCGTTTCTGAAAGTATTTGTATGGAGTGTAGCCATGTATGAAAGTGAAACGTGGACGATAAATAGTGTAGACAAGAAGAGAATAGAAGCTTTCGAAATTTGGTGCTACAAAAGAATGCTGAAGATTAGATGGGTAGATCACATAACTAATGAGGAGGTATTGAATAGAATTGGGGAGAAGAGAAACTTATGGCACAACTTGACTAGAAGAAGGGATCGGTTGGTAGGGCATATTCTGAGGCATCAAGGGACCACCAATTTGGTATTGAAGGGCAGCATGGAGGGTAAAAATCAGAGATGGAGACCAAGAGATGAATGCACTAAACAGATTCAGAAGGATGTAGGTTGCAGTAGGAACTGGGAGATGAAGAAGCTTGCACAGGATAGAATAGCATGGAGAGCTGCATCAAACCAGTCTCAGGACTGACGACCACAACAACAACAACGTATCTTGTACCTTCCCGTTTGCCCCATGTAGACACTGTTGCGTCAGACACAATGAATTTTACATACCTCAGTTTTTTTAAAAAAATATTTGGTTTGTCATGAAGGCAGTGATATAAGTGGAAATCAAGTGTCTTACAAGCGCGGAAACCTATTTTTACGTTAGCCTTCTCAATGACCGTAACCTATTCTATCACAGCAGTGACCAAAATGAGACAGCGAAAAGTATTTAGTCGTTTCACCAATGGGTAGTGCTTGTTGCCGCTGTCTTTTGAAAATTTTTGATACCCATTGCACGGATTGATTTTTCAGTGTAACCGCAAGCTAATCATGTCTCAGCTATAATGTCGATCTCTTCGTCGATGGTGTCTCCGGTAAGCTGCAGTTTAAAGAATCTGTTGAACATAGAGGAATATTAAAAGTGTCTGCAATAATATTTCAGTTACTGGTTCCCGTGGCCAAACCATCTTTTCAATGATATATACAAACATTAAAAGTGAAATAGTTAAAAGATAGCGAGAGGAGTATTGACTCAGACAAATCAAAAGCCAAAACCGTACTAAGTTTTCTATAATGGGAGAGTTCCCTTCATATAATCTTGAGGATTTAGTCAGTAACAAAATTAGTGCATAAGTTTGTGATATCGATAGATGAAAAAAGGGTACTTCAGTTATTGATATTCCTTCACTATTCCTTACACTAAAAGTTTTATCAAACGTAAAAACTTTTGTAACCTTACTATTAGAAAAACTGTTTATCTTTTAATTCGGAATTAACAGTCACATACAGTGGCCTAACTGCAAAATTTGTCTTATGTAGTTTAATTTCAGTATGACATTTCGACATAATCAAAAGTGGTTTTTTTTCTGCGAAAGAGACAATCAAGTAAAAAGTTAGATGTAACTATACATTTCTTAAGATTCACAATGAAGTGCAGAAATGGATTCCTCTTAACCTCGCAAATTTTATTTTTTTCAATTTGTTCAGAACACAATCCCACTCTCAGAACTGCTTTATTGGTGGAAAAAACTGATAAATTAAAAAGGAAAACATTGGTAAATTAAATTTCTTATATTGCCAGCCAAAGCATTGCACAGTCATCACAATCCTTGGTTTACGCGCATGGTTGTGAAAATTCTCACCTTGTTCCATTATTGTGCACATATTATTTAGTTGACTAGTTACGTTTCTTTCCGTGGGAGCCAAAGTGTACTGTATACTTGCCAAATAAAATTCTGCTGTGTGCATTACTAACCAAAAAGTTGCAAGCAATGCATGTATCAACTAATTGTAACAGAAAATAACCTCCTTAATAACTGAATGGAATAACAGTAAAACTACTTTCTTATAGCTAAATTTTTTACATCATTCCTTTTTGGTATGGAAGAACGGTAGCTGCAAAGGGCTCAGGTGTAACATATGGTGAAGACAAAAGAAAGATTTTTTTGGAAGCATTGCAACGTTGAGGACAGTGTCAAAATTGAAATAATAAAATATCGTCTGAAAAAGCGCAGTAAAATAAAAGACTTTTCAACTCCTCTGGAACGAGAGACACGTGGTTTAGCTCCAGCAAGACACAACAATATTAGTCCTACATTGGAAACGCATTCTCCCTCTAGCTGCTCTCTAGCAGGAACAGGAGTTATAATGGTACACTAGAAGCAGGTCATGGCAGTCAACAGTCAATTTCAACACCACTGAAGAGAAATCAGACTGACCTGTGGGACTTTTTAATTCAGATCTGTGAGAAACAAAAGGAACAGCTCTATCTATTGATAGGGACATTCTATTTACGCCAATAACGTAGCCTTCATTACAGCTCATGTCAAGAATACAAAGACAGGATTCAAGCAATCAAGTGACATGAAATGTTGCTTGATAAAGTTGCACTTGAGATTGATGTACATGTAAAATTTCAGATAAAACTGATAGCGTTTTACTACTGCGAGGTTGGTGGTCTATCATGAAGAATGGCCGAACAATAGTAACCAGTACCCATACATCCCAACAAGCATTTCTGTTAAATACAGTTGATCGTGAAGTCAACCAAATGTAGCTAAATATTGTACAGAATCTTCGAAACGTTAAATTACAATTCGAGAAAATAATTTTCAGAAAAATGTAATTGCTGTTTGCACTGATAATAAAACTAAAGTTATAAAAATGCGACATATTTTAAAGGAAAACCTGTTCAGCTAATTGCATTACTGTCCTCAAAAAACATGTATCACCTATGAATATAATAAAGCTTGTTGGTGAAGTTCATAAGTACTTTTTGAACCATTACCAACCACTTCGGTTAGTTAAAGGAAAATAGTGGTCGTATGCCACAACTCTCAAATTCTACTAGGTGGGATTTCCAGGATTATTGCCTACAGGCCTGAACTGATAATATTTGTAAATATGTAGAACCTGCAGCAGAACATTCTCAAAAAGTCCCTGCTAACATTAGCAAAATCTTGGATAATGTTATAATTTATAAAGATGCCACTAATCTTCTCCTACAGTGGTTAGGGATTTATATAGTCCTGGGCCTTCTTCAAGCAGAGAAGGTAAATACTGCACATGCGGTCGAACTATGGATCGATCATTAAGGAAGTCCTGATGTGGAAACCCTTAAGAACGTAATAAAAAAAAAAGAAAGGCACAAGCACTAGAACAATTTCAGTATGTTCGTGGTATGTTAGAGCCAAGATTCATAATGAGAATATGAACTGCTAAACAAGAAGAGAGTGTAAAAAACTGGCTCTTAGAGGTGCATCCAGAGTGGATTGCAAGAGTTACACCTTTCCCGATTGCTAATTCTGATTATTGTCCTGCAAGCAAGTTTTCTGCAACAGTTATAAAACAGTTCAATCCAAGCAAATGGATGAGGATAATAGAGTTAAAAACATCCAAAAACGGAAGTTACCAACACAACTAATTACTTTTGTGGAAAACCTCCTTTCTTGCTATACCGTCACGGCATCCATTGAGAGGATCTTCTCCACACATGGGCTTCTTTGGTCTAAATTAAGAAAAAATTTAGGAGAGAAAGGAGCCAAGAAATGAAGAAATATAAATTTCTGCATGCTTCCATAACGACTGAATTGTACTCTAGAGTCGTTGCGATTCTACATCAGGTTAATTTCTCTTTTTGGAAGTGTAACTGTTACTAAATGGTGTGTCTTATATTGCAAGAAGACTTTAAACACAATGTCAACAAAATAAATTCTTGTGGTAGTAAAAAGTTGCCTTCAGTAAATATGATGGCTCTTTTTAATTTGTGTAACTACATAACAATTTGTATTTTAATTGGATTTTCACAATTAAAGGTAGTTGGTTTTTATTGGCTTTCTGGCGTTTTTTTTTTAAAAGGATTATTAAAAAGCTTATGTTATTTGGGATCAGGTTGAATTACCACAGCACCGCTATACACACAACTCATTTCTGGTTTATGGACAGTTATTGACGTTTATTTACAAAAGACGCTAGGCTTTCATATTTCGATAATGCTCACCAGTTAGAAACCAGTGAAGAGTAAAAAAAAGTAATCATTTTAGAATGCTGCACATTTCAAGATAACAAGAAAATAATAATTTCGCTTACACAACTCATGCAATATCATTCATGAGATACCGTCACAGTCTTTGCCAGGGCATGTTGCTCATTTCTGCGCATTTGGAAAAAAATTGGGGTCTCTGTTGATTAGGTGTCGGTGAACATGTGACCTCACTAGTTATTGCTCCAAATAGCATTATATACACGAAAATGTATTTTTCTCTTGTTATTTAATGGAACAAAAGAAATACACACACACGACTGAGGAATTAAATGTAAATGTATGTGCACAGTATCTTTCGCACAGGTACCTACTTCCATCCTACAAGTTGAAAGTCCCTAGATCACTTCGTTCGTATCGCTTAATAACATATCAAGAAGAACAGTTATTCAGAAGACGATCCTATTATAAACTAACCTCAAAAACTGCTAAAATATTGCCTCCAACTGTTGTTAATGTTTAAAAGGAATCATTTTTCTCATTATTCCACCTAATTTTATGTTTGAAAATGAAGTAACGTAATGTAAAGATTTTATTCAAATGAACAGTGGTCAAGGAAACTTAAGCACTTACATCTGTTTATATGTGTTACATGATTTATATGAACTGATACTTAATTAGGGACGTGGCATATATTGCATATGCTATAGAAGCAATCAGGCCTCAATTTCTTTTACAAACATTTACCATTAGGGAATAGCATCGTAATCTATTAACTCCTGCAGTTTCTTCTATGACCGTTCTTTCAAGAAATTTGGAATAATTATAACGGTACAACCTGAAACGTTGACAAGTGTAACTAAAGTCCTCTTTGACATGATGTTCATACAAAACGCAGCCTAAGATTCCAGAATATACGGCAACTGGATGTAATTAACGCAAAATGAGACGCTCATTTCAATAAGTATAAAAGATAGTCTTAACGTTTTAATTATCACGTTGAGAAGTAAAGTTATTTAATTATTTTTGTTTGCAGAAACGAGTCTGCAGTCCCGGTACACTTAAATCCCTGCGTCGCAGTACCACAGCACACCGACAAAGTAACCAAAATAAAACGGCGCGACTCTTTTGTATAAGGTGGAGTATCGTTCTGTAATTCATTTCAGAGTCAGCAGAAATGTCACAAATGTATCAGGCCAACTCAGACTGTCAACTAAGTCATCTGGATTGGCCTGACACTTTCACTAAGCGGAGAAAAGCCTACGTATTCTCTCATCAAGAAAAGCCACCAATTTCCATCAGAGGTAGACAGCTAATACAACGCATTTATGCGTGCTGAAAATGTATCCTAGTGTGCCATTATTACAAATAACTCAGTGTTGTCAAAATACGGCATTTCTTTACAGAACGAAAGTTATGAAAAGAAAACTGCAATATAATCGCTTTAACATGAGACACGTGTAATGGAATATTCAAAATAAGATGTACTTTTTTCGTCAAAATAAAGGTATCGTATTCTACATAATCCAGATCACGCGTTACGCTACATATTGAACTGCGACGACGACTAAAACTTCACATTATTTATACACGCACATAATTAGCAGTCATAAACAAAATTTGTTTCTGAAATCGTTTGGCATACTTCATGTTAAATGAAGAGACATAAAACACTGCATACGGCAAAATGAGAATTATAGTAACAGCATGTGATACGGTAAGACATTATTTAGGTTCGAGACAAGCATTTTAGATCAAAAAATAGTACTGGTAGAAGAGAGTTGACAACACTTACCAGCAGCTGAAAGTGGTTTACACATTACGAAACAAGGAGCGAAATTATTAATCCCCTGCGATGATCCTTAATTCCACAACGTCTTCTTAATATGGTGCAATAAAACCCTCTTTACGCCACTCGGTTATCACGTTCCACAGTAAAATTTTATATGCTGCAAATACTAAGTCCCAACTCACAAAAAAACTAATTATACCGGTTATAACTGTGAATAAACAGCAACACTGAACTCAAATCGCTTATACTGCACACAATGACAGAAGTATACTATTACGTTTATGACACACACTTCTCATAACAAAGATAGTATTGGAAGCATGGTATCAAGTATTTTAGTAAAATTATCTATGGAATGTAAGTTTCTGCTCTCTGTTCTCTAAAAGCGTTAGTACTATTTGTAGTTATTAACAGTAACTGTGCAGTTCTTGTTTGTTGCTTTCCGAACGCTCGTCATAAAGTTATGTTTCATAAAGCTCATACATAAACTGAAATTAAACATGGCGCAAGCGCTAGTTTCGAAATACTGCTTTTTGTACGCTCTTCCATAGAAATGAAACCAGAACGCTGCGTACGTCATCGTCATTTGTTTCACAGGCAACGGAAATTTCTCGTAAGTGCAAACTGATTATAAGCACCTTCGACCTTAGAGCAGAAGAAGGAGAGCGATAAGCAAATGAAAATCGACGATTATACACCATGTAAGTTTGTGACTGTCACAAACCTGTATGTCATCTGAATGAAAGGTAGGAAAAATCGTTCTAACTTCTGGTCGATAACAAGATCGTCAGACACGCGGTTCAGGCTTACATTAGAGAAGTGTATGGAAGGAAATGAGCCACGCCGTTTTCAAAGAAACCACACATGTATTTTCCTTACGCGATTTAGGAAAATCACGGAAAATCTTAACCTGTTCTTTCCACACTACTTCCCGCAAACGTCACGTCACTTTGACGTCACACATAATATCGACGACCGCATGATCGACTCTCGACTTTCGTTACCGTTGGATACGGGCCTCCCACAGGACTTAATGCGCGCTTACCGAAGATTTACAAAAACACGACATTCTTGGAATGATTTATTATAATTATTACTATAATAAAATGTCACATAACGATTTATCGGCGGTTAATGCCTTTATACAAAAGTGCTCCCTCAGGAGTGGGTTATTATCTCAATAACTTAAAAATTAAATATTAAGCACTCTTGTTTTATAATTTGCAGTACACCGTTTGAGGGTAACGGAGCACTGAAAATTCATCAGAGATATGTCACCACTATCACTGAATGTCATTTAATAACACGTCAACTATACAAACCTTCAACAGAGAACGTTATAAGCAAGACAGATTAGAAACAACACAGATTTAAGTGTTAGCGTAATGGATAATGTCATCGTCTCTGCAGTCGAAAGTATTGGGTTCCCATCCCTTCATATGTAATTTTTTTTTCATGTTAGCGTTTATAACATGGTCCGGGACTTCCTTATGAATGTAATACAAGTATCTTCTGCAGTTACCAGTTTTATTTACATTCCGCCTTATTTGGGAAAGAGGAATGAAATAAATATTTAACGATTTCCGAGTGTGCTGTTAGCCAGGAACCTAAGAGAACAGGTCAAATTGCTGCGAGTGAATCGAAGAGTAATAACATTTATATTCTTCCTTGTCACAAAGTCGATAGCTGATCATGCTATCATCGATATTTCGAGTGACGACAAAATGACGTCACGTTTGCGGGAAGTAGTGTGGAACGAGCATTATCCGTCTGAAAGTGCCGACCGTAGACACTCGCATTTCGTTATTTGCCTAGTTAGAATATGGCTGCCACGAAGTGTCTCGAGAATGCAGAATGAAAATACTCTTTGAGTCTGCTGCGGCATCGGCCTATTTACAGCGTACTGATATAAAGTTCAAAGTCAGAAACACGTAAGTAATTCTTTATCACATGCAGACCGGTGGAGTTCTTTTTTTTTTTTTTTTTTTTTTTTTTTTTTTTTTTTTTTTTTTTTTTTTTGCCTAATTACAGCATGGTGGACTACGCAGATGAGAAGATTCTGCAGGCACGTCTAAGTTCTACGCTATGAGATCAGAGGTCGACATCTAGGTAGTACAGATACATGGAGGTATAGTGAGTGGAGTTGTCATATCGTCACAAACTTGAAGCCGACGTCTGCCATGTTACATACGCAAAACGTTAGTGTTTTGATCAAAACTGCCAGCTTGTGTCATTTACTGGCGTACTAATCGCTCTGAGTATAGTCTTAATTGTAAAGAATCCACATTTCATTAGTAAATCGACTCGTTCAAGCGATGTTCTCTTCTTTATACAAGAATTTGGGTTGCTCTGTTTACTTTTACTGTAGTGCTTTTATTTCTATCATTTAACTGTAGATTTCCCATGAACCCGAATCGAAAAGCTCTTTGGGCAGACGCCGTGAGAAGGAAAGATTCGGAATCAACTAAACATAGCAATAAATAATCTCAGCATTTTCGGGAAAAAAACATAGACCGAACATCAGGTTCGTCAATCTACATTAAGCAAAGTACTGGATTACGGAAGCAGCCTTTTCGTATCATATACATCTCTTCGTTGTGATTCGAAATAAATAACAAAAACTAAGTTACATTAACCAGATGAACTTCGTCGTACTACTGAATCAAATATGAATTTAATACCAGAAAAATGTCGGAAAATGCATTCCTGACTTTCTGTTATTCACGAAAGCACTGTAGCATTTTCTGTTTAAAACAACTTTTGAGCGTACACGACAGAAATTAAGAAAAGGAAGCAACCGAAAACGATAGTCTGCTAATGTTTTGTGGCATATAACATGGCGTCCCCGGCTTCAATGCAGTGTACAACGTAAATCTGTTGCGCCATCTCCTCTTATTATCTCATCATGTATAGAGATCACTGACTGTGACACATTTTCAGTCAAATGAAAAAAAAAATGTTATCTCTGTAGGGAAACTTTACGGGACACACAGCTGACGGTAGTCCTCATTCGCAATTGCAAATTCATTTGATGCGTTGCAGCAGACAAGTTGGAGAAGAGTAATACGTAACAGCGATGACAGAGTTCAGTTACATTACTAATTGTTTAAGAAAATAAACATTGATCTAAGGTTATAGAATTGAACAAAGCGGCAATGTCTTTGACAAAGCGACAGTTATTATTGTGTGGCACTTTACCTGCGTTTGACTAAACGATTTTGTCAGACTCTTCAGAAAAAGAGAAACAAAACGAATTTCGACATGATCATATGACCTGAAATGATACTTAGTTTAATGTGAGAGAAATCATCCTTCCTAGAACAAAATTTCGTCATTATCTGGTGACATGTTGTGGACGAACACTTGTAAAAAGTGAAAGCAGTAGATTTTAGCGTTGATATGTTTTGACGAGCTGCGTATCGGCACGTGAGAAATCTGAACACCGATCACATCAAATCATTTATTTTTATTGCCAAATAAAAATAAAATAATAAACCAATTAAATGCATGCCCTCAGGTAGAGCATATAGTCACATATCTTTGAAATCGAAATATGCTTGTGTGTTACAAGTAATACACTTACTGCTTCACTCCGCGCATTGTAACGCAGAGGTACTCTTCGTTACTCCTCAAACCTACCCCATTCTTCGACGGTGATTCTCCTGGGGTTAGCTAGTGTGTGAAGGGGGTGCCTGTGACGACGCACGGTAGCTATGATCTGATCCCACTCATGTTTCATCGCGTTCATATAAGCAGAGAATTCCTTTCCGTTGGTTCCTACCGCCTGGGAAGAAAAAAAATTTTTTTAATTCCTAGGGGACCAAACTGCTGAGGTCATCGGTCCTTAGGCTTATGCTAAGAACGTCACACACACCCATGCCCGAGGGAGGACTCGAACTTCCGTCGTGAGGGATCGCGCAATCCGTGACATGGCGCCTCAAACCGCTCGGCCACTCCGTGCGGCCCTTGGAGAAGGTATTCGCCTGGTGAGCGCATGTAGTCGTGCTTTATCGTCTTGAAGGGCGAATCGCCTGAATATGTTTCTTATATTTCATTTTATCTGTTTCTACATCGTGTTATAATTTCATGTATTGACTCGTTCCATGACCATGGAGACTTCTCCTTAATGTGGTCCCACGGGACAATAAATAAATAAATAAATAAATAGTGTAGGCTCTACGTTAGACAACAACTTGAATGATCCTTCTCGATGTTCCACAGCCCTGGAATTATCCCCGATACTGGTGAGAAGCTTCCAAAATCCAAACAAACTGTACAGCCTACCAGCTAGATTCCTTTCCACGTATGCTGAAACAATAGCTCCGTGCTTAGGAATCATATACAACTTGCTCGAGGACAGTTCCGTACCTAAAGAATGGAAAGCCGCACACGTCAGACCAACACTAAGGAAAGGAGGTAGGAGTAATCCGCTAAATTACAGACATGTCACAGGCGTCGACTTGCATTGCGACTTTCAAACGTATGCTATGTTCGAACATTATGAATTGGCTCGAAAAAATTATCTACTGGCACACAGACAGCATTAATTCAAAAAATATTGCTGGTGTGCAACACAACTAGATTCTCATTCTCACGAAGCAATGAGTAATATCAACTGGGGATCTCAAATTAATTTCATATTTGTATATTTCCCGAAGGCTTTTGACACCGCTACCTACTACTGGCTTCTAATCACATTGCGTGGTACAGCATGTCATCTGAACCGTACTAGTGGATTCGTGACTTCCTATCAGAGAGCTCACAGTCCGTAGCAATTGACGTAAAATCATCGACTAAAACAGAAGTAATATCGGGCGTTTGCCGAGGAAGTATTATACACATTCTGCTATTCGTAATCTATATAAACGGTACAGAAGTCAATTGAGCAGCTCTCTTAGAATGTTTGCAGATCGTGCTGTTATATACTGCTAGTAAGCTCATCAAAAGATCAAAGCGAATTGCTAGGTCATTTACATCTTTACGGTGCGCAGAGTGTCAATTGAATCTAAGTAACGAAAAGTGTGAGGTCGGTCACATGAGTACTAGAAGGAATCAGTTAAATTTCGGTAACAAGATAAATCACAAATATCTGAAGACCGCCAGTTCAACTAAATACCTAGGGACAACAGTCACGAACAATTTAAATTGGAACGATCACATTGGTTATGTTGTGTGGAAAGCGAACCATTTAAATTGGAACGATCACATAGATAATGTTGTGCGGAAAGCGATCCAAAGACTGCTTTTATTGGCAGAAGACTTGAGAGATTCAACAGGTCGACTAAAGAGACTGCATACACTACACTTGTCCGTTCTCTTATGGAGAACTGCTGCGCGGTACGGGATTCATATCAGATAGGAGTAACGGATGGTATCGAGAAAGTCCAAAGGAGGGCAGCTCGCTTTTTCTTATCACCAAGTAGGGAAGAATGTCTTGCTGTTACGGTAGGCATGTTTGGGTGGCAATCAATAATTATAATAAAAAGAAGTGTTTCCCTTTGTGGCATAATTTTTTCACGAGATTTCAATCACCAACTTTCTCTTCCAAATGCGAAGATACTTTTTGCTGCACACATACAATACGAGAAATCATCATCTTAATAAGACAAGAGAAATCAGAGCTCGCGCTGAAAGATGTGTGTGTTCGATATTTCCGCGCGCTTTCGATAGTAGAGGGCTAGTAAACTGGCGTTAACGTGGGCCGACGAACCCTCTTCCAGGCACTTAATTGTGAACTGCAGAGAAGTCACGTAACGTAGAAGTGTGTTTAGATGTACATGGAACTGGGCTAAAAATTAAGCTACCCATGTCCCTGCTGTTTCATGCTGGAGGAGTCCAGTGGTCTCTGGCCCTCTCCACACTTGCGTCTGACAAACGCCCGGCCTCAGACATACTCTAGGCTCGTTAATAATGAGACACTTTTTGTCAGGTAAGGGGAGAATGGCGGAACACACTATTCGTTTCTAAAGTAACAACATTTAACTCCAAAACCCAGAAACATATTGTTACATCCCTTAAACTACGGACTGGGCCAGACATTAAGAACGGCGCGACACAGAATGAAAGAACACATGAGCCACACCAGGCCGCTCCAGCCCTACAAAACAGACGTTGCTGATCACGATCGCTCCTGCAAACACGCTATTATTTCGCAGAAACAAACCTCGCTGCGCCGGCTACCACCTCTTCGGGGAGCGCAGTAACGGAGGCTACCGTAATTCTTCTTTCGTTAAAAGTCATGAATCGGGACGACGGTTACAACTTCAGTAAAGTTCAGAGCCCTAGAAAAAAACTCTTACATTCCTCGCGACAACGCGCTTCCGGCCACCCGGCGGGTTAAGTTGACGTCTCACGCCTGAGGATGAGGAGTGACGTCACACGCCTGAGGCTGAAGAGTGACGTCACACGCCTGAGGCAACGCCGCTAGCGGTAGGTCACTCTCCAGCGCAGTCGTTGCATTAATAACACTGCTTTGGAGAATGAAAAATATCACACGATAAATTTCCTTATGAAGACCTAAGCGACGTACATAAAGTTACTGAGAATTATCTTCTGTTATTAAAATGAACTTCAAGTCGTTATTTTTTGTATTGTATTCTCTGTCGTAAATCAGCGAGCGTCGTGGAACTAAAGATTTACTTACGCTCAGCGAACTTTATCGTTGTAGGTTTTTACATAATACTGACCGAGTAACCAAAATTAATATATTTACACATGTAATCTGAAATAATCCTGAAAAATTATTCGACCAAGTACAAAATAATGGTGACATAGAAAATTAGAAAGCAGTTTTGAAGTGCAGTACCAGCTGTAGTATGATAAACGATAAAAAATAGTAATAAACCATAGTTGTCAAACTTTTGACAACCAAACGATACAAACATCTTTGAAGTTCGTGAAATGGTTGCGTGTTGCAACGAATACTGTTAAAGCAGTGTTACTGTATTATGCTTTAGGAAACAATAAGGAAACGCGAACTTCGTAAGGAATGTAAAATATAGAAAACATCTCGCACAGTAACTACCCTTTCCACAAACGAACTGTCTATTGAAAAATGTAACTGCCTAGATAAAAAATCTGCTTACCAAGCGGCGTCATTAAAACACACATGAAAGTTAGGAAATCTGCAAGCTTTCGGAGCCAGTAACTTCTTCTGCGAGAAGGGTTGAAGGGGAAGGAAGAGCGATGAAGGTCATGGACTGGTGAAGGTTACAAAATGGGGAGAAATAAAGAAAATTTGCCAGGGACACCATGCCAGGGGAGACATCCCGGGCAGGATGAGAAGGGAAGAAAATCTCCATCAATCAGTCTCTCATATAGTCACTATTGGAAACGTTTTATAACATCTCAAGTATGAATTTAATGAAAAATTACCAAATTGGCAACACAGTTCTTGGTTAACCTTAGCCGGCCGTTGTCGCCGAGCGGTTCTAGGCGCTTCAGTCCGGAGCCGAGCTGCTGCTACAGTCGCAGGTTCGAATCGTGCCTCGGACATGGATATGTGTGATGTCCTTAGGTTGGTTAGGTTTAAGTAGTTCTATGTCTAGGGGACTAATGACCTCAAATGTTAAGTCCCATAGTGCTCAGAGCCATTTGAACCATATGGTTAACCTTACGCGCATAAAGTTCGTAAACTGATATTGGCAGTGGAAACTTCATGTATGTTAACGGACAAAGTATACTACATAAAAGAGCGGATTTTCATTAGTAGAAAAAGCATTTAACCGAATTCAGATTGAGTTATCATTCAAAGGCACACTGTAGAGAAAAAGTTTGTCAAAAAACTGCAGGAAATTAAGAGTAATACTAAAGAATCGTAAACCACATCAAGTCGGAAACTTGCATAGAGGACATTCTAATCAGACAAATAGTTATTACATACACCTGGCCAACCATATCCTAATACTTCTCAACGAAAACTACACAATCACAAAACAGCAAAGACTGCTATTCACCACTACACCCTTGACCGCAGATAAAGACAACGACAACAACGTGCAAATATAAATTCCTGTTCTTGTTTTGCAGTGCATGTACAACTACATAACGGATAACCAAGAGCTGCTGCCAATGACCAATAAGAACGTTATTTTTGTCAAGCTATAACAATTCCGCACTACATTATGAGAAACTAGCATTGAGACATAAAAATAAGAACATTGACAACGTAAGCTGTATGAACAATGAATACGTCAAGGCCGGCCAAGAATTCTGCACATGTGCAGTGCTCTCACTCTTGTGCAGAGCGCTGTCCCCTGGCTGCACACTTCCCCCTATACAGTGCTATGAAATACTGTCAGAGTGTAAGGTGAGGGAATAAAGTGAAACTGCGAATGCACAGCAATGGCAATTTAGTTACGCAAGGAGCACTGAACGTCTTGTGTGTGGCGTGACTTCATATAAAAAAGATTCGCAACAACGTATGTCACAAACAAAACAAATTTTCAGTATTATTTAATTATTTTTGGCGTGCTAAGGACATAATCAAATTTTCATTTGGTATAACCTGTCAGCATACGAACAGGTTCAGGTCCGGATGGAATCCCAACTCTGTTTCACGAAGAGTACTGTAGGGCAATCGCCCCATCCCTAGCCTGCATTTATCGTGAATCTCCCATCCAACAAAGTCACAAGTGACTGGAAAAAAGCGCAGGTGACTCCGGGGTATAAAGAGGGTAAAAAAACGGACCCACAAAACTGCGGACCACTATCCCTAGCTTCGGTTTGCTGCAGAGTCCTTGAACATATTCTCAGTTCGAATATATTAAACTTTCTTGAGACCGAGAAGCTTATATCCACGAATCAGCATGTTTTTAGAAAGCATCGCAAGTGCGCAAGGCAACTTGCCCTTTTCTCACACGATATACCGCGAATAATCGATGAAGGGCACGAGGCACTTCACAGATTTCTACATTTCCGAAAAGCATTTGACGCGGTGCGCCATTGCAGGCTGTTAACGAAGGTACGAGAACATGTGAGTGACTCGAAGACTTCTTCAGTTGTAGAACCTGATATGTTGCCCTCGACGGCAAGTGTTCATCAAGAGGCAAGGGTGCCGTCAGGAGCGCCCCAGGGAAGTGTGGTAGGTCTGCTGCTGTTCTATGTATACATAAATGATTTGCCGGACAGGGTGGGCAGCAATCTGCGGTTGTTTGCTGATGACACAGTGGTGTACAATAAGATGTCAAAGAAGATACAAGACAACGTAGGCAAAATTTCCTGTTGGTGTGATGAATGGCAGCTAGTCCTAAATATGGAGAAATGTAAGTTAATGCGGATGACTAGGAAGATCAAACCTATAATGTTAGGATACACTATTACTATGGCCATGCTTCACACTGTTAAGTAGTTTAAATATCTGGGCGTAACGTTGCGAAGCGATATGAAATGTAACAAGCACCTGACAACTGTAGTAGGGAAGGTGAATGGTCGACTTCGGTTTATTGGGAGAATTTCGGAAAGAGTGGTCCATGTATAAAGGAGACCGCATGTAGGACGCTGATGCGACTTTTTCTTGAGTACTGCTCGAGTGTTTGGGATGCGTACCAGCTAGGATTGAAGGAAGTCATCGAAGTATTTGACAGGCGGGCTGCTAGATTTGTTACCGGTAGGTTCGAACAACACGTGAGTGTGGCAAATATGATTTGGGAACACAAATGGGAAACCACCGGAGGGAAGGCGACGTCCTTTTCGAGAAACGCTATTGAGAAAATTTAGAGAACCGGCATTTGAAGCTGACTGCCACACGATTCTACTGCAGGCAACATACACTACTGGCCATTAAAATTGCTACACCAAGAAGAAATGCAGATGATGAACAGGTTTTCATTGCACAAATATATTATACTACAAGTGACATGTGATTAGCTTTTCACGCAGGTTGGGTGCATAGATTCTGAGAAATCAGTACCCAACAACCACCTCTGACCATAATAATAGCCTTGATACGCCTGGGCATTGAGTTAAACAGAGCTTGGATGGCGTGTACAGGTATAGCTGCTACCCATGCAGCTTCAACACGATACGACGATTCATCAAGAGTAGTGACTGGTGTATTGTGAGGAGCCAGTTGCTCGGCCACCATTGACCAGACGTTTTCAATTGGTGAGAGATCTGGAGAATGTGCTGGCCAGGGCAGCAGTCGAACATTTTCTGTATCCAGAAAGGCCCGTACAGGACCTGCAACATGCAGTCGTGCATGATCCTGCAGAAATATAGGGTTTCGCAGTGACCAAATGAAGGGTAGAGCCACGGGTTGTAACACATCTGAAATGTAACGTGCACTGTTCAAAGTGTCGTCAATGCGAACAAGAGGTGACCGAGACGTGTAACCAATGGCACCCCATACCATCACGCCGGGTGATAGGGCACTATGGCTATGACGACTACACGCTTCCAATGTGCGTTCACCGCGATGTCAAATGGCTCTGAGCACTATGGGACTCAACTGCTGTGGTCATCAGTCCCCTAGAACTTAGAACTACTTAAACCCAACTAACCTAAGGACATCACACACATCCATGCCCGAGGCAGGATTCGAACCTGCGACCGTAGCAGTCGCACGGTTCCGGACTGCGCGCCTAGAACCGCGAGACCACCGCGGCCGGCACACCGCGATGTCGCCAAACACGGATGCGACCACCATGATACTGCAAACAGAACCTGGATTCTACATCTACATCTACATGACTACTCTGCAATTACATTTAAGTGCTTGGCAGAGGGTTCATCGAACCACAATCATACTATCTCTCTACCATTCCACTCCCGAACAGCGCGCGGGAAAAACGAACACCTAAACCTTTCTGTTCGAGCTCTGATTTCTCTTATTTTATTTTGATGATCATTCCTACCTATGTAGGTTGGGCTCAACAAAATATTTTCGCATTCGGAACAGAAATTTGGTGACTGAAATTTCGTAAATAGATCTCGCCGCGACGAAAAACGTCTTTGCTTTAATGACTTCCATTCCAACTCGCGTATCATATCCACCACACTCCCTCCCCTATTACGTGATAATACAAAACGAGCTGCCCTTTTTTGCACCCTTTCGATGTCCTCCGTCAATCCCACCTGGTAAGGATCCCACACCGCGCAGCAATATTCTAACAGAGGACGAACTAGTGTAGTGTAAGCTGTCTCTTTAGTGGACTTGTTGCATCTCCTAAGTGTCCTGCGAATGAAACGCAACCTTTCCCTTGCCTTCCCCACAATATTGTCTATGTGGTCTTTCCAACTGAAGTTGTTCGTGATTTTAACACCCAGGTACTTAGTTGAATTGACAGCCTTGAGAATTGTACTATTTATCGAGTAATCGAATTCCAACGAATTTCTTTTAGAACTCATGTGGATCACCTCACACGTTTCGTTATTTAGCGTCAACTGCCACCTGCCACACCATATAGCAATCTTTTCTAAATCGCTTTGCAACTGATACTGGTCTTCGGATGACCTTACTAGACGGTAAATTACAGCATCATCTGCGAACAACCTAAGAGAACTGCTCAGATTGTCACCCAGGTCATTTATATAGATCAGGAACAGCAGAGGTCCCAGGACGCTTCCCTGGGGAACACCAGTTTTACTCGATGATTTGCCGTCTATTACTACGAACTGCGACCTTCCTGACAGGAAATCACGAATCCAGTCGCACAACTGAGACGATACCCCATAGGCCAGCAGCTTGATTACGCTTGTGAGGAACGGAGTCAAAAGATTTCCGGAAATCCAGAAATACGGAATCAACCTGAGATCCCCTGTCGATAGCGGCCATTACTGCGTGCGAATAAAGAGCTAGCTGCGTTGCACAAGAACGATGTTATCTGAAACCATGCTGATTACGTATCAATAGATCGTTCCCTTCGAAGAGATTCATAATGTTTGAATACAGTATATGCTCCAAAAACCTACTGCAAACCGACGTGAATGATATAGGTCTGTAGTTCGATGGATTACTCCCACTACCCTTCTTAAACACTGGTGCGACCTGCGCAATTTTCCAATCTGTAGGTACAGATCTATCGGTGAGCGAGCGGTTGTGTATGATTGCTAAGTAGGGAGCTATTGTATCAGCGTAATCTGAAATGAACCTAATCGGTATACAATCTGGACCTGCAGACGTGTCCGTATCAAGCGATTTGAGTTGCTTCGCAACCCCTAAGGTATGTACTTCTAAGAAACTCATGCTAGCAGCTCTTCGTGTTTCAAATTCTGGAATATTCCATTCGTATTCCCTGGTGAAGGAATTTCGGAAAACTGCGTTCAATAACTCCGCTTTAGCGGCACAGTCGTCGGTAACAGCACCATCGGCACTGCGCAGCGAAGGTATTGACTGCGTCTTGCCGCTTGTGTACTTTACATACGACCAGAACTTCTTCGGATTTTCTAGCAAATTTCGAGACAATGTTTCGTTGTGCAACCTCTTAAAGGCATCCGAAAAAATGACGTTTTGCCATTCGTGCACCCAGTTTCGTCGTTGAGTACACCATCGCAGACGCTCCTGTGTGTCATGCAGCGTCAAGGGTAACCGCTGCTATGGTCTCCGAGCTGATAGTCCATGCTGCTGCAAATGTCGTCGAACTGTTCGTGCAGAGCCGGCCGCGGTGGCCGTGCGGTTCTAGGCACTTCAGTCCGGAACCACGTAACAGCTACGGTCGCAGGTTCGAATCCTGCCTCGGGCATGGATGTGTGTGATGTCCTTAGGTTAGTTATGTTTAAGTAGTTCAAAGTTCTAGGGGACTGATGACCTCACATGTTGAGTCCCATAGTGCTCAGAGCCATTTGAACCTTTTTTTTTTTTTTTTTTTTTGTTCGTGCAGATGGTTGTTCTCTTGTAAACGTCCCCATCTGTTGACTCAGGGATCGAAACGTGGCTGCACGATCCGTTACAGCGATGCGGATAAAATGCCTGTCATCTCGACTGCTAGAGATACGAGGCCGTTGGGATCCAGCACGGCGTTCCGTATTACCCTTCTGAACCCACCGATTCCATATTCTCCTAACAGTCATTGGATCTCGACCAACGCGAGCATCAATGTCACGATACGACAAACCGCAATCGCCATAGGCTACAATCTGACCTTCATCAAAGTCGGAAACGTGATGGTACGCATTTCTGTTCCTTACACGAGGCATCACAACAATGTTTCACCAGGCAACGCCGGTCAACTGCTGTTTATGTATGAGAAATCTGTGATTAACTTTCCTCATGTCAGCACGTTGTAGGTGTCGCCACCGGCCCCAACCTTGTGTGAATGTTCTGAAAAGCGAATCATTTGCATATCACAGCATCTTCTTCCTTTCGCTTAAATTTCGCGTACGTAGCACGTCATCTTCATGGTGTAGCAATTTTAGTGGCCAGTAGTGTACATTGCGCGTAAGGACCACGAAGATAAAATACAAGAAATAGGGCTCAGACGGAGGCATATAGATAATCCCCTTTCCGTCGCTCTATTTGCGAGTGGAACAGGAAAGGAAAAGATTAGTAGTGAAACAGGGTAGCCTCCACTACGCACTGTACGTTGATTTGCGGAGTATCTGTGTAGATGTAGATGCAGAAATTTGTGGATTTTCATCACTCAGGTTGTGACATAATCGTAACTTATTTAGTTACGTAATACAAAAAAGCTTTTCAGTCCAAGATGTAGATCGAAGTATTTTAGCACGTTTGCAACCTCAGTATGAAGACGTGGGAACTCTTCTCCTGGAAATTAACGTAGAGCTTCCGGCCAGTTTTAACCTAAAATGATGGGAATGACATTTCAGATCGATCAGTTCCATTTGCGCCTGCACAGGGGTGCTTTCAACATAAGCGGCAAATGGACTCGAAATAAGTTCAGAAACATTTGTAAGACTGGAAGAGTTCTCAAAAGGTTTAAAAAACTGTCTTTGTAATTGCTTCAAAGCCACAATGAATTCCTCAAACTTCGCGTTTACTTAATGTTAGTCAGCTGAGGGAAAGAGATGTGTTTTTTGCCACAATTTTTCTGTTCCACAATGCAATTTTCTAGTTAAATGCATCCACACGAACTTAAAAATATGTAGGCTCGTATCTTGCAAAGCCCCTATTGTGGGTTCTTTGCAATCAACTCTGTTCCAGACATTCCAGCTTTGGTTCTTACTTTACTTCTTCCTACAGAAATTCTAAAACAGCTAGTTTTAAATAAAAAAATCGTTTCAGTAATTAGTTTGCAGTAATATCTAAAGTCTTAATACTCTGCGTTTACTTCCACAGAAACTGTTGCAGCTAGTATTGTAATGATATTTACTATTCGTACCACAAATTCCTCCACCTCCTCCATCCCGAAAAATTTAGCGTGAAGTGCTGCTTGACGTACAGAGCATTAAATTCCACCTATCAATCAGTATAATTTTTTGCTCTTTCATTGGCAACTAATTTTTTAAATTTCTTGTGCATGGTATTTTAATGTCGTTCCATAGCAAATCTGCCGTACCCATCGATTATTCAAATGCATAATAGATACTAAGAATTCTTATCCTTCATTTTTGTGATTCCTACTTCGTTAGAGCGACAAGTCAACCAATCTGATGGTGTGTGTACCGAAGGTCTTACAGTACGCACACCACACCTTTTTTTTTTTTTTTTTTTTTTTTTTTTTTTTTTTTTTTTTTTTTTTTGCATTAGAGTGCCCTAGCAACTTGCACTGCATTACGATGCCACACTACGTGTGCTTGGTTGACTACAACGTCCGCAAATGACAACTACCATCCGTGTACCTAACTTTAAAACACTGGGACACGGGTATTCACTTCCTTCGGTGTGGTCTGAGGGGTAAACTAACACTGTAATGCATAACACAGCCAGTACATGGCGAATGGTTTTAATTGCTGTCCACATTGATAGCGAGGATCTCAAGCTATGCAATAAGACCACAAGCAGCACATGTACCAAAACAGATTTAACATGGCGGACGTGGTACACGGATTCCCCCAATTCTTTTCAATAGTGTGCTAAATGAGTGGAAATGCAACGTGAAACAAGCTGGATGACGTATTGAAAAACTAACCCTGATCCTTGCATACTGGACGAAGCATTGATCGGAACAAAAATACCTAAACTCTCATACAATAGGACATACGTAAGAACATAAAACTGAAAAATTGTGTAATATAGAATTACGTCAATGCAATGTTAGCAAGCAATGACCCGCCAGGGTAGCCGAGAGCACTAACGCGCTGCTTCCTGGACTCGGGTAGGCGCGCCGGCCCCGGATCGAATCTGCCCGACGGTTTAACGACGACGGCCGGTGTGCCGGCCAGCCTGGATGTGGTTTTTAGGCAGTTTCCCACATCCTAATAGGTGGCTGTCGGACTGGTCCCCACGTGCCGCCTCAGTTACACGACTCACAGTCATTTGAAACACATCCGCACTTTCCATGATTTACACTGGACACAGACAGATGGGGTACACTAATTCCTTCCCAGGGCGTACGGGATGGCGGCAGGAAGGGCATCCGACCACCCCTTCACATTAACATGCCAAATCCGATTTAACCACGCCAATCCGGCGCAAAAATGCGGGACAAAGGCGCAAGCGATAGAATAGAATAGAATTGATAGCGAAGATCTCAGGCTATGCAATAAGACCATAAGCAGTACATATACCAAAACTGATTTAACATAGCCTACGTGATACACGAATCTACTAATTCTTTTGAAGAGTGTGTTAAATGAGTGGAAATGGAACGTGAAATACACTCCTGGAAATGGAAAAAAGAACACATTGACACCGGTGTGTCAGACCCACCATACTTGCTCCGGACACTGCGAGAGGGCTGTACAAGCAATGATCACACGCACGGCACAGCGGACACACCAGGAACCGCGGTGTTGGCCGTCGAATGGCGCTAGCTGCGCAGCATTTGTGCACCGCCGCCGTCAGTGTCAGCCAGTTTGCCGTGGCATACGGAGCTCCATCGCAGTCTTTAACACTGGTAGCATGCCGCGACAGCGTGGACGTGAACCGTATGTGCAGTTGACGGACTTTGAGCGAGGGCGTATAGTGGGCATGCGGGAGGCCGGGTGGACGTACCGCCGAATTGCTCAACACGTGGGGCGTGAGGTCTCCACAGTACATCGATGTTGTCGCCAGTGGTCGGCGGAAGGTGCACGTGCCCGTCGACCTGGGACCGGACCGCAGCGACGCACGGATGCACGCCAAGACCGTAGGATCCTACGCAGTGCCGTAGGGGACCGCACCGCCACTTCCCAGCAAATTAGGGACACTGTTGCTCTTGGGGTATCGGCGAGGACCATTCGCAACCGTCTCCATGAAGCTGGGCTACGGTCCCGCACACCGTTAGGCCGTCTTCCGCTCACGCCCCAACATCGTGCAGCCCGCCTCCAGTGGTGTCGCGACAGGCGTGAATGGAGGGACAAATGGAGACGTGTCGTCTTCAGCGATGAGAGTCGCTCCTGCCTTGGTGCCAATGATGGTCGTATGCGTGTTTGGCGCCGTGCAGGTGAGCGCCACAATCAGGACTGCATACGACCGAGGCACACAGGGCCAACACCCGGCGTCATGGTGTGGGGAGCGATCTCCTACACTGGCCGCACACCACTGGTGATGGTCGAGGGGACACTGAATAGTGCACGGTACATCCAAACCGTCATCGAACCCATCGTTCTACCATTCCTAGACCGGCAAGGGAACTTGCTGTTCCAACAGGACAATGCACGTCCGCATGTATCCCGTGCCACCCAACGTGCTCTAGAAGGTGTAAGTCAACTACCCTGGCCAGCAAGATCTCCGGATCTGTCCCCCATTGAGCATGTTTGGGACTGGATGAAGCGTCGTCTCACGCGGTCTGCACGTCCAGCACGAACGCTGGTCCAACTGAGGCGCCAGGTGGAAATGGCATGGCAAGCCGTTCCACAGGACTACATCCAGCATCTCTACGATCGTCTCCATGGGAGAATAGCAGCCTGCATTGCTGCGAAAGGTGGATATACACTGTACTAGTGCCGACATTGTGCATGGTCTGTTGCCTGTGTCTATGTGCCTGTGGTTCTGTCAGTGTGATCATGTGATGTATCTGACCCCAGGAATGTGTCAATAAAGTTTCCCCTTCCTGGGACAATGAATTCACGGTGTTCTTATTTCAATTTCCAGGAGTGTACAAGCTGTATGGATGACTTAATGAAAAACCAACCTTGCTTCTTGCATATTGGACAAAGCCTTGATCGGAACAAAGATATCTAAGCCCTCATACAAGAAGACGTACATAATAACACAAAACTGAAAAATGGTATAATATAGTTTTACATCAACACAGTGTTAGCAAGCAATGCTCTTACCGGAAATCCTCAAGCAGCTAACATCTAAATACGGAGAAAAAATTAAGTGGTGCAGGCACAGACCACGGGGAAAAAAACCCAGCAGGGTCCAGCATTGTTCCACTGTCACATGGGCCACACGAACTCAAACCCGAACTGCCTAGCCACCTGCATGGTCGGCAGGACTCGAAGTTCAGCTTGCAGATATGCTTCACTATACATCAAAGCGGTGAGTTCCGTCGAGTACCAAACCATGGAATTGATCAGGGCCGCTCCACGACATGCAGCGTGTGCGAGCCATGTGTGGGCCGAGGCTCGGTCTGCCACTAGGGATTGTTCGGTCCTTCTTGGAAGTGCCCGGAACAGAGCGAAATTTCGTTTAGCATTGCGCTGCAGCATTTTGCAGTGACACAGCTCTCTAAGTTCGGCAGAATCGTGGTGTCAGTGCTGTTTGCCCTTCGCTATTCGTGGTATGAATGACGTTCACAGGTCCGCTGGCTGTTTGCACAAAAAGAGGCAGTCTGCAATACTTTAAAAAGAATGGTAATGACGGAGAAGAGGGGTGAGAATTTTCAGTTCGCGTAAGCGACAGGTACTGCTTATTTGCTGCGAAACGAAATTATAGTACCAAGCAGAAAGAATTTGAACTTTTAGATGACAATGAAAGAGTAGAAAGTTACGAAGATCGAATGATAGGATTCATTGCCCTCCACACCAAGAAACACTTTGTGCTAAATTTTCAGGCATACAGCACTTGAAGACATTGTTGGCATGAATAGTAAGATTTTTGAAGACGCACCCATAATTCCATTTTCAGTTGCAACAGTTTTCAGTGGAAATGAACGAAGATTCTGAAGATTTGATATACAACTGAAAAGAACGTTGGTTAAGCCAAGGGACATGCCTCGAACGATTTTTCTATTTAAAATATCGCCATTGTTGAATTTATGAAGGAAAAAGGAGTGCGAGAACGAAAATTAGAACATCCGGAATGGATTGTTGACACCGCATTTTTAGTGGACTTGACTGCACACTGCCCACAGTAACGCAATGTGGGGTAGCTTCTTCCTGATTTAAAGGGGATGCATTTAAAAAGAAAATCGCGTTGTAGAAGGGAGACATTCTGACAAAGATAATCCACTTCCCTAACCTCACTGGCGGTAAAGAAAGCGTGATGTTCGAATATTTCGTTACAGTCTTTCAGGAATTACAACTATAGTCTTATAAAGATTATCAATCTGTTTTTAAGAGCGTTTGCTGTTTCAGTTGAAAGTGTCCCTGTGCACGTGCAGATGTAACTGATTGACCTGCAAGGTATTTCTAGTTTTAGTTAAAAATCTTTTTACGTTGAAACTGTCCAGGATGTCTAAATTGCTTTTCTTAAGTAGATTTTCCAAGTCCCTGTAATTAAGCTGCAAAAGTGCTACAATATTTCGATGGATGTATTCGTGTGAAAGATTTTTTTCCGGTTGTGAAACTAAATAAATCATGATTACATGGAAACATAAGTGCAAAACTCTGTGAAACTGTCTGCGTCTGTGCATATGCCGACAGTATGTACCAGATAAAAATCATAGTGTATCTTCAGCGCAACAAAAATTATTAATTGATACTGAAAAATTGTTTTTGTGATGTACAGTGTTAAGAAACGTGAAATTATAAAACGAAGTCGTATGCAGTACGACTGCACAGCCATTTTTTATGCGGCGCGTTCGCTGTTTCCCCCCTTCTCCCTCCGCACACGCAGACAGCACCGCGTGACGGTGGGGGAAATGTGAAATGGGGGTGAGCGCTTTGGTTCTTGAGCCCGGGCGTGGCCACCCCTGGAGTAGATAGTCTTTGAGCCATGTTAGTGACCTGAAACTCATGTCTCTAAAAGATTGTTTTCACTATCATATTCCACTCTATCCATCTACCTGTCTACAGCTACCAGTACCCTCAGTTTATAGCTAACTGATTGTAACCTACGTTGATAGTTTTATTTCGTATGAACTACGATAAGCTGTGCCACTTTTTTAATATCGATATGACTGCTTTCAACTATTTATATTGTAGATGTTGTATCCAATATTGAATGTAAATCTTACATAACATCCGTGTTGCTACATAAATATAATGTAATATTTGTAAAATAATTAGATATGCGAGATGGTCTGCCGGGATTAATAAATCAATAAAAAAGTAAGTTTCCGTTTCTTTTAAAGTCTTGAATCTCCGAAAAATGTTCTCCAAATACTCTGAAATTTTGACACAATGTTGCGTACAAACACAGGGGTGTTTTTATATACTTTCTGAAGTGCCAACTGTCGAACGTAAAATAAATATACATTCATATGGATTGTAAAAGTATGTATGCTCTACATTTCCTCGTAAACCACAGTTCCAATTCCAGCCAACGTGGTAGACACATCACTTATTGTATAGAATGTATCACTGTGGAGGGAAGCACCAACTCCCTATGAAAGGAACTGGGGTAGGGATGAAAAGCAATGCAGCCTACGATGCATAAATAGCTGTACTTTATTCATCCAGTAACTGAGAATGGGAGACTGGGACACTTTCAACAAGTTTTACAATTAATTTCAAACCTTCACACAACTTCTTCTCACTTAACCCCTCCACAAATTCATGAAAGGAAAGAAAAATTTATCTTTTACTATATTTTCGCTGTTCGTGCAGTAAAACTGTAGTATGAAGCAATACCTTCTATTTAATTGCTCCTTTAATATTAACTGTATTCCCGACAAATCTTGCAGACGGTATTCATGGGGTGAGGGGGAGTGGGAGCGAGAGAGGTCAACAGTCTTCTGACTGGTTTGACGAGGCCCGCTATCAATTCCTCTCGTGTACCAACATTTTCATGTGAGAGTAGCACCTGCAACCTATGACCTCAATTATTTGCTTGATGTTTTCAAATCTTTGTCTTCCTCTACAGTTTTTGCCCTCTACAGCTCTCACTAGTACCGCAGAAGTCATTCACCGAGCGAGGTGGCGCAGTGGCTAGCACACTGGACTCGCACTCGGGAGGACGACGGTTCAATCCCCTGTCCGGCCATCCTAATTTAGGTTTTCCGTCATTTCCCTAAATCGCTCGAGGCAAATGACAGGATGGTTCCTTCGAAAGGGCGCGGCCGACTTCCTTTACTAATCCAATGAGACTGTCTGGCCTCCTCCCCTAAAGCAACCCAACCTAAGAAGTCATTCACTCACGTCTTAACAGATCTTCTATCATCATGTCCCTTCTCCATATCAGTGTTTTCCACATATTCCTTTCTTCTCCGATTGTGTGCATAAACTCCTTATGCCTTACCTTATCAGTCTAGCTAATTTGTCAATATACGTCTATAGCACCACATCTAAAGTGCTTCGATTCTCTTCTGTTCCGGTTTTCCCACAGCCCATGTTCCACTAACATACAATGCTGCACTCCAGACGTAGATTCTCAGAAATATCTTCCTCAAATAAAGGCCTATGTTTGATACTAGTAGACTTCTCTTGGCCAGGAATGCCCTTTTTGCCATTGCTAGTCCGCTTTTGATGTCCTCCTTGCCCCGTCCGTCTTTGGTTATTTTACTGCCTAGGTAGCATATTTCCTTATCCACTTTGTGATCATCAATCCGGATGTTAAGTTTCTCTCTGTTCTCATTTCTGCTACTTCTCATCACTTTTGTCTTTCTTCTCTTTAATATAAATCCATATTCTGCACTCACTACATTATTCATTCAGTTCAGCAGATAATGTAATATTTCATTTTCTCTCAGGATAGCGAAGTCATCAGCGAATCATATCATGGATATCCTTTCACCTTGAATTTTAATTCCACTTTTGAACCTCTCTTTCATTTCCATCACTGCTTCTTCGATGTACAGATTGAACAGTAGGGGCGAAAGACTACATCTCTGTCTTACACCCTTTTTAATCCGAGCACTTCGTTCTTAATCGTGCACACTTATTATTCCCTCTTAACTCTTGTACATATTGTATAGTACCAGTCTCTCCCTACAACGTACCCCTGTTTTTCACAGAATCTCGAACAACTTGCACCATTTTACATTGTCGAACGCTTTTTCCAGGTCGACGAATCTAATGAGCTTACCTCGATTTTTCTTTAGTCTTAATTCCATTATCAACCGCAACGTCAGAATTGTCTCTCTCGTGCCTTTTCCTTTTCTGAAGCCAAACTGACAGTCATGTAGCAAATTCTCAATTTTCTTCTCCATTATTCTGTATATTGTTCTTGTCAGCAACTTCATGCATGAACTGTTAAGTTGATTTTGCGATGATACTCCCACTTGTCGACTCCTGCAGTCTTCGAAATTCTATGGATGAAATTTTTCCGAAATTTAGTGGTATGTTCTGAATTATCATTTTGTTGCCACTTCCCCCCATTATTGTAAAAATTCTGATGGGATGTGATCCATCCCTTCCACCTTATTTCATTTTACGTCCTCAAGAGCTCATTTAAATACTGGATCCCCTATCTCTTCTAAATCGACTCCTGTTTCTTCTTCTATCAGACAAATCTTCCCCTTCAAAGAGGCTTTCAATGTATTTTTTCTATCTACCAACTCTCTCATCTGCATTTAAGAGTGGAATTTCGGTCGCACTCATTGCTTTTTCGATTTCTTCACATTTTCGATGTAGCCATTCGTCTTAGCTTCCCTGCACTATCTATTTATTTTATTCCTCAGCGACTTGTATTTCTCTATTCCTGAGTTTCCCGTAACATTTTTGTGCTTCCTCCATTCAACGATCGAAAGAAGGTACTTCTTCTGTTACCCACTTCGCAGTTATCTTCTTTATACCCAAATTTTTCTTTCCAGCTTCTGTGATGGCCCTTTTTTAATATGTCCATTCCTCTCCTACTGTACTGCCTACTGTGCTATTCCTTATTGCTGTATCTGTAGCCATAGAGAGCTTCAACGGTATCTCGTCATTTCTTAGTTCTTCCTGACTAATGTCTTAAACTTCAGCCCACTTTTTGTCACAACTAAATTGTAATCTGAGTCTATACCTGCTCCTGGGTACGCCTTACATTCCAGAATCTGATTTCGGAATCTCTGTCTGACCATGATGTAATCTAACTGAAATCTTCCCGTATCACCCGGCCTTTTCCAAGTATACTTCCTCCTCTTGTGATTCCGGAACAACGTATTTGCTGTTATTAGCTGAAATTTATTACAGAACTCAATTTGTGTTTCCCCCCTCTAATTCCTTGTCCAAAGCCCATATTCTCCTGTAATCTTTTCTTCTACTCCTTCCCCTACTACTGCATTCCAGTCTCCCATGACTATTAGATTTTCATATCCCTTTACGTACTGTATTGCCCTTGCAATATCCTCATATACTTTATCTGCTCATCTTCAGCTTACGACGCCTGCATGTACACCTGAACCATCGTTATCGGTGTTGGTTTGCTGTCGATTCTAATTAGAATAATCATATCACTGAACTGGTAACAGTAACACTCTCTCTAGCCTAGCTTCCTATTCATAACAAATCCTACTTCCGTTATACCATTTTCTGCAGTTATTGATATTGCCCTGTACTCGTCTGACCAGAAATCCTTGTCTTCTTTCCATTTCACTTCACTGCCCCTACTATATCTAGACTGCGGTTTATATTTCACTTTTCAGATTTTCTAGTTTCCTTACTATGTTCAAGCTTCTGACATTCCACGCCCCGACTCGTAGAACGTTATCCTATCGTTGATTATTCAACCTTGTTATCATGGCAGTCCCGTCCCAGAGATCCGAATGGGGGACTATTCCGGAATCTTTTGCAAATGGAGAGATCATCAGGACACTTTTTCAATTACAGGCCACATCTCCTGGGATACACGTTACATACCTTTAATGCAGTGGTTTCCATTGCCTTTTGCATCCTCATGCCGTCGATCATTGCCCCTTTAAGGGCAGTTTCTCACCCCTAGGACAAGAGTGTGCCCCGAACCTATGTCCGCTCCTCTGCCCTCTTTGACTTCTTATACCGGAACTCTTCGGCTGCCAATGCTGATTATTAACCAAATTTTAAGCAGTGGCGGGTTTCGAACCCGGGTTTGAGAACGTTTTGATCGCTAATCATAGCCACTGCTCCTAGACACCAGATGCTTCAGCACGTGTAACGTCATAAGCACTGTGATGTGTAGGAAAGTGCTGCATCATGCATGACGTTTAAATTTAATACTTATTTGCTACTAACTCCATTCGCAACACATTATGCAGGCAGTATCCCCGTATGCCGCTGAATGAACGTAGAACTATATATAATTTTACAACACACAGTTCAGATGCTACGTCACCAAATACGAGATGCTTGAAAACTTGCCACATCACGCATGACGCTTTAGCTTATTACCTTTTTTACCACTACCTCCATACGGAACACATTACGCAGGCAGTATCCACATATGTAGCTGAATATACGTATAAAAATATATCGTTGTACCACACATAGTTAAGCAGACATGACGTTATAAATATCGAGATGAGTCAATATGAAACTGCAAGGTGAAATATGCTAGATATTCAGCGGAACTATGTGTACAAATACATGTCAAATATGTTAAATATTTATGAAATACATTTGACGTATGTGTATGTGGACATAGAGATGGGCGGAAAGCTCATCTCACGCTCCTCGAACACTTTCAACCAAATTTGGAATACGTGTTAGTTACAATATGGAAAGAAATACTGGGGGGGGGGGGGGGTAAAAATCACCAGCCTCCTACTGGGTGGAAGTCATGACGTGGATAGAGAAGGGGGAAGACGAGATGGACAGACAGAGAGAGTCAAGGCGTAGATGGACACAGATAATGGGGAAGGGAGAGGTGAGAGGGGGTGAGGAGAGGAACATATGAACATGTAAAGTAGATGAGGGAATAGAAAGTTAAAGGGAGATGGACATAGAGAGGGGAGAGGAGGATACTACAGAGAAAGGAAAGAGGAGGAAATGGTCAGGAAGAGGGCAGGGAAGAGCAGGGGGACAAAGAAAGGGAGAGGAGGAGATAGAGGGAAAGAGGAGAGTAAGATGGGTTTGCAGGAAATGGACAGAGAGAGGGGGGAGGACGTGGACAAAGACAGAGGGAGGAGTAAATGGAATTAGAGGGGAACGAGGAGGACAGAGAGTGGGGGTTGGAGGAAGTGGACAGTGAGAGATGATGGAGTACATGGACAAAGAAGGAGGAAGGAGGGGCGAGGTGGTATAGCAGGAAATGAAGTAAATGAAGAATAGGATAAATAAATATCCTGGCAACGGCAGGGAGAGAACGAGAGAGAGAGAGAGAGGAAACGTATATGTATGAAGAGAAAACGTTGCCATAAATCTCGAAAAATCTTGACTGATTTACTTCAGTTTCTTACTCGCTGCTTTAATAAAAACCCTGAAAGGCACAAGCTGTGCCTTTGTTAATATATACTAATGCAAATATATAATACAGTACGTTGTTAGCAAAAATCTCAAACAGTTCTTGATCGATTTACTTTAAATTTTTCCACGATACTCTAATAAACAATCAGAAGGACATCGTCGTCGTCGTCGGCTGATACTCGTATCTGAGTTTTCATTTCTCTCCTGAGATTTCCTTTGTCACAGTTCAGGCGTGGAAATGTCTGTGATGGCTTAGTAGTACACTCCTAGCGTGGAACATGCGACCACAGAAATTACAAAAGATGGAAGGTGGAGGACGTAGCTGGGCATGCAGGAGTTTTCGCCTCTGGCGTTTGTCATTCTCCAGTCTTCGAGGATCCCACTCAAAGTTCTGAAAAGCATTTGAGGTAGTTGAGCGCCAGTGACTGCGATCTTCTGCTGTGGTGGACCAGTCATTCGGATCGATGTTCAAAGTTTTTAGATTTTGGTTATACCGATCCTTATAGCGTTTAAGAGGGGCACCCCGTGGCCTTTAACCTTTGCTCACTTCACTGTACAACATTTGACGTGGAAGTCTGTCGTCTTTCATCCGCTGGACATGCCAAACCCATCTTAGTTCGTGCCCAATAATGAGAGCTTCTATACTACTCATTTTCGCTTTCTCAAGAACAGTAGTATTCGATATCAAGTCATCCCACGTCATGTTCATGATATATCTTAGCTTCTGTTGGTTGAAGCGTTCTAGTTTCTTCAGATCGCGGCGGTGTAATGTCCAGGTTTCGCAACCATAGAGCAGCGTTGAGATGACAACAGCTTTATACACCATCAATTTTGTGTATAGTGGTAGGTCTTTATTCAGGAAGACACGTTTTCTGAGACGACCAAATGCTACATGGGAAGGACGTATTCGATTGTCCACGTCTTTTTCAGATGACCAATTAGATGACAATATGCTTCGTAGATCAAGGAAGTGGTCCACTTGTTTCAAGGGTCTATCAGAAATGGATATGCTGAAATCGGGAAGGGAAGAACCAGGAGGTGGCTGTGCGAACACCTTTGTCTTTTGAATATTGATGGACAGACCAAATGGTTTGTATGCCTTGCAATCAAAAGGTATATATTATTTTGATCAAAAATGCACAGATTTTTTAGCTACGAGAAAGAAAATTCTTCGTTGTGCTGTAACAATGTGCAGGTTTGTTTCTTTCTCGCAGTCGGTTATAACTACAACAACAAGGCATTTAAACCATTAGACAAATTTTTTGTCCCACGTGTATTCGTTTTCTTCATATGCAATTTTAAACAAAAATTGTTTATACAACAACGTGCTGTTTTATTTTCTTCCTCGTAGTCGATTTGAACAGCAAACAGGAAATCTGTGTTTATGGTTTATCACTTTAGTTTCCAATCAAATTTTCATTTGCAGTAAATATACAGGGTGTTACAAAAAGGTACGGCCAAACTTTCAGGAAACATTCCTCACACACAATTAAAGGAAAGATGTTATGTGGACATATGTCCGGAAACGCTTAATTTCCATGTTAGAGCTCATTTTAGTTTCGTCAGTATGTACTGTACTTCCTCGATTCACCGCCAGATGGCCCAATTGAAGGAAGGTAATGTTGACTTCGGTGCTTGTGTTGACATGCGACTCATTTCTCTACAGTACTAGCATAAAGCACATCAGAACGTAGCATCAACAGGTTAGTGCTCATCACGAACGTGGTTTTGCAGTCAGTGCAATGTTTACAAATGCGTAGATGGCAGATGCCCATTTGATGTATGGATTAGCACGGGGCCATAGCCGTGGCGCGGTACGTTTGTATCGAGACAGATTTCCATAACGAAGGTGTCCCGACAGGAAGACGTTCGAAGCAATTGATCGGCGTCTTAGGGAGCACGGAACATTCCAGCCTATGACTCGCGACTGGGGAAGACCTAGAACGACGAGGAGACCTGCAATGGACGAGGCAATTCTTCGTGCAGTTGACGATAGCCCTAATGTCAGCGTCAGAGAAGTTGCTGCTGTACAAGGTAACGTTGACCACGTCACTGTATAGAGAGTGCTACGGGAGAACCAGTTGTTTCCGTACCATGTACAGCGTGTGCAGGCACTACCAGCAGTTGATTGGCCTCCACGGGTACACTTCTGCGAATGGTTCATCCAACAATGTGTCAATCCTCATTTCAGTGCAAATGTTCTCTTTACGGATGAGGCTTCATTCCAACGTGACCAAATTGTAAATTTTCACAATCAACAGTGTGGGCTGACGAGAATCCGCACGCAATTGTGCAAACACGTCATCAACACAGATTTTCTCTGAACGTTTGGGCAGGCATTGTTGGTGATGTCTTGATTGGGCCCCATGTTCTTCAACCAACGCTCAATGGAGCACGTTATCATGATTTCATACGGGATACTCTACCTGTGCTGCTAGAACATGTGCCTTTACAAGTACGACACAACATGTGGTTCATGCACGATGGAGCTGCTGCACATTTCAGTCGAAGTGTTCGCACGCTTCTCAACAACAGATTCGGTGACCGATGGTTTGGTAGAGGCGGACCAGTTCCATGGCCTCCACGCTCTCCTGACCTCAACCCTCTTGACTTTCATTTATGGGGGCATTTGAAAGCTCTTGTCTACGCAACCACGGTACCAAATGTAGAGACTCTTCGTGCTCCTATTGTCGACGGCTGTGATACAATACGCCATTCTCCAAGACTGCATCAGCGCATCAGGGATTCCATGCGACGGAGGGTGGATGCATGTATCCTCGCTAACGGAGGACATTTTGAACATTTCCTGTAACAAAGTGTTTGAAGTCACGCTGGTACGTTCTGTTGCTGTGTGTTTCCATTCCATGATTAATGTGATTTGAAGAGAAGTAATAAAATGAGCTCTAACATGGAAAGTAAGCGTTTCCAGACACATGGCCACATAACATATTTTCTTTCTTTGCGTGTGAGAAATGTTTCCTGAAAGTTTGGCCGTACCTTTTTGTTACACCCTGTATACGAGGATCAAAATCAGAGAGAGATTGAGAGAGAGGCTCAAATGGCTCTGAGCACTATGGGACTTAACATCTGTGGTCATCAGTCCCCTAGAACTCAGAACTACTTAAACCTAACTAACCTAAGGACATTACACACAACCATGCCCGAGACAGGATTCGAACCTGCGACCGTAGCGGTCACGCGGTTCCAGACTGAAGCGCCTAGAACCGCACGGACACACCGCCCGGCAGAGAGAGAGGGAAGAAGAGTTGGAGGGGGGAGGGCGCAGGACGCAGAGAGGGCGTAGGAGAAGATGGAAAGAGAGAGGGAAATGAGGAAATGGAGTGAGAGTGAGGGAAGAGGCGATGGACGGAGACAGGGAAGAAAGAGTAGAAAGGGAGAGGGGGAAGCAAGAGTTGTAGAGGTAGAGAGGGCGAGGCAGGATGTTAGGACCTATATCCTTTATCCATACATATTTAACGATTGCGAAATAATAGCCGGTTTCGCTAGTAGGTACACGGAATGAGTGACCTCTGTCGGGCACTAAGTTGTGATGACGTGATCAAAGATGTGCGACGTGCGTCACTCTCTGTGACAGGCTGGAGAACGACTGGCGAAGTGTGCTGACGGATTGCAGTGCTATAGCCGCTATCGATTCTCGGCGTTCTGATGACCGACCAGTCGGCCGGCTGCCGGTCGACGTCGATTATCGACTCAGTGGCGCGGCATCGAGTGGCGCCGTTGACAAATAGCGTCGGGCGCTCTTCCTGTTTCCACTCGGCTGCCTCTGTGGAGCAGACGCCGGCTTGATTGGCGCAACGAGCCGGGGGGTGGGAGGGGGGAAGGGGGGGGGGGGGGGGGTGCGGCTGCAATGGGCAGCGGTATCTCGTCTGGCTGCCCGCAAGAGCGAAGCCGACACGCTGGGTCGTGGCCGCTGCTGATAAAACGAATTGCAACCAGTAGGTCTAATCGACATCGATAGCTTTAATTTGTCCACAAGTTTATCGCCGGGAGAGCTGCCAGCACCCTACGTACTAGAGCGTTGAGTGATAGGCCATAATAGGATAATTTGTTGCGGTTTGACATTGCCCCGTGACGCCAGCAGGCAGCTGTCCCCCGGAATTCCTTTAGCTGCTTTGAAGTAAGGCCGTGTGGTATAGATTACAGAGAGCCCGAGGGGCAGGTGCATCCACCTAATTAGAAAGATTTTTCTTGTCCTTCACTCATACTGAAATCTTTCCTTCTAGAAGTGTGAGAGTTGTATAATAAGTATATCTGATACGTATGGGTGACAGTTATGGGGGTGTATGCGGTAGGCTGTTAGGTTTGTTCAAAAAATGGTTCAAATGGCTCTGAGCACTATTGGACTCAACTGCTGAGGTCATTAGTCCCCTAGAACTTAGAACTAGTTAAACCTAACTAACCTAAGGACATCACAAACATCCATGCCCGAGGCGGGATTCGAACCTGCGACCGTAGCGGTTCCAGACTGCAGCGCCTTAACCGCACGGCCACTTCGGCCGGCTGTTCAGTTTGTATTGTATCAGATGGTTATAGAGTGCAGCTACTCATGGTGGTCCATTGTGGGCATTAATTATCGAATGGCTGAGGAACTTGGTAGATACGATACTACGTTAAAGCTGAATCGATTTACATTGGAAAGAAATTAGTTCCAATTTTGGCAACCAGGTGCAAATCTGGCACTATGCGCTGTTCGTGTGGCGGTATGACATTCACACTGTCATTTGACACGCCATAACATGAGTGAACAGTATCGCTATCTAGAAGAGAGACTGTTTAATGTGAACGGCAGCAAATACAGGGCTGCAATGATAGTATGCTGACTAAAAGTTCTGACATTAAATTGTTTATTTGAATGCGTAGCGTCTTTTCATTTCGACATATCCGAAAGAACAGATACATTCATATAACTGGTTTGTCTCGATGGGTAATTAAATCACAACCTTCAGTGTCGATCCACATTTATGTTCGACCTCCAGTGGGGATCTAAAAATTGGCGAGCGTGGAGGACATGTATGGAGATGTCTGACAATTGCTTTTCACAATATATATAAATGACCTAGTAGATAGTGTCGGAAGTTCCATGCGGCTTTTCGCGGATGATGCTGTAGTATACAGAGAAGTTGCAGCATTAGAAAATTGTAGCGAAATGCAAGAAGATCTGCAGCGGATAGGCACTTGGTGCAGGGAGTGGCAACTGACCCTTAACATAGACAAATGTCATGTATTGCGAATACATAGAAAGAAGGATCCTTTATTGTATGATTATATGATAGCGGAACAAACACTGGTAGCAGTTACTTCTGTAAAATATCTGGGAGTATGCGTGCGGAACGATTTGAAGTGGAATGATCATATAAAATTAATTGTTGGTAAGGCGGGTACCAGGTTGAGATTCATTGGGAGAGTGCTTAGAAAATGTAGTCCATCAACAAAGGAGGTGGCTTGCAAAACACTCGTTCGACCTATACTTGAGTATTGCTCATCAGTGTGGGATCCGTACCAGATCGGTCTGACGGAGGAGTTAGAGAAGATCCAAAGAAGAGCGGCGCTTTTCGTCACAGGGTTATTTGGTAACTGTGATAGCGTTACGGAGATGTTTAACAAACTCAAGTGGCAGACTCTGCAAGAGAGGCGCTCTGCATCGCGGTGTAGCTTGCTCGCCAGGTTTCGAGAGGGTGCGTTTCTGGATGAGGTATCGAATATATTGCTTCCCCCTACTTATACCTCCCGAGGAGATCACGAATGTAAAATTAGAGAGATTAGAGCGCGCACGGAGGCTTTCAGACAGTCGTTCTTCCCGCGAACCATACGCGACTGGAACAGGAAAGGGAGGTAATGACAGTGGCACGTAAAGTGCCCTCCGCCACACACCGTTGGGTGGCTTGCGGAGTATCAATGTAGATGTAGATGTAGAATCTGAGTTGGCAGGGCTCCATGCCGAGATAGTCCGCGCGTTTACGTTAAACACTGTGTTTCAGTGGCGCAGAGCTTATCGCAACTGCTTAGTAAGTGGGAGATCCTGGATTCGAATCCCAGTCTGGCAAACATTTTTCACTCGTCGACATTGATTCCACTCTAAGTAGCAATGCAGCTATCCTTGCCCTTCTACCCCTCCTCCTTCAAATTACATAATTAAATTGTTTACAGAAATGATAGTGAAATTTGTAAATATGGGTGACCTTTGGGTGACACAGAAAGAGGAAAGCATGATATCCCAGTTGAAGATACTGTCGAGGCTGGAGTTGCTGTAACCATGCAGCATGAGCCTCGGGTAATGTTAGTGCTCATGCTGCATCGCGAGAAATTTCTACCCAATAGTCAACGCTACGAACAGTTTTGCAGCCTATGTTACACTGGTACCCATACAAAAGCCAGACTGTCAGGAACTGAAAGCTCACGATTCGCAGCAACATTGTGAATTCGCTCTTCGGTTGGCACGGATCAAAGTTGATGACATGTAGCCAGGCAATGTTCGGTTCAGTGACGAGACACATTCCACACTATAGCGTGTAGTGATTCCTCAGCACTGCCGAATTTGTGGTACTATTAAACTGTGTATTGTTCACAAAGAGCAACTGCATCATTTGTCAGTCCCCCGCCCCCCTTTCCGACTTTTTGTATGATTGCGCGTTATCCTCTTGGAAAATGGGCGGGAAAATTTGAATTCTGGAGGGAATTTTGATCTAAGAGCTTACGCCTGCACCTGAGAGGAGTTTGTATGGTGTTGCCACCACTAGACTGCTGATGATGTCATTCAGTTCGAATATAAAATGTTTTAATTTCTGTCAATTTGTATAAATTTGAGTAAATTTGTTGAAATTTGTTTAAATTTATTATATACCTACAGCAGTAGTGCTTAGTGTGGTGTTACCACCACAAGAGGCTGAGACATCAGAGCTTGTTGAGCTGTAGATGTGGAAGGAGTGTGTGTTCAATTAGCGAGATGTTGGTGAAAGGTAGGGGGATTTTTAATAGCTGATTTACATGTACTCATTCAGCAGAGGAGTGCATCCACATCTCACTGCGTGAAGAATGGAAGAAAGCATTAATGCTAGAACATATGAAGAGGAAGAATACGGTCCTGCAAATAAATGCTTTGCATCTAGATGCATTAAATATCCATTACATAGTGCATGGAAACATCTGTCTCTGCTGGAACTGACTCATTTCTAAAACCTACGTATAAGCTCCCAGCCCACAAGAGACAACTGCCTCTGATCCATCAGACCAAAGAACTGAGCTAGTTCGCGAGTTCACCACTAGAAGGCACCACAATCGGTCACGTGATCATGCAGTTCAGCCAATAATGAGCACAGCATCGTGATGATGTACACCGTGTACAGATGTGCAAACTACTCTTAGATCGCTGAAATAACGCATGTGTAATGCTATGCAAACACGCTCACAACGCTTAAACACCCAAAAATAATGCAGTGCACAAACACTCAGTGCACGTAAAAAACGCAACGTATTCTACTGGATGGAAAGCCCAATGGCACCCTCCGCCCCTAACACATGGAAAATGTCCAGAGCTGGGAGAGGAAGGTTAGGTTAGTGTACTTTACTTATTTTGGTCGGAAAACTGACGCAAATATCGATCCTAATTACGTAATTAATCACAAAGGTTGGGTATAATTACACAACTATATGCATAGCGCTACACAAGGACGGCAATAAAGCGCAATACGCCGCAAAAACTGATGATACCATACAACTTGTGTTATCCTGCTGGGAAAAAATTTCGCAATACCACCCGAAACCAGCGACAGAAATACAAAAACTCTACCCTACACCTATAAGCTGGCGGAAAAAAAGGTGGGGTGTAAGGTGCTATCTTCATTCTTTTCGATGGGAAATACATTCAACTGACTAGATGCTAATGTCGGACAGAGAGGAGTTTTAAGGTGTATTAAATGGTTAGGGGAATAGTGACTCTATGACCAATTTAATTTCGAAATAACGAGGACATTCTGCTATGATCGGTAGTTTTCGCATCAAAATAGTCCAAGTGTTTTCCTGGTTTTATTCAGGGTGGGTATGTCTCTGCTGATCATTTGTGATCGGTGGCGGTACACGTCGGTGGATGTCACAAAATAATGAGATGCGAGTGCAGTCGAACGTAAGAAAACTATAGCGATTTTGCTCATAAAACTAAATGAAAATGGACTTTGTCTATTTTCATGGGAAGAGGACATTTATTATCGTAGCGAATGTTTTTTTCCTCTTTTTAATAGTCGCTTTATTATAGGAGTCGAGTTAATGTTAAATAGTACAGTGCAGAACGGCAGGCGACGTCTCTACTAGACAATGGTTCTGCCTTGGTCCCAGCTGGAGCGTCCTACCTGACGTTAAACAAAAGTGTTTTCCATCTCAGAACGAGAGGCCTATTTGAGGCGTTGTGCCCCTGACAGCTCGTCACCACAGGTGCGCCCTCTAACCATTACGGATGGCTGTGTCACTACACTTTGAATGACCAAGATGTATTCGGGACAGCCGTTCCTTTATCTCCTATTGTTTAGTTAACTATACCTGATTATGTGTTGGCGAAGGACCATTGTCTCAAGGTGGACAGCGGCCAGCACGTGTCGCAAGGCTGCTAACGGAGTGGCTCCCGCCCTCCGTCCATCCACCCTCTATGTGGTTGCAGGGAGGGAAGGGAGAGGGCCTCGATTTTCGGCGGTTTGTGATTGTACATCGAGGAGAACGAATGTTCAACTACCGCCTATTCTGCAGTCTTTTAGGATGACGATTTTCCCCAGTAGATGTGTTGTATTATGACCCGTCCAATACGACTGCTGGTGTTGCATGACAATTTCCAAGCGTAATTAATACTATGGTATATTTTTTTCCATCAGCTGTGATATTGTGTATTGTCTTCGGTTAGCTGGGCTGAAGGGTGATTTTTAGTAGGTGTCTATAGCGAACTCTGACATCAAACAACGAAGATACTGCTGGCTTTCAGTTAAAACACTTTTTAAACTCCGCTGTGTCCAACATCAGCATCTAGTTAGTTGACCATATTTCCCACCAAAAATAATAAAGCTAGTACATTACACCCCAGCATTTTTCCCGCCAGCTTGTAGGTGTAGGGTAGAGTTTGAGGGTTTCTCTCGCTGGTTTCGAGTGGTACTGCGAAATTTTTTCCCAGCAGGATAACACCAGTTCTATGGTATCGTCAGTTTTTGAGCTGTATTGCGATTTTATGCCGCCCTTGTGTAGCGCTATGCATATAGCTGTGTAATTAAGAATGGTATTTGTGATTAATTACATAATTAGGATCGACATTAGCGTCGGTTTTGAGAGGTATTGCGAAATTTTTTCCCAGCAGAATAACACCAATTGTATGGTATCGTCCGTTTTTGCACTGCATTACGATTGCATGCCGTCCTTGTACAGTGCTATGCATATAGTTGTGTAATTAGGACCAATCTTACGTAACTAGCATGGACATTTGCGTCAGGTAACCAACGAAAATAAATAAAGTGCCTTCGTCTCCCAGCTCTGGACATTTTCCATGTGTTAGGGGCGGGGGGTGCGTTTGGGCTTTCCATCCAGTAGAATCAGGGGTTAAGTCGCTGATACGTTGCGTTTTTTATGTGCACTGAGAGTTTGTTCACTGCATTATTTTAGGGTGTTTAAGTGTTGTGAGCGTGTTTGCATAGCATTACACATGCGTTATTTCAGCGATCTAAGAGTAGTTTGCACATCTGTACACGGCATACATCATCACGATGCTGTGCTCCTATTGGCTGAACTGCGTGATCACATGACCGATCGCGGTGCCTTCTAGTGGTGAACACGTGAACTAGCTCAGTTCTTTGGTCTGATGGATCGGCGGCAGTTGTCTTGTGGGGTGGGAACTTATATGTAGGTTTTAGAAATGACAGACAGTTCCAGCAGAGACAGATGTTTCCATGCATTGTGTAATGCACCTGTAAGGCATCTTGAAGCAAGGCATTTATTCCAGGACCGTATTCTTCCTCTTCATATGTTCAAGCATTAATGCTCGCATCCATTCTTCATGTAGTGAGCCGAGGAATCGCTCCTCTACTGAATGAGCACATCTAAAATAGCTATTAAAACTCCTTCTGTCTGGCACTAACATCTCGCTAATTGAACACATGGTCCTTCCACATCGACAACTCAACAAGCACTGACATCTCAGCCTCTTGTGGTGGTAACACCACAGTATGAGACTACTGCTGCAGATAGATAATAAATTTAAACAACTTTCAAAAAATTTAAACTAATTTATACAAATTTGACGTGAAAATTTTAAGTTGATTCAACCTGTATAAGGAAATATATTTATATACAGATCAAAAAAAGTTTTTTATGTCCTCGGTTCCTAGAGTTCCGGAACCTGTACAGAAAATTGGAATAGAAATCAACATAAACATCATTTCCACCCTTTTTATTGCTCATGAAAACCACACATTCCATGTTGTACTACCATGCAGCGAGACCTTCAGAAGTGGTGGTCCAGATTTCTGTACACACCGGTACCTCTAATACATCATTTCCACCCTTTTTATTGCTCATGAAAACCACACATTCCATGTTGTACTACCATGCAGCGAGACCTTCAGAAGTGGTGGTCCAGATTTCTGTACACACCGGTACCTCTAATACCCAGAGACACGCCCTCTTGCATTGATGCATGTCTGTATTCGTCGTGGCATGCTATCTACAAGTTCAGAAAGGCACTGTTGGTCCAGATTGTCCTATTCCTCAATGGCGATTTGGCGTAGATCCCTCAGAGTGGTTGCTGGGTCACATCGTCCATAAACAGCCCTTTCCTATCCATCCCAGACATGTTCTATAGCGTTCATGTCTGGAGAACGTGCTCGCCACTCTATTCAAGCGATGTCGTTATCCTGAAGGAAGTCATTCACAAGATGTGCACGATGGGGGCGTGAATTGTAATCCATGAAGACGTATGCCTCGCCAGTATGCAACCGATACGGTTGCACTATCGGTCGAAGGATGGCATTCGCGTATAGTACAGCCATTAGGCGCCCTCTGTGACCACCAGCATGTTCGTCGGCTCCACATAATGCCACCAAAAAACAGCAGGGAACCTGCACCTTGCTGCACTCGCTGGACGGTGTGTCTAAGGCGTTCAACCTGACTGGGTTGCCTCCAAACACATCTCCGACGATTGTCTGGTTGAAGGCATATGCGATACTCATCGATGAAGAGAACATAATGCCAATCCTGAGTTGTCCATTTGGCATGTTGTTGGGCCCATCTGTACCGCTCTGCATGGTGTCATGGTTTCAAAGATGGACCTCTCCATGGACGTCCGGAGTGAAGTTGCGCATCATGCAGCTTATTGCGTACAGTTTGAGTCATAGCACGACGTCCTGTGGCTGCACGAAAAGCATTATTCAACATGGTGGCGTTTCTGTTAGGGTTCCTCCGAGCCATAATCCGTAGGTAGCGGACATCCACTGCAGTAGTAGCCGTTGGGCAGCCTGAGCGAGGCATGTCATCGACAGTTCGTGTCTCTCTGTATCTCCTCCATGTCCGACCAGCATCGCTTTGCTTCACTCCCAGACGCCTTGCCCCCTCGCTTGTTGAGAGCCCTTCCTGGCACAAAGTAATAATGCGGACGCAATGGAACCACGGTATTGGCTGTCTACGTATGGTTGAACTACAGACAACACGAGCCGTGTACCTCCCTCCTGGTGGAATGACTGGAACCTACCGGCTGTCGGACCCCCTCTATCTAATAGGCACTGCTCATGCATGGTTGTTTACATCTTTGGGCAGGTTTAGTGACATCTCTGAACAGTCAAAGGGACAGTGTCTGTGATGCAATATCCATAGTTAACGTCCATCTTCAGGAGTTCTGGGAACTGGGGCAATGCAAAACTTTTTTTGGTGTGTGTGTTTCACTGCTGTACATTTCGAAGCCACAACAATACATTTTCAAGTGTAAAGAGTGAACTGCTGATGTACAGTATATCCGCAAATGTGTCGTATAGCCATCAAGTGATAGAAAAACATTTGAAGTTGCAGGATCAATTGCAATGGCAATTTCTGTTGGACATGTCTGTCAAAGTTTTCCGAACCGATTGACGTACAGAGGGGCATTTTCCTTACGTTCAGCTGACTTGTTGTGGATGCTCGTCGATTCCCATATTCTTTTGACTGACGGTGCGTTATCACTTCTATCTCGATAGAAATTAAACAGGAAAATTGAAAATATAGCTTTGTTGACACAAAAATAACAGGACAATTTACAGAATTTATCCATCACTGTTGGAATTTTAGCAGCTGACATTCTCACCATCTTCCATCATTATGAAAGCTGAAAGACTGTTCTAATTAGTTACTTTGAAAGCACTATGCAGTAACAGAGCTCAGTTGTTGCAGAATGTTACACACCTGTCTGTACAGTCCAAGTCAGTTACACGCTTTTATCGTTTAAAACAGTCATTCGATCTTCATGAGTACGATTTCCGGGCACATGTACTTCAGTGAAGCGTATGTGACACAAGTGAATTAAACAACTCGTGGCTGGTTAAGCTGAGTTCTCCACTGTAGCTGCCCAGTTGGCCTTTCTGTTCAAATATCTAAGACAGTTGAAGAGTCTAGCACCAAGTAATAACTTTCTCGTTGAAGTTTCCGAACTTTGCGATTCATTCTATTTGAATCAACAGCCTCCATAGACGAGGACGCTAAAACACACTTCTGCTAGCAGATGGTTCTAATGATGATGGTGGACGAAGTATCAGACCCATTATTTGAGGTGTAAAGGTAGAACTGCTGGTATGAGGTTACGGTAGACAACGGAAAATTTTTGCTACATCAGGATTCGAAAATAGTTATCCTACCTTTCGCGAACTTATCTTCTCCACTTAGGCCATCCGAGTAACTCTCCAGCAGCTACTTGAATTTTCACTGATATTTCCTCCCTAAACCTCTGAACATACAGGAAACCATTGTTCCACTAGGTCATTGGTATCAGCTTCAAACACGTCGCAGTCACGTTTGGCCTGCGTGAAATACATTTTATCTGATTGGTTTTGACAGGTGACTTTTTGTAACGATGAGGTGTAACTATATTAAATTTGAATGCAATTTCATTAAGCATGGTTTAGGATCAGCCTTTTATTACGTTGATGTAGCCAGAGTTCTATTTAATCTGTTTCTTATGTATGAACCAGTCATACAGACCATGGGGTCCGTCTATATTGTACACTTAGACATAATACTTTACCATGATTGATCTGACGTAGTCGACATGAACAACCGAACTAGTTATCAAATTTAAGATTCTGTATTCATTGGGAGCTACACAATTTATTAATTTTATAAAAATATTTGAACTTTTTTTTTAAATTTTGTGACATTCACCTACGTGAAACATCTTCCCAAAAGTTAAAATGGTATGAAAACTTCTTTTATCAAGTTATATGTTAAATGGAATTTATGTTTCTTACCCTGCCAGAGATTAGACTCACTGACACGCATTTTCTCTCAGTTCCCCACGAATATCCAACATGTAATTATGTTGTCTTGCCTCCTCATGTTTAGTTATCATACAGACTACTGTCAACGTACAAACATAATATAGTATGTGAAATGGTTTTCTTTTTTACTTTTATAACTTCTCCGGCCTCCGTCACCTCGAAGTAGTATCACATCTTGTGAATGTGAGGGTCGTGTGTTCGTATCCCATCTGGGATAGAGGACTGTTTTTCACTGTGTCGTTGCAGTGTATCTGAACTATACGGGGTACAGCAAGAGAAACTCATAGCATGGTCGAAGAAAGGAGTAGTTCAATCGAGAAAAACTGCCACGTAATTGTAGTACGGGAAGGCACCTTAGGTGACCTATAGCTCCAAAACGGTTGCGAATCAGTGACAAATTCTCGAAAGTATGTAAATTGAACCCACCTCATTGCATCTAATATTTGTTATGCTAAAGAGTCCAGTATCTGCTTAAATCAACGCAAAGTGATGTTTAAACTGAACAGTTAAACAAGCATGATAGCGAAATTATATCCACAGCCTCTTTCGTTACATGCGACTTTTTGTTATTGTTACTGGGGAAGAGTGGCTATTAAACGAAATACTCTTGAGGCACCGCAGTTTTATTCATTTGTTATGGTAATATTCTGTATTACGGAAACAGCACTCCAGTACCTTAATGGCCTTGTGGTACTGCAGAGAGGAATGTTTTTAATAATGAAGTCAAAAGACCACGCGTGTTGATTTTAAGTATTGTGCGGAGAGAATGAATGGTCGTTTGTTCTTGCACGTAGATCAGTTATTTTAAACTAATACAATGATGAATAAGATCAGAGAAACTAGTTTTAGATACACAAAGTTTCTCGAACAAAACGTTTTACAATAAAAGCTCGAAATTTGTGCACTTTTTCTGACATTTAATTATTCAGGAACTTTCTCTTTATTCGACACCCCTTAGTCTGCTCTGATTTTATCAATACTTTTTACCCACCAGTGCTAAAATTAAAGAGATAGAAATGAGGACACCTGTTTATATCACGTTGCGTAACATGACGAACACAGCTAAGCTCTTCCATTGACATCAGAGTATCGACATGCAGCTGAATCTCCATGTCAATAATGCATCGATTATACGGTCAATATGCACAAAATTTAACTTAAAAAAAGATTAACATTTCCATATTTGTCTTTTTCCATGCTCTTGACAGGTGCTGTTAGGGACGTCATACATTTTCAGATTTTTACGTGATGGTTTCTGAATTGTTCCAAATTAAATACCAATATAACTAAGAGATGTGGCTAAATTAATTCGCCTTTGGCTGTCGTTGTAGGTTATATACCAAAGGCCATATAACAATATGTCGTTTACACTAACATAAGGCTGTAGACCACTTATTTCCAAACTGTTCCTAAGAATTTGGATATATACGCCATGGAACAGAGAGCAGGTAAAGTGGGGAATCAGTTCACTTTATGACCAATTACAGAATTAGTTGTAGCTCAGATACGAAACGAGACAGACGTCTGAATTTAGTAAGTACGTGTAGATTAGTTAAGTAGTTTGGGGAAAGATAAACGTTTATAATTCGTATGTTACAAGCAAAAAAAGAATGAAATTAACGAACGAAAGAAACGTATGTAGCAATGAGATGAAATGTTAGACAACGATGCATCAAAAGAAGTAGAAAACGTTTCTCGTAAACAGAGGGGAGTGGAAGGAATCGATGAAGTTTGAGAGCACGTCTGGGGAAACTTTGACAAGGTTATGGAAGTATGGCAAAGCTAAGACATCGTGTACGGCGAACGAGCAGTGTCTTGTCTACTGGTTAGGTGGCGAGGGAAATAGACATAGTGGGTTGTCCATCAAGATACTCGCACAAATGGAAGTGGAGAAGAGATTCCCTATACTAGCCAACGGGCAGATTGGGTCCCTATGAGAACAGCGAACTGCAGCGGGGGCAGTAAGCCAGGTCTTATTCACGACCACAGAGACTGAACATCGGCATATGTGTTGCGTCTGGTGGTATCACTTTGATATTATCTGGATGAATTCACCCGATGTCTGAACCAAACATATTATACCTCTCTTGTCCCTACCCAGTATTCAAGAGTATCACTTCAGAACTAACACAGTTTAATTTTTCAAATACACTGTGGCGACAAAAGTCGTAGGATACCTCCTAATAACCTGTCGGACCTTCATTTTCCCTGTGAAGTGCAGCAACTCCACGTGGAGTGACTCACCAAGCTGTTGGTAGTCCTCTGCAGAAATACTGAGCTCTACTGCCTCTACAGTCACCAATGCGGGCAAGTGTCGACCGTGCAGGATTTTGTGCATGAACTCTCTCGATTACGTCCCACACATGTTCGATCTCGGTGGCCAAACCGTTCGCTCCAATTGTCCAGAATGTTCTTCAAACCAGTCGGGAACAACTGTGGCCCGATGACAAGAAGCACTGCCATCCACAAAAATTCCATCGTTGATTAAGGGGCTCCGGAACGCCCTATACTTCCAATGTTAAAATAACGCTTATAAATTACATCTTTCCTCACAAAGTATTTGAGGAAGGAAGTTGAACTTTTTACAGATTATTTATTGGAATATGGGCTACAACTTAACACAGGGATTTTACAAAATTTTAGTTCAGTTATTAAAGATGATTTTTTTTTCAATTGTAATGAAAATTCATAACATTTTTTTGCAATTTTTTATTTATATATTCAAAAATATACAGTTTTTTTGGAAAAAAGGCTGTGTTAAATTATGCAGAAGGTAATGTGTAACATTTACTGAAAGTTTGAAACAAATATGTTTGGAAGATCCTTAGAAAACATGTAATTAGTATGAGAAAATAAAAGTTTTGGGAATCGAGCGACAAAGATTGGATTAACTTTTTAGTGCATTCCAGGTCCATAGGATGTATTATCTTCATCCTCTGCAAACTCCTCCTCCAGCTTCCTCTTGTTCCTCCTCCTGTTTACTCTTGCTTGTATTTCTAGACTCTTTACAGCCCTGTCTGCAGCCCGAAGGCGTTCCTTGTGTAAAGCAAGCATCGCTCGTTGTTGTGTTCGTAGATTTTGCTACCATTTTCTTCAGTTGCAGTTACTGCAACACTGTTCCAAAAGGTGGTCATGTATGAACACTTACCACATTTCAGTTGTATTTCACTAGCAAGTCCTACGTGCTTTATTATGGAGAGTTCCAGACCAACTTCACTACAATGAATACATCTTACACAGTTTGAAAAAATTCCTTTGAGAACCGACATATCAAATATTTCATTCACATCCGATTCGCCCATAAAACATTCATAGATTTCACTCATTGAACCAAGCTTCTTCTGTGAAGTATTTTCTTTCCCACTTTGACTGCTATGGGCAGGTGTACTTGAGAGGTTAGGTTCACTCACTTGGTTATCGTCTTTATTGTTTACAGTAATAACACATACCTTTGGCTTTCCAACATTTCTCCTTTTCTTAAAAGCCTTCAGAGAATTTCTAATAACTTTACTTTTACTCATTATTATACTTCAACAAAACAGAGACTCAAGAAACAGAATTAATTACGAATATTTTCGAGATAACGACAGAGTAAATAAACATGAAACAATCGACAATCACACCAGCGATATATATTGAACCATCACAGGTTAGCCACAACACATACTTTATCTCACATCACTAAAATGTACCTGATGAACACGGACGTTAATAATAACACCATTTGACAGCAGTTTAACAGCGCCACAGTGGGTCACGCACATGTAGAACACATTTCAAAAAAATTTTAAAAATAGTTGTAGTCTTCGGAATTGAATAAATTATATATCTACGAGGCCTGTTCAGAAAGTAAGCTCCGATTGATTGCCAAATTGAAACCACAGTGAACATCAGAAATGTTTTACTTGTAACAATTAGCTACACCTTTCAGCTACTTCTCTACGTAGTCGCCGTTCTGACTTAGACTTTTGTCATAGCGTTGTACCAACTTTTCAATAGCCTCATCATAGAAGGCAGCCGCCAGTGCTTTCCGCCGATTCTCCACGCTGGCCTACACCTCGTTGTCTGTGTCAAAATGTTGTCTTCAAAGACAGCGGTTCATGTGACCAGAGATGAAACTCAGGGGGAGACAATTGCGGACTGTATTGTGGGTAATCTCACATTTCCATTTGAAAACGATGCAGGAGCATCTTCATTGCCCCTGCAGAATGCGGCTGAGAATTGTCTTGAAGAAGAAACAGCACGACAGTTATGTAATGTTAGCTGCATAGCTTCAGGCGAAATTTCTCACCAGGCCCTCGTACTTGGCGGCAGACACTATTTTCTAGACATCTTTACACACTCACTGCGAGCTCAGAAATGAGAAGAGCGACGTGATGCTAACTGGGGTTATACTAGAGACACTACCCAACACATCTGTGCAAAGCTTTATCGGATTTTCATAGTCGTTTCCATTTCGCGACCGATCGGAGCTTACTTTCTGAACGCCCCTCGTATTAAAAGGTAATAGTCTGCAGATTGAGAAAACGCAAAAAAGTAAAAATTGAACTTTGCATGCTTTTGAGCCTTTCCGGAGCCCCTTAAAAACATGATGTCCATGAATGACTGCAAATGGTTTCCAAATAGCCGAACGATTTCCAGTCAACTATTGGTTCAGTTGGACCAGAGCGCAAAGTCTATTCCATGCAATCACAGTCCACACCATTTACGGCCGGCCGGGGTGGCCGAGCGGTTCTACGCGCTTCAGTCTGGAACCGCGCGACCGCTTCGGTCTCAGGTTCGAATCCTGCCTCGGGCATGGATGTGTGTGATGTCCTTTGGTTATTTAGGTTTAAGTAGTTCTAAGTTTTAGGGGACTGATGACCTCAGACGTGAAGTCCCACAGTGCTCAGAGCCATTTGAACCATTTGAACACCATTTACGAGCCACCACCTACTTCAATACTGCCTTGTTGACAACTTGGGTCCATGGCTTCATGTTGTCTGTTTCACAGTCTGACCCTGCCATCAGCTCTTACAAAGTGAAATCGTAATTCGACTGATGAGGCCACTGCTTTCCAGAGGTCTAAGGTCCAACCGATATGGTGACGAATCCATGAGAGGCGTTGCAGGTGTCGGTCGTCTATTGCCGTAGCCGATTAAAGCCAAATTTCGGCGAAGTGTCCTAACGGATACGTTCGTCGTACGCCTCACATTGATTTCTGCGGTCATTTCAAGCAGTCTTGCTAGTTGTTAGCGCTCACAACTCAACCAAATATCGCTGTTTTCGGTAATTAAGTGAAGGTCGTTAGCCACTGTGTTGTCCAATGTTAGAGGTAATGCCTGAAATCTGGTATCTTCGGCAAGCTATTGACACTGAATCTCAGAATATTGAATTCCATAACGAATTCCGAAATAGAATGTCCCATGCGTCTAGCTCAGTCTATATTTCCGTGTTCGAAGTTCCCATAGTGCGGCCATAGTCAGGTGGGAAACCTTTTCACGTGAATCACCCGAGAACATATAACAGGTCTTCCAATGTACTGACCCGTTATTCCTCGTGTAGGCGATACTACCTCCATCTGTATATGTGCATATTGCTATCCCATGCCTTTCGTCAGCTCCGTGCATTAAATTCGTTCTGTTGTTCGCTCATTAAATAAATGTATTGGTTGCAGTGAACTAAGATTTATTTTCAAATTTGTACATGTATCTACACGATAATACACAAACAAGCATCGAAACTTCTCTCCTCGCACTTCTCAAATGTGCGAGTAATTAAAAGCCATTTTTGTCCTGCACTCTTTCCGTTCTCCGTGTATTTAGCACATATTCTAGCATTAAGGGTCGAACAATTCTGAAACAGTCCAAGACTCTCCAATTCACTTCTCATACTGGTGTCAAGTTCCACGAGGGTGGTCATAAAGCTTTAAAAGTAGAAGATTTAAAAATACAATAACGTAAGTCAGTGTTTTTTCTGTTTACAGGTATATATCTGCACTTATGATGTACACTGAAATCCCCGCGCCGGCCAGGGTGGCCGAGCGGTTCTAGGCGCTACAGTCTGGAACCGCACGACCGCTACGGTCGCAGGTTCGAATCCTGCCTCGGGCATGGATGTGTGTGATGTCCTTAGGTTAGTTAGGTTTAAGTAGTTCTAAGTTCTAGGGGACTGATGACCTTAGAAGTTAAGTCCCATAGTGCTCAGAGCCATTTGAACCATTTGCCATTTTTTAAATCCCCGCGCACCCAGAACCGTCAAAACCAAACGGCGCACTGCTGGTAAAGTGGAGTGCTGTGCGGTAATTGGTTTTCGGCATTTGAACGGCAAGAACCAGACATCAATCCATGCCGAGTTGCTGGAAGGGCACATCAATGATGCACAATCGTATGACACAGTAGATAAAGTGAAGCAGGCACATTAAGTGTGGTCAGAAAAGCATAACTGATGAACGACGATGTGAAAAACTATCACTCTTAGAAAAAGCGGGTATCGCAAGAGAAGTGGAAGCTCTGGTGCTCGAAGATCGACATGGCGTAATCGAGGTGCTAGTAAAGAAAAAAAAAATATTGAAATCAGCCATGGATCGTTTGTCATCATCTCGCAACACGTTTTCAACAGGGTAAAGGTCGCCGCACCCTGGCTACCACGACTAATCACCCCTATTCAAAATGCTCTCCAAACCCAGACAGAAGCAGAAATTTTGCTAATCTAGATGACTTCTTTAGACGCCTAATCCCCGTGAACGAGTGCGGGTGTATCACTGCGACTCCAAGAGAAAGTGTGATCTAGCACACAGAACTAAAACGATAGCTATACCGGCAGTCACGAAATAGACAGTGCAGGGTCTTAAGGCGCAAAGCGCTGTGACTTGTCCACTTCACAGCCTTTTGGCCACTGTCGTAGTGAAGGTGAGCACCAATGTTCCTGTGGGATATCGTATGTTCACGTGTGCTTTCATTCTTCCGTGGGAAGAGGGATTGACTTCTATCTTGTAATGAGTGCAATGCAGAAACAATTACCTATGTCTAGCACCACAGCAGTCGATCTGTGTAAAGGGTCACAATACATTCGAAAAGAAACTAGCACTGTCGTATCTAACGTACTGAATTTTTTTATTGATATGGCCTACAGTGAAGAGCCCAGGAATAATACAAATTTTGAGGAAATTCAGTGACTGACTGTAAAAGCTTGTAGTATTTCCGAATCGACTAAATGCCGTATTAAGATTGCAATAACGTCGCCAAAAATGCAGTTGGGCGCACGTGTTTTGATTCTCCAAGAAAGGGATACAAACGAGAATATAAATCTGCGGAATTTGATGGTTTTAACACAACATTAGTACCTAGATCCGCTACAGAGGAAGTAGGAATGCTATAAAAATACAGGATGGACTCCGTGAAAAAAATAAGTATTCTGTGTCAGAGACCTACGTCCTTTGTCTACTCAGCCACCTAATATTCGATTCAGAAATTTTAATAATTTTTTATGGACTGCAGAGAGATTGCAGCAGCAAGAGCGAAGCTTTTGTGTACAATGCACTTACTGCGTACTGAGGACGACTCTGAGTATACTTCGCTAAAATTTCGACAAAACCACATGAATAAATATATTTTGCTCGACTCCAACGGAAATAGTGGTCTGGAAGACCCTACAGTTACTTTTGTAAAGCTTATATAGGTTCTTGCGTGACGGGTGAAGTGACGAAAATAAAAGAAATTTGAGAGGCAGCGAATTTCAATTACGACGAGCCGTTGGAACAAAACCCCAGATAAATTACTTTCGCAGATAAAGTACTTTCATAGGTGACACGATGCAATAATGATGTCTCAGATATAACCTAAATCAATTTTATAGTTTTCTTAACAAGTTTCCCGCAGGAAGTTTCTACGCGGCCCACCAGAACTTAAATCCATTTGCGACGACATTTTTCTTTACACAGGCGAAACAGTTTCATGCCTCTTACGGCATTTTACTTTTATCGCAGAATACTTTTATGTTTCCAAGGTATGTACCACATGCATATATAAACTTATACAATACATTATTTTCAATTCCAAATATTTTAGTGGCTCTCTTTTATTTCACAGGTCGACGTAAAAAATAATTTCTCTTGACAATTCCGTGTAACTTGAACTTTTTTTCATAGCGATTATCAAAGAATTTTCTTTTTTAAAGTATTTCATTATATTTTAGAATAGAATCTAAGATATCTAATTTTTTCCCCAATTTTTACTAACATTTCAAAATTATCACTACCTGACCCTGACCTCCCTATATTCGTGGCAGATATTTCACGCGTGAGCAGCTTTCGGCTCAAGCCGTGAGTTGTCGCCACCTTTACAAGCTAAGAAATAGTACGTCCGTTGTTATTAACTGAATTACACCTTAGCGATACACCAAATGGAATAAAATGTGTTCAACAGTTTGTAGTGTTAACAGCTTAGCGCTATAATAATTTAAGGTCCATATTTACAGTACTTTTGGAAAAATACGAAGTGACATGGAACAGAGATTTTATAGCTTCCATGAATAAATAATTTCTTTTCACGCTGGTAAGTATTAGGTAAAATTCACTGACGAAGTCTGGCTATGCAGCCAACCCATCAGTAACTTGGCAACTCACGTATTGTGAAAAACTACTACATATTATGTAATAGTTTCGTATTTTACTGACATTTGTATTATTTCTGCTAAATAATGCCATTTTGTTTTGTGGCTTGAGTGAATGAGGGAATAAAAGTGACATGTATGTGATGTGTGAGTCTTCGAAATTGTAAGTAATGAAGTATATATGATTGAGGGATTCTGAGTGTGTTACGCTAGTTATGAGTTATATACGAGCAGGTGGACTTTGAAGCAGTCAGTTTACGGTACTTTGGAATCATAACATCTAGTTCAGTCGTTCAGACAATTGGTGACGAGAGTAATTTGCTTTTATGTGTTTTTCTGGAATTTATTATTTAATAATTCTGTCTAAAGATCCTTAGGAATAGGATTGATTCAGGGCATAAAACGCCTCATTGTGTGGATATTTACCCAAAGCTGATTAGCTACAGGGGGATTCCGCCAATCAGAGGCAACATATTTCGTGCGCATTGTCTGTGAGTGGGGTTACGTTCTGGAGTCGAGAGGAGATTGTGTTACCTCAGGTCATCATCATCGGTCATGTAGCTAGTGACAGCCCCAAAAATGTATGAATTATAAGTACTCGTAAAGTTTAGGAGACTAGAACGTTTCGAAAGGTGTTTTAGAATGGACATAAAGGACGATTACGCAAATTTTTCGGTGCAAACTGTGACTGTTTCGAACAACTAAAATTGCGCATGACATTTTGTACAAGTGTAGCTTCGAACATAGGACTGAGAACTGGAGTCAAGCACTGTGCGACCATTCTTGCTACTAAAATCCGTGTGTATTTTCGGTATCGTGCAAGAGTGAGAAACCTAAACTGGCTACTTATGAGCGATTGTGATCTAAGTGTGAATGACTTAGTGCGGACTGCGTACGGTTTCGCGATTTATGTTGAAAGGTACAAACTAGTCTGTACTTGGTGTCAGAAATTGGTTCTTGACAGTTACGATATATGGGAATTTTCATTCTATGGCTTTCTTTTATTTGGTCGTTATCTAGGCCTAAACTTAAATTAACTTGCACTTGAGCGACACTTTTAGTGGCCGGCCGCTGTGACTGAGCGGTTCTAGGCGTTTCAGTCTGGAACCGCGCGACCGCTACGGTCGCTGGTTCAAGCCGGCCTCGGGCACGGATGTGTGCGTTGTACTTAGGTTAGTTTGATTTAAGTAGTTCTAAGTTCTAGAGGACTGATGACTTCAGATGTTAAGTCCCATAGTGCTGAGAGCCATTTGAACCATTTTTGACACTCTTAGTGTGACTAGTTTCCTTAAGGTCTTTCTAGCCCAAAAAATTATTCATCCCTCCATGGTAGGCGTGTTTCTGCAGAAAGAGTCACCTAAGGTGAGTGAACATTCTTATGTATGACAACAAACCACCTCACGATAAAAAATCAATTAGTAGAATCACCAGTAAATCGCTGATGCGGTAAAGAATCGATCTCACACTAGAAAACATCTTCGAACTTTTTGTTAACTTACCAATGAGTTTATGTGTTAAGTATCAGACAAGCATGTATGAGAAAAACTATATAAAAAGTTTGAACTTACGTACGAGGCTTTTTGGAAGTCGCTAAGAGTTCTCGCTATCGATCGCTGGATGGGTATATTATGGGTAACTTGCACTCAGTTTTTGGCAAAATGTTTCACTTGTCTCAATGTTTATGACGCCATGTATCTCCTGAACAATGGTTCGCAGAATGATAAAATTTTTCAAGTACATTCAGTGGTGTATGGGCGTACTGTGTAAAAAATGCGTTGCGAATATAACTAGTAGCCAAGAAGTAATTAAGTAAGATTTCATGCCTGATCTGGCAGTTCTATTGAATGAACTGCGAAAATGTAGTAAGCGATGAAATTTTCTCTTTTCATCACTTTTGAATGGTGTCAGCAAGAATGGTTCGAACTTACCTGTAAAGTTTGTTGGAATTATAGCTGCTCTCATTATGAAACACTGTATGGACATAATCTGAGTAATTTGAGCTACATTTCAAACAACAGCTAGTTTTTCCCGCATCTCAATGTTTGTGACGTTATGTCTCCTGAACTATGTGTCGTACAATCATATACTTTCGAAAGTATGTTCCATGATGTATGTAGAAACCATCTGAAAACTTCGTTGCGAACAGAGGGGGTGGTAATGAAGTAATAAATTAAAACGTCATGCACGATGAAGTTTCACTGCGGCCCATTTTAAGCGGAAGGTACTGTTTCACGCAGCTGATCGTCTATGACTTCATATCACATGAAGTATGCGTCGTAAAATTATGTAAGTTTGCAGATACATTCAGTGGCATACGTGGACAGTGTCTACAAACTTTGTTCCAAATACAATTGGTAGTAATTAACTACAACGGATGTGCGCAGAATGGTTCACACGGGGCGAAGAACACGACGACATGCGTCAAGTCGCACCACTCAAACCTGCCCCCGAGAAAATCGACACCTCATCTGAATGGCACTGCAGGATAGACCTGTGTCCTCCTCGGTTATAGCGCATCTGTGGAGCAGTGTAACACACCGCGCACTATACGGGGTGACAGTCCGTCGCCGGTTATTAGGGACATGGATTACTTGCGCACATGATCGTCGTCCACCTATCTTTGACGAATGTACAAAAGCATGCTAGACGCCAATGGTGTATGGAACGACGTCACTGGATCAGTGAATGTTCTCTGACGAATCCAGGTTCTATTTGTTTGAAAATAATGACAGCATTTTAGTTCGCCACAGACAGATGGAGCAGCATCACAGTGACATTTCCACAACACATATGGCGCCATTTCAAGGTCTTATGGTGTGGGGTGCCAAGGGGTACAATCACAAATCACAGTTGGTGCCTGCCCAGGGCACTATGAGCCATGTGACCGACTTAAATGACATCCTACGATCCCGAACCATTTCATTTCTTTACAACAGCCCAGAAGAACATTTTTCAGCAATACAATGCACGACCACACGTTGCTGTATGAACAAGTGTCTTCTTGGCGTCACAGGATGTCAGTCTTATGTCCTGAGTCGCCAGATCAGCAGACTTATCGCCAATCGAAAATGTATGGGATATAATGAAATGGCAGGTGCAGTGCTGTGACGCAGACGAACTTCCGAACCAGGTGAATACATCATGGGTGGCTACACTACAGGATGCCATTCGCGTCTTATACATGCCTTATATGCTAATCATTTCTGCAACTGTGGTGCACCACAGGACATAAATGACAAGGGTGAGCGACAGCTGTAGAAATATGTACGGGTGGATAGGCGTGCAACTGTTGAACAACTGACTGCCCAGATTAACCAAGGAGTTACCAACAGTGTCTCCTCAAAGACTGTTCAACGAACGTTCCTGTATATGGGGCTCCGCAGTAGGCGCATGGTTCATGCTCTCATGCTGACTGCTATTCATCAGCGATGAAGACTGGAATTTGCACGCCAGTGCTGCAGCTGAACGCTACTGAGCGACGGCAGGCTGTCTTTTGAGATGAGTCACGTTCTATGTTCCATAGGACAGATGGACGTTCGCACGTAAGGCATGAGACATCTGAAAGCAAACATCCTCGAGTGGAGGGTGTTCTATGGTTTAGGGAACGTTCTCGAAGCATTCCATGCGTGATATTGTCATTTGGCAAGACACATAAGTATGCGTGTATCTTTGGGACCGTATCCACGTCTACATGGTGTCCACTTTTCCTCGGAATGATGGTGTCAACAAACAGGGTAGTCCAATGTGTGAAACGGCTCACAGGAACGTATGCGCTTGAAAGAGCACTGAAATCAGTTAACCGTTCTCCACTGGCCACGGAACTCCCCAGATTTTAATCCAATCCAGAATCGGGCAGCTTTGGATCCTCAACCAAGTAACATAACGCAGCTGGTCGCGGCACTAGAGTCAGCATGCCTCCATATCCCTGTTCACATCTTCTGGAATCTCAATGCCTCTTTTTGTCGTAGTGGCCCCTTATCAGTTAGAGGGCCCTCACAACAGACAAACAAGATGGCCCCCGTCAAGGGCTCAGATCGAAACATCGCCAGTAAACGATAACAATAACAGGCTTTCCGAATAAACACGGATCTACTTCGCCAGAAGACATGTGACAGTGTTCCACCAATTCGAACTCATTTGACTCATGTAGCACTCCGCCGACTCGGTGTTTAAAGCACGCCCGGACAGTCAGACAGTGTTTACCTACCACTAGTACAGCTCTGACCAGTACTTATTCCAACTCTAGCATAGTATACACTCGCCATAGCATTCAATAGCACGCTGTATCTTGTAATTGGTAGTGTAGATTTTGGTCATTATTTTCTCTCAGTGTATTGTATTCTTATCTGGTTTTGCCACCACAAGAATTGTGGGGTCTTCATGCTGTTCTTATGCTGAAAATCAGTGCATGCCAAGAAAGCGTTTTTTTTTTTTTTTAATCATAATAAGGTGTCTTTAAACTTGACTGTTAGTTCTTTCCTGCCGATCGCAGAACACTACACTTTTCCTGCACGTCTAGAAGCGGTCCACGCTGCACGAATTGGTTAGTAGCTTTTCCCAAGTGGTCATATTAACGAGTCTGTTCAGTTTAGGTGTGGATACCACACCGCAGGAAAAAAGCGGAGTCTCAAGGAAGATACTGCCGTCGTCAGGTACTGCCTTGGTGTAATGCTAGCAGACAGTCCTCGTAAGGGGAAAATCGTCACAGGAGCATGCTACGGTAACCTCCTGATAATGTTATGTGAGGCTTTCGAGACTACGTTTCGTGGGGAACCGTCCAATGGGATGTTCTTACCTCACGACCCCGTTCCAGCTCACTCTGCACAGAGCTGTGAAACAATGGTGCGTCTTCAGGTGTCAAATTTTCCCTCACTCATTCCCCCTCCCCATCCCATATTCTCCTGACATGGCATGCAGTGATTTCTTTATCTCTCCTCGAATGAACAAACCGTTGCGTAGCGGACATTCCCTGAATGACGATTAAGTGATGTCCAAGGCGTAACGTTTGGTCAACACCAAAAATGATTACGTATACAACGAAGATTTCCGTCAAGCCATTCACAGCTGGGAAGAATGTACCACACTGGAGGGAGAGTTGGTAGAGGATGACAAGCACCGTCACCAAATTTTGTGGTACATACCAATGTTGTAGTGGTGACCATTAAGTTTCTGACTAGTCCTTTAACCTAGCATTAATAAATACAGTACGAACTCCAGCCGAGGTACATGGTTTCATTCCAATGTGATTCTTCAATGCAGAATGAAAATTTTACACATACACTCTGCATGAAAAAGCTCATATACTGATGTTGTCTCTGTAAATCTGAAATACAGGCACTGTTGGACAGCCTCACGTACAGCCTAATAATTTGGTCGAATACGAAGAATTTGTCTTATTGACTGAAAATCACCCTCGCTCTGAGGTAGTGACCAGTGTCAACACGGGCCTAATAGTCAGCAAACAACTAAATCAAGTCAGCAGCCATTTGTCATTAGTGGACGTTTACAGCTTCCGGATTAGTAGAGTCTGTTCCACTTTAAAGCAGAGCATCAGGTCAGCAAGCAAGTAATGTATGATCGACATCCTGGTTTATGAATGTCATTTCTTCGTTCAGAAAGGTCCAAGTGAACAGAGATAAATCATCATATTTTGTGACAACTAAGGAGCTTATGGACTGTAACCTCAAGGAGGTCATAAGTACCTGCACCTGCTGCACCTGTTAAAGGGAGTATTTGTTTTTGTTTTTTTTTTAAATAAAAAAGAAAAAGAAGAAAGCATTGTTCCTCCGGTTTTCAAGTAACAAAAGACGTTCACAAACTCCAATAACGTAGGCTATTACATACAAATGATACGTCCTTTGTTACAGCACAACGAAGCAACAGGAATTCACTCTAAATGTTCCACCTCGTGGAAAGAGTATCGATGGCCTACCAGAAGTTACAAAATACGGCATCAGCCAGTACTCAGACATCAAAAGGCTTCTGAATCTCGTGGACAAACAAATCAGTATTTACGTGGTCCACGTCGATTCCTACAGATGATTTGCTGGGAATCCAAAAAATGTATCATAGACGAGTACAAAGTATATTCCACGATTCACCAATAAATTTGTCAGTGAGATATGTCTATCGTTCTGCACTCACTTATGCTGTCATTTCTTAATCTTGCCATCTGTCTGGTGAAGACAAATATCAGTGCAGCATCTTTCTTTCATTTCATCATGTTCTCTTTCGGTGTCTGCATAAATATGTGGACACACGACTCTGATCTGTTGATTGTTTTTACATAGCATAGAAAGTTTATAGGTTTCTTTAAGATGTTTTCGAATTTATTGAGCCCTTATAGCACAGCTCACTTTACGTTCGTTTTAACTTTATTGAGATTCTGTTTGTCAGTAAGTATTCACTTCGATTGAATCAGTCTTCCGGCTCTCTCCTATTGAACAATGTTATTTTCCTGAGTAGGTCATTTCCTGAGTGAGAAATTTGACGTATGGGTTAAAAGGAAATTTTCGATGTAAGATATTAGAAAAACGCTGACTTCGGACGAGGAGGGTCTAAAATACGCGTAAGAGTATTTTATAGTAATAATCTTTATCAGTTAGTACTCAGCTGCTGGTTGGCTGGAAACCTTCCTGTTTCATCACGTTCTTATGCTGCCACAATAGTTGAAGTCTGGGTACTTTTGGAGCTATGTGCGGCTTATAAACAATTATTTTCACCAGAGCTTTCAGAAATTCTTAATAATAGCAACATATGTTCCATTCTTTTTGACCCGTAGCTTACAGTCAAAATTGTATCTAAAGTATCTGTCCCCATTCGATTACGGAAATTGGTTTTCGCTTTATCCATAGCACTGAACACCCTTTCCACTTCTGCATTACTATGATGGAGAGATAACACTGGCACAGACGGTTTACACATTCCCTTAAATGGATTTAAATGTTCAGCATCTCTAAACAGTAATACTTCCACCCAAATTTCGTTGCGCCTTCTTTATTGTCCCAGGTTTTGTGAGAGAGATTATTCCATTGGCCGACTATTCTGTCAATTTGATACGACTGAGAACCAAAAGCGTCTGCTAGTTCTGTAATTTCCAAAGATTTCTGTCTTTCTTGAACGCTCAGTTTGGAATATTTTGTGGCAATTAGAAGTCAAAACGATTAATAGAGTTGCAAGGAGCTTAGGCGGATCTGCCTGCTTGCACACGAACTTTTTAAACAGCAGTTTGCAATACTCCTAACAGAGATTTGAACTACATTTAATACACTCAATTTTTCTCAATAAAATGGACTGGCAACACGACAGTTGTATATCAGTTGTATTTTGATTCTGAGATCGAGAAATGCAGCTTACGTTCAACCCATTGCTGCAAAATCCTACTCACAGCAGCACGGTTGAGAGCCATATTGTTAAAGGAATCTCTCCACAATTCATTCTTTGGTAGGTTTTGTGCTATTTATGATGTCTATTCAGGAACTATCTGAAACAAGTGTAATTCTCTTAATAGAAATTACATATTTTAGGGAAGAATTTCTGACGCTACAACGCAATACTTCCTATGAATTTTTTCGCTCACTTAACACATGAAACTGTTTGTATACGATGTATTCGATACATTCCAATCAATGGAATGTAGTCTAATTAAGTCGGGTGATGCTGAGGGAATTAGATTAGGAAATGAGGCACTTAAAGTAGTAAAGGAGTTTTGCTATTTGGGGAGCAAAATAACTGATGATGGTCGAAGTAGAGAGGATATAAAATGTAGGCTGGCAATGGCAAGGAAAGCGTTTCTGAAGAAGAGAAATTTGTTAACATCCAGTATTGATTTAAGTGTCAGGAAGTCATTTCTGAAAGTATTCGTATGGAGTGTAGCCATGTATGGAAGTGAAACATGGACGATAAATAGTTTGGACAAGAAGAGAATAGAAGCTTTCGAAATGTGGTGCTACAGAAGAATGCTGAAGATTAGATGGGTAGATCACATAACTAATGAGGAAGTATTGAATAGGATTGGGGAGAAGAGAAGTTTGTGGCACAACTTGACCAGAAGAAGGGATCGGTTGGTAGGACATGTTCTGAGGCATCAAGGGATCACCAATTTAGTATTGGAGGGCAGCGTGGAGGGTAAAAATCGTAGAGGGAGACCAAGAGATGAATACACTAAGCAGATTCAGAAGGATGTAGGTTGCAGTAGGTACTGGGAGATGAAAAAGCTTGCACAGGATAGAGTAGCATGGAGAGCTGCATCAAACCAGTCTCACGACTGAAGACCACAACAACAACAACACGATGTATTGTCCAGTGTAAATATCTATTGTAAATACTATGGTTAAATTATGTAATATTTAACACTGGCAAGTCAGGGTGTATTTAGTTAACGTTGAAGTCAAGAGAGATTGTTTTGTCGTGCCTCTGGGCGCGGGAGCGCGCCAGCGGGCAGTAGTAGCAGTGACGCCGTGCTCGGAGTAAGAAGTACAGTCGAGTGCTGCTAGTCCTAGCTGTGTTACATCTAACGGCTGGTGTGTGGATCTAAGTACGACGGGAAAGCAATGGTCGGCATATCTGGAAGCATGGCCGGGCAAGTTATTATGGATTAATGGGCATAGTGCTGAAGGAACGAGGGCTTAAATGTGAAGCGCACTGTGGGCCCAAGTCGCAACAGTAAAAGCCCGCTGCCGCATTGCGTCGTCGCCGTGGACATCCGTCGTTCCACCGACAACGAGTGAAGTAAGATCTACGTAAGTTTCGTAGGATAAAATTGTACAAGGCTTGCCAGTGACTGTGCTTTTCTCTGAAGTTGAACAATTAATAACAAGCACTTTATAATCGAAGTGTTGCAGTTACATTTCACCCGACAATAACACCAAGTAGGTTCCTTCCCATCCTTTCCTTACTGAACCGAGTGTGTCATGCCATCATCAAGAGAAAATGTGTTAATTATCAAATTATTTGCATAGACGGTGAAGAATAAATTTGAGACTGTTTTGAACGATTGGTTATCGTAGTTAATTGTTGCACTTAATAAGCTTACGCCAACCGTAGTAACTTAATAATAGACTGAAGAAATAAATTTGATTATTAAGATTTATTTCAATGCATATTCAGCTGAAGTTAGTTCAAGGATATTTCGTGAAACTATAAAGCTTATTCCACCTGACAATCGCCCAATTAATGAATTATTATCATTCAAAACATAGTTAATAAATTATTGGCAATATATTTCATTATCAGTAGATTAAACTGTGCAAAGTACGTATTTTTAAAGACAGAATGACAGTCCATTATTCAAAATCTCGATAGATAATTGTCCGTGTTGTCAGCATTGCACTTAGCTGACAAATTATGAACAAAATAGTTGTCAAAATACTTATTGAAATTTAACCATTAATGTTTAAGTATAGTTAGATGTTTATGACATTATTTTATATGACTGCTGAGCCTGACACAGCACTTACGTAAAAGATCCCGTTCCACCTGCTCCGCTACAAACAGGTGAACTTTATTTTTGACACAATTATTCACGTACTTAACAGTACTGTCGCTCATCAGTTGAGCTGTCGACCGATTTTTAATTGCTTTTACAACTTAATAATTTTTTTCGGCAAAATTTCCACTGACTAAATTTATTTCCAAATTATTTCCATTATTTCACTTACCGATCGTTATTGAATGAAATTACTCATTCAATAACGATCATGTTAAAACGTTCCTGTTTCCCGCGGAATAATCATTATTTATTTCGGATTCGGATGCCTTATCACGACGCGGGTCAAAATTCATAATTGACGGTCATTGTTAACTTGTAATTCCGCAAATCCCTGGAAGCAGGGGGTGTTATACGTGGCTCCGCGTGACAGGACTTTTCCGGTCTTGGGATTGTCCAGGGGCCCGAACCTTGCAAAATTAGAATTCTTTAAAAAACTAAAAAATTATCAGTGGAAAATTTGGCTGAACAATAGCAGCATGTTAAACTGGACAATGCAAGTGGAACGGAAACTACAAAGGCCTGAGTCAGGCTCAGTATTGTTTGATGCTGAAATGAGTAACGATAGTGGGCTACTAATGCTCAACTAATGCAGAAGATATGAGCCATGTAGTAATAAAGCAAGAAATCAATGACTCATATCAAGAAAATTATGAAAATATGTTTACTGAGGGTAATAATATTAATGAAGTTGAGACAGGCATGAAACACGTACCAGGTGTGACGGACATTGTTGCGCAACCAGTAACAAATACGGAAGTTAGTTTGGAATCTAATGATCGGGATAAATTATTTCAGATGATAGGTTCGATGAAAGGTGAAATGCATAATTAGATGGGTTCGATGAAAAGTGAAATGAAAAATGATCTGAACAATGTGAATAGTAATATGGGTTTGTTGAAAAGTGAACTTGGAGGGCAAATTAAACTTTGTCTATGAAAATGGACGAAAAGTTAACCAAAAAAGTTAATGAGTTAGAAAGTAAATTTGATAATAAGATGGAGGTATTAAAGAAGTCAGTCAGCAATGAAATTAAAAAGCAAAGAGAATAATTGTATGACGCAGTTAGCAGTAGGCTGACGGATGATGTCAACTTAATACGTAATGACCTGAAGGAAAAAGTAGACCAGGAAATTAAAGTGATCACTGACGAACAAGCAAAAATCTGAAACGTAATAGATCGGTCATTCAGTACCTTGAAAGGACAGATCGTGAAGGTTCAGGATGAAACAGAAAAGATTGCGAGAACTAAATTAATCGGAGACGCGAGTAGCTGGGCCGTCCATGAAACGGATAGTTGTCGAACATCGGAGGAATTTCTAATTAAGTTCGAAGATAAATACTGGTCCGCGGATAAGCAGGACGAAGTTTTGCAAGAAATCCATCAAGCTTCTCCTTACCGGCCAAGCAAAGATACAAACATGAAGTCATTCTGTGAAGACTTATTCAAAACAGTCGAGTACGTTCACGGACGGATGTCGGAAAAAGTATGCTGACGATGCGACGCGGAAAATTACCGTGGAGTGTCCGAGGCTACTTACTGGATGAAAATAGTAAAACAGCCTTTTCGAAGAAAGTTGGTGACATTGACGCGTGGTACCGAGACGGTAACAATCGGTTCCTCGGCGGTCATAATAATCGGAGCAGGAACAATTATAACTGTCACCAAAATAACGAAAGACGTAATGAATATGACGTGAGATTTACTCGAGTAGGTCGAGGTAGGAGAGGAAGGGGTTGGTCGCGCGCGGGGAAGCCACAACGGGCAACCTTTTGATCGCCGTTGTCCGGAAAACGAACAGCCGCAGCAGTGACTGGTGCGGGTGGCGGCGCGCAGCCCCGACCAAAGAAACAATGCAACTGTTTGACCAGCGAGTTTACGTAAGAAAGCAAAAATATGAAAAACAAACAAAGCGTAATGACCTGAGTACACGGGCTGTGTCGCCTGCAGTAGTAAACAAGGCTAGGAGCGTTGTCGGAGCGACACCAGGTGCGGCGCGTACGGAAAGTACGGCGGTGCCGGCGAAAGGTCAGTGTCCGGTCAAAAAGGCGCATGTTGATGAGGGGAAGCAATTAGGCAATGAAGGGGGATGGCTACTACACATGAGCAAAATGTATGAATGTGTAGAAGAATGGAAAAGGGGCAGAAAAATAGTTTTTAGTGGAGGAAGAAGGCAAAGGGTGAAGAGTAGCAAGGAGGCGAGCGATCTTACAGACGCTACGTGGAAGAAATGAAGTTAATAAGAATAAAATGGATAATAGGGATGAGATAATTTACGTTAGTAATGATGAAGGGGCACTTGATGTGCAGGTAGGTGAAAGTAGTAGGAATGCCATTTCCGAGTCAGCTGAATTCGACGGATCTGACCTAACTCATGAGCGCCGTTCACTGCCGACCGAAGGTGCAACTTCTGACCGCGTGATGAGTTTTTTGCGCAAAACAACCGATTACAGCGTATACGAGGTCAACGCAGGTGTGATGCACCCAGGTAATTATATTAGTGAGAGTGAACCCGCCGAACAGCTCAATACAGATGACGTAAAGCATATATTGTGTCAATCGAAAGAAAGCAGTAGAGGAAGAACCAAAAAAAACTCCAGATAAAGTAATTGAGAGAAACGGTGCTTTATGGAGTGATTTCGAAGTTGAAAAAGATTTATTGTGGGAAGAGAAAAGTAAGGAAGCAAAAACATATGACCAGATAAGGATACCTAGTAAAGTATACGATAATCAAGTTCAAGTTTTGATTGACAGTGGCAGCCAGATTAGTCTAATCTCGCCGTCATTTTACGAACGGATTAAGGCAGTACCGGAGGTGGTAGAAATGCCTGTTGCGGCAGTAAAAGTGATAAGTGCTAAAGGTGTCTGTAGCAAACCAATTAAGACGCACGTTCTGATGCAATTTTGTATTAAGGATGTTGCGATGGAACATGACTTTTTATTAGTGCCGCAATCAAGCACAAAGATGATTGTAGGCATGGATTGGATGACGAAGTATAAAGTGCTTATACATTGTGACAGAAACATACCTTAAGGGTTGCGAAGCAACTCAAATCGCTTGATACGGGCAAGTCTTCAGGTCCAGATTGTATACCGATTAGGTTCCTTTCAGATTACGCTGATACAATAGCTCCCTACTTAGCACTCATATACAACCGCTCGCTCACCGATAGATCTGTACCTACAGATTGGAAAATTGCGCAGGTCGCACCAGTGTTTAATAAGGGTAGTAGGAGTAATCCATCTAACTACAGACCTATATCATTGACGTCGGTTTGCAGTAGGGTTTTGGAGCACATACTGTATTCAAACATTATGAATCACCTCGAAGGGAACGATCTATTGATACGTAATCAGCATGGTTTCAGAAAACATCGTTCTTGTGCAACGCAGCTAGCTCTTTATTCGCACGAAGTAATGGCCGCTATCGACAGGGGATCTCAAGTTGATTCCGTATTTCTAGATTTCCGGAAAGCTTTTGACACCGTTCCTCACAAGTGACTTCTAATCAAGCTGCGGGCCTATGGGGTATCGTCTCAGTTGTGCGACTGGATTCGTGATTTCCTGTCAGGAAGGTCGCAGTTCGTAGTAATAGACGGAAAATCATCGAGTAAAACTGAAGTGATATCAAGTGTTCCCCAGGGAAGCGTCCTGGGACCTCTGCTGTTCCTGATCTATATAAATCACCTGGGTGACAATCTGAGCAGTTGTCTTAGGTTGTTCGCAGATGATGCTGTAATTTACCGTCTAGTAAGGTCATCCGAAGACCAGTATCAGTTGCAAAGCGATTTAGAAAAGATTGCTGTATGTTGTGGCAGGTGGCAGTTGACGCTAAATAACGAAAAGTGTGAGGTGATCCACATGAGTTCCAAAAGAAATCCGTTGGAGTTCGATTACTCGATAAATAGTACAATTCTCAAGGCTGTCAATTCAACTAAGTACCTGGGTGTTAAAATTACGAAGAACTTCAGTTGGAAAGGCCACATAGATAATATTGTGGGGGAGGCGAGCCAAAGGTTGCGTTTCATTGGCAGAACACTTAGAAGATGCAACAAGTCCACTAAAGAAACAGCTTACACTACACTCGTTCGTCCTTTGTCAGAATATTGCTGCACGATGTGGGATCCTTACCAGGTGGGATTGACGGAGGACATCGAAAGGGTGCAAAAAAGGGCAGCTCGTTTTGTATTATCACGTAGTAGGGGAGAGAGTGTGGCAGATATGATACGCGAATTGGGATGGAAGTCATTACAGCAAAGACGTTTTTCGTCGCGGCGAGATCTATTTACGAAATTTCAGTCACCAACGTCCTCTTCCGAATGCGAAAATATTTTGTTGAGGCCAACCTACATAGGTAGGAATGATCATCAAAATAAAATAAGAGAAATCAGAGCTCGAACAGAAAGGTTTAGGTGTTCGTTTTTCCCGCGCGCTGTTCGGGAGTGGAATTGTAGAGAGATGGTATGATTGTGGTTCGACGAACCCTCTGCCAAGCACTTAAATGTGAATTGAAGTGTAGTTATGTAGATGTAGATGTAGATGAAAGATTATGATGTGCTCGGTAGGAGAGTTTAAATTAGAAATGAGTTTTGATGCTGCTGATCAGGAAATTGATATTAACGAGACGAGATTGAACATAATTACATTACCAATGTATGTAGGTCTGAGTGGAGGGTCAGAGAGTTGTCATGTTAGGAATATAAACATGATATCGCTGTCTGACGACGAATTTGCAGTGATCGTCGAAAATATTTCGGGAGTCACTAACGAACAGAAAAATCAATTATACGACATTTTAATTAACAACAAAGAATACTTCGCGTGCGGGATTTTGAATACAAGGTCGATACGATTCCCCATGGGTCGTTTTTTGGGCCGGTTATCAGGTGCCGATAGCTCGGAGGGAAGCGGTACAGAAAGAAATAAACCGCATGGAAGAATGGGGCATTATTGAACGTTCTCAGAGCCAATATAATAACCCGGTCGCTTTGGTCAATAAGAAAGACAATAGCGTCAGGATTGTGATTGATGCCCGCGAACTTAACCAAGTAGTAAAGCGTGAGACGGACCGTCCGGAGTGTTTAGATGATGTGTTGCAGAAATCTCATGATGTACGGTACATGACAACCCTCGATATGACCGCTGGATACTGGCAGATAAGCCTCGAAGAGGAATCACGAAAACTGACAGCATTCATATTTGCAGGAAAGTGTTATGGGTATAAAGTTATCCCTTTCGGATTGAACACGTCTGTGTCGGTGTTTATCCAAGCGCTCGACATTGTTCTGGGAAAAGAACTGAGTTCCCGGATTACAATCTATGTTGACGACCTGCTGATAGCGACGTCATCATGGGAGGAACATTGCGAGCTCTTGAATGAAGTATTTCGAGCATTAAGACGCGGAGGGATGACCTTGAAATTAAAGAAGTCCAAGTTTGTGATGAAGGAAATTGAATTTTTAGGCCATATTATAACAACTTCAGGAGTTACCAAAGATCCGAAAAAATTGGAGGCGATAAGAAATTGTCCGCCACCGAGAACCAAATAACAATTACAAGCTTTCCTAGGTCTTTGCAATTTTTATCCTAAATATGTTGAAGAGCAAGCGTTCAATGATCCCGATTTGTGCGGCTTGTTAAAGAAAAACAATGTCTTTGTTTGGACCGAGAAGTGTCAAAGAGCTTTTGATAGATTGAAAGATGAGCTTGTGAAGGAAGTAGTACTGTATCATCCGGATTTAGCAATGCCATTTCACATGGGGACAGACTCGTGTGATTATGGAATTGCGGTGCACATTTTCCAAGAAGTAGGAGAAGGCGATACCAAGGAGTGTCGGTCCATTGCTTTTGCGAGCAGGACCTTGCCTAAATACGAAAGAAATTATACCGTTTCAGAGAAAGAGGCGATAGCCATTGTTTGGGGATTTAAAAAATTTAAAGTTTTTTTATGGGGGCGCAAAGTGCTTGTGCACACTGACCATAAAGCTTTTACGTTCCTAAAGACGTGTCGTTTATTACACGACCAGCTGAAAAGATGGGCGTTGTACATCCAGCAATTTGATGTCGAAATATGTCATGTGAAGAGAGTAGACAATTGCGTAGCTGACGCATTGTCAAGGTTACTGTGTGATCCTGGAGGAGTAATAGATAAAGATAGTACGGAAGGTGTGTCTAAAGTTATGTATTTCAAAGACGTGGAAGGGAAAAAGAAGGTGGAGAATCTGTGTAAAAATATGCGACATTATCAGAATGAAGACGAGTGTCTGAAATTTATAAAAACAGGTTACGACTCAAAAGATGAGAAAGGTGAGAAGTTGAAATATTACAAGATATATAAGGGTATTTTATATTCACGAAAGAATACAGAAAGAGAGGAGTGGCGTGTCAGATGCCCAAGTAAATATGTGTGCGAAGTAATTGACTATTTCCACTTAGCGTTTGGTCATTGCGGGGCAACGAAATGTGTTGACAAAATATCACAGTCCATTAGCTTCGATAATATGAGTAGGAAAGTGGTTGACAGAATCCGTACTTGTGACCGATGTGAGAAGGTAAAAGTAACGAATGCAACCAGTCGCGGCCCTATGCAAAGTATTCAACCGAAATATAATTTGGAAATTCTAGCAACGGATATTTACGGTCCTTTAACGAAGACATCTGGCAATTTTGCATACTTTTTGGTCGTGTTAGACACGTTTTAAAATTTGTAAAGTTATATGCTTTGCGTAAGGCTATGGACAATGCAGTATTAAGTAAATTTAGTGAAGATTATTTCGTGAAGATAGGTGTACCGAAGGCGATATTGTCCGATAACGGACCGCAATTTATTTCCAAAATTTGGAAAGAGGGGATGAGAGAAAGAGGAATAGAGGTTATTCACATATCGGCATATCACCCCTCCAGTAACCCTTCGGAGCGGTATATACGAGAATTAGGACGATACTTTCGAACATACTGCCACAACAACCACAAAGCCTGGGGCAGGTATGTAGAAGATATTGAAATGAATATGGACACATTATCTCATGAGAGTACAGGGTTCGCACCAGAGGAAATTATGTTGGGTGTTAAATCCAAGAGTATAGTAGAGGAAATAATTGATTTTCCACCCAGACAAGATGTAGGCATTATTCAGAAGAAAGCAATGGTGAGAGAAAAGATGAAGGCTCGGATTAAGAGGCACGATAAGAATCTGAAGCCAGCAAAATTTAATGTAGGAGACAAAGTCCTACTGAAAACTCACGAAAAATCGAGTGAAATTTACAATGAAATAGCGAAGTATAAATTGTTTATAATGGGCCGTTTAGAATTGAAAGTATTTCCCAACCTAACGCTTTCTACGTAGTGTACCCACAGTCAGACAAAAGATTAGGTGTGAGGAACATAATAGACTTGAAGCTCTGTCAGAGCAGAAATTTAAATTTTTTGTGTTGATGTGTTCATACACTGTTTGATTAAGAATGGATGAAGTCATTGATGTGGTACGAAAAGTACGTGCGAATATAATGGACACTAATATAAATAGTAGAGTATAGTAATGAACAAGATAATTAGGTTTTATTTACTAGCTATAGGATATATTTTGTGATTTGTAAAGTAAAATGAAAAATGACGTCTAATGTAATTAATATTAAGAGTGTACACTGTGTATTGTCAGTAAATGAAAATGGACTAAGACTGTTTATTTAAGTTACAGGTGGATATATACATTAAAATGGGCACTAATTAAAGTGCAGTAAATGCTAGTGGTGAAAGAGGTGCCTATTGGACATGGATAACATGCAGGCACCCAAAAGACAAAAGTTCTGTAACAAAAGGAGTGCAAAAGGCAGGGCACTAGCAATGTCATTTTCGTTGTTAACGGAGATTGAGAAAGGTTGTGGGCATACAACACCGACTAGCACAAATGTGTGTGCAAATGATACAAGTGCAAATATGTGTGTTGTAATTCTGGTTAATTTCAGGTGGACACAGTTATGTTCAGGCTGTGTGACTTAGTTAATATGTTCTTTGGTATAGTGCCAATTTTTATTGTTGTTGAATGGACATAGTTATGCACAGGCTGTGTGAATTAGTTGGTATGTTCTTTTGTTGTTTACGTGATAATTGGTTAAAACGGACACAGTTATGCTCAGGCTGTGTGAGCTAATTAATATGTGTTTTTGCTTAGTGCCACTATAGTTGCGATTAGGCATGGACACAGGTGGTATATGTTTGTGACCTAATTAATAGGGTTTTTTATCTGGTTGTGGTACAGTCTTACATTTAATTAATACAAAGTGATGATAAATTACTGTACCCACAATATTTACTATTGTTTGTTGTACTTCGCAGCTAATTGCTGCACTAATTTCGAATGGTGTAAAAACAATGTACAAGGAAAATAATTAATGTAAAGGATGTTTTTCAATAATTATGTATACAAAAGTATTGAATGTCAACTGTGTCATAGGTTACGTTTTACGGAAAGAATGAGTACTACTGTAATTTATGTTTGTTTTGAAGTGTTTTGAACGCGCAAGGGCTGGTTGTTGCGTTCTCTGCTGATAAAGATCAACGAAACGTGGGGCATATGTGACGCAACAACGCAGTCCTTGCTATGATTTTTTTCGCTCACTTAACATATGTAACTGTTTGTATACGATGTATTGTCCAGTGTAAATATCTATTGTAAATACTATGTTTAAATTATGTAATATTTAACGCCGGCAAGTCAGGGCATATTTAGTTAACGTTGAAGTCAGAGAGATTGCTTTTTCGTGCCTCTGTGCGCGGGAGCAGCAGTAGCAGTGACGCCGTGCTCGGAGTAAGAAGTACAGTCGAATGCTGCTATTCCGAGCTGTGTTACATCTAATGGCTAGTGTGTGGATCTAAGTACGACGAGAAAGTATTGGTCGGCATATCTGGAAGCATGGCCGGGCAAGTTATTATGGATTAATGGGCATAGTGCTGAAGGAACGAGGGCTTAAATGTGAAGCGCGCTGTGGGCCCAAGTCGCAACAGTAAAAGCCCGCTGCCGCATTGCGTCGTCGCCGTGGACTTCCGTCGATCCACCGACAACGAGTGAAGTAAGATCTACGTAAGTTTCGTAGGATAAAATTGTACAAGGCTTGCCAGTGACTGTGCTTTTCTCTGAAGTTGAACAATTAATAACAAGCACTTTATAATCGAAGTGTTGCAGTTACATTTCACCCGACAATAACACCAAGTAGGTTCCTTCCCATCCTTTCCTTACTGAACCGAGTGTGTCATGCCATCATCAAGAGAAAATGTGTTAATTATCAAATTATTTGCATAGACGGTGAAGAATAAATTTGAGACTGTTTTGAACGATTGGTTATCGTAGTTAATTGTTGCACTTAATAAGCTTACGCCAACCGTAGTAACTTAATAATAGACTGAAGAAATAAATTTGATTATTAAGATTTATTTCAATGCATATTCAGCTGAAGTTAGTTCAAGGATATTTCATGAAACTATAAAGCTTATTCCACCCGACAATCGCCAAGTTAATGAATTATTATCGTTCAAAACATAGTTAATAAATTATTGGCAATATATTTCATTATCAGTAGATTAAATTGTGCAAAGTACGTAATTTTAAAGTCTGAATGACAGTCCATTATTCAAAATCTCAATAGATAGTTATCTTTGTTGTCAGCATTGCACTTAGCTGACAAATTATGAACAAAATAATTGTCAAAATACTTATTGAAAGTTAACCATTAATGTTTAAGTGTAGTTAGATTGTTATGACATTATTTTGTATGACTGCTGAGCCTGGCACAGCACTTACGTAAAATTTCCTTTTCCACCTGCTGCGCTACAAACAGGTAAACTTTATTTTTGACACAATTATTCACGTACTTAACAGTACTGTCGCTCATCAGTTGAGCTGTCGACCGATTTTTTAATTACTTTTACAACTTCTAAATCTACATCTACATAACTACTCTGCAATTCACATTTAAGTGCTTGGCAGACGGTTCGTCGAACCACAATCATACTATCTCCCTACCATTCCGCTCCCGAACAGCGCGCGGGAAAAACGAACACCTAAACCTTTTTGTTAGAGCTCTGATTTCTCTTATTTTATTTTGATGATCATTCCTACCTATGTAGGTTGGCCTCAACAAAATATCTTCACATTCGGAAGAGAAAGTTGGTGACTGAAGTTTCTTAAGTAGATCTCACCGCGACGAAAAATGTCTTTGCTGTAATGACTTCCATCCCAATTCGCGTATCATATCTGCCACGCTCTCTCCCCTACTACGTGGTAATACAAAACGAGCTGCCCTTTTTTGCACCCTTTCGATGTCCTCCGTCAATCCCACCTGGTAAGGATCCCACACCGCGCAGCAATATTCTGACAGAGGACGAACGAGTGTAGTGTAAGCTGTCTCTTTAGTGGACTTGTTGCATCTTCTAAGTGTCCTGCCAATGAAACGCAACCTTTGGCTCGCCTTCCCACGATATTATCTGTGTGGTCTTTCCAACTGAAGTTGTTCATAAGTTTAACACCCAGGTACTTAGTTGAATTGACAGCCTTGAGAATTGTACTACTTATCGAGTAATCGAACTCCAACGGATTTCTTTTGGAACTCATGTGGATCACCTCACACTTTCGTTATTTAGCGTCAACTGCCACCTGCCACACCATATAGCAATCTTTTCTAAATCGCTTTGCAACTGATACTGGTCTTCGGATGACCTTACTAGACGGTAAATTACAGCATCATCTGCGAACAACCTAACAGAACTGCTCAGATTGTCACCCAGGTCATTTATATAGATCAGGAACAGCAGAGGTCCCAGGACGCTTCCCTGGGGAACAACTGATATCACTTCAGTTTTACTCGATGATTTGCCGTCTGTTACTACGAACTGCGACCTTCCTGACAGGAAATCACGAATCCAGTCGCACAACTGAGACGATACCCCATAGGCCCGCAGCTTGATTAGAAGTCGCTTGTGAGGAACGGTGTCAAAAGCTTTCCGGAAATCTAGAAATACGGAATCAACTTGAGATCCCCTGTCGATAGCACGTTGCACAAGAACGATGTTTTCTGAAACCATGCTGGTTACGTATCAATAGATCGTTCCCTTCGAGGTGATTCATAATGTTTGAATACAGTATATGCTCCAAAACCTTACTGCAAACCGACGTCAATGATATAGGTCTGTAGTTCGATGGATTACTCCTACTACCCTTCTTAAACTCTGGTGCGACCTGCGCAATTTTCCAATCTGTAGGTACAGATCTATCGGTGAACGGGCGGTTGTATATGAGTGCTAAGTAGGGAGCTATTGTATCAGCGTAATCTGAAAGGAACCTAATCGGTATACAATATGGACCTGAAGACTTGCCCGTATCAAGCGATTTGAGTTGCTTCGCAACCCCTAAGGTATCGACTTCTAAGAAACTCATGCTAGCAGCTGTTCGTATTTGAAATTCTGGAATATTCTATTCATCTTCCCTGGTGAAGAAATTTCGGAAAACATCGTTCAATAACTCCGCTTTAGGGGCACAGTCGTCGGTAACAGTACCATCGGCACTGCGCAGCGAAGGTATTGACTGCGTCTTGCCGCTTGTGTACTTTACATACGACCAGAATTTCTTCGGATTTTCTACCAAATTTCGAGACAATGTTTCGTTGTGGAACCTTTTAAAGGCATCTCGCATTGAAGTCCGTGCCAAATTTCGCGCGTCTGTAAATTTTAGCCAATCTTCGAGATTTCGCGTTCTTCTGAACTTCGCATGCTTTTTCCGTTGCCTCTGCAACAGAGTTCGGACCTGTTTTGTGTACCACGGGGGATCAGTTCCATCTCTTACCAATTTATCAGGTATGAATCTCTCAATTGCTGTTGCTACTATATCTTTGAATTTGAGCCACATGTCGTCTACATTTGCATAGTCAGTTCGGAATGAATGGAGATTGTTTCTTAGGAAGGCTTCTAGTGACATTTTATCCGCTTTTTTAAATAAAATTATTTTGCGGTTGTTTCTGGTGGATTTGGAAGAAACGGTATTGAGCCTAGCTACAACGACCTAATGATCACTAATCCCTGTATCAGTCATGATGCTCTCTATTAGCTCTGGATTGTTTGTTGCTAAGAGGTCAAGTGTGTTTTCGCGACCATTTACAATTCGCGTGGGTTCGTGGACTAAATGCTCGAAATAATTTTCGGAGAAAGCATTTAGGACAATCTCGGAAGATGTTTTCTGCCTACCACCGGTTTTGAACAAGTATTTTTGCCAACATATCGAGGGAAGGTTGAAGTCCCCACCAACTACTACCGTATGAGTGGGGTATTTATTTGTTACGAGACTCAAATTTTCTCTGAACTGTTCCGCAACCATATCATCGGAGTCTGGGAGTCGGTAGAAGGAGCCAATTATTAACTTAGATCGGCTGTTAAGTATAACCTCCACCCATACTAATTCGCACGGAGTATCTACTTCGACTTCACTACAAGATAAACCACTACTGACAGACACAAACACTCCACCACCAATTCTGCCTAATCTATCTTTCCTGAACACCATCTGAGACTTCGTAAAAATTTCTGCAGAACTTATTTCAGGCTTTAGCCAGCTTTCTGTACCTATAACGATTTCAGCTTCTGTGCTTTCTATTAGCGCTTGAAGCTCAGGGACTTTCCCAGCACAACTACAACAATTTACAACTACAATGCCGACTGTTTCTTGATCCAAGCACGTCCTGTATTTGCCATGCACCCATTGTGATTGCAGCCCTCCCCGTACTTTCCCAAGGCCGTCTAACCCAAAAAACCGCCCAGTCCACGCCACACAGCCTCCGCTACCCGTGTAGCCGCCAGCTGAGTGTAGTGAACTCCTGACCTATTCAGCGGAACCCGAAACCCCACCACCCTATGGCGCAAGTCAAGGAATCTGCAGCCAACACGGTCGCAAAACCGTCTGAGCCTCTGATTCAGACCCTCCACCCGGCTCTGCACCAAAGGTCCGCAGTCAGTTCTGTCAACGATGCTGCAGATGGTGAGCTCTGCCTTCATCTCGTAAGCAAGAGCGGTAGCCTTCACCAAATCAGGTAGCCGCTGGAATCCAGATAGAATTTCCTCAGATCCAAAGCGACACACGTCATTAGTACCGACATGTGCCACCACCTGTAGCTGGCTGCACCCTGTGCTCTTCATGGCATCCGGAAGGACCCTTTCCACATCAGGAATTACTCCACCCGGAATGCACACTGGATTTCTTCCCCTCCTTAGCCGACATATCCCTAAGGGGCCCCATTACGCGCCTAACATTGGAGCTCCCAATCACCAATAAGCCCACCCTCTGTGATTGCCCGGACCTTGAAGACTGAGAATCATCCTCTGAAACAGGGCAGGCAGCTGCATCTGGCTCAGCCAGAGACAGTGCCTGAAACCTGTTTGTCAGACGCACCGGGGAGGCTTTCTGATCAGCCTCCGGGGAAGTCTTCCGCTGCCTGCCACGCCTTGGAACGACCTCCCAATCAACCACAGGCGAGGGCTCAGCCCCACTGCGGGCAGCAACCGGGCCAACCACAGCGGCAGACCGATCTGGGGACAGACGGGACGAGGTTGACATCCCCGTGATACCCAAGTCCGGCTCCCCACAGTGGTGCCCATTGGCAACAGCCTCAAGCTGCGCGACCGAAGTCAGCGCCGCTTGCAGCTGTGAGCGAAGGGATGCCAACTCAGCACTCATCCGAACACAGCAATCACAGTCCCTGTCCATTCTAATCGATGTTGAACAACAGTTACTGAAACACAAGTCAGTGCCTAGATAACGCAAGGGAAACACGCAAAGAATGTATAAACTAACCGGTACCAATGCCTAACGACTGCGCTACAATCGGCCTGAATTTACGATTACAGTAACTAAAACTCGAAATTACACCTCCTATACGAAACTCACACGTAATTTAAGTAAGAATCTACGAAGTAAACACTAAAGCGCGATGCTACAACTCTCAAATACTATAATACGCCCGAAATTTATGAATTAAACAATGCAAGTACCCAAAAACACGCAAAGAAATTAAGAATTAAACTATGTAACAAATAAGTAAGCTAGGGGTATTCTACTTGCTGCTGCAGCTGCTTATCCAACGGCGGCAGGGAGCACAACTTAATCATTTCTTTCGGCAAAATTTCCACTGTCAAAATTTATTTCCAAATTATTTCCATTATTTCATTTACCGATCGTTATTGAATGAAATTACTCATTCAATAACGATCATGTTATAACGTTCCTGTTTCCTGCGGAATAATCATTATTTATTTCGGATTCGGTTGCCTTATCCCGACACGGGTCAAAATTCATAATTCACGGTCATTGTTAACTCGTAATTCCGCAAATCCCGGGAAGCAGGGGGGTGTTATACATTTTTCCGAGATGAATGCGATACACTTGACGTAAGGGAATGGCGTTGTTTGTTGTTGTTGTGGTCTTCAGTCCTGAGACTGGTATGATGCAGCTCTCCATGCTACTCTATCCAGTGCAAGCTTTTTCATCTCCCAGTACCTACTGCAACCTACATCCTTCTGAATCTGCTTAGTGCATTCATCTCTTGGTCTCCCTCTACGACTTTTACCCTCCACGCTGCCCTCCAATACTAAATTGGTGATCCCTTGATGCCTCAGAGCATGTCCTACCAACCGATCCCTTCTTCTGGTCAAGTTGTGCCACAAACTTCTCTTCTCCCCAATCCTATTCAATACTTCCTCATTAGTTATGTGATCTACCCATCTAATCTTCAGTATTCTTCTGTAGCACCACATTTCGAAAGCTTCTATTCTCTTCTTGTCCAAACTATTTATCGTCCATCTTTCACTTCCATACATGGCTACACTCCATACAAATACTTTCAGAAATGACTTCCTGACACTTAAATCTATACTCGATGTTAACAAATTTCTCTTCTTCAGAAACGCTTTCCTTGCCATTGCCAGTCTACATTTTATATCCTCTCTACTTCGACCATCATCAGTTATTTTGCTCCCCAAATAGCAAAACTCCTTTACTACTTTAAGTGTCTCATTTCCTAATCTAATTCCCTCAGCATCTCCCGACTTAATTAGACTACATTCCATTATCCTTGTTTTGCTTTTGTTGATGTTCATCTTATAGCCTCCTTTCAAGACACTGTCCATTCCATTCAACTGCTCTTCCAAGTCCTTTGCTGTCTCTGACAGAATTACAATGTCATCGGCGAACCTCGAAGTTTTTATTTCTTCTCCATGAATTTTAATACCTACTCCGAATTTTTCTTTTGTTTCCTTTACTGCTTGCTCAATATACAGATTGAACAACATCGGGGAGAGGCTACAACCCTGTCTTACTCCCTTCCCAACCACTGCTTCCCTTTCATGTCCCTCGACTCTAATAACTGCCAATTCGCTCCCTGTATTTTACCCCTGCCACCTTTAGAATTTGAAAGAGAGTATTCCAGTCAACATTATCAAAAGCTTTCTCTAAGTCTACAAATGCTAGAAACGTAGGTTTGCCTTTCCTTAATCTTTCTTCTAAGATAAGTCGTAAGGTCAGTATTGCCTCACGCGTTCCAGTGTTTCTACGGAATCCAAACTGATCTTCCTCGAGGTTGGCTTCTACTAGTTTTGCCATTCGTCTGTAAAGAATTCGTGTTAGTATTTTGCAGCTGTGACTTACTAAACTGATAGTTCAGTAATTTTCACATCTGTCAACACCTGCTTTCTTTGGGATTGGAATTATTATATTCTTCTTGAAGTCTGAGGGTATTTCGCCTGTTTCATACATCTTGCTCACCAGATGGTAAAGTTTTGTCAGGACTGGCTCTCCCAAGGCCGTCAGTAGTTCCAATGGAATGTTGTCTACTCCGGGGGCCTTGTTTCGACTCAGGTCTTTCAGTGCTCTGTCAAACTGTTCACGCAGTATCCGATCTCCCATTTCATCTTCATCTACATCCTCTTCCATTTCCATAATATTGTCCTCAAGTACATCGCCCTTGTATAGACCCTCTATATACTCCTTCCACCTTTCTGTTTTCTCTTCTTTGCTTAGAACTGGGTTTCCATCTGAGCTCTTGATATTCATACAAGTCGTTCTCTTATCTCCAAAGGTCTCTTTAATTTTCCTGTAGGCAGTATCTATCTTACCCCTAGTGAGATAGGCCTCTACATCCTTACATTTGTCCTCTAGCCATCCCTGCTTAGCCATTTTGCACTTCCTGTCGATCTCATTTTTGCGACGTTTGTATTCCTTTTTGCCTGCTTCATTTACTGCATTTTTATATTTTCTCCTTTCATCAATTAAATTCAATATTTCTTCTGTTACCCAAGGATTACTACTAGCACTCGTCTTTTTACCTACTTGATCCTCTGCTGCCTTCGCTACTTCATCCCTCAAAGCTACCCATTCTTCTTCTACTGTATTTCTTTCCCCCATTCCTGTCAATTGTTCCCTTATGCTCTCCCTGAAACTCTGTACAACCTCTGGTTCTTTCAGTTTATCCAGGTCCCATCTCCTTAAATTCTCACCTTTTGGCAGTTTCTTCAGTTTTAATCTACAGGTCATAACCAATAGATTGTGGTCAGAGTCCACATCTGCCCCTGGAAATGTCTTACAATTTAAAACCTGGTTCCTAAATCTCTGTCTTACCATTACATAATCTATCTGATACCTTTTAGTATCTCCAGGGTTCTTCCATGTATACAACCTTCTTTCATGATTCTTAAACCAAGTGTTAGCTATGATTATGTTGTGCTCTGTGCAAAATTCTACCAGGCGGCTTCCTCTTTCATTTCTTAGCCACAATCCATATTCACCTACTATGCTTCCTTCTCTCCTTTTTCCTACACTCGAATTCCAGTCACCCACGACTATTAAATTTTCGTCTCCCTTCACAATCTGAATAATTTCTTTTATTTCCTCATACATTTCTTCAATTTCTTCGTCATCTGCAGAGCTAGTTGGCATATAAACTTGTACTACTGTAGTAGGGCTTCGTATCTATCTTGGCCACAATAATGCGTTCACTATGCTTTTTGTAGTAGCTTACCCGCATTCCTATTTTCCTATTCATTATTAAACCTACTCCTGCATTACCTTTATTTGATTTTGTGTTTATAACCCTGTAGTCACCTGACCAGAAGTCTTGTTCCTCCTGCCACCGAACTTCACTAATTCCCACTATATCTAACTTCAACCTATCCATTTCCCTTTTTAAATTTTATAACCTACCTGCCCGATTAAGGGATCTGACATTCCACGCTCCGATCCGTAGAACGCCAGTTTTCTTTCTCCTGATAACGACATCCTCTTGAGTAGTCCCCGCCCGGAGATCCGTATGGAGGACTATTTTACCTCCGGAATATTTTACCCAAGAGGACGCCATCATCATTTAATCATACAGTAAAGCTGCATGCCCTCGGGAAAAATTATGGCTGTAGTTTCCCCTTGCTTTCAGCCGTTCGCAGTACCAGCACAGCAAGGCCGTTTTGGTTATTGTTACAAGGCCAGATCAGTCAATCATCCAGACTGTTGCCCTTGCAACTACTGAAAAGGCTGCTGCCCCTCTTCAGGAACCACACGTTTGTCTGGCCTCTCAACAGATACCCCTCCATTGTGGTTGCACCTACGGTACGGCTATCTGTATCGCTGAGGCACGCAAGCCTCCCCACCAACGGCAAGGTCCATGGTTCATGGGGGGGGGGGGGGGGGGGGAATGGCGTACACAGCGAGAAAATGCCAAATGTGGTACCGGTATTCATCTCTTAGAATTTTAAAGAGAACGTTATTGATGCCACACATCACTGATTCATAATCCGTACCCACACCTATAATATTGCCTAATTTAAGCCCTTTCTTCTCAGTTAGCGCAAATGAAGCATCAGCAATGCCCCTTGCATTCGTGTTTTTCAAACTACTTAATCCAAGAAATGTTAACACAATGTAAATTAATTTTACTTTAATTATACATTTATATCCTAGGACTGCTTTTACTGTGTATGGTTCAGTGTTTCAATGGTACACCGTACAAAGGAGGGAAAAAAACCGTATAAATGTACTGTTTAAACAATATGGTCGGCAACACTGGTGCCGACAGATCAATGCTAAGAACTCGCAGCCGGGCGATCCTAGTCTTCGTCGTAGAATAATGAGTCATGACACAGTAGAATCCCAATCCTAACAACAAAAAATTATGTTGTTCCATAAAAAAAAGTATCAGTCAAAAATCTAAGATACTAAGTGAATTTAATAAAATGTTGCAAAGTATTATTTGTCTCCAATTATGACGCTACTCGATGCTATTAATTGTTCAGCGTTGACGAAGTCTAAGAGTCACCAGGTCTAGCACGAGCCGCGTGGGATTAGCCGAGCGGTCTGAGGCGCTGCAGTTATGGACTGTGCGGCTGGTCCCGGCGGAGGTCCGAGTCTTCCCTCGGGCATGTGTGTGTGTGTGTGTTTGTCCTTAGGGTAATTTAGGTTCAGTAGTGTGAAAGCTTAGGGACTGATGACCTTAGCAGTTAAGTCCCATAAGATTTCATACACATTTGAACATTTTTGAATCTAGTACGAAAAGCAGTACAGGGTGATTCAAAAAGAATACCACAACTTTAGGAATTTAAAACTCTGCAACGACAAAAGGCAGAGCTAAGCGCTATCTGTCGGCGAATTAAGGGAGCTATAAAGTCTCATTTAGTTGTACATTTGTTCGCTTGAGGCGCTGTTGACTAGGCGTCAGCGTCAGTTGATGCTAAGATGGCTAAGATGGCGACCGCTCAACATAAATCAACTGTATGGAGAGTCCTACGAAAAAGGTTAGTTATGAAACCTTATCGTCTGAAATTGGTTCAAGCACTGTCTGCAGCTGATAAGATTAAAAGAATCGATTTCTGTGATTTTATCCTTGCTCAAATGGAAACAGATGAATCTTTCGTTTCAAAGATTGTGTTTAGTGATGAAGCACCTTTCCACACTAACGGGAAAGTCAACCGTCACAATGTCTGTATATGGGGCACTGAGAATCCGCGGGAAACAACTCAGTATGAACGTGACTCGCCTAAGGTGAACGTTTTCTGTGCCATTTCAACCAATAAAGTTTGTGGTCCCTTTTTCTTCGAAGGTGCTACTGTAACTGGACTACAGTATCTGGAGATGTTAGAGAATTGGCTGTTCCATCAGGTCGAACAAGAAGCACAACAATTCATATTTCAGCAGGATGGAGCGCCACCACATTGGCACTTATCTGTCCGTAACTACCTGAACGTCAACTACCCGAGGCGATGGATCGGCCGCCAGGCAGCCCGTGACAGAGCACTTCATCACTGGCCTCCAAGAAGCCCTGATCTTACCCCCTGCGATTTTTTCTTATGGGAGTATGTTAAGGATATGGTGTTTCGGCCACCTCTCCCAGCCACCATTGATGATTTGAAACGAGAAATAACAGCAGCTATCCAAACTGTTACGCCTGATATGCTACACAGAGTGTGGAACGAGTTGGAGTATTGGGTTGATATTGCTCGAGTGTCTGGAGGGGGCCATATTGAACATCTCTGAACTTGTTTTTGAGTGAAAAAAAAACCTTTTTAAATACTCTTTGTAATGATGTATAACAGAAGGTTATATTATGTTTCTTTCATTAAATACACATTTTTAAAGTTGTGGTATTCTTTTTGAATCACCCTGTAAGTTGGCAATACTGACTGAGGGTGGCCGTGGAGGTTGAGGATACCGCCACTTGTGGAGGCGTTAATACTTCAGGTAGTCGACAATGACCCTTGTATTAGCGTGGCCTTTTCACAGAGGACGCCGTGAGCATAAGCACGCTATCACCGCTTGGTATGTGGGCTGCTGCGGCGTGAGAAGGGGTGTAGGGAAAGCCAGTCCCGCCTCCGTCTCCCAGGACAGGAGGCACACTACACTCAACACTGAATTCACAGTGCCTGCTACAATGTCATTTTTAATAGCTGAGATTGACATCTCACGGAAACGTCTCGTTTCTGCCAGAAGTCATCCGAATTCCACTGTCTCTTTTTCTCTCAAAAAATTGTGCATATTGTACGCACGTTTAGTGAACGATCTGCAGTCATAGCTTAAAAAATATTCTTCCTGATATGCTAGCAGATACGGCTCCATCATTGAGCCGAAACATGTACTCCGCGCCCGATGGAGGCCTGCATTTCATTGTTAATCTTTCCGTGCTTCTAAATAAGAAACTCGATGGCATGTGGATAGGAAGAGGTGGATTAATCCAGATTGTCGTGTCTGAACCTACTACATTATTACCTGGGAGGGCATTTAAAAGCTCTTGCACCCTGAACACTAGTGCAAGATACTGAGAGTCTTGATGGCCGTACTGGGAAGTCTACGAAACCACAACCTGGTGGTTCAGCATTAGATTATGCTGAATATTTCACGTAAGAATCGATTTCAAGTGGTACTTTGCGTGTATCATTTTGTTGTGGATTTAATTCTGCTACTCACCTAGTAAACCCCCTTCGTACACGTCACAGCCGCTATCTCTATTTCCATTTTTACCTTACAGCTCTATTACTCTTTTCCGTTATCCTTCCTATTTAATCTTTCTTGCATTTCCCCGAAAAATTTACTTGAGTTCAGATTTGCATCTTTCTGTGATGTTACCATGGCTCTCTAATAGCACATCGTTTTACTACAATTTGATGGAAAGTTATATTGTGAAGAATGTACCTGTTAAGCTGCTAAAATTCTGACAATATAAAATAATTATATTCATTTATATATCATTTTATTATCATTTTTACTATTATTATTGTTATTGTTGTAGGACACGTTTTGCATACACACTGTAATATTAAGTGTAAAGATCTCTAGGGATGCTGCTTGGATGTAAGAAACTTCCAAAAGGCACATTTTTCTCAAATGAAATAAGTTTACAGGAATTGATTGTAATACGGTTATTTTATATACGTGTGGGAGCCTGAACACTAGCAATAGGAGCAGTGGAGGAGAAGACTCCCTGACCAGCACAGCAACGGCCGCGATTGGAATATCTTGACAGCAATGTACTCAGTGAGTGCTCTGACCTTTACGCCGGCACGGACACATATCGGGTCGGACCGCTGTAAATGACAAAGTGCATTTTATCTGCAACCATGTCGTTGTTAGTCATTTCGCGTAGTGAAATCCACATGTGCTTCTGACTGCCATTGTCGACCTGGAAATCTGAAGACGAAGTAAGTCGTTTTGTGAATAAGAAAATCTTGTAGCAGAACAAGAAGTAATGGGTTTCTTCTTTTGTAATATGGTTAATTTACTTAAATATACTGTGCTGGCTCAATATTAACGGTGCGCAGGAACCTGTAGATTTGGATTCGTTACATATAAAATACAATGAGCTAACGGCACAGACTCCTTTGAAACCACACTTCTCCCCATCATCGATTACAGCTTACATGACGAAAAAGGAGAAATAAAAAGGAAACTGCTCAATGATCAATATATAGCGTTTTTAATACTCGATGTCAAAACGATGCCGTCAAAATACGTTATCGTCTGTGGATAGTGATATCTCAGACATATTTCATCCATATTACAATGTAAATGGAGTAGATGTTGATCTTTTTTTGTGTTTGTAATCAATGTATCAGAAACGGTGAACGTGACATTGTGCATTGGCTTATGACTCGTCTACTCACCTGGCAAAGCTCGCCTCGTACACCTCCACAGCAACCAATTAACATTCAATCGGGAACTGATTAATTCGGCGTAGCATAAAATAGGAGTGTAATTAAAACCCAGCTCAAATGAAATAACGAGGTGTTAATTAATTGTATCGTTATTCTGCTCCAGTAAACAGTGACAGCTGAAGCGTTGCAGAATACACTAATCGCTAATACTCGCTGAACACTCATCGAACTCTTATGCCCAATCTCTTCTGATATATTCTGATTCAATGACTTGAACAGAAGATTTGTAAATCAGGTAAAAATCCGTAAACATAAGTGTAATCGACTCTGGGTATCAGTGAAGATTTTAAACTAGCCTTATATTGCACGACTTCCCTTTTAGGAAACTTCTTTCAGTTTGAAATAGCTACATTACAATGTGAAATTTTGATTTAATTGTTATTTATTCAATATTTTAGATTTGTTAGCATATGGGAACAACTTCAAAAAATGTTCAAATGTGTGCGAATACCTAAGGGACCAAACTGCTGAGGTCATCGGTCCGTAAACTTACACACTACTTAAACTAACTTATGCTAAGAACAACACACACACACATGCCCAAAGGCGGAATCTAACCTATGGTGGTAGGGGCCGTGCAGTCCATGACGTGGCGCCTCAAACCGCGCGGCCACTCCACGCGGCGGTAACAACTTCCCAGAAGAGATTGTTGTATATTTTTATTCACGTATATGTATGAAGAGGTTTGTCACATTAGAACATTTATTTCTAAATGCACACCAATGAAAAGTTTTATGCAAGGAATTTTTCATTTATTTACAATTTTTATCACATTTTCAGTCGCGCTCTTGAATTTGCAACCAAAGTGATAATCTGAGGTATGAAACTGTGCCAGAAACAGTTCTTAACTTCAGTGAAACAAATTCACCATGTGTTTCACACACTTCACTCTGGTAGTCTACAGCAAGCAACCTTGCACCTTCCTTTCTTATCCATGAAAGACACATGTCCTATGTCATCTAGTCACATATTTTTTACTCAGTACAGCAAATGGTCTTTTCTTTCCTTTGCTGTAGAGGTGCTCTCAGCAGAACTACTTCTCGGTCTCCATTGCTTATGTGCCGGCCGCTGTGACCGAGCGGTTCTAGACGCTTCAGTCTGGAACCGCGCGACCGCTACGGTCGCTGGTTCGAATTCTGCCTCGGGCATGGATTTGGGACTGATGACCTCAGATGGTACGTCCGATAGTGCTTAAGAGTCATTTTTTGCAACACTTTTACCCTAGAAAAAAGTCTGCAGCTCGTGGTCGTGCGGTAGCGTTCTCGCTTCCCACGCCCGGGTTCCCGGGTTCGATTCCCGGCGGGGTCAGGGATTTTCTCTGCCTCGTGATGACTGGGTGTTGTGTGCTGTCCTTAGGTTAGTTAGGTTTAAGTAGTTCTAAGTTCTAGGGGACTGATGACCATAGATGTTAAGTCCCATAGTGCTCAGAGCCATCTGAACCATTTGAACCCTAGAAAAAAACACCTTTACGTATGGCCTTCTTGAACTAGGCTAAAGGAATGTGCTATACCTATTCATTCCACATGCTAGTGCATGTCTACCATCAGACCAAGTACACAAAAAATGTGCTGTGGTATGGAATGTATACACTTACCAGCCAGGACATTATGGCCACCTACCTCACACCCGGTATGTCCACTTTCGGCTTCGATTACAACGACGACGCTTCGTTGCATAGAAGCAATCAGGCCTTAGTTGGTGGCTGAAGGGAGTTGGCACCACGTCTTCACACACAAGTCACCTAATTCCCGTAAATTCTGGTGATGGGGCGATGAGCTCTGATGCCACGCTCAGTCACATCCCAGATGTTGCGATTGGGTTCCGATTTGGCGAATTAGGACCAGACATCAATTGGAACCCACCACTGTGTTCCTTGAACCACTCCATAAAACTCCTGGCCTTGTCGAAAAATGCCACCGACGTTGGGGAAAATGATTGTCATGAAGGGGCGTACATGGTGTACGATACTCCTTGAAGGTCATGGTGTCTTTCTCAAGCTGCGCTGGACTCATGGATACCCACGTGAATGTTCCCCAGATCGTGATGAGGCTGCCCCCAGCTTGTCTCCGTCCCACAGTGCAGGTGTCAAGGAGCTGTTCTCCTGGAAGACGATGGACTCGCGACCTCCCATCGGCATGATGAATGAAGTATGTTTAGGTTTATTAGTGTTTCGTCCTCTATCAGGCTATCACCGAATCCACAAGATCTACATCTCCTATGAACCCATTATTCATTATATTGTGCAGCCACCCTGTGATGAATTATCTTGACTGATTTCCTCAACTTCTTGTCATCTCTTTATACTTCACTCTTTGGGTTTTCTGCCACAATAATGCTGAATAATGTCACAAGCTGCTGTCATGCTACTTTACAACGGAATAACGTAATTTCGAATGAAACACTGTCTTTCATTTTTTCCTATCCTTTCAGATCTCTTGACTTTCTTGGCACTATCAAACAAACATGCATTTTAACGGATGTATCGAACAGTACCTACTCGTATGCTATAGGTCAGTGTTTCTGCTAGTTCCAGTTGCAAAGCTTCACTGCGCAACAAGATGTCAAAAATATTTTATAGTTTCTGTGCTCTATTAGTGCACTAGCGAGACTTAGCACAATATTTTCACTGCCTTTTCTGTCAGAAAGATGTTCAGTTTGGCTGTTCCCGTCAGTATATAGCTCGAAGTTACATGCTAAACCATTCACCTCAGACGGTATACACTTTTTGTAGTCCCATCTCTTTGGTTTTTTATTGTTCCGTTTCATTTAGTGGCGAACTTCGAATGGTACATTCTGATCATCAAGGATTTTTCGAACACATACCCTGTTTGATAATAAAGCCCATCATTCCGTTTCCAAAGAAGTATGTTAATACTCTTTTGGACGTCGTATCTGACAAGGTACATAAACTATACTAGCCAATTTTGGCATGCACAGATCTTTTCGACAATTCTTCCAACGGAATTGAAGTTTAAACTCTTCATTGGGCTTTGAAGCACTCCTTTGTTCTGCAGCAACAATGATTTGTCGATGTAGTACATAGTTTTCCTCTTGGTCTTCTCCTTCGTCAACATATTTTTCTTCTTTACCACCGTCATCAGTCTCAACTACTACTACAATGGAATGTCCAATATCACGTCCAGACAGCTCTCTCATCTTTTTAGTCATCTGTCAGAGTAATCTAATTCCGAATCACCAGTTTCTTCAGTAATATTCATAAATGAATATGTAGCCCCATAGAAGGATGAAGCTGGAATTGGTACTGAGTATACCACATGAAAGTAACGAATAGTACTGTACTGAATTTGCGGACGCTGAATAGAGTTATGATCACAGCACTACGAGCACAGTGTTACCGTGTGGAAAAAAACTAAATTCATCGTTCAGTTCCAGAAACACGAAAACATTGATTGTTCTTTCATCGATCGTCATATTACAGACCTCATAAATTCCAGTTCTTTAGATGTGATGCAAGTGGACGATAAAATTTCCTCTATCAGTTGCTTCCCCATGCATTTTCGTTGAATCGACCTTCAACGAATATGATCGATTTTCGACTTGTCTACCAATATAACGTCTCTAAATAAGTGTAGCTCCAAGCAGACAGACTGTGTGTTCCCAGAGGCCAATGAGTAGTTTTCTTAATATTATTTGTAATTTACAGTTTGTTGCCTAACGGCAACAACACGCAATAGAGGGCTAGTTAGAGAAAAATTGGTGGATGGAGAGTTAACCCACCTCCTTATATATACTAGTTTCCTAGCTTACTAAGACTCTCATTCTAGTATCAATTAATGCATAGGTATATAAAATACATGTCGTCACAATTACACACTAACGTTCGTTTTATATGCAACACGATCCATTATAAATGTCAATAATCTTTTTTATGCTGAAGTCCACAGCACAGTGATTTTTCAAAGAAGTTATTTTCCTGGATGAGGCTTTTCTTAATATGAAATAATCTCTTTCTTACATATCAGTTGCTACTAGGTAATTTCGCCCCCTTTGACGTCACATAAAACGATTACGTAAAATACTTACAGCACCTCATGATCATTACAGCAGTGCTGAAAAAACAGCATGTAACGGGCTCAATACCAATAATGTGCAGACACAACAATCAGATATGTGAAGTTTTAGATGCACAACGAAAAAATTGCACCCACACGCGAGTTACATCGAAGTGCTGGCATACACAATACAGTTAAGTCGATAAGCCTAGATTATTTGATCAAAAGTATCCGGACACGCCTACGTAGTGCAAAATTGAGCGCTAGATGTCATGAGAGAGTAAAAGGAAGCGGGGAATATTCTGGTGTCAGTCGAGAAGCAGTAACAGCAGAATCAGTCAGTCAGTAGACCTCAGTAACTTTGAACGTGGACTAGTCACTGGATAATTGGAACGGCGCTGCAGAGATGCTGAAAAGATCAGTTAGTAAAACGTCACCAGCTTGTGAGTGAATGACATCAATAGTACGCGTTTCGTAATAACCTATCATCAGATCTACATCTACATCTACATGCATATTCCGCAAGCCACCGCATGCAAAATGTAAGTTGGCGGAAGTAGAATCGCTCTGTACTCAGCGTGATATGCCGGTTTTCTAAATTTTCTGTATACCGTTCCTCAAGAAGAACGTAGTCGTCCCTCCAGTGATTCCCATTTGAGTTCCCAAGGTATCTCCGTAATACCTGCACGATGTTCGAACTTCCGGTAACAAATCTAGCACCCCGCCCCTGAACTGCTGTCTTCCTTTAATCCGACCTGGTGCAGATCCCAAACACTCAAACATCATCTCCGTAATACCCGCACGTTGTTCAAACTTCTGGTAACAAATCTAGCACCCCGCCCCTGAACTGCTGTCTTCCTTTAATCCGACCTGGTGCAGATCCCTAACACTCAACCATCTCCGTAATACCTGCGCGTTGTTCAAACTTCCGGTAACAAATCTTGCACCCCGCCCCTGAACTGCTATCTTTCTTTAATCCGACCTGGTGCAGATCCCAAACACTCAAACATCTCTGTAATACCTGCACATTGTTCAAACTTCCGGTAACAAATCTAGCACCCCGCCCCTGAACTGCTGTCTTCCTTTAATCCGACCTGGTGCAGATCCCAAACACTCAAACATCTCCGTAATACCTGCACGTTGTTCAAACTTCCGGTAACAAATCTAGCACCCCGCCCCTGAACTGCTGTCTTCCTTTAATTCGACCTGGTGCAGATCCCAAACACTCAAACATCTCCGTAATACATGCACGTTGTTCAAACTTCCGGTAACAAATCTAGCACCCCGCCCCTGAACTGCTGTCTTCCTTTAATCCGACATGGTGCAGATCCCAAACACTCAAACATCTCCGTAATACCTGCACGTTGTTCAAACTTCCGGTAACAAATCTAGCACCCCGCCCCTGAACTGCTGTCTTTCTTTAATCCGACCTGGTGCAGATCCCAAACACTCAAACATCTCCGTAATACATGCACGTTGTTCAAACTTCCGGTAACAAATCTAGCACCCCGCCCCTGAACTGCTGTCTTCCTTTAATCCGACCTGGTGCAGATCCCAAACACTCAAACATCTCCGTAATACCTGCACGTTGTTCAAACTTCCGGTAACAAATCTAGCACCCCGCCCCTGAACTGCTGTCTTCCTTTAATCCGACCTGGTGCAGATCCCAAACACTCAAACATCTCCGTAATACCTGCACGTTGTTCAAACTTCCGGTAACAAATCTAGCACCCCGCCCCTGAACTGCTGTCTTTCTTTAATCCGACCTGGTGCAGATCCCAAACACTCAAACATCTCCGTAATACATGCACGTTGTTCAAACTTCCGGTAACAAATCTAGCACCCCGCCCCTGAACTGCTGTCTTCCTTTAATCCGACCTGGTGCAGATCCCAAATACTCAAACAGGATTCAACAAGGGTCTCACTAATATCCCACGTGCGGCCTCTTTTGCAGATAAACCACAATTTCCTCAAAGTCTCCCAATAAGCCGAAGTCGACCATTCGCCTTCCCTACCACAATCCCCACATGCTTATTCCATTTCATACCGCTATTTTTTTCGTGGAACTGTGGAGTACTTATGGCCTGACGTGATCAGTAGTAATCAGCCACTTTGACCTCCAATAACTCATGTACTATTGTAGTTACATGCCTGTAATTCGTACCAATTTAGGTTTACACTAATAGCTTCCGAATGACACATCGATAGACCAAATCGGATGAACCGTCTAGATTTTGGAAGTATAATTTGTATAATTTACAGTCAGATACTGAACTTGGAAAACTAATAGAGATATTGAAAATCTGATTACACCATCAAAATCATCGTGCAAATAGTGGTAATGTACATGTTTCTTTTTGAGTAATCATGATTCATCTGGCTATTATTAATTTCTACATGAACTGTTAAATGTCTGCCATTATGGTTTCACAAAGTCTGCCATCTTTGGCACTCTCGTCATACAAATCTCCTCCATCGATACAAAGCACGGTCCTCGTCACAGCCTGGCTAACGTTTGGCACCACGCTGCCGCCGACGAGTCACAGCCCGCCGACAGGCCCCCGCTCAGCCACGCCAACTCCGAACTTAGAATATTTCCAGGGCGCCACATCTCGCCTGTTACCTCACACACCTCCACTTATTAACATTCTGGCTTACCAGAATGTTCAAAAGTAGCACCCAACAGTTCATTCAGTTCATACAAGTACATATAAAACAAATTACAAAAAAAAGAATCAAATGACGAAAACGCCAGGCCAATAGCGTTTGCAAATTTTTTGTAGTGGTGTGGGAGCAGCATGAATTTCGAAATAACTTTAACACAAATTGTGAACAAAATGGCATATTAAATAAATGCCTGCATTTCAGTTATGCATAAACAATTTTTTTTTGGACGAGATATAAAACTTTTTAAATGCACTTTCTGCTATGTCCGATTTTGTAAGCACTTCTTGTGCCACTCAGCGCTAAGGCGCCTTCTTGCACTAATTTTTTCTGTCGCTCTACACACGCTCACACGGAGTTTAGCACGAAGCATTGATCAACTCACATCAGTCTTTGACCAAGTGCCTCGCAGAAATTGTGTCTGCATCTGATTTCCGAGCTTCACCGTTTATCGTGACAAATCTGTCTACAACGAAAACCAAAAGTAGAAAGCCATCAACAAACTATTTCACAAAACCAAACTCGCCAAAGATTCCCTTCAGTAGAAAACGATAATTAAGGAACAAAGTCACAAGGCAAATGACTGAATCGCAGTAAGCTCAAATTCCCATAAGTTATATTTAATTGACTTTAATAAATCCTTCCTACCTCCACACACCAAAAAATGCATGCACATACAATTAAAATTTTAATACCCTTCAAATTGACCACTAAATTCTTTGCCACACTGTTATACAAAGCATAAATCAATACATGTTTTACTCAAATCCAAGAGGTCACTGACATCCACGCACCCTCAGTCCCTAAACCTCCCCCTCTTGCACATGTACAGTGCCCCAATAAACTAAAAAATTACTAATGAATCCTCAAGTAAACATATAAATTATCCCTCCAAAATTACTATGACCAATTACAAAATAGAACAGCTTTTCATTTCTCCCTTTTCTCTTCCAATTCTAGCGTACGCACGTCCTGTTCTATCCATTCCTCAATCTCATGTTCATCCCAAAATAATTCATTAAATATTTCCTTCGCCCCAAATTCGTTCCTTCCCTTTTCTAAACCCCTAGCAATTTTAAACTTCCCTCGTTTCCACAGATGCGGTAGCAGCGGCCGTATACCATAGTAACGCCAATCAGTCACACTAAAATTACAGTCTTCCATTATATACTAGTTCGTACAAACTTCATTACACAAACTATCCCCGTCCACACTATTTACTTCAGTCCCCTTGTAAGTAGGCTGTTTAGGTTTTTTTTATTGGTAACGCCACGTAGCGCTCTGTATGAAAATCACTGGCTGTGCTGTGTGCAGTATGTGGCTGGTTTGCATTGTTGTTGGCTATTGTAGTGTTGGACAGCTGGATGTTAACAGCGCGTAGCGTTGCGCAGTTGGAGGTGAGCCGCCAGCAGTGGTGGATGTGGGGAAGTGAGATGGCGGATTTTTGAGAATGGGTAATCTGGAGGTGTGTCCATCAGAAACAGTACATTTGTGTGAATGGATGTCATGAACTGCTATATATATTATGACTATTAAGGTAAACACATTGTTTGTTCTCTATCAAAATCTTTCATTTGCTAACTATGCCTATCAGTAGTTAGTGCCTTCAGTAGTTCGAATCTTTTATTTAGCTGGCAGTAGTGGCGCTCGCTGTATTGCAGTAGTTCGAGTAACGAAGATTTTTGTGAGGTAAGTGATTTGTGAAACGTATAGATTAATGTTAGTCAGGACCGTTCTTTTGTAGGGATTATTGAAAGTCCGATTGCGTTGCGCTAAAAAAAATATTGTGTGTCAGTTTAGTGTTGATCAGAATAGGTAAAGAGCGAAATGTTTGAGTACGTTCAGCTTTGCTCAGCTGTTTGAAAACCAAATAACGTAAGGGATTTACCAGCACCGTAATTCATTAGTTTTTCTAAGGGGACGTTTCACCCTCTAAATTTTCTGTTAGTTCTTCCACACTTTACGCTGATTCACTACCCACGGAATCCACAACATTACTGTTTTTCCCCTCCAAAATATCAACACTTGCAGCTTCAACAAAGTTACACATCAAGACACTGTTAAACACTTTATCTTCCTGAAATAATACATGGATGCCTAAACCATCACCACCATAAATATCTTATCTGCTGATACACCATTTAAATCACTACATCAACTCACATCAGAAACTTTACTTTCCTCCGTTGACAAATTAAATGTACTTGAATCGTACACAACTTTATCCTCCGCCGCAACATTACACACATTGCTGCTACCTTGTCATAAAATTTTCGGAATTCGAGACTTGCTACATTCCGCTGTGATCGGACAAAAAACAGCACACACTGCCATTTCTACACGTTTTCCATCCAGACTAATCCCTGATCCTACTTTAAATACGTTCTCACATTCATACTCTGACAAATTTTTTAGATCCACTCATTCATCAACAAGTTTCGTTTCGCCTTCATTCGTAACTAGAAACGAGTAAATTCTTTCCTCCGAAGTATTAATACCAGTAGCTATTCCATCATTACATAAATTACCATTACTCTGTTCCTTTAAACAGAAATCATTTACCTCCACCAATACATTTTTAACTTCAACTGTTGGCGAGACCAATGCTAAGCCTCCCTTAGTAACATTGACGCTTTCCGCCGAAACACAGTCACCCTCACTTGCAGCTGGCGAGACCTAAGCTACGCCGCCTTCACTAACACTCACGATTTTCACCGACTCACAAATACTTGCTAATACAACACCTTCCTTACTGCCATAGATACTACTTGTAAAAGCTCTTCGGAACTCTCCACACAATTTGCTTACACAAACTTCATTTCCTCTTTAACTTGTTTTTGAACCATTGAACCTTTCCATTCATCACCATTCACACACTCATTCATTACACATTCATAGCTTACATCATTCTCCGCAAATTTATTCCCTTAATTTTACTTAAGTCTCTCACAAATCTATGCTTCCGCCTTTGCCGCCTGCTTTTATTGAAAGTGCCTACATAGCCTTCCTCTTTAACTTACTCCATATTAAATATTTGTTGCCTTTCTCCAAACCTATCAACATTTCTCCCATTACCATTATCTCCAGTCCTTTTCATCGCCTGTTCAGATCGCCATCCCCGGACATGAGATGTGGTGAACATCGGTCTCCCGACCGGTTGTTATGCGATTAGAGTTCGCGCAAATTACCCCCGTCAAATCTGCGTCCTTTACTTGGGTCCTGTTCACGGACGTTATCACTCCTGTTCGTTCTCTGACCATTCTGCTCATTCCAGCTACCATCTTCCTGAGAATTCCGTTGATTTCTCTCACGATTATTATTTTGGTCATGATTATTTGGATTCCCATTCTGATAACTACCACCCAGTTTGCTCTGAGGTTTGAACTTTAAAGCCCTCTCTAATTTTTCTACAAATTCTAGAAATTCGTCCACGGAATCACATGGACTATGGACAAGATCCCACTGCAGATTTTCGGGTCATCGCCTTTTTAAAGAGGTGATTTCCGTTAAAACTCCCAATGGATGTTTCACATGCATAAGCTTGCCAAGTTCCCGCTTGCAAAAATCTCTCATCATCCCATTACTGTACTTGTAACTCGGCTCATTTAAAAATTCATGTCTGTTTTGCCTCGCTCCAAAATTTATTCAAAAAACACTTTTAGAACTCTTCGTATGATTCGCACGAACATTTAACATTTGCCCAAGACTGTGGGTCTCCCGCCAAATGCTGTTTAACGTATTTTATTTTCGTTTTGCTCGACATGCCGTGAACAAAGGCGTCCCTATACGCAGCCAAGAAATTTACTGGGTGATATCTTCTGTCATCTGTATAACATTTCTCAGATCTGATATTTTCCCAAGGGATATTTATAACCGGCGTTGCCTGCTTGGAGGCTAACGAATTTAAATCACTTTTTATCTATTGCATTTGTTTTTTAAATTCATTTTCAATAGTGATACTGGACTGTATTTCATCTTTAATTTTGCCCACTTCTTCCCCCCCCCCCCCTCACCTACACGATTGTCAATGTCACTAATTGCTAAATTTATATCGCTTCATGAGCATCTTGCGCTTGTATGCAGTCGCTTACCTTGCCCCCAGTTCCGTCCGTATCTTATCCATTTTTTCCTCAAAATCTTTTGCCACTTATTCGATTTTCGATTTTACTATAACCACTTCATCTGTAATATTCCCCATATCCATTCGGACACATTTTAATTTATCATCAATTGCTTTTTCGAGGTTACCCATAATTTTTTCAACTTACTCTTTCACAGCGGAAACTATTTCAGTTCGCATTGTACTCATATCAATCCGAATTATATTCGTAACTGTTTTGCAATGTGCCCATATCTGTTTCCAATGTACCCGTATCTGTTCGAATTGTACCGATATTATTTGCCATTGTATTCATATTATTTCCCAATCCCTGGATCATTTGGATTAGGTGAGACGTCATATCTCCCCCTCATTCATTCCCCTTGCCTAAATTCCTACTAGTTACACTTTCCCCCTCTGATTTAGGACTAACCGGCTCACTTCCGTTTTCAAAATTACACATACTAGGTGGCTTTTTTATATTTACGAGATCTATAAGTGGCGTCTGAACTTCAGAGTTAAACACTATCTCACTATTTGCGCAGGCACTTATCTGATCTGAGATGGTTCCCTCTGCCATGGTGATGCCGTCAGTCGTAGTGGAAATCGACACTGAAGACTGCCCTGGAGTACTCAAAGAAGCTGCCGTCGTACTGCTGTTGTACTGCATCTGCCACTGGAGAAGTCACCTGATGTAGGGTAACTGTAGTTGCTGCCTGTTGCCGAGTGTTCCAGCCGTCTCTGATACCGCTGTACGTTAAATGCGCTAACCACTACTGTTCCCTGCACTCAACTTATTTAGACTCTGCGCCCCCACACTAACTGCCTTTAACGTGATAGATTAGGACCTCTATCGATAGCATGTGTTAATTGTGGAAATTACTGTGTACTGCTGGATCTACGGTATATAACATGAATATACACTTGAATCGAATGCTCAAAGGTTCCTGTCACTCAGAAATTGCGAATTTTGAATTTAACGTAGAAATTTATAAATGAAAGATTTCAATTAAATAAAATCTACAGGTACTATTTTTAACGATTTTAAATTATGGGTACAATAGCAAAATTACCTTTAAGAATGCCGTTTATTACTGCAAACACTTATTGATGTCGATGATCCAGCAATTAAATAAAACATAAGCTGAATAAAAGGGAAACAATAGATTCCTACTGCGCGTATTAGTTGTAACAACATAGCTCGCGAGATATTCGCTTCGAAACGCATACTACGTCTTCACTGCTGAAGCCACGGAAGTCTCACAAGTACTCAAGTCAACACTACGAAACATTTCTATTTCCGGCGACCACGTGCAAACTCTTCCACTCTCCAAGTTTATACAAGAATATGCAGCCTACAGTTGCAGGTTAACTTTATCGTTTACCTAGGTTTCGACGTTAGTAATTACGTCTGCTTCAGAACATACAATATTATTTAAATGTTTGCCTGAAAAGACCATGTCCTAAGTCAACTTTATAAAACTTGATGCATAACCATAAGGTTTTGTCACTTCTATTAAACAAGCTGTAGCAAATTCGCTTTAAGCCCTAAGTAAACGATAAAGTTAACCTGCAACTGTAGGCTGTATATTCTTATATAAACAATATCAGTTGCTGTCGATGCATAAAAATGTTAAAAATTACTCTCCAAGTCTTCTATTAAACAAGCTGTATCAAATTCACTTTAAGGCCTAAGTAAACGATAAAGTTAACCTGCAACTGTAGGCTGTATATTCTTATATAAACAATATCAGTTGCTGTCGATGCTTAAAAATGTTAAAAATTACTGTCCAAGTCTTTCCCGCGACTGTCCCCCACTGTGTCCCGTCCAGCCCTCCCCTGTCCAGCACTTCCATCCAGTATCCTCTTTAACGAGCACTGTGATTGGCTCGAGTGCTCCCGCCATGTCTTCAAGCCAACGCACACTCACAAACATATTGAAACACATACGAAATACTGGATTTACATTTAAATAACTTGAAATTAAATAAATATTTCTACACCTGGACGATAAATACGCTCTAGCACACATTAAATACATAAACAAATGAAAGAAACGTATATGAAGAGAATATGAACAGCAGGTAGGCCAGTAGCCTAATGTCTCTGTGCTTTCTAAAACGCAGTAAATATTTAACCTATTTCCTCATGAATAGTGTATATAGGACATAAACAAAGACATAGAAGAATAAATATATTTATAAGCAAGCTGCTACCGTTTATTCGTGTAACTGTGGAGTACTTATGGCCTGCCTGATTAATAGTAATTGGCCACTTTGACCTCCAATAACACACGTACTATTCAAGTTACATGCCTGTAATTCATACCAATTTAAATTTACACTAATAGCTTTCCAAAGACATGTCAATCGACAAAATCGGATGAACCATTTAGATTTTGGAAATTCGTTGCTGAGTGTTACTTGTACAGGGTGATTCAAAAAGAATACCACAACTTTAAAAATGTGTATTTAATGAAAGAAACATAATATAACCTTCTGTTATACATCATTACAAAGAGTGTTTAAAAAGGTTTTTGTTTTCACTCAAAAACAAGTTCAGAGATGTTCAATATGGCCCCCTCCAGACACTCGAGCAATATCAACCCGATACTCCAACTCGTTCCACACTCTCTGTAGCATATCAGGCGTAACAGTTTGGATAGCTGCTGTTATTTCTCGTTTCAAATCATCAATGGTGGCTGGGAGAGGTGGCCGAAACACCATATCCTTAACATACCCCCATAAGAAAAAATCGCAGGGGGTAAGATCAGGGCTTCTTGGAGGCCAGTGATGAAGTGCTCTGTCACAGGCTGCCATTCTCTGTAAACTGTTTATACCAACGTTTAATACACCACCTATCAGGAGGTTTAACACCATACTTCGTTCGAAATTCACGCTGAACAACTGTCGTCGATTGACTTCTGCCGTACTCAATAACACAAAAAGCTTTCTGTTGAGCGGTCGCCATCTTAGCATCAACTGACGCTGACGCCTAGTCAACAGCGCCTCAAGCGAACAGATGTACAACTAAATGAAACTTTATAGCTCCCTTAATTCGCCGACAGATAGTGCTTAGCTCTGCCTTTTGTCGTTGCAGAGTTTTAAATTCCTAAAGTTGTGGTATTCTTTTTGAATCACCCTGTAAAATTTACAGTCAGATACTAAACTTTAAACTAATCAAGATATTGAAAACCTGGTATTATACCATCAGAATCATTGTGCAAATAATGGTAACGTACATGTTTATTTTTAAGGTATCATGATTCCTCTGCCTATTATTAATTTCCAAGTGAACTGTGAAATGTCTGCCATTGTGGTTTCACAAAATCCGCCATCTTTGGCACTCGTAGCATACAAATCTCCCTCGTTGACACAAAGCACAGGCCTCGTCACAGCGTCAGCATGGAATTCCCATCCATGCGGGCGGCCTGGACCACGCGCTTGGGCTACCCCTCTTGCCCCAGCTAAAGTTCGGCACCACTCGGCCGTCGACGAGGCATGGCTTGCTGAGAGGCCACGTCAACTCCGAACTTCGAATATTTTCAGGGCGCCACAACTAGCCCGTTACCTCACAGTCTGCAAACGGATACCCAACAGAATCAAATGGTGGGAATTATCCAAGTTCTTGAAGTCCTGCTGTATATATGTTTATTGAATTTCATACTGTTTGCAGTAAACGGTTCACCTTGTGTTTGGACGCCCATGTTATCTGTTTAGTATTGACAACTGGTACACAACTTATTTAACAGTAGTTACCTGTGTGAATAAGGTTTTCCTGTTTTGGAAGCGAGATATAACAAGGAGTGTATATCTAAATATTCAAATTCTAAAGGTGGCAGGGGTAAAATACAGGGAGCGAAAGGCTATTTACAATTTGTACAGAAACCTGATGGCAGTTATAAGAGTCGAGGGACATGAAAGGGAAGCAGTGGTTGAGAAGGGAGTAAGACAGGGTTGTAGCCTCTTCCCGATGTTGTTCAATCTGTATATTGAGCAAGCAGTAAAGGAAACAAAAGAAAAATTCGGAGTAGGTATTAAAATTCATGGAGAAGAAATAAAAACTTTGAGGTTCGCCGATGACATTGTAATTCTGTCAGAGACAGCAAAGGACTTGGAAGAGCAGTTGAATGGAATGGACAGTGTCTTGAAAGGAGGATATAAGATGAACATCAACAAAAGCAAAACAAGGATAATGGAATGTAGTCTAATTAAGTCGGGTGATGCTGAGGGAATTAGATTAGGAAATGAGGCACTTAGAGTAGTAAAGGAGTTTTGCTATTTGGGGAACAAAATAACTGATGATGGTCGAAGTAGAGAGGATATAAAATGTAGGCTGGAAATAGCAAGGAAAGCGTTTCTGAAGAAGAGAAATTTGTTAACATCCAGTATTGATTTAAGTGTCAGGAAGTCATTTCTGAAAATATTCGTATGGAAGTGAAACATGGACGATAAATAGTTTGGACAAGAAGAGAATAGAAGCTTTCGAAATGTGGTGCTACAGAAGAATGCTGAGGATTAGATGGGTAGATCACATAACTAATGAGGAAGTATTGAATAGGATTGGGGAGAAGAGAAGTTTGTGGCACAACTTGACCAGAAGAAGGGATCGGTTGGTAGGACATGTTCTGAGGCATCAAGGGATCACCAATTTAGTATAGGAGGGCAGCGTGGAGGGTAAAAATCGTAGAGGGAGACCAAGAGATGAATACACTAAGCAGATTCAGAAGGATGTAGGTTGCAGTAGGTACTGGGAGATGAAAAAGCTTGCACAGGATAGAGTAGCATGGAGAGCTGCATCAAACCAGTCTCAGGACTGAAAACCACAACAACAACAACAACAACAAATATCTAAATGCGTGCCTGTGCTCTCTTCAATAACCACAGGTTTGATTTTCTGGCTGTCTCCTGGTATTTAGGTAAAGTGTTCAGTGGGAAAAAGCAGGGGCTTGAAACTTCCTGGCAGATTAAAACTGTGTGCCCGACCGAGACTCGAACTCGGGTCCTTTGCCTTTTGCGGGCAAGTGCTCTACCATCTTTTGTTTATCTCATTTTGTTCGCTTTTGTTCGTTGTATCTGCTCGGGGCGGACGTGGTAAGACATCCGTTTAAGTTCGTTGTTGATCGGTTAACTCAGTTTTTTTATTACAGAGGGCAGCTAACCCTCTGACCGAACACGCTGAGCTACCGTGCCGGCTATCATCTGAGCTACCGAAGCACGACACACGCAGTTTTAATCTGCCAGGAAGTTTCATATCAGCGCACACTCCGCTGCAGAGTGAAACTCTCATTCTGGAAACATCCCCCAGGCTGTGGTTAAGCCATGTCTCCGCAATATCCTTTCTTTCAGGAGTGCTAGTTATGCAGGGTTCGCAGGAGAGCTTCTGTAAAGTTTGGAAGGTAGGAGACGAGGTACTGGCAGAAGTAAAGCTGTGAGGACCGGGCGTGAGTCGTTCTTCGGTAGCTCAGATGGTAGAGCACTTGCCCGCGAAAGGCAAAGGTCCCGAGTTCGAGTCTCGGTCGGGCACACAGTTTTAATCTGCCAGGAAGTTTCATATCAGCGCACACTCCGCTGCAGAGTGAAAATGTCATTCTGGAAGCAGGGGATTAATTACGAAAAATTTATTGTGTGCTAGAGTCCTGTCTTACTGTAATTATTGTGTGTGTTTTTATGGAATATATATAATACAATTAATCGGAACAGTGATTATGTTAAGAGTGAAGTTATGAGTGCGTGATTTAGCACTATGACTAGCTTCATACCTATTAGAATATATTATCACTTCCTGCTCTGGCATAATAAGTCTGTCTGCACATATTATTGATGTCGAAGTAGTGCAGATATTTAAAGTGCTTAATGCTGAATGTGAATGGCTTGTGGGTTCCTTGTAGCCGTATTCCTGTACTGAAATGCTTCCGTTGTTTTAAGGATTCTGTTACTGTGAATACTGCCCACTTGTGTGGTTTTATGTTGTTGTTTCAGTGGTATAATCAGCGGTGCGCGTCGTCCGTTGTAGCTGGTCGTTCAACAGGGACACGACGTCTTGGCGGCGGCCAGTTTGAATTGTAACTGATAGCGCGGTCACTGTGTTTATCAGTAGACTGCAGTTCTTCGCCGAATTTGATTACTTTATTATTTGTTCCTGGTGACGCCGGTGCGACCGTCTTTTATTCTTCACCGTTCCTTTTAGCTTTCATTCAGACTCGATCTCAGCTGTAGTTTCCGCGAACTTCTGGTGTGCCGTCACTTGTCACTAAAATTTTGTAATACCTGACAGGTGTCTTTCATTGTACTGAGTTTTTAATAGCTTATTCAGAAAGAGAAATTGTGTGTTGTTTCTGCTGTTACGCCTTAAAAGGTGTCCTACTTCTGCGGGAGTTTTTCTCAGTAAATCATTTATTGTTTGTATGGTTCTTAAGATTTAAGCAAAGAGGGTTTTTAAATTATTTATTTTTTAGGGTGGCCTTTGGCACCCGTACACATTTTGTGTGGTGTCACTGCCAGACACCACACTTGCTAGGTGGTAGCCTTTAAATCAGCCGCGGTCCGTTAGTATACGTCGGACCCGCGTGTCGCCACTATCAGTGATTGCAGACCGAGCGCCGCCACACGGCAGGTCTAGAGACACTTCCTAGCACTCGCCCCAATTGGACAGCCGACTTTGCTAGCGATGGTTCACTGACTACTTACGCTCTCATTTGCCGAGACGACAGTTTAGCATAGCCTTTAGCTACGTCATTTGCTACGACCTAGCAAGGCGCCATATTCAGTTACTATGTCTTCTGAACAGATAATATTGTGACTCATGTACCGTCAAGAGCGACGTTCATCATTAATGGATTAAAGTTAAGTATCAAACTAAGTACGTCCGCTTTCCGAATTCTCATTTCTTGTCATGTTCCAGACCTCACGTCAGTATAGTTCTTCCCTCCTCACGCCAGCCTGCGTGAGCTAACACGCGTGCCTTTCGGCCTCCTCTCGTAACCCGGTGTTGGCTCTTCTGCCAACACTACATTTTGTCTGTTTAATAATGTTTCAGAATCTATGCCAGTTGTTTGTAGTATTCTGGGGTAACAGCAGTTTGCCGTTGTCATGCAATTGTTAAATAAGTCTGTCGGAAATTACAAGCCAGACTTTGTGTTTGATTGGTAATTATTGCCTTGTCTTTATTGAGCTGAAGCATCCTCGAGCGTGAGTCTCACGAAGAATATGGAATTCGACTTTTGCTCTTCGTCTACGGTTCACCTGATCTCATTTGAGAAAAGGGCAAGCTGAATTTCACACGAGTGGTGCTTTCCAAAACTGTGCTAATTTAAGGACAGAACCTTTCCCGTCTCAAGGAAATTCCTATATTCCATCTGAGAATATGATCACGGATTCTGCAGCAAACCGATATTAAATATGTTGGTCTGTAATTTTACGGGTCCGTTCTTTTACCTTCGTTTTATACAGCGATCACCTGCGCAGATATTTGTGAGACAGAGGATATACAGTCAAGTAACAAAAGATGCAACAATGACATGGAGCATCTCAAGGATCTCCACAAACTGCAAGTAAAAGACGTATATCAAATACTTAGATTTAGTGCAGATGCAGATGAACTGATGTTATATGTTACATACATAACTGTCAGAGGGAGGCCAACGGTTCGATGCTGATAACAGCACCATGAAACAAAGTTCTACCCGTAGGCGGCAATAGTAATGCAGTTGCAAGGTGTCAAGTGCGAAACGAACACTTATGCCCTAAAAATTTTTAAATACATAAAATTACATTATGAAAAAGTTTCAAACGACAATATAAAATATGTACATAATTAATTATTGGCTTATATGCGTCAATATAGCATATAGAGCTTCAGACAATTTTACTTATATCTAATAACAACCATTTTAAAAACTGTACAGGCATTCATTGTGTTATCGTTCCACAAAGACAAATTCTGTAGTCATTCTTAAGCTTTATCCAGATCATTAGTTACAACTTTTATCATTGTTGACATAGTTGCTTTCACGTAGTAAATTTAAGTATTACATGACTTCGTATTCATTCGTACATTTTTCATGCCTATTGCAACTTTACAAATTGTTCAAATGGCTCTGAGCACTATGGGACTTAACATTTATGGTCATCAGTCCCCTAGAACTTAGAACTACTTAAACTTAACTAACCTAAGGACATCACACAACACCCAGTCATCACGAGGCAGAGAAAATCCCTGACCCCGCCGGGAATCGAACCCGAGAACCCGGGCGCGGGAAGCGAGAACGCTACCGCACGAATACGAGCTGCGGACCTTGATCTAGGTTTTCTGTGATTTCCCTAAACCGCTTCATGCAAATGTCGGGATGGTTTTCTCGAAAAGGCACGGCCGACTTCCTTCTCCATCCTTCCTTAATCTGATGAGACCGCTGACTTCGCTGTTTGGCCTCCTCCCCCAAATCAACCCCAACTCCTTATTTTGTATATTCTTTAACGAAAGTTGTGTGTGTCGTCTATGAATGGCTGCGTGTCAACGTATTTTAACTGTTTTTGTATCGTATTTTCTAATGCTGGGAATGACCTAACGAACGTGGAAACCCGCCTGAAAGCAGCACTCAGACAGACCTGCGCATCAGATCAAAGATCATTAATCCGCAACACAATTTCGATCTAGGTCTGGCTTACCTCCATGTCACTCAAGCTAGCGTGTTGCACATTATTTGTGAAAAATGGCCGATATACAAGATGTCCCATTTATCTTAACCACCCTAAGTAACTGTTTGTCCAGATACAAATTACAAAACGTTTCAAGCAAATTTTCTTTAGCCGTCAGGGGGCCATCTATCAGCATGATTGCCTTCGTTGTAGCTTTGCTTTTTACAAGGATATGAACAACGGTATGACTTTGTTAAATGGCACCCTGTATTTTTTTACTCAGTAATTCATTTTCTCTCCTAAAGGCCTATTCAAAAATGTATCACAGTATACCATTCACTGAAACACATTATTAATTACATCATACAACATTGACTTTGAGCCCGGCATTATAAACTCGTCACCTGCTGGAGTTGTCAGAAACAGAGCTGAGATGCAGCTAAGTTATCTAGATGTTCACTCCTTGTATTTCCGTTTGTTGTTTTGTATATGTAAATCACATTAATATGTGCTTCCTATTAGTGTGTGTGTGTGTGTGTGTGTACGTGTGCGTGTGTATGGGGGGGAGGGGGGGTTCTGTATGTATGTGTGTGTGTGCTGGGATTAATCTTTGCTAGTATTATCAATTTAGTGAACTGGATAACCTTTCCCAGTCATTAATCCTCATGAATTCTGTAAGAATGGACGCCCACAACTGATTTACGAGAGCCTTTTCCTTTCTTAGTATGCGATCTGTTGCACGACAAATTTGATCACGTATTTCACATTAGGCGGAGCAATCTGATTCCAGGTCTCTCCAACTTTTACAGATTACAGAAACAACAGAAAGTTTTGTTATCTGCAGTCGGTGTCTTGCGAGGTACAAGTCGGTTTGCTTCTGATGTTTTCTCGTGCCACCTTCATCACCAAGAGAGATAAAGATGACATTTTCCGTATTACATGTTGACCAGGCGGTTGGAACATTAGAAGTGGAAGTTTTACTCTAAGGGTAACACCAGTCCATGAAAAGGACTGCAGATGGTTACCATAGTAAACACATCAAAAAAAGTTTTGCGGCACATCGGTTCCGAGAGTTCCGGAACCTGTGCAGAAAATTGAAAATTGGAATAGAGATCTACATAAACATCATTTCGCCCTTTTTATTGCTCATGAAAACCACACATTGCATGTTTTATCACCGTACAGCGAGACCTTCAGAGTTGGTGGTCCAGTCTGCTGTACACACCGGTACCTCTAATACCCAGTAGCACGTCATCTTGCGTTAATGCATGCCTGTATTCGCCGTTGCATATCATCCTCAAGTTCATCAAGGCACTGTTGGTCCAGATTGTCCCATCCTTCAACGGTGATTCGGCGTAGATCACTCAGAGTGGTTGGTGGGTCCAGTCGTCCATAAACAACTCTTTCCAATCTACCCCAGGCATATTCACTAGGGTTCATGTCTGCGGAACATGCTGGCCACTCTGGTCGAGCGATTTCGTTATCCTGAAGGAGGTCATTCACAATATGTGCACGACGGGGCGGGCGAATTGTTGCTATGAAGACGAATGCCTCGCCAATATGCTGCCGATATGGTTGCACTATCGTCGGAGGATGGCATTCACGTATCGCACAGCCGTTACGGCGCCTTCCATGACCTTCAACGGCGTACGTCGGCCCCACATAATGCCACCCCAAAGAAGCAGGGTAACCCCACCTTGCTGCACTCGCTGGACGGTGCGTCTAAGGCGTTAAGCCCGACCGGGTAGCGTCCAAACACGTCTCCGACGATTGTCTGGTTGTCTGGTTGAAGGCATATGCGACACTCATCGGTGAAGAGAACGTGACGCCAATCCTGAACGCCGGCCGTGGTGGCCGTGCGGTTCTAGGCGCTGCAGTCCGGAACCGCGAGACTGCTACGGTCGCAGGTTCGAATCCTGCCTCGGGCATGGATGTGTGTGATGTCCTTAGGTTAGTTAGGTTTAAGTAGTTCTAAGTTCTAGGGGACTCATGACCTAAGATGTTAACTCCCATAGTGCTCAGAGCCATTTGAACCAAGCGTGAACGGTCCATTCGGCATGTTGTTGGGCCCATCTGTACCGTGCTGCATGGTGTCGTGGTTTTAAAGATGGTCCTCGTATGGACGTCGGGAGCGAAGTTGCGCAACCAGTGGCTGCACGAAAAGCATTATTCAACATGGTGGCATTGCTGTCAGGTTTCCTCCGAGCCATAATCCGTAGGTATCAGCCATCCACAGCAGTAGCAGCCCTTGGGCAGCCCGAGTGAGGCATGTCATAGATAGTTCCTGTCTCTCTTTATCTCCTCCATGTCCGAACAACATCGCTTTGGTTCACTTCGAGACGCGTGAACACTTCCCTTCTTGAGAGCCCTCTGTCAGGTTTCCTCCGAGCCATAATCCGTAGGTATCAGTCATCCACAGCAGTAGCAGCCCTTGGGCAGCCCGAGTGAGGCATGTCATAGACAGTTCCTGTCTCTCTTTATCTCCTCCATGTCCGAACAACATCGCTTTGGTTCACTTCGAGACGCGTGAACACTTCCCTTCTTGAGAGCCCTTCCTGGAACAAAGTAAGAATGCGGACGCGATCTAACCGCGGTATTGACCGTCTAGGTATGGTTGAACTACAGACAACACTTGCTGTGTACCACCTTCCTGGTGGAATGACTGGAACTGATCGGCTGTCGGACCCCCTCCGTCTAATAGGCGCTGCTCATGTATGGTTGTTTACATCTTTGGTTGGATTTAGTGACATCCCTGAACAGTCAAAGGGACTGTCACTGTGATACAGCATCCACAGTCAACGTCTACCTTCAGGAGTTCTGGGAACGGCGGTGATCCAAAACGTTTTTTGATGTGTGTGTATTAAGAATGGAGCTGTGAGGTTAGACTCGCCTAACAACCAATGAGGACATACAAAATGCTAACAGATTACATTTGCCAGTTGTATGCGATCAATATTGCAGAGCCTGTGTTGTTCAGAAGCACAGTGCAATATTCCGTCGGACATACATGGGCATGCGACTTCCTTTTAACATGTCTCCCCTGTTCTGGAACATACATAAACGATGTACGAGTTCTGGGCCGGACGGTGTGGCCGTGCGGTTCTAGGCGCTTCAGTTTGGAACCGCGTGACCGCTACGGTCGCAGGTTCGAATCCTGCCTCGGGCATGGATATGTGTGATGTCCTTAGGTTAGTTAGGTTTCAGTAGTACTAAGTTCTAGGGGACTGATGACCACAGATGTTAAGTCCCATAGTGCTCAGAGCCATTTACGTGTTCTGGTTGTAGGCACATGGTCGACAACATATGAAGTGTGGATCTGGTCGTGAGTAGCGACCGTTCGCGATAAGCGGCAAATCTGGTTCAAATGGCTCTGAGCACTATGGGACTTAACATCTGAGGTCATCAGTCCTCTAGAACTTAGAACTACTAAAACCTAACTAACCTAAGGACATCACACACATCCATGCCCGAGGCAGGATTCGAACCTGCGACCGTAGCGGTCACGCGACTCCAGACTGTAGCGCCTAGAACCGCTCGGCCACTCCGGCCGGCGGCAAATCTGGGTTAGAGTCGACGTACGGCACAAATATTCATGGTGGCCATTACATTACACAGCTGACTTTTCCATATTCTAAACTGCGAATATAATTCATGTTTGTCTAATGTCGCCCCCTCTGTTAATAATACAAATTTTCCAGACTACACTTCGAACATGTTCTCACTCGTTGCAACAGCTTGCTGCGTCATTAGTACATTTATGATGATGTTTGAGTTATTGTATTCTGTGTAAAGGTTCTCTATTATGATGTTTCATACAATACGTATAGGTATTTTCGTGTATTTATCGCGGTATTGGCAGTGATTATGCCGATACAACAAGATCTGATTCTCTGGCGCTCGTCGCAAAATCGACGTGAGATGCTACATTTGAAGACAGAGGTATCAGTTAATGACCACGCACGCATCGGTGTAAATTGTATGCTTCAGCGCCTCTGACAAGTCGGCGCACGCAAAGATGCAGGACAGCATACACACGGAGGACACGGAGAATACACGCCGAAGATACGAAGAACCTTGGAGGACTGACATTGACGCATGAGCCACAAACATCAGTAATTAAAACAGCAATTCCCAACCTTTCTGACACTTTTACCCCGACTGTAATCGGATAACAGCTAGTACCTTTACTCCTCTCGCACCATAATTAATGTTACCGCCTAGCTATACTTTCGAATGAAAAAGTCTTTAAATACTTTTATTTTTAAAATAACAAATGACAAATTTTATTTAGTTTTTTGTAGGAATTTTATTAAACCACGAACTACTGAACCACGGCGCTCCTTATTTCTGACGTCATTTATTTAAAGAATGATGAAACAATTTTCGCTTCCTACAACTCCCCATCAAAGCAAGTTAACAATTCACACTGAGGGCATACACCAGGGGGGCGCAGAAAGCTATGCGCAGAAAGCAACGTGTTTTCTCAGTTGTGCGCATGACGTCACGGTGGAAGCAGCTGTGCCAAACAGTACACAGTTCAAATTGTGTGTGATTGTTTTTCTTGTGTTGTTTTGTGTTTGAAGGAGTATTTTGACTGAGTTCTTTCTTCTGAGGTACTCAGTCAACAGCGGAAACATTCGGAATTCGGGAGTGTTAACGGTTTTTGCTGTAATTGATATTTGATTCGGAACTGAAATAGTTAGCGATAGTGGACAGCGGAATCAACATTGTGTTCGCCAGCTCTATAGTTTTTGGTTCGTCCTGTGAAATTGTTATTGGAGAATCTACAAGTAAGTGAGAAAATTAATTTTTACAATGCCAGGCTTTGCTGTAACGGGCTGTTTTTCCTACAACTGGAGCACAAAGGGAACTGACGTAATGTATCACAGTTTCCCGCGTAATGAAACATTACAAAAACTATGGTTGTCGAAATGTTGAGGGAAAGACAGTGTAAATGTTGCGCATGCAAGAATATGTTCTCGCCATTTCGCAGAAACAGATTACTTAAGGGATTTACAGTCTGAATTGCTTAATTTGTCCCGAAAAAGAATGCTCAAGCCAGATGCAGTTCCTTCGCGCAATTTGCCGTGCAGTAGTGCGACTGTCAATGTGTCACCCGCAACAGAAGACAGAACCAAACGGTATAAGAAACGAGAACTACATAAGAAATCTCTGGAAACTCTGGAAAAGCTGTCACCAAATAAGAAACATCATAATAAGAGCACATGTACAGATGACAGTTTTTTTTTGAGACACAGATAAAGTTACTTTGATGAATACTATAGTGGCTTTAGAAAGAAGGAATGCTGTTGTTACAAACAAGTGTGTGCAACTTCGAGCTCTTAAGTAAATTCATTTCAATGCGATTAAATGAATAGTTTCTGATTTATTTGAGCCGAGGTTTCGAATTTCAAGTGTGTGTCGGTGTGGTTGTGATCTGACATTTTACCGATGTGTGAGGCATAAGCTGCGAAAGAATATAACTCACCAGTTTTAACTGTAATATTTTAGCAGCAGAAAAGCAGTTTAGACATCTCATTTCTGGTATAAACAAAATCTTCCGCCAAAAACTTGACGTAAACGCGCATGCCGTGTCGTCTGCTTGTGAGCGCTTGCTTCCACGCTGACGTCACTAGGCCAGCCAATGGCAGAGCAGAGCGCTTACTGCCCAACCTTATTACTTAGTAACCTTGGCATACACTTCTTACGAGACGTGCTTCCTGTGGGTCACTGCTCTCCCTAGCGGCACTTGATTCTGCCACACATTGTACCAACATTTAAAACTAAACAAGTTAAAATCTGTGCACCGTACTTACTGTTTGCAACTCACTTGGTTTCTGAACTGCTTACTTTTGAACTGACAGAAACAGAAACCCTGCAGCCTACCAATGCATGTTTCTGACGAGACTGCCATTAATAATAGCAATGGTACTACTACTACTAATAATATAAATATTAATATTGTGACGACAATACAGAAATGTAGTAGCCGTTATATAGTTAACGCTGTACTGCCAAGGAAATAATTGAAGTTTCTGGTCGATTGCAGGAGCTACCTACAAATTAGTGAAAGCACACGTACGAGATGTTTAAGCATATGCGACAAATACAAGTACGTCTCAGTTTTACTGTCGTAGATGCATGGTGCAAACTGTGAAGTATGTGTGTAGTAGATGGATTATGTGACAAAGACCTAAAAATAGTTTTTAGTAAGTTATGTAATCAGTACTATAGTCTTATGAAACAGCGATAATATTAATGATCTTCTGAAACTAATTTACTTTCGCGACCGGAACACAGTCGAACTCTTTGCTTTCTGCCCCTCAGAAAAATTTATTTTATCCCCCAGGGGTCTCCCTGGTTGGGAGACACTGAACTAGAAGCAACTGATCATCCTTAAGTCTAGTATTCGGTGAGGAAAATTATTTTAAATCCAACAGAAAAAGTTAGTATCTGTTATTGCCTTTGTGAACTTAATTAGAAGTAAATATTGAAAGTAAAATAGTGTGAATTTTACCATTGCAGTTGTACATCTTTGCAGTATAAAGACCTATGTTGTATCCATCGCATACGACTGCAAACACGAAATGTAAAATATATGGGTCGAATTTGTAGACTGTAAATGTATACCCCACTCTCGATTTATCCATAATTTATTGCAATCTGTGTATTAAACACTGTGAATGTTTTGTGAATAAGCGAGTGAAAGATGTATTTCTGCAACTGTTACTGACGTAACAGAAAAGTTTTCAGAAACGAGGAAAAGAAGAACATACTTTTTACTGTTCCAAAGCAGTGTATCTAATTTGTGGAAGCCACATGTTGATACACAGGGTATATTTATCAATCTGTCATACACATGTATTATACGAGGGTTAACTGAAAAGTAATGCCTCCATCTTCGTAACTATTCAACAGTTGGCAGCATTGGTATGTGGCAGTATTGGCTTGTTCCGTAGCCTCTTCTCTACAGCTCCAGTTGGCGGGAAGCGTTAGCATTGAATGGTTGTGTTGTTGCAGTGTAAAATATGGAACCCTGCGCAGACGGCCGGTCAATTCGATTTAAGCAACGTGCAGTCATTGAATTCTTGACAGCAGAAGGTGTCACCCCAAAGGAGATTCATCAGAGAATGAAACCAGTTTTGGTGATTTTGTTGATGTGACTACGGTGCGTCGTTAGGAGGGTAAGTTTAAAGATGTTGAGGTGGGAACGTCTGACCTGCGTGACGAACAAAGAGTTGGACGTCCTGTGGCAGCAACCACAGCATCCTCCATACTCGTACAGTCCAGATTTAGCACCGTCTGACTGCCGTCTTTTCCCAATAATGAAAGACGATTTTCGGGGACATTATTATGCTTTTCTGATGAATACGTTGAGAGAATTGTGAGACTGTGGTTGCGGGGACAGAGGGTCGACTTCTTCCGTGACGGCTTCAGAAAAGGTGTTCATCGTTGGCAGAAATGTATCGAATTTGCTAGTGATTATGTGGAAAAGTGAATATTGGTCATTAAAGATCACATTCTAAGTATCATTTCTGTGTTTGATTTATTAACATATTCCCATCCAAACCCACTTAATGAAGTTTGAGGCATTACTTTTCATTCAACCCTCGTATATGAATATATTTTATTTTTTGTGTGTAGTTTCAACTTGATTAGAAGTTTTGTTTCGCAATATTTTGAAGTAACTATAGTGTCTCATTTCGATCAAATCAGTTAAATTCTTTGCTTTGGACGGTTTGTCACGAATGGAAATTCATTTAAGGTAGTAATGATACATAATAATACTATCCTTCATTTTAGAATGCCCATTGTGAATTAACTATGGCCACACTACGCCAAAAGGGTAGCCATGTGCAGGCTTCTCAAAAATGCATTCACAGGTGAGAGCATCGAGGAAGTGGGTAAGGTTATACTGGTTATTGCTGGTTAAAGGTATATCAAATAGCTGAAGTTATGGAACTATGAAATAACAAAATGCTTCTTCTAACACGAAGAAACAGGTATGAGAAACTCCACTGTGCAAACTGTGTCACATTTGTTTCGTATTGTGGAAAATAGAAAGTGCAATAAAGTATTCCATATTAGCATTTCGACAGTTTTGGAAAGAATATATGTGGATTTTATGAGCTGACTGCTTATTACTGTGTACAAGTCAAGACCTCATTACTGTACTTACAAACGAAATAGAAATCAAAGCAAATTTAGAGCACCAGTGCATTGAATGACATTATGAGTAGATAGCTAGCGGAGTGATAGCTGGCATTGTGGGTGTTAGCAGGCAGTGCAGTGGCTGACAAGGCTGGCCCCAGGAAAGCAGTGGCTGGTGGCCATTGTAGAAGGCACAATGACGACGACACCAAACAAAATGCAATGTGATGCATTTCCAGGGACACCACATTACAGAGCTTACAACACAGATATATAACAATGGAATATGGATCAAGAAACCTACAGAGAAACAATGCAAACATACAGAGACAACCACAGAAAAGATTACAAAATGCAGACTACAATTTTATGGACACCTATACAGAATGCCATCACACAGACTGACCAAACAGATCTTTGACTGGGTAACCACTAGAAACAGCAAATGGGTGGCAGAGGTAAAAAACGACCTCAACCACCTCAACAGCAGACACAATAAACGACAGAATAAAAGTCAGAAACATTATTAAGAAAAGTAAACTACATGAGATACACTGTGACAAACTAACAGGGGTAAAATGGACCGAAGAATGCAAGCAAGATCACAGCTGGAAGATGAAAGAAATATGGGCAACCAAAAAGGCAATCAAGATGAAGCCGAAGATACAAACCCAACAAGAAGCATGGACAGAGGACTGGAAACAGAAACATAGTGAGCGAATGAGGGAAGTTTGGGCAGCAAGGAAGGCAGCAAAAGCAACTGGCCATGTAGTTTAGTCCAACTGCGCTCTTTAAGGGCAAACCCCTGGATCCATTTTAACAAAATTTGCCACAGGAACTGTAGGCCTCATGAGCATTAACCTAGCTCCAATAGGAGTGGATATATGGGCAAAAACGTGTTTTCTAGCCAATGTCATATAGGTTGCTCTGTTACACAAGCATGATTGGAACAGTGTTGGCTTGTTAAATCAACCTGGTATGTGGGGCAGACTACATGTCAGGGGCAGGAAAGAGTTTCCATGGGACTGACATCTAGGCTGCCCTGCATGACAGATGTGCTGTGGTGGCATAATATCAGCCTTCTTCATCAACCTGCTTTGTATAGCGACCTGTAGGTCAGAAACAAATAAATGATTTTCAAGCACCTGATAAGTAGCCTGTTCAGAATGACAGTTTTGCTGTGGGAAAACTGTTGGTCTCCTTTATTGAACTCTATTCCAGGGGCAAAACATATTGATGAGAGTGGCTGGGGGTAGGTTGAGAGGGATGGAAGAAGGGATAGAGAGAGCAAGAGGGAACAGTAAACAGACAGAGAGAAGGGAGAAGGGGGAGGTGCATGAGGCAGTTGGAAGCTGTTGAGGGGTAGGGGGAAGGCGGAAAAGAAAGTGGGGGGGGGGGGGCAGCGATGGAAAGACAGAGGGCAAAGAGGATATGTTCAGAAGGAGGGGGAGGAACATTTGGTCAGAGAGAGGGGATGTAGGAAATGGACAAAGAGAGGAGGAGAAGGGAGGAGAAGACAAAGACACAGAGAGAATGGGAAGGAGAAGATAGAGGCAAGAGGATGATGTTGGCAGACAGAGGCAGGAAGCAGAGGACACTGAGAAGGAGTGGAGATGAATTTAATATATGTGTCGACAGCATGTATAAGTGAAGCCATGGGGAAAAAGCTAGTGAAACAATAAAGTTAAATACACCTAAAAAATTGAGGCTCATTTCTACTTTAATCATGCCTCTACAATAAATGTTAAGTAAGTTTCAACTGTTTTTAATTACAAACATTAAGCTGAGCAATACAAATTAACAACAATTACTCCATTGTAGCAATCACATTATATGCAGTGTAACATCAGAAAACAGCACGACAGATTACATTTCAAATACTGTATATGTATGAAAAGTTACAGATATATGATACAAATACTGAAACATGCAACAGGCATAAACCCTCCACAATCTACATTCAGTAAAAATATAATTGTGGAGCGGCCACAAGTCGCATACGATTTGCTTCATTAAGGGTTTTGCTTGTCAGACAAGAGCATCTTCAGAAATTTAGCACCCTACCGCCGCACAGAGGCATTGTCAGTCTGCTCTATGTCGCATGAATTACATACTTCCTTACCTAATCATCTCAGATACTGACTGCGTACAGGTAGCGTTTAGATAGTTACGTAAATGGCCATTAATAGAAGTTACGTTAAATTGCTTTGGAATTTCGATTAATAATAATTAAAAAGTCTTTTACATGAAAGGATAGGTATCTAGAGGGCAATAGGGCACGGTTTCTTTAAGCTGGTCCCATGTATTTTGTAATTCTAACGTAATTCTTTCATACTGTTGAACAAGATGTAAGTATGTTTATAAATTTTGCTAATAACTTATATTACACTCCAGTAATATGACGTCACGGAAAGTCTTCAAGGGCGAGCCGCATCACACAGACGGTCTTTCGTTTTTCAATTTGGGTCTATCGTGGTTAGTCTTTCGTCGTTGCAGGCTGTATCGATAGCGCCAATCCAAATAGTGTGGGCGGCAAGGCAGCCGCACTAGTTAAACACTTTAACTTGGCTCGGGAGCCGATCGTTGGCCCTGGAATAATTTTGCAGAGTGCAGGCTCTGTTGTTTCATGGGACTTAAAATGATTATATTTGAGCAGGCTGATAATTTAAATTTTCGTGACCGCAGAGTATTTGATCGTGTTTTCCGTGATTGAAATGGAGTGCCCATAGGAATATTAACCTTATTGATGAAGACGTTAACTATTTTTCTGCAGTTAATTTTGACTCTTGTGTTTGATGTACTTGTCTGCTTGTTTACTCAGCGATTATTTAGGATAATAAACCAAATTTTTGTTTAGATTAATAGTGAAAAATAATGCTTGCCGACTTTGAATGTTTGCCTTTTGAATTTTGTGATTATGAGCTATTAAATTTTGTACGTATCTGTTGCATTTGCGTTGCTCCATCGCATTGCATTAATTATTGTTTACCATTGATTTCATTTCAGTCCGTAATGGTATAATGCTATTATTCGTAGACGTGTGGATTATTCTCAATAAAACATTTATTTCATTTAAACGCTATTAATCCTGTTTCGACAACATTCATTAATCCCGAGGGGTTTATCGACGCAGTCTGATTATGCGTAAATTATTTCGCTAAGCTACTGTATAAATTATAATGATCTTAGGTTCAGGAATTTTTTTAATGCGTGGCCTTTAGAGCGCTTGTGTACAAGTGTCGAGCCAAGTCCAACAGTCTACGCAGTAAAAGCTACATTTAAAACCCGTTGCTGCGGTTCTAAGTCGTCAGTAAAATACGAATTCGTTTATAGCTGCTGTAATGTTTATGACCAGTCTTTTGGGATGCAAAAACAACTGTTATTCATCTTCTTCATTGAATGTAGAGGCTCTGTAAACAGCAAAAATAAAGGAAGTATGACAGATGAAATGGAGGGAAAATGAAAGAGAAGAAGGTCGTACTGCAAAAGGAAAATTAATCATCTTTCTTCAGGAGCAGTGCCAGTATGAGTGGCAATGGATAATCTGACTGGTTTACAGCAAGAAGTGTTCACCTTATTTCCACAACTATATACGTTTGTTGTGGATAACATTGGCCACTGCAGCCACAGAAAGTGAATCGATTCTGGAAGGTAACTTCGCGGAAATGTACCGTGATTTTTGACACAAGGAGCTCATTCGTTCACTGCGAATAATTTTTTTCTTGCGTAGATACATTATCCCAGTCATGGGCACGAGGCGCACGTTGTACAAAAAAAGAAAAACAACTCTCCTTTGATCCAAGAAAATATTAACAGCCGCAGAACATTTGAAAACGCAGGTTACCAAACGGACAATGAGTGTGTTTCAGAGATATGGTCGTCCATCTGCAGAAGTCAGAGAAAAATTTTTCCCTTAAGTGGAGGAGGAAACCTATGAACATGAGGTCGTCCTAAATCTTGAGTCCGGCGCCATCGATTACTGCAGAAGCAGCAGTAGCGGGAGCGAAAGTGGAAGAAGTTGGGAGCATCCTCTCGAGCAGACTTTCTAAGACTTTGCTGGATATTAATGGCGGAGCTGTGTGTTCCCCTTGCCCCGTAGGACGGGAAAGCGAGCCCTATTTCTGGACGTTATCTCGGAGCCATGTGTTATCTGGGCTTTCTACCGAGCAGCATTCTCATTTATGTCCTGTATAAGGTTGACACGAGAGGAACTACGAAAAACAGCATGATTTTATGAAAAACAGCATACTACTCCTCGAATCAGACAGATAAGGAAATCAAAAAATTGCTAAGAAATAAATCTTGATAAAAAATCTGTTAGTTTATTTCAATGAAATAGGGCACAAACACAGGAGGTGTGTCTGTAATAATGACGAGAGCTTTCAGCGATAACAGAGAAAGGAAAATATGTAGTTCCAAGGGCGCTCAAACCGCAGTTTGTAAGGGAATGGGGGATTGGGGCCTCGATCTGGGGGTACGGAGTATTTTTAATATTTTGGGAAACAAAAGGCGGCTTGCAAGTAGCCATAACAAAGTTGCAGTGTTGATCCTGCTAAAAACTACGTAATACCTCCCCTTTGGCTCCAGGGTATGGGCGCTCTTGTGCACCGCCGACGTTAAAATTGCAGCACCATGAAGACGGAACAGAACAAAGGACGAACTGGCATAAAGTGTACTAATTACTTGCAAACACAAATGATACGCGTTTGAGCAATTTCACACATCGAGTAGCGTCGCAAGTTGTTCCGAGCGAACGTTTGTTTTAGATAGCTTGCTGTATGTGACTGACATCTAGCGGCCTACCTGGGAGACACACGTGCATCTGTCACTGCCTGCCGTGGAAAAGCTATATATCTCTTACTGAACGCGTACATTCACCACCTATAAGAAACTAAATAAAGGATAGTAGTTTCTGTGTAATCGCATTCAAAATTTGTATACTGCACTTTGTTATTAATAGAAAAGTGGAGTGAAAATCTTAGCTTCCTAGCGGGCATATTTTCGTAGAAAGAAAATTTTGCTTTAAAGTTAGAAAAACTACACATAAGAAAGTAAATTCATCTGTGGACACTGATGACTTGTTTTTGGTTGTCCATTGAAATACTCACCTGATATATCAGGGTATACAATTATATAATTGAAATTTAATTTAAAAATTTCAAATACCTTACAATTTTCGTAGTACGAAATCTAGAATAACTTAAGAAGGAACTATTAAAATCAATATTTATTTTATTATGTGTTATGTGAGCCTGCGAGTAAATGAGGATGTGTAAGTGGGACTTTCGTCAAATTTCAATATTGCTTTATATACTGTCTTAAGTAATGTGCAAGAGTTACACAAGCCTGTCGTGGGAAAATAATGCTAGGTGATTTACCCACTTTGCTGATGACGTATGTCTAGGTGTGATTGCTATTTTAAGAGAGCAGCCAGAAAGTCAGCTGGAGTAAAATATCTAAAGAATATTTCCAGAATTATTGTCTTTTCGTTTTCTTTTATTAAACATAACTATAACATCTGTGTATAAGGATTGGTGCAGACCAGTTTTGGCACGAGTATGATCACAAGCGAGTATTCTGATTGGCAGTCAGTCAGTATGGTCAGCCAATCAGAATTGAGACGGTTCCCGCTAGTTAGCTGACAGTTATACTGGGCGTGAGGCTGGAAGAAGGGAGTCACTCGCTAGCTTCGAACACGGATGGTCATGTTATCAGTGCCAGTAAAAATACTGTGTAAGATGAATTACTTAGTGTTTCAGTTATTGGTGAGCTAAGTCGATAGCAGTTGTTGCTGAGGACTGTTTGGTGAAATTTCAGAGGTTTTGACTAAATCTGTTTTCGATATTAGGTGGTGTTCTTTATCAACGCAGCTTTTACATCATCAACTTTCTTTCGTAACTAGAGTTGTGTGGCCTCAGTAATTGTAGATATTAGGTGGTGTTCTTTATCAACGCTGCTTTTACATCATCCTGTAAGTATCTACGTTGCCGAGTGAAGGGACATTGAGCAGACGCCGTTCTGAGGTAGGTGAATTTTAATTTGCAGCCTGCACAGTCACAGCGACGAATAGACACGAGAAATTAAACACCGACCCGCCGCAATCGTAGCTGAAGTATCGACATTTATATCTTATTTATATATTCCTACTACGATTTATGACCTCGAACACCGGAGTGAAGAAGCATGGAATTCCATACCCACACCTGTTGGCCTAGCACAGTTCTTCTCATGTCCAGCCGGATTAAAAGCGTTGTTTTTGCCAGACCGGGCGGTTTTGTGAACTAAACTTCATTTATGTGGGGCGATCAAAAAGATTCCGTTTGAGGGTCTTGCTGCAGCTTATATGCAAGTAGCTTGACTCCGATGCAGGTGTATCCGCACCGACATGTAGACGACGGATTAGTGTGGCATTTGTGTCTTTCCCACGGACGTGCGGTGAAGTATGGCGACGTTATTACCAAATGCTTCCAAACAGAACCAACGTGCTGTAATTCATTCGCGCTGATATTCTTTACTTATCTGCCATTAGACCTACGCAGAACCCCCTTCATCTGCCAATAGATATGTCAGCTGCAAAGAGGAGAGCTATGACACAAGGAACTGTTTTTCTGTATCCACCACTTAGTTCACAGATGGATATCCTTCCTTCGCTCACGAATAAATGTGGCCGCATGGCCACATTTCGCAGTTCATCACCAGTAGCAGTTTCTGACCAGTTTACACAGTTTCAACAGCAGTTTCCGCCGTTAAATCCAACCACTGTCAACCAGTCATCGTCAGAGAGTAAATAATGAGTGTCAGAGTGTTATTCAGTATTCATAGCCTGAACGACAAACTGTTTAGTTATACACTACTGGCCATTACAATTACTACACCAGGAAGAAATGCAGATGATAAACGGGTATTCATTGGACAAATATATTGTACTAGAATTGACATGTGAATATATTTTCTCGCAATTTGGGTGCATAGATCCTGAGAAATCAGTGCCCAGAACAACCACCTCTGGCCTTAATAACGGCCTTGATACGCCTGGGCATTGAGTCAAACAGAGCTTGGATGGCGTGTACACGCACAGCTGCCCATGAAGCTTCAACGCGATACCACAATTAGCCAAGAGTAGTGACTGGCGTATTGTCACGAGCCAGTTGCTCGGCCACCATTGATCAGACGTTTTCAGTTGGTGAGAGATCTGTAGAATGTGCTGGCCAGGGCAGCAGTCGAACATTTTCTGTATCCAGAAAGGCCCGTACAGGACCTGCAACATGCGGTCGTGCATTATGCTGCTGAAATGTAGGGTTTCGCAGGGATCGAATGAAGGGTAGAGCCACGGATCGTAACACACCTGAAATGTAACGTGCACTGTTCAAAGTGCCGTCGATGCGAACAAGAGGTGACCGAGACGTGTAACGAATGGAACCCCATACCATCACGCCGGGTGACATGCCAGTATGGCGATGACGAATAGACGCTTCCAATGTGCGTTCACCGCGATGTCACCAAACACGGATGCGACAATCTTGATGCTGTAAACAGAACCTGGATTCATCCGAAAAAATGACGTTTTACCATTCGTGCACCCAGGTTCGTCGTTGAGTACACCATCGCAGGCGCTCCTGTTTGTGATGCAGCGTCAAGGGTAACCGCAGCCATGGGCATGCTGCTGCAAACGTCGTCGAACTGTTCGTGCAAATTATTGTTGTCTTGAAAACGTCCCCCTCTGTTGACTCAGGGATAGAGACGTGGCTGCACGGTCCGTTACAGCCATGCGGATAAAATGCCTGTCATCTCGACTGCTAGTGATAAGAGGCCGTTGGGATCCAGCACGGCGTTCCGTATTACCCTCCTGAACCCACTGCTTCCATATTCTGCTAACAGTCATTGGATCTCGACCAATGGGAGCAGAAATGTCGCGATACGATAAACCGCAATCGCTATATGCTATAATCCGACCTTTATCAAAGTCGGAAACGTGATGGAAGACATCTCTCCTCCTTACACGAGGCATCACAACAACGTTTCACCAGGCAACGCCGGTCAACTGCTGTTTGTGTATGAGAAATTGGTTTGAAACTTTCCTTATGTCAGCACGTTGTGCGAATGGTCTGATAAGCTAATCACTTGCGTATCACAGCATCTTCTTCCTGTCGTTTAAATTTCGCGTCTGTAGCACGTCGTATTGGTGGTGTAGCAAATTTAATGGCCAGTAGTGTAGCAGTCCAGGGCGAACTTCTATAGATTGGATAGTTCTGTACCACCATCACTAATTTTTGGGCAAATATCTGGCAAATGGAAGCTCAGTCACAGCTACTGAATAACCCACAATCAGGTGGCTCACATCGAGATGTCGGCATGGTTGTTGCAGCAGCAGCGCTATTTGCCTACTGTGAGGCAGGCCAGCCCAAGCACCGATATGCTGACGATGCAGTACAAAGATGAGAATTGTGCAGGACAGGCCCAGCCGTTTATACTTTGTTGAGCAACTGATTTATTATTCCGTACTATGCTGGAATTAGCACATTGCGACAGTAAATAAGCTTATAATCAGTATAAATACTCATCAACTCTAGCCGAGATATCTTAAGTCCAGCAGTACCTACTACGACAAGGAGCGATATGGGTCAGCAAGCAGCCACGGGAAGTTTAGGCCTCTGCCAGTGCCAGACCGTCTTCTGACACTAAGTCCTCCTTCCTTGGCGTCTTTCTACTGGTTTCTCGTCTCCAAGCTCATTGCAGCAACATCCACACTCTTGCTGTGGAAGGGCAGAACGTGGTGGCTGGATGGGAGAGATGTTCGCCCTCCTACACTGGTGCAGGCACCTGTCACCATGAGCTTCAGACCATACGTGCTCATTATGTAAACTGTTTATACCGTCTCGAGTAAACTGTGCGTCGTCAGTCAATAAAATGTATTTGCATAACTGCCGACGAATATTTGACCCTTTGCACAGCTCTAAGGGAAGGGCAGGATCTCCCAGATGTAAATGATGAACTTGTTGTTTATGGTAAGGATACGGATTATTGTACGTCAGTGTACGCCATACCTTACATTGTGAAATGCCTACTCGTTGAGAGATACGTCGTGTAGTGGTACCCGGACTACGTTGAACAGCATCCATATTATCCTCATCATCGTCTTCAGGTATCGAGCGCTCGTACTGATTATGAACGCCAGATAGAGAAAGTCTCCCGTAACATACGAAATACTCCGCTAATGGTTCGTGCACTCGGGATCCTCAGAGTTGGATAACGTACGCGATATTCATCAACTGCAGCCGTAGCATAACCATCACCATAAATAAACACCATATCGGCGTACCCCTCTGTCGTAAATTTGAAATGCTTCCCTATTTCATAAATAATCTGCAAACTACAATAGTTACTATGTGGTTTCACTTAAATGCACTATTGTTATTATGTTCTTTCAGTGAACAATACAGAAAACTAACTCGTTTTAAGGTTAAGAAACAACTCACTAACGATTGCCAACAATGACATAAACGTTTCTACATTCTTAAAGGAAAGTAAAGAAATGTACCTGTATAATAATCTTTGCTTCTCTCGATGATATGCAAAACTACTGCAGATACACGTCTGGGGCATGTTTTATTAGATTCACCAGACCAATAACAACAAAATAAATGGATATCCTGCTGTACTTTAACGTCGTACAGTTTTGCCATGGCTTCATATTAGCGAATTTGCTAAATTTCAGGCATAACCTTTTATTAGCAGTAACTCTGTAACGAAACATTTGCGGACCTATGTTCATATGAACTTTTTTCTCTCGTTTTACTCGTATAATAACATATTGAGGCTGACTGCAGCACAATTTTACTGCCGCCAACTTACATTTCGCGGAAAGACCACAAATACAAGATAAGAGAGATTAGGGCCCGAACAGAGGCATATAGGCAGTCATTTTTCCCTCGTTCTGTTTGCGAGTGGAACAGGGAGAGAAGATACTAGTTGCAGTGCGAGGTACCCTCCGCGACGCACCGTATAGTGGATTGCGGAGTATGTACGTAGATGTAGATATTTAAATATTTGCTTAACTTCGTGAGTAACCCTGTATATTAAGGGCCATATATCATACGTCACTCAAAGCTGATGTTCCACTGTAACTTACTTTAATAAATGATATTTACTTGTTCACCACTGTGCTGCCCCTCGTATCTGAACTCTAGTTAATACCGCCCTTTGACGAAAGCAACTGCTAGCGTGCAAGCAAGCTTACCTTGCACAAGAACGACTTTGCGTGGTAAGAGGTTCGCTTCCTGCTACTTTTATGTTCTGAACCAGACTTGTTTTGATGAGTACAACAGTTAGATGCCTACAAGGCTTTCAACTATTTAATTTTCAGTTGTGATCACTTTTAACTAGTCTTGTGAGTCAAAGTACCACTGGAGACCCTTGTTTAGAGCGACTGGTAGTGTTAACATTGATTCTGGCCACGGCCACGAGTGTGAGTCCAAGTGATGCTACGAAAGCTCCGAAGCAAAGGTTAATGGAAAGTCTTACTTCTGACTAAAGAATGATACTTGGAAAGTTAGTGTTCAACCAGTTCAGGTTGCTTCCATCGCTCAGGGACGGATGTTTGTACAGAATGTATTTGTTACTGGTTATCTTCATCAGGTTGTAACACCGAAAATGCAGGATGCACGGCACCTGCTATCGGTATATAATTTTTTTTTGCTGAGTTATATGTAAATATTTGTAATTTAATGCTTTCTTTTAATAAGTAAGGACATTGCTTCACTGCATGTGTAAATTTAGGTAGAAGTCTGTTGGCATTTCATTGTATTTATCTGTGTCTTACTGTGAATCTTATAAGCTAAAGGAATTGTTATTTGCATCGATTAGCAACAATAATAGCAGTGCTTGTGCGTTTTAATATCTTTGGGTAGGGAGTTGTTGCGCAGACGCGCAGAGAGAAAGAGACGGGTTCCAGCGATTGTAGCGTGCGGAAGTGTGGTGTTAACGCTCTCGCAGCAGGGAGTACCATTTCGGCGGCATCATGTACGCGCGCCGTCCAGATGACTAGTAGCAGGAGGAAGGACAGTGGATGGGCGGAAGAGGCTGTATTAATTACGACTGCCCGTTCCTGTAATTAGCCGTGCTCCACAAGATGCTACCGTCTTCAACAACAGCAGCAGTTCCAGCAACCCAGATTCATCGTCAGCTCCGAGTTTCTTCGTATCCACAGCATTGAAGTAAGACTGTTCATTGGTAGAAAGTATTAACGGCTAACCCAGCAGCGCAACCGAATGTGATTTGATTGATAAAATTTATTTAAATAATAATCAGTTAAACTCAGGGCGATTGTGTCCCCATTGTCCTCAGACATTGTTACCAAGCAGGATCCTTGTTCTGTTTTTTTCCTTATATGGTAACCGAGTGTCATAAGAAACAAACTCGATAGGTACAGCCAGTTTATTAATGAATAATTTCACTTTTAAGAATTTTAGCCTCAGTCTACTTTCAATTAATCGTTGCACAACAGAGGTTTCAGTATATGAGTAAGGTAAAGCAATTTCATTTTCCAAATTTGAGAATCGATCACTGGAATAAATCCAAATCTAAAGAAATGCATAAATTAAGAGTGCAGAAGTTTTATTTATTTTACATGTAGCCTGGACCACATGGCTGTTTGGTTTGGTACGTATTCTATTATTTATATCTGTTCAAGTCAGTAAAAATCAGTTGTTCAGACAATAATATGAAATCCAATTTGCACAATAAGTAACTGCAAACTAAAAAGTGCTTGTGTTTTTTTCTAAATTTCTTTGTGGTGTTACGTTGAGGTCACTGGAAGTCATTGTTCACGTAACGAAGTTCAGTACTAACATGCAGTTTAATTGTATATTTTCAAATCATTACTAGATTGTTTTTTTTTTTTCAAAACTTAATGACAAACATAACGTGGGAGTGATTTCTCAGTTTCCTTTATCACTACATACTCACTTAAAATTAGTGCAAAAAAAAAAAAGAAGTGACAACCTTCAGTTGCCAAGTAAGTGTTTAACAGTACATATTTTCTTTCCCACCATCTTGTACAGGATTTTGCATTTCCTTTTCGCTCATTGCTGTAACTTTTGGATTCATGATCAGTGGTACCCCTTTTCCATCCAGCGTTGATCGTGAGTGAATGCACAAAATAACTTTAATTTTTCCAAATTGTAACCCTGTTCAATTTAATTACTTTTAATTGTAGTACACTTTTCCATCAGAATGGTCTGTTATACTCTTTCTTTCTACTTATCGGTATTATTTCTTCGGGAAAGATAGCCTTATCCAATTAGTAAAAATCCATTAGGCATACACGCGATCCACGGTCATAGCTTATATCGCAAGCAGGGTAGGCCGATTAGAAAGGGGGAGGTTACAATGTGTCGTACCACAATATTGTCCCATGTTACAGCTACGTTGGTTGTACTGCAGATGTCATTTAGTGGGCTAGCGAGCGGGGGAAAACCAGCCTGCGACACAGAAGAGGGGCAGTGGGAGGTCAGGCCAGCTTATCCCTGTGGGCGGAGGGCCCTCGTGTGGAGTGGCGCTAGGAGGGAGAGTCGTAGACCATTGTCTGGCGCCTGCCGGGTTAGCCACCACTCGCACCGGGTCGCCCAACATCCCAGCAGACTCTGGCTTGTGTAACATTCGTTTCAGCAGCGTCGACACGTCCCTCCTTAGCACTAGGATTTCACCCAGAACAAGTCCCGTCCATTCACCCTCCTCCCCCCTACCCTCCGTGCATATCCATAGTGTAAGGCCCCCCCTAAACAGCCGCCAGTTCCGCAAACTGGAAGCTACATCAAAGTTGTTATCGTCACAGTCCAACACATGTTACACTGTGATGATAGAAATTTAACTTTTTCTGGATAGTAATATAATACATTACTGGCCATTAAAATTGCAACACCACGACGATGACGTGCTACAGACGCGAAATTTAACCGACAGGAAGAAGATGATGTGATATGCAAGTAATTAGCTTTTCATAGCATTCACAAAAGATTGGCGCCAGTGGCGACACCTACAACGTGCTGACATGAGGAAAGTTTCCAACCGATTTCTCATACACAAACACCAGCTGACTGGCGTTGCCTGATGAAACGTTGTTGTAATGCCTCGTGTAAGGAGGAGGAAAGCGTACCATCACGTTTCCGACTTTGATAAAGGTCGGATTGTGGCCTATCACTATTGCAGTTTATCGTATCTCGACATTTCTGCTCGCGTTGGTCGAGATCAAATGACTGTTAGCAGAATATGGAATCGGGGGGTTTAGGAGGGTAATACGGAACGCTGTGCTGGATGCCAACGGCCTCGCATCACTAGCAGATGAGGTGACAGGCATCTTATCAGCACGGCTGAAACGGATCGTGCAGCCACGTCTCGATCCCTGAGTCAACAGATGGGGACGTTTGCAAGACAACAACCATCTACACGAACAGTTCGACGACGTTTGCAGCAGCATTGACTATCAGCTCGGAGACCGTGGCTGCGGTTACACTTGATGCTGCATCACAGACAGGAGCGCCTGCGATGGTGTACTAAATGACGAACCTGGCTGCACGAATGGCTTAACGTCATTTATTCAGATGAATCCAGGTTCTGTTAACAGCATCATGATGGTCGCATCCGTGTTTGGCGACATCGCTGTGAACGCACATTCGAAGCGTGTATTCGTCATCGCCATACTGGCGTATCACCTGGCGTGATGGTATTAGGTGCCATTCGTTACACGTCTCGGTCACCTGTTCGTATTGACGGCACTTTGAACAGTGGACCTCACATTTCAGATGTGTTACGACCCGTGAATCTACCCTTCATTTGCCCCTGCGAAACCCTACATTCCAGCAGGATAATGCACGACCGCATGTTGCAGGACCTGTACAGGCATTTCTAGATACAGAAAATGTTCGACTGCTGTCCTGGCCAGCACATTCTCAATTTCACCAATTGGAAACGTCTGGTCAGTGGTGGCCGAGCAACTGGCTCGTCACAATACGCCAGTCACTACTCTTAATGAACTGTGGTATCGTGTTGAAGCTGCATGGGCAGCTGTACGTGTACACGCCATCCAAGCTCTGTTTGACTCAATGCCCAGGCGTATCAAGGCCGTTATTAGTACCAGATGTGGTTGTTCTGGGTACTGATTTCTCAGGATCTATGCACCCAAATTGCGTGAAAATGTAATCACATGTCAGTTCTAGTATAGCATATCTGTCCAATGAATACCCGTTTATCATCTGCATTTCTTCTTGGTTTAACAGTTTTAATTGCCAATAGTGTATGAATGTTGATTATTAAAGAAATAAAAATATTTATAGAGAACTGAAAGCACCGCCAGCCATAAAAAATAAAAAATAACGTGATGTTATTTAAGGGTAATAAGGACAAATTTTCATTAACTAATTCACTTATTATAATACGTTTATTTGAGGGAAACAGCATAGCAAACATACAACGCGAAAACAATGGTCTTGAATCTGTCATGTCGGTAGTAAAGCCGTGGATGCAGTCTTATATCTCTGTTGTCTAAAATCACCGTTATATAGAAATAAGTCAAAGTCGTTTTGTTTATGTAGGCCCTCATAGTAGCTCACGAAAATTAAATAATATAAGAATACTATAAAGTAGAAATACCTAATGAAAACAGTACGATATTTGCTTATACGACATATTTCGTTAGTGTTTGCATGGGTAATGGGTGAATTTTCACTTGTAAATTCTTCTAATGCCATACTTGCGCATTATAAACGAGGTTATAAAGAACTGTGGCTATTTCTGTGTGATTAGTGTCCTAGATGCTGTTGCAAACGTCTCAGGAAAATTATCTATCGTTATTCTTTGTCCTGTCTGTTTTTAACCAAAAGATCTATTAATGTCGTAAATATCATTCAAACCATTTTTTAAAAATAACAATGATGATGTGTATGTTTGTCACAGAACAGTTATGGAGGAAATAAATGCTGCAGTGTTTCACGGCTGTAAAACGTCCTTCATGCTGTGCTAGTTCTCCTTCCACCCCTAAAACTTTTCAGCAAAACTATTCGGTAAAAACATCTTGGATCGATCTAACAAGTACAAAATAATTTTGATGCCCTCTGGAAGTATAGTGAACATTGGTGCTTGTTTCACATATACTGTCTGAGTTCTGAAACTTAAGTGTCAAGTATACTGTGGTTCGTCTTTCTCAAAGCAAATTATTCTTTGAGGGTAGGTTTTTCCTGTTTTTGCTTTGGGTCCTTTTTCTCACATAGAAGTATGTTTCTTCATAGGCTACTCATCTGAAGACTGAGTTCTCGTATTTAAAGATTTCAGTGCTAAATTGTTTTCTCTTATGTTTGCTGTGGGAGTACCTTGCACAGCTGAGGCCAATTGTGCACGTTTTTTGTAACGTGTCTTTTAACTATCTGGAAAAATTTAAGACCTAGCAAGACGTTAATTTAACATTCACTCCAAGTGCAGCCTAACGCGGTAAACCACGTGGGTCAACTGAAACGATGCAAAGGCGCCGAACAAAGACCGGGAAAACCGGGGGTGAGTGGGCGGTACTTGTTCCGGGTGAAATCCTAGCGTTAACGATTCCTAGCGTCGACGCCCTCTGCGGGCCGTCAGCATGCAGAATGTCCGAAACATCGCACTGTGAAGACAAACACGACTCTGTAGAATCGACTGATGTCCCTAAAGTCGTTCTAGATCCTGTTGCTTATGTGCTGAGTGTTTCGATGTAGCTGGTAATCAAGTGTCTCTTTCAGTTCCAGCCATCTCTTAGTTGTTTCAGTTCCAGCCACCTGTTAGCTGTTAAGAATGGGGACGACCTTTGATTTACAGGGAAAACGCCAATATGAGATTCGCTGCTAAGCTTGTGACGTTTCACACTCTGTTACCCTGGGTAAAAGTTATCACCGTGCTTACATGAGAGCTTCCTACTGACAGATCATCGCCGATACTTATTGCCTGGCGCTCTGAGCACTAGCCCATCATGTCCACGGATGATGGACAGTTGCCTCCCTTTAAAATCAAAAGTTGGCATTTAGGATATAGACAGTGTCAGTTTTGGAAAGGTGTTAGACACTACTGCTGGAGATTAGTTGAACAGACTAATGATAACTTAGTATAGTAATATTGGGGAGAAAAGTGTTGTGAGGGTAGAGTTGGTGGAGCCAAGACTGAGAGATAAAATTTATAGAGGGAAAACATAAGCAAATGATAATAGTTCTAGCTCGCAGTAGTTACGTAGTCATGAAGAGGCTTGACGGGGTCGTCTGGCAAGGAGAGCTACGTCCAATTAGTGTTCGGACCGAAGACTACAAAACTAGCAGTACCAGGGATGTTGTCGTTACCTTAATCCCAGGAACGCAGTAAACCTCTTAATTCTGTTTTTTTATGTCGCTGTACATTTGCTGAGCATGACGTAAGTATATGAACAATAGGTGACGTAAGACTGACTTTTTATTTCACAATTACTGGGAAACGTTAAATCAAGTTAATTCAAGTTTTGCCATTCGTTCAGCATTGCGTCGGGTGATTCATAAAAATCTGTATCGAAGCGGTTTTACTTCAGATTCGGACCTGTCGTTTTTTACAACAGCTTCTATAATTAACGAGCAAGAAACTGAGACGTAAAACCAGAGGTGCCACCTCATACTGTTGGACAAACAGTGAAAACGAAAACCTTTTCGTTGCTGATCTCACAAAGCGAAGTTTCACTCTAGGAACTGGAACACACTTCTAGTGTAATCAGTGATAGAGAATATCACATTATTTCACGTCAGTGTTCGTGTATTAGTATTTCCTTTTCAAAATTACTTCAAGCAGTCGAGTCCGCTGTAGGTGTCCCTAACAAAGGGACTCTCAGTTTTCGATGTCAGCCTGAAGCAGACAGGTGTTGACTACACACAGTGCCTAAAGTGACTCACTGACCTTCCACCCACAACAGTTATATATCCCTCTAACCCTTGCGTAGGGCCGGCCGCAGTGGCCGTGCGGTTCTGGCGCTGCAGTCCGGAACCGCGGGACAGCTACGGTCGCAGTTTCGAATCCTGCCTCGGGCATGTGTGTGTGTGATGTCCTTAGGTTAGTTAGGTTTAAGTAGTTCTAAGTTCTAGGGGACTTATGACCTAAGATGTTGAGTCCCATAGTGCTCCGAGCCATTTGAGCCTTGCGTAGGCTGCTCGAATTATACTTCCTAGCTTAAAAATAACGAGAAATATACCGTGGGGTGCGGAATCCCAGGATCGTGACGTGCTGCCATCTGTGGGACGCCCTTGCGAACTTATTGCCACCATTTGTTTTCCGTTTCTTGACTCTGGCTGTTGCGCCGTTGTGTAGTGGTTCAAATGGTTCAAATGGCTCTGAGCACTATGCGACTTAACTTCTGAGGTCATCAGTCGCCTAGAACTTAGAACTAATTAAACCTAACTAACCTAAGGACATCACGCACATCCATGCCCGGGGCAGGATTCGAACCTGCGACCGTAGCGGTCGCTCGGTTCCAGACTGTAGCGCCGAGAACCGCACGGCCACTCCGGCCGCCTCGTTGTGTAGTGTAGAACATGTTGGGGTGTCTGACTGGGGCGCTGTTTTGTCCAAAAAGTGAGATTTTTCATTATATTTCGTGTTAAAGGTAGGTTTTAAGAATATATTCATTATGTAAATATTTTAACATATTTCTCTAACATTTATAACTGATTACTGGGTAATTGTAACGCAATTCCAAAAATTTATGACAATATCTTTTGATGGGTAGCCTACTTCCCACTAACGTTTTTATGGTCCTGTCAGTCAGATATTTTTATCGCAATAATTGTGATGCCATGTTTTCATGAGCTAAATTCAAGAGCAAACTCTCACTGCTAGTTATGTTTTCGGTGAGGTATTACTTACAGACACGTGTTTATACAAATAGAGCGGCTTTCTTTAGCGATTTATTTCTAATTTTGATGATATACTTCGATATTGCAGTTACTTACTATCTGAGCATAGTGTTATGTTTACATTTGTCTGAGAAACTAGATTTGAGTAACGCACAGCATGTGGAAGAGATGCTAAATAATCGTATTTGTTTGCCCGAGAATGACAGTGATTCTGAAGCCAGTGGCGATTTGAATAGCTTGGATGAATCGTTTCACGCCACATCTACATCTACATGGATACTCTGCAAATCACATTTAAGTGCCTGGCAGAGGGTTCATCGAAGCACCTTCACAATTCTATATTATTCGAATCTCGTATAGCGCGCGGAAAGAATGAACACCTGTATCTTTCCATAGGAGCTCTAATTTCCCTTATTTTATCTTGGTGATCGTTCCTTCCTATGTAGAGGTCAACAAAATATTTTAGCATTCTGAGGAGAAAGCTAATGATTGGAATTTCGTGAGAAGTTTGCTCTGCTACGAAAAACGCCTTTTTTTAATAATGCCCATCCCAAATCCTGTATCATTTCAGTGACACTCTCAACCCTATTTCGTGAAAATACAAAACGTGCTGCCCTTTTTTGAACTTTTTTAATGTACTCCGTCAATCCTATCTGGTACGTATCCCACACCGCGCAGCAGTATTCTAAAAGAGGACGGACAAGCGTAGTGTAGGCAGTCTCCTTAGTAGATCTGTTACATTTTCTAAGTGCCCTGCCAATAAAACGCAGTCTTTGGTTATCCTTCTCCACAACATTTTCTACGTGTTCTTTCCAATTTAAGTTGTTCGTAATTGTAATACCTAGTTACTTAGTTGAATTTACGGCTTTTAGATTAGACTGATTTATCGTGTAATCGACGTTTAACGAGTTCCTTTTAGCACTCATGTGGATGACCTCACACTTTTCGTTATTTAGGGTCAACTGCCACTTTCCGCACCATTCAGATACCTTTCCTAAATCGTTTTGCAGTTTGTTTTCGTCTTCTGATGACTTTATTAGTCGATAAACGACAGCGTCATCTGCAAACAACCGAGCACGGCTGGTCAGATTGTCAGTTCAATCGTGCATACCATGTGATTATGTGCATGAGGAATGTGTGGAGGACCTGGCTGAAGTAACTACTCTGCAGGCAGCTACGGATGATACAGGGACTCAAGACGGCTCAGATCGACAAAGTGATCAAGTTGGGGCGATGACTGTTCATATCTTATCAGTGAAGGAGACCGGTGCCATTCAGTAAAAAGTGCTGTGTCAAAACATGTTTGCAATAACAGTGACAATGAACGACGCTGCTTTTCAAAACTTTTTGATGGTGACATTTTCAGCACAATCGTAAATGTATACAGGGACTGTTGGTACAACAAAGAACGGAGTCCTACGAACATTAGGGAGATGCAATCATTTATTGGATGCCTTATTGTTATGGGTATTCGTGAACTTCTAGTATTGTCAAATTTTTGGTGTTCAGATCCAATTCTAACAGTTAGAATTGTAACAGAAGTAATGATCAGTAAGAGATTCAAAAAAATTGTTGAGAACATCCATTGCATCAACAATGAGGATTGAAACCTCGAAGCCGTCCTGAGTACGACAAGCTTCACAAACTGCGACCTCTTCTAACGAAACTTTTAGAGAATTGCAAAGCAAATTACGACCCCTCCTCTTTGCTATCTGCTGACGAGAATACGATTGCTTTCAAAGGCCGCTCTGCTATGGAACAGTACGTGCCGAAGAAACTTGCCAAGAGAGGCATAAAGTGTGGTGTTTATGTGACGCAGACAGGATACGTAGGCGAGAGTGGGGGAAATACACGCACCTAAGGAAAAATCGATGTGAACCATTCGTTACGTCATTAAAACCTACGAAAATAAGTTCATACCATACAATGGACATTTCTCCCCATATTCCAATCGTCTGTAAATAGTTATAAACAGTAACTTAATTTTGAACATTAAAATAAAAAAAAGTGCAAATGCGTGGTGTTCCCCACCCCTGAGGGTAATGACACGCAAAGTACTGGGTAATAACACGTAAAACAAACAAACCATAAAAATGTACAATAATTGCTATTTTTATTTGCTTATTATTTACTACAAATAGTAAACAGTATATTTAACAACGAAATAATGTAATTCTACAAACATCTCCTATAATTTTCGTTCTTTACATCTTTATTGGTGTGAAAAGAGTTCATTTTCTCATACAGCAAAGATCGCACTTGTAACCTTTTGGAGTGTTCCAGCCACTACATTGTTCATGACTCCATCTGCTACAAGAAATACATCGGTACCTCAGTTCTCTATCATTCCCAAACTCTCCACAAACTAAACAGACATCTTCTGAAATCGCTAATGGATCAATATCATCCATTTCATCGTCATCACAAATGTTCTGCAAGTCCAGATTTAGGTCATCCTCGCTGCTACTTTCACTTTCTTGGTGGTGTTTCTTCTTAAATAATGTCTGTTTCTTCTTTGAGACTTTTAAGTTGCAGATTTCTGCACTTATTTACTTTATCCTTAAGATTTCTTTTCTTGTTTCCTTCAGATTTCTTTTTCATGGCTTCTTTTTGTTTCTTTATTGATAACACCGTTAGCAGTTTAATCTTCTCTGGAGTTGCTGTATAAGGATCACTGACTTTCCCTTAGGCTTTCCCTTGGCTTGTTTCGTCTTAGGAAGAACTTGTTTTTGTTTTGGAACAGGAGATATGTCAAATACACTAACGTGCTTGACACATGCACTTTCAGTTGATGTTGTTGTGACCTCTTCTAGGCCTACTAGAAGTGGAACATCTTCTGCTGAAGATTCAGGAATCTGTTCTTGACTCCTTTTGGGGACATGTGGCTCGTTTGTAGATGCAACCACTTCATTTACATTTGTTGCATTCGGAACCTCTTCATCTTCAAGGACAACATCTCTGAAGATCTCACATTGTTGCAAGTCGTCACGTTGAAATTTGTTTGGATTGAAAGGGCAAATCCCACATGCCTTAATCCCTGACTGCCCATTGTCCATGGTAGCGACCTTATTATATGCCTTATTAAAAAGTTCTGCTAATTCATATGGTGTAATTTTTTGATACACCTGTGACTTCATATACACGTCACATTCACGATTGAAGGCTGATTTCAAAGAGGAAAAGAATGTAACATCTAGTGGTTGAAGCTTGTGAGAAGTGTGTGGAGGTATGGTTACCAAGACAATAGAATGTTTTTTACAAAATTCAAAAATATCAAGTGACATATGGCTGCTGTGATTATCTAAAATAAGCAGCACAGGGTCATCAATAGTTGATTTTACATTGTTCTGAAAATGTTGGATCCATTCGAAAAATAATGACTCATTGGACCAGCCATTGACGGAACAACCATATATTCCTCCAAGTGGTCCATTTTTGCTTAAGAGATTTGACATCCTCTTCCTGGGGAAGATAAGCAGAGGGGGGATGTAGGTACCAGCAGCACTGAAACAACATATCACAGTCACGTTTTTCCCCCTTTCCCAAGACGTGGCCCCACCTATTTGTTCAACACCTTTAGGAGCCAAAATTCTCTCGGGCTTTTGTACAGTATTTATGCCCGTTTCATCGACGTTGAACACTCGCCCCTCTTTAAATTTATATTTTTCAAAGACACGTTCTAAATTTTTAAAATATGCATTAACCTCTTCTTCATTAAATGCCTGTATTCTGTTAATGCTAGTTGCTTCACGTTTTCTCGAGCTAATACTTGGGTTTCTTTTTAAAAATAGAGCTAGCCAACCCTTTCCAGCTAACCTAGATGATTTAGCAAAATTGTTTGCAATGTTGTTAGCCTCTGCATACTCAAATGCAATCTCTGTCGAAAACGTTGGGTTTCTTCCAAGTTTTGGACCCTCGGTATTTTTAACCTTCATTCTCGTTCGCAGTGTAGCTTCATGAATCCCGAAAGCTCTTGATACTTCTCTTATTTTTCTTCCAGATTTGATGGCATTAAGAACTTTACAAAGTTCCTCTTGCGTCCATTTTGCTATCTGGGTTTTTCTTTTATAATATCTACCCATCTTAAATTTTTAAAAAAAAACCTTGTTAGTATTGAAAATATAACCTGCAAGGGGGAATACCACGCACTTCAACAGCTGCGTGGCACTACCCCACCGTAAGTTCGATGACTAACCTAAGCATAACTCGGCACCTAATTCAAATAGCGGGACAAATCTACGATTAAATTAAAGGTTTCATCTAGGGTTAGTAGTTGATACGCAAGAATTACATTAAAGCAACTTATAGTAGCACCTATCTTGTAAAATACAGCTGACCAAAATTACATGAGACACGCCGAAAATAAACAATACTTCACTGCTCCAACGATGCCACTGGAAAATGGCTGGCGTAAGCTGCATAGTAGTTGTTACTCCTGCCGGCAGGGTATAGCACCAACTGGGAACAGCTTGCGCCATTCAAAGTGCATAAATCAGCCTGCGTGGGATTACCCACATGCGTGTAATTCCCCCACCTTCCCCTACTGGATTTCGATATATTTACTGGAAAACTAAAAGAAAACAAAAATGATTACTCACTAGGCGAAACTGTAGTCCTAAATCTAACAGAATGTGTGTATCAGAAGGCTGCACATGTGGCGTTTGACAACTTTTTTACATCACCAAGGCTGACGTTTGTCTTACTGAAGCAAGCCATTTACTGCTTTGGAACTGTCCAAGTGAATCGAAAAGATCTCCCTCCTATGATGAAACATATTAGTAGGTTATCAGGAGGAGAATTTCAGTTTCTAATGAAAGGTGCCATCTCAGCTGTAAAGTGGATGGATACCGTGCTGTTACATTGCTGTCAACATTTCACGATCCACGAGAGACGACAATAGTCACTTGCAAGAATAAAGATGGGGCACAGTCACTTGTATTCTGTCCCATAGCTGTAGCAGATTATAACGAGATCATGGGTGGAGTTGACAGATTTGATCACCTGAGAGAAATATGTGCTCTATGTAGACGTTCTGTCAAACGGTGGGATAGAATTCTTTACTTCTTGATAAAACTCGCTATAGTGAAACACTTTTTGGTGTGGAATATTCACGAGCACTCTGCATGAGACCAGGATCAGTTAACATTTCGTCTCAAGTTAGCAAGACAGCTCACTGATGGATATTCTAATAGGAAACGTCGAGGCAAAATATCTTCCTGTGAACATCAGGCCATCACAGGTTGGCAAAAGTACTGTCCTGAAATTCCAATAGTAAATATCTCCGTGATGCCCAACGCTTCTCTTGTAATGTCTGCCAGTGGAGATTGTTTATCAGCTCCGTAACGCACTCTCGCCAGCTACATGATTCCTTGACGGAACTCGCCGCTCTTCGTTGGATCTTCTCTATCTCCTCTGTCAGTCCTGTCTGGTATGGATCCCAGATAGATGAACAGTACTCAAGAATCGGGCGAACAAGCGCCTTATAAGCCACTTCTTTCGTGGATGAGTTAAATTTCCTTAACATTCTTCCAAAGAATCTGACTCTGGTGTCTGCTTTTCCCACTATCTGTTTTATATGGTCATTTCACTTAAGGTCGCTCTGGATAGTTACTGTGGTATCGATAGCTAGGATGCCACGGTGTAGGTGCAAGTTCTTAGGTTGGCACTATGACACAGACACCGATGACAGCGCCCTCTAGCAGGCGCTGTCCAGATCTGCGAGCTCCACTTCTGATTCAGCCCATTAGATCAAGAGCAGACGGCCGGGACACTTCGCTTCAGCTTCGCTTAATATAGAGATTTTTCTCTACTTACGACGGGTCTAAGTCTTTGCACCTACGTACAAAGTTATGTATGCCTCTGTATATATTCATGCACCAGTAAATCACTTTTACTGACTTGCAGTACCGACGTGTTTTATCTCACCTGCTCCTACTCGCTTCCTTCATTCGGCTAACCTTTCAATTTTCAGGATCAGACCCACGTGCCGCCTACCAGGCGGGATACAAAAGCTGGCGACGAGGATGCCGCTTTTCTCTCCTCTTACCCATGTTTTATGCTCGGTGCTGCCTTAGCTTTTTGTGATACCCCCTATGACTGTGATTGTATGACTGCTTCCCCCAGTCGCTATAATGTTTTCATACGTGTAAACCATGGCTTCGTCACAGGAACAGGCTTTTCTGTCCGATCTTGTACGGTTTCAGGCTCAGCAAATGACGCAGCTGCTTGCTGCCATAAATGGACTGGTCACAGTACAAACTGCAGCTACTTCGGCACCTCCGACGCCACTGCCTGTACCGACGCCGTCGCCGACGGCGCCGCCATTTCGTGCCTTCAATCCTGACGTTCAACGCTGGCCAGAATACATAGCCCAGCTCGAGGCACAATTCGCAGCACACAACATACCAGGTACAGAGCAGCTTGCCTTTTTCATAGCCAAAAAAATGGTTCAAATGGCTCTGAGCACTATGGGACTTAACATCTGTGGTCATCAGTCCCCTAGAACTTAGAACTACTTAAACCTAACTAACCTAAGGACATCACACACATCCATGCCCCAGGCAGGATTCGAACCTGCGACCGTAGCAGTCGCGCGGTTCCGGACTGAGCGCCTTAACCGCGAGACCACCGCGGCCGGCTTTCATAGCCAACACAGGTGTTGTGTTGTGTTGTACCGTGTACTCGTGAAACTGTTTCCCACCACCCATCCAGAAACTAAAACTTACGACGAAGTGATTGACACTTTGAACTTCCACTTCCGTGACAGTGTAAATGTGGTAGTATAACACCCCCCTGCTTCTCGAGATTTGCGAAATTACAAGTTGACAATGACCGTGAATTACGAATTTTGACCCGCGTCGGGATAAGGCATCCGAATCCGAAGTAAGTAACGATTATTCCGCGGGAAACAGGAGACGTTATAACTTGATCTTTATTGAATGAGTAATTTCATTCAATAACGATCGGTAAATGAAATTTTTTTTTTTTTTGGTCATCAGTCTACTGACTGGTTTGATGCGGCCCGCCACGAATTCCTTTCCTGTGCTAACCTCTTCATCTCAGAGTAGCACTTGCAACCTACGTCCTTAATTATTTCCTTTACGTATTCCAATCTCTGTTGTCCTCTACAGTTTTTGCCCTCTACAGCTCCCTCTAGTACCATGGAAGTCATTCCCTCATGTCTTAGCAGATGTCCTATCATCCTGTCCCTTCTCGTTATCAGTGTTTTCCACATATTCCTTTCCTCTCCGATTCTGCGCAGAACCTCCTCATTTCTTACCTAATTTTCAACATTCGTCTATAGCACCACATCTCAAATGCTTCGATTCTCTTCTGTTCCGGGTTTCCCACAGTCCATGTTTCACTACCATTCAGTGCTGTACTCCAGACGTACATCCTCAGAAATTTCTTCCTCAAATTAAGGCCGGTATTTGATATTAGTAGACTTATCTTGGCCAGAAATGCCTTTTTTGGCATAGCGAGTCTGCTTTTGATGTCCTCCTTGCTCCGTCCGTCATTGGTTATTTTACTGCCTAGGTAGCAGAATTCCTTAACTTCATTGACTTCGTGACCATCAATCCTGATGTTAAGTTTCTCGCTGTTCTCATTTCTACTACTTCTCATTACCTTCGTCTTTCTCCGACTTACTCTCAAACCATACTGTGTACTCATTAGACTGTTCATTCCGTTCAGCAGATCATTTAATTCTTCTTCACTTTCACTCAGGATAGCAATGTCATCAGCGAATCGTATCACTGATATCCTTTCACCTTGTATTTTAATTCCACTCCTGAACATTTCTTTTATTTCCATCATTGCTTCCTCGATGTGCAGATTGAAGAGTAGGGGCGAAAGGCTACAGCCTTGTCTTACTTCTTAATATGAGCACTTCACCGAGCGAGGTGGCGCAGTGGTTAGACACTGGACTCGCATTCGGGAGGACGACGGTTCAATCCCGCGTCCGGCCGTCCTAATTTAGGTTTCCGTGATCTCCCTAAATCGCTCCAGGCAAATGCCGGGATGGTTCCTTTGAAAGGGCACGGCCGACTTCCTTCCCTAATCCGATGCGACCGATGACCTCGCTGTCTGGTCTCCTTCCCCAAACAACCCAACCCAATACGAGCACTTCGTTCTTGATCGTCCACTCTTATTATTCCCTCTTCGTTGTTGTACATATTGTATATGACCCGTCTCTCCCTATAGCTTACCCCTACTTTTTTCAGAATCTCGAACAGCTTGCACCATTTTATATTGTCGAACACTTTTTCCAGGTCCACAAATCCTATGAAAGTGTCTTGATTTTTCATTAGCCTTGCTTCCATTATTAGCCGTAACGTCAGAATTGCCTCTCTCGTCCCTTTACTTTTCCTAAAGCCAAACTGATCGTCACCTAGCGCATTCTCAATTTTCTTTTCCATTCTTCTGTATATTATTCTTGTAAGCAGCTTCGATGCATGAGCTGTTAAGCTGATTGTGCGATAATTCTCGCACTTGTCACCTCTTGACGTCTTCGTAATTGTGTGGATGATGCTTTTCCGAAAGTCAGATGGTATGTCGCCAGACTCATATATTCTACACACCAACGTGAATAGTCGTTTTGTTGCCACTTCCCCCAATGATTTTAGAAATTCTGATGGAATGTTATCTATCCCTTCTGCCTTATTTGACCATAAGTCCTACAAAGCTCTTTTAAATTCCGATTCTAATACGGGATCCCCTATCTCTTCGCCCGCATCTCGTGGTCGTGCGGTAGCGTTCTCGCTTCCCACGCCCGGGTTCCCGGGTTCGATTCCCGGCGGGGTCAGGGATTTTCTCTGCCTCGTGATGGCTGGGTGTTGTGTGCTGTCCTTAGGTTAGTTAGGTTTAAGTAGTTCTAAGTTCTAGGGGACTTATGACCACAGCAGTTGAGTCCCATAGTACTCAGAGCCATTTGATTTGAACCCTATCTCTTCTAAATTGACTCCTGTTTCTTCTTCTATCACATCAGACAAATCTTCACACTCATAGAGGCTTTCAATGTATTCTTTCCACCTATCTGCTCTCTCCTCTGCATTTAACAGTGGAATTCCCGTTGCACTCTTAATGTTACCACCGTTGCTTTTAATGTCACCAAAGGTTGATTTGACTTTCCTGTATGCTGAGTCTGTCCTTCCCACAATCATATCTTTTTCGATGTCTTCACATTTTTCCTGCAGCCATTTCGTCTTAGCTTCCCTGCACTTCCTATTTATTTCATTTCTCAGCGACTTGTATTTCTGTATTCCTGATTTTCCCGGAACATGTTTGTACTTCCTCCTTTCATCAATCAACTGAAGTATTTCTTCTGTTACCCATGGTTTCTTCGCAGCTACCTTCTTTGTACCTATGTTTTCCTTCCCAACTTCTGTGATGGCCCTTTTTAGAGATGTCCATTCCTCTTCAACTGTACTGCCTACTGCGTTATTCCTTATTGCTGTATCTATAGCGTTAGAGAACTTCAAACGTATCTCGTCATTCCTTAGTACTTCCGTACCCCACTTCTTTGCGTATTGATTCTTCCTGACTAATGTCTTGAACTTCAGCCTACTCTTCATCACTACTATATTGTGATCTGAGTCTATATCTGCTCCTGGGTACGCCTTACAATCCAGTACCTGATTTCGGAATCTCTGTCTGACCATGATGTAATCTAATTGAAATCTTCCCGTATCTCCCGGACTTTTCCATGTATACCTCCTCCTCTTGTGATTCTTAAACAGGGTATTCGCTATTACTAACTGAAACTTGTTACAGAACTCAATTAGTCTTTCTCCTCTTTCATTCCTTGTCCCAAGCCCATATTCTCCTGTAACCTTTTCTTCTACTCCTTCCCCTACAACTGCATTCCAGTCACCCATGACGATTAGATTTTCGTCTCCCTTTACATACTGCATTACCCTTTCAATATCCTCATACACTTCCTCTATCTGTTCATCTTCAGCTTGCGACGTCGGCATGTATAACTGAACTATCGTTGTCGGTGTTGGTCTGCTGTCGATTCTGATTAGAACAACCTGGTCATTGAACTGTTCACAGTAACACACCCTCTGCCCTACCTTCCTATTCATAACGAATCCTACACCTGTTATACCATTTTTTGCTGCTGTTGATATTACCCGATACTCATCTGACCAGAAATCCTTGTCTTCCTCCCACTTCACTTCACTGACCCCTACTATATCTAGATTGAGCCTTTGCATTTCCCTTTTCAGATTTTCTAGTTTCCCTTCCATGTTCAAGCTTCTGACATTCCACGCCCCAACTCGTAGAACGTTATCCTTTCGTTGATTATTCAATCTTTTTCTCATGGTAACCTCCCCCTTGGCAGTCGCCTCCCGGAGATCCGAATGGGGGACTATTCCGGAATCTTTTGCCAATGGAGAGATCATCTTGACACTTCTTCAAATACAGGCCACATGTCCTGTGGATACACGTTACGTGTCTTTAATGCAGTGGTTTCCATTGCCTTCTGCATCCTCACGTCGTTGATCATTGCTGATTCTTCCGCCTTTAGGGGCAATTTCCCACCCCTAGGACAAGAGAGTGCCCTGAACCTCTATCCGCTCCTCCGCCCTCTTTGACAAGGTCGTTGGCAGAATGAGGCTGACTTCTTATGCCGGAAGTCATCGGCCGCCAATGCCGATTATTTATCAAAAATTAGGCAGTGGCGGGGATCGAATCCGGTACCGAAGACGTTTTGATTATGAATCAAAGACGCTACCCCTGGAAATAATTTGGAAATAAATTTTGCCAGTGGAAATTTTGCCGAAAGAAATGATTAAGCTGTAAAAGCAATTAAAAAACCGGTCGCCAGCTCAACTGATGAGCGACAGTACTGTTAAGTACGTGAATAATTGTGTCAAAAATGAAGAATACCTATTTGTAGCGCAGCAGGTGGAACGGGATCTTATACGTAAGTGCTGTGTCGGGCTCAGTAGTCATATAAAACAAAGTCATAACAATCTAACTCCAGTTATATTGTTCATAATTTGTCAGCTAAGTGCAATGCTGACAACACAGATAATTATCTATCGAGATTTTGAATAATGGACTGTCATTGTGTCTTTAAAATTAGATACTTTGCACAGTTTAATCTACTGATGATGAAATATATTGCCAATAATTGATTAACTATGTTTTGAATGATAATAATTCATTAATTGGGCGATTGTCAGGTGGAAGAAGCTTTATAGTTTCATGAAATATCCTTGAACTAACTTCAGCTGAATATGCATTGAAATAAATCTTAATAATCAAATTTATTACTTCAGTCTATTATTAAGTTACTACGGTTGGCGTAAGCTTATTAAGTGCAACAATTAACTACGATAACCAGTCTGAAATTTACTCTTCACCGTCTATGCAAATAATTTGATAATTAACATATTTTCTCTTGATAATGGCTTGACACACTCGGTTCAATAAGGTAAGGATTGGAAAGAACCTACTTGGTGTTATTGTCGGGTGGAATGTAACTGCAACACTTCGATTATAAAGTGCTTCTTATTAATTGTTCAACTTCAGAGAAAAGCACAGTCACTGGCAAGCCTTCTACAATTTTATCCTACGAAACTTACGTAGATCTTACTTCCCTCTTTGTCGGTGGATCGACGGAAGTCCACGACAGCGACACAATGTGGCATCGGACTTCTACTGTTGCGTCTTGGGCCGACAGTGCTCTTCACATTCAAGTCCTCGTTTCTTCAGCACTATGCCCATTAATCCATAATAACTTGCCCGGCAATGCTTCCATTACTTTCCCGTCGTGCTTAGGTCCACACACTAGCCGTTAGATGGAACACAGCTAGTACTAGCAGCACTCGACTGTACTTCTTACTCCGAGCACGGCGTCACTGCTACTACTGCCCGCTGGCGCGCTCCCGCGCACAGAGGCACGACAAAACAATCTCTCTGACTTCAACGTTAACTAAATACGCCCTGACTTGCCAATGTTAAATATTACATAATTTAAACATAGTATTTACAATACATATTAACACTAGACAATACATCGTATACAAACAGTTTCATGTGTTAAGTAAGCGAAAAAATTCATAGCAAGGACTGCGTTGTTGCGTCACAGTAGCTGCACGTTACAAATTCTTTCCCCTCCGGCGTGGCCCTACTAAGTCCAATAAATCTTCGCTAGCGGACCTTCAGAGACTAACTTCTGATTGCTCATGTGGACGCTCATATGTGGATATAATGATTAGAGACGCTATTGCGCAGAATGTGGCGGATCACCGCATCCGCGAGCAAATCCTCACATTTAAAAACCCGACTTTGCAGGAAGTAGTGGACTTGCTAGACAGACAAGATACATCTTACATGGCTACTTCCGCTTTCGACGTGACCCCGGGTGTGTGTACTGTGAGCGCGGCACAACACTTGCCCTCCCACCCGACTCCAGCACGGCCAACCACTCCCCGCCACTCGCGTGCACATCTTTCATTAGCAGTATATTCGTACTCAATGGCCTCCATCTACTACGCAGATTCTAGATCCCCTTGTACGGCATTACTTTGTGCAATGCCACAACTTGTCTGTACACCACGGTGTTATCTTGTTACGAACTGACAGTGATCAGTCTCCTGTGGTTGTACCTCGTTTGTTGCAGTCGGAAATCCTCCGATCGCTGCACGCTGGTCATTGGCGTATAGTGCGGACGAAGCAATTAGCTCGTCGTCACTGCACTTGGGTCGGCATTGATAAAGAAATTGAGAATTGCTTGCTAATCGTCGCTCTTGCGCGGAGCATCAATCTGCTCCACGCCAGCGCTTCTTCGCATGGCCGATTCCTACTGCGCCTTGCCAGCGCTTTCATATTGATTTTGCGGGTCCTTTCTGGGACACTCGCTGGTTGATAATTATTGATGCATACAGCAATTTTCCTTTTGTTGTACCTATGTCTTCTACTACATCTGCCAGTACTATTCAGGCTTTGACGTCTATTTTTTGTATTGAGGGCCTTCCTGAAGTTATTATCTCCGACAGTTGCCCCCAAAGCGTGTCCTCAGAGTTTGAAGCTTTTAGTGCTGCTAATAGCATTCACCATCTGACCTCAGCCCCATTCCACACTCAGTCTAACGGCGAGGCTGAAAACTTTGTGCATACGTTTAAGTCGCAGATGAGCAAGTTGTGCGCCATGCACTCTCGCAAGCGCACCCTCTGGACTTTCCATGCTTCATATCGCTCCCAGCCGTGCGGCACGCGTCCCTCAGCGGAATTGCTACATGGCTGCGCCCATCGGTCGCTCCTGCAGCTTTTGAAGCCACCGCCGCGCGCTCCCCCTGCTTCGTCTCATTCTGGCTTCGCCTCGCATGATTTGGTGTTCTATCGCGTTTTCTCTGGCAGGCAGCGCTGCGAGCCGGGGAGCACTCTTCGCCAGCTTGGACGCGACTCATTTGTCATTTCTGGTCCCTCCGGCACTGTCAAGCAACACCGAAACCATATACATTTGTGTCGTTCTCGGTTTTCTGCCGCTGGTTGTTTTCCGGCGGAATTGGAGGCTTCGCGGTTTCCTCTGCCGCCTCAGCCCACGCCTCCACCGACAGCGCCTCCGCCAGTCGGGACTCCACCGCGGGAGCGCCTGCCGTCGTCGTGTAGTAGGACGCGAAATTGAAGCGTCACCCATCGACCAGTGTCAGCCCAGTTTGCAGGTGAATATAAGTTTAATTTAGTGTTTTGTTTATGTATTTTGTAATATTTGTAATGGTTGTGAATTATCTAAAGTTTTGTATTTATTTTTATGTTTCATGTACGGAGAGGGCGGCGCAACGAACGGAGACAGCATCTTCACTGCCGGGACCAGAGAGAAAATTGCTGGCCACTATACGTCGCGGGTCGACAGCCAAAGAGCAAACAGAAGATCCTGAAACCGAGTTGTTGCGTCGTGCTTCTAAAAACTGAAAACATAAGAATTTGTAATGTTTCTACAACAATGACGTCGTAGAAAGTTTAATCATGTTGTATATGTTCAGTCCTATCTTGTCAAGGCTCATGTTCACGTCTATATATAGTATATATGAAGATAATGAACTAGTGTATACTACAAAAGTTTAAATACGTGTTCCGAGAATTTATTTATGAAGAATTCAAAAATGGTTCAAATGGCTCTGAGCGCTATGGGACTTAATATCTATGGTCATCAGTCCCCTAGAACTTAGAACTACTTAAACCTAACTAATCTAAGGACATCACACAACACCCAGTCATCACGAGGCAGAGAAAATCCCTGACCCTGCCGGGAATCGAACCCGGGGCCCCGTGCTCGGGAAGCGTGAACGCTACCGCGAGACCACGAGCTGCGGACTATGAAGAATTATGTTATGGAAGAAGTATTACTGATTTATTTGACAAGATTATTAATTTTTGACAACGTTCATCGCGAGTTTGAGTCTTGAAAGTTTATTCAATGTGGTTTTAATATTAATAAAGCAGATAACTTGCATTAATATAATTTCTGAGAAGAAACAAACGACATCTAAATTGAAAAAAGTTTGCCCAAACCACTTGGACTGGGTGACGTAATTCTGCGCGTACGACTCAAATGATGATGTTTTAATTGCAGTTTCGTTCAAGAACCATTCAGAGACAACTTTAAAAAGAATTTAAATAATTTTGAAGTGTTTTGTAACTGAGGTAGGTGACGAAGTATGCACATGGTCATATGTCAAAAGAAAATCATTTATACAAAACTTACGTCGTTACACTATAGTCGCCGCTGCTGACCTGCGGCCGGCCGAAGTGGCCGCGCGGTTCTGGCGCTGCAGTCTGGAACCGCGAGACAGCTACAGTCGCAGGTTCGAATCCTGCCTCGGGCATGGATGTGTGTGAAGTCCTTAGGTTAGTTAGGTTTAACTAGTTCTAAGTTTTAGGGGACTAATGACCTCAGCAGTTGAGTCCCATAGTGCTCAGAGCCATTTGAACCATTTTTTTGCTGACCTGCACCGGACGGGCGCCTCTCACCACCGCCACGGATCCACCGCCGGCCGTCGCCGCCGCCGCAGTGTTCCTCCGCGGTACCGGAACCGTGGACGCTGAGGCTGCCGTCAAGCCACCGCCGCCGTCGCCCATTGAGGTCGTTGCACCACCTCCTCATCCTAGCATACCCAGTGGCGGTGCGTGGCCTGGGCACGTTTTCCACGGGGCTTTTTCCTAGCCTCCTCGTGAGGAATTTGGGGTCACGGGTGGACAACGCGCCCCAGCAGTTCCGCTGTCCGCCCTCTCAGCTGCGCCGCACCTGGGTCCACCGACCCACCGTCGGAAGCCATACTCAACAACGGTACATCGTTTACAGGGGGAGGCATGTGGTATCGATAGCTACGATGCCACGGCATAGGTGTTCTTAGGTTGGCACTACGACACCGACACCAACGACAGTGCCCTCTAGCAGGCGCTGTCCAGATCTACGAGCTCCGCTCCAGATTCAGTCCATTTGATCAAAAGCAGACGGCTGGGACACTTCGCTTCATATAGAGACTTTGCTCTACTTACGACTGGTCTAAGGCTTTGCACCTATGTACAAAGTTATGTATACCTCTGTATACATTCATGCACCAGTAAACCACTTTTACTTACTTGCAGTACCGACGTGTTTTACCTCATCTGCTCCTATTCGCTTCCTTCATTCGTCTAACCTTTCAGTTTTCAGGAGCAGACCCACGCGCCGCCCTCCAGGCAGGATACAAAAGTTACGCGTAGATATTTTACGGCAGACGCTGTCTCCAGCTGTTTGTCGTCAGTTCTGTAGCTGTACACTGTAGATTAGACTGTAAAACGAGCTGCAAAATTTTAATTACCTGCGAATTGCAATGTTACTTCATACCAAATATAATTCAGGTTCCTTCTCCATCTTTTTCCCTTCGAAAGGGCTAATGTTTGTCTGCAGCCACGCCCACATAAAAATAACGTTTGCGTAGCCTTCATTCTCGCCGTCTTTCAGCGAGACTCGAGCGAATTCTTGCCGTATGTGGTGTCACTGTCTTATGACTTTGCCGATTTGTATCATTCCATGGCATTCTTGCTAGTGCGTTTGCCTTTTTAAACCCCATATGTTGCATAATTCTAGAAACTTTACACCCAGTTCTTTTCTTTGTTTGCGTAACTCAAAAATTCATTAATATAATCCTATAATATGCTCTATGCTATAAAAGAAACACTCATCCATGTAAAGTGGTTAATTCGGTCATTTTCATGAAAATGACCCGGGCGCTTTCCTTCTCCCACTCTTCGGCACTGCGACCTTGTGCTGCACCTTTTATGACACTACCGTTGATGAGACGTTAAACCTTATTCCTCCTCGCTTCCTTCCCCCTGAAGCGCGCCAAGCTGAAAAGCCCAGCTTAGCGCCCATTTTGACACGGCTATGACGCCATCACAAGCGAGTGATTTCTTTTCTTTTTTCTTCTGAAATTTAAACCATCTCTTTGTGACATACGCTGACATAGTCGTGTTATTCATGTATTTTCTTTAGTTAGAATTTTAAATGTTATGGATGTTGAGGCACTGGAATATTTTCTGACGCAGCGGCTTGTAGATCAACCAAACCGTAGCGGTATGCTATTCCCACGTATCTCATAGGCCATGGCACGTGGAGCTTATAGCGTATCAGTCGTTTGGGGATTGGTGCACTACGTGGGAAAATATCTTGATCAGAGATTACCCGGAATACGGACACCAAGCAGATATAAGTTTAACTACATGTATTAATTACAATAATTAATTTCTTTAAACAGAAAATTACATGAGAAGACACTCAGCTGTTGGCCGTAGTGGCAGCTTAATAACTGAGTATCGTTCTCGTTTTAGTAACCAACGAACGGGATCATAGACACTGGAGAATATACGAGAAGGTACAGACTCACAAAGTAGATTTTTCTAGCGTGCCATGTGCGCCAGTTGACCCGTTCACATGATTCAGACAAGATATCCGTACTTGCTAGCTTCGTAACCTCTTTCCAATTGTGAGCTAGCCATGTTTATTTAAATCAGGAGTGTACCACTATAATGTTCACGGTGCTTAATTACAATAAACCCCCATACTGGCACCTCGATTTTTCATTTAATTAAGGTAGCTACCTCAAATTCTGTTGGAAGCCAAGCATTATACGTTTTCAGCAAGAGTGCGCCATCGAGTTTACTGCTACAGGTTGCGCCTGAAATAAATAGAGCTGTGTTTAGCTAGTGGGTTCCTTTAAATTGCGAAGTCTTGACTTTTATTCTCTCGTAACTTCCCTCAAGGATACTACTCCATGAAATTAAATGGACCCGCTATCTGGTCTCGGCCCGTTCGGAATATCTTTTACCGCATCCATTTCTTTCATTGGCCTCCTAGGCCGGTTTAACGCCAGCTTGATTGCGAACTCAGATTAAATGGTCTTAATACGCTTTTATCTAGCTCTTTCTTCTCTCTCTCTCTCTCTCTCTCTCTCTCTCTCTCTCTCTCTAGCACCCACCCACACACACACACACACACACACACACACACACACACACACACACAGGCGGACAGTGTGGGGGAGGAAGAGAATGTGAAGCGAGTTGTTTAGAAGAAGTGTAAGAAACGTTGATGTGATAACTATCGTTGAACTTTCTGATAATTCTTTTACTTCAGCATTAAATATATTGTTAACGCAGACAGCTATTTTACGTTTTTGCGTAAACCGTTTTGAACTGCGGGCAACCGCAGCCAAATATCTACATTTTCGTAACAAGGCTAAAAATACAACTCTGGCTGTCTAAGGTCTTTTATTAAAACCACGGCCCGTCTCACATCAAATTAAGCACATCCTCAGTTGGTCTATTAAACCGAATATTTTACTTTTTTTTCCTTTTTACACTGGCTTAGTAAATATTGTTAAATGGAGTAGAGAAGTCCTGCACATTATATTCTTACATAAACTGTGTTTCTTCTAACCCCTCCACGCCCTTCACGCCACTGATACTACAGATTAAAACCCGCTAGAAGCGTTTGTCAAATTCATAAATGGGAGTTTTCCTAAAACAAAGTGAAACGAGAATAAAATAAGCCCGACACAGCGTGCGAAAATCTGTATGAATGCCAATAAAGCACACTATATTGCCAGCTAGAGGCGATGCGGGCAAGGCCGTAAGGAACATTCATCTAGCTATAGCCTTAAGCAAGCAGGCATGAGAAAAACAGCATTGTCCATGGTATCCGAAAACACAGTGAGATGGCGCTACAGAAAGTGGGTCTACTGCACCGAGAGGCGAAGTATGAAAGACGGGGAGATGCTGTACATAAAAATAAGTTACAATTCAAATCAGCAAGTGAAGATGCGTGGATAGAAAACTAACACAGTAAATCCTGTATGATGCAGACACTAATAATTATAATGGATACTATTCCACGAAATTTGGAAACTGACGGAGAATTTATAAACAATTTTTTTCTTTAAATGCAGCAAAATGCGTTTTTTATCTGGTTAGGTAGTCAAAATTTCCTACAATATTCCTATTTTTCAATCCTGTCTGAGCCTTTAAAGTAAGCTCAGGAGATTTTTATAAGGCTCGGGAAATCGCTATCTGTTCTAGTTTGTAAAATACTTCCTTTCTAATCCCTGATTACATCACCTCAGGACGCGCCTAAATTGGCCTGAAGCCGGTCGTGGTATTAATAAAATATAGCTACATTCAAAGCGGTGTTTTTAAGCCTTCTTATAAAAAGTTGTCATTCGTTTATTACCTGTCACAGTTCTTAACAGTCTTTACGAATTCTATAACAAACTGATTGAATCTGTAATACGTCTTTTTCGATGAATCAGCAGTATCTTAGCAAGTTACGCAATCGTCTATCAAATACACAAAACTGCGAGTAGTTGCACGGTGCATTGCGAAGTTGATGTGTAAGTACTGTGCTGTACTGTAACCCCATAGGTGATGTTATACAGCTAAACTTTAGACAGAGCAGGGCGGCTTAAGCAGAGAATCTTGAATTTGATTACACACAAATTAATGTTCAAAACATTGTGCGTAACGGGTAAACGACGAAAATCGAAGAAAGTACGAGCAATCACTATCAATTACTTACAAGATTTCCCCACATACTGGATATTGCTATTGATTATTAACATACGTACTCTTTGCTTCGGACAGGTATGTGGCTCAGAGGGAATGTAAATCATTATTATAAGTCCACGATGTTTCACTCGCATTTGGACTTGCGTTGAGGACGAAATAGAGTTTCTAGGTGAAGGCGAGAAAAAAATATAGTATGTTTTGCAGGCTGTGTGACCTCGTGTCAATTGTAGTAGTCCAGAAACAGACAGAAAATTCAGTAACGTTTAATGTGCCGTGAAGTTTTGCGCAAAGCACTGAAATTCGGTGCTGACATATGTAGAATGCTTGTTGATTGCTAGTATTAGGTAGATGAGGGACAACCCAAGTCATCACATATGTCTTAGTATTATCTTACTATTCTCTGTAATATTTCCTCATTCTTATTTCGTGATTACGATGAAGGTTTACCACAAATGGTTAATAGCATGCTTCTTCCACAGGTCTGATTCTCATTAGCTAGTCTGTCTTGTATAAAACATACTGTCAAAGTGAAGAAACGGTTTCACAAACCGCTATGAAGTAACTTGTCTTCATCATTTAAAAATAGATGGTATCACTCATATTGATGAATTCTTCTCGGGTTATTAGCCGAGTGGTGGCGTCGTCTTGTCGCAACGTTTCAATGAGTTTCGTACCCATCATCTTCTGGCGACTCCTTCAGACTTCGCCAGAAGATGATGGGTACGAAACTCATTGAAACGTTGCGACAAGACGACGCCACCACTCGGCTGATAACCCGAGAAGAATTCATCAGTGGTATACGCCGAGAAAGACTGCAATCGCATATTCACTCATATTTCTGACATTGCAAATTACCAGTGATTAAACATATTTGTTCTCATATTAAGGTACCACAGAGCAACTAAATTAAACTTTTTTTAATATTTTTCTGTCGACCTAAGACATACGAAAAATGAAAACTATACTGAAGGCCCTTTCAAACAGGACAAACATGGAGCCCTTCTTTTGGTACTGAGATCTCGAACCAACTGAAACATTGCTAAACCCCAAAAATGTTTGGAAGTTATGGTTTCGAAATTCAAGTTATCTTTTACATAATGAGATTTTCACTCTGCAGCGGAGTGTGCGCTGATTTGAAACTTCCTGGCAGATTAAAACTGTGTGCCCGACCGAGACTCGAACTCGGGACCTTTGCCTTTCGCGGGCAAGTGCTCTACCATCTTTTTTTTTTTTTTTTTTTTTTTTTTTTTTTTTTTTTTTTTCACAGTAACAGAACATTTATTGGTTTTCTTAGTTTACACAGGGATATACAGGTATACAGAAAACTTGTAATTTCCTTTTCTTGAACATTAAAACACATAATGCTTCAAACATGCAAATTTTTAGAATGTTAACTTCCTTTTCTTTTCTAAAACATCAGAAGCAATAACCTTTTAAAAAACTTAAGATTATTCAAAATATTTAAAGGTAGTTACTGAGATTCTAAATTAAACAAAATTTCCTTTTCCTTAAACGTTATAACCAATAACTTAAAAAAAAATTAAATCATGCAATGTATTTAGAATAATCATTGAAGCTCTATATTGCCCAAATTCCCTCATATTTAAACATTAAAACAAATAAGTTAAAAAAAATAAAATAAACCAAGGTACTCCCCGCCGGGAATCGAACCCGAGAACCCGGGCGTTTTTTAGTCATAACATTCTACAGTAGTACATATTTTTCAACTGACATTTAAAAGTAATAAAACAAAGGTTCCTTGGCATTTTAGAAAAAAAAAATCCAAGTCTAAACCAGATAGTGATGTTCGTCACTTGATCGTATTTGTTTTTCAAAGATCAAATTGTCTCTCGTTTCTTCATGTTCTGAATCGCATCATCGAAAATGGAGTTCACATGACTGTTCTTCTCAGGAAGTTGGCGTATGTATCATAATAATTATTCATGCGTAGTAGCTTGTGATGCTGGTCGGAAATGTACGTCCAAAAATCTTCTTCGCTCCTTTCTTTACTGGACAGCAGGTAAAATACTGCGTGTCCCTTCAACCAGTTGACGGCATTTTTCTTCCAGGTGGGGTATAACTCCTCTTCTGGGTATAAAAGGCACGCTGGCGTTATCAAATACGGCGGTTTTCTCTGCATAGTTGCTAATTTTTTTCTGATTGACAATCATATATTATTCGCGTTTCCACAGACAAATTGATGTTCATCCGTATCAATCAGGTTGCAAATGGTACACAAAGGGGAATCAGCCAGGTGAATGGAATGTAGTCTGGAGTTTGTTGGAAATTTCCTATTCACAAAGTAGTACCACAATGACCGCACTTTTGTTGGTAAATATGGATGATGTATGTTCCTCCAGATATCATGCCAAGAGTGACCGACGTATTTTTGTTCTATGATGTTCTTGGTCTGAAAGTTCATTAAGTTTTGGTATATTTTCTTGACTTTGATGACATCTTTCTCGGGTGTTCCCAGTCCAATGTAGCTATATTCTACGAAGAAATGTTTTAGGTGGTAAAGTTCATTTGGGATGTGGTGAACGTCTATTGGGGCGTCCTGGCTGACCGGCGCTATTTCATTTAACAAGAATGCGGTGACACTGTCGACTGACCGCTTCCACAGTTTATATGTTTTACAGACGTACAATGCTTGTGCTTTATTGTACACGTCTGTGAGATTCAATCCACCATTCCCAGTCGGTAGAGTCAATGTCTGGTACTTGACTTTGAAGATGTGGCCGCGGCTGACGAAACGGCCAAAAGCAGCCAAAATCCTGTTCGCCACTTCCCTCGGCATTGGCAGGGCTTGAGCCACGTAATTTAATTTAGAGGACAAATAGATGTTGACGAGAGCCACTCTTTGTATCTCATCAAGAGTACGGAGATTGTGCTGACGTATACAGGCACGGATGGTGTTGAGGATTCTTCTGTAATTAACTGCGATGGTCTGCCGAATATTTCTTGTGTATTCCACTCCAAGACATGTCATGGTGACAATTTCCTTTATTGGCCCATGAATGGGAACTCCTAATCCGCTTCCAATATTCATTATGCCAGACTTATTCCTATTCATTATCGCACCAGATACTTGTTCATATTTGTTTATTATGTCGAGTGCTTTCTCTATCTCGTCGTTGTCTTTGACAATAAATGCAACGTCATCGGCATATGCTCTGCAGACAATCCTACGGCCGCGTGTAGTGAATCCTTGTAGGTTGTGGCTGCGGCGAAAAAGCAATGGCTCGATTGCTATTGCAAAGAGTGACATAGACATCGGGCACCCTTGTCGCACCGAACTTTTCATTACAATGGGCTTACTGGACTGACCGTTTACCATAACTATCGATGTTGACTTCTGCAGAAGATTTGTAATAATGTTGATAAAACCTTGCGGGAAGTTCATGGCACGCATGGTGTGAAAAAGATAAACATGATCGACTCTATCGAATGCTTTCTCAAAGTCCAATGATACGATGGCGCATTTTATTTTACAGGCTGCGGCAATGGAAATAATATCTCTGTAGTCGCACAGTGTTTGGTAAATTGATCTGTCTTTTCCTACGCTCGATTGATATGATCCAGTGACTGTGTTCAATACTGATTTTAATCTTTCGTTTATGATGCGGGCAAATATTTTATAGTCCGAATTTAGGAGAGTGATAGGCCTAAAATTTGTTACAGATTTTCCTGCAGGATGTTTCGGGATTAGAACAATGGTTCCTTCTAGGAAGTCGCGTGGGATGCCATTGGCGGGATTCATTAATTCGTTACAGATACACGCTAATTTGGGAATCAACTGTCTTTTGAACATTTGATAGAACTCGGCCGGGATTCCGTCAGGCCCAGGAGACTTATTTTTCGGGCTTCGTGTTATAGCGTCTGCGACTTCTTCTTCTGTGATTTCAGTTAACAAGTTGTTTGCTTCTACTGGGTCGAGCCCGCGTGTGAATCCCGTCATGATGTCATTGTCCACCGGGATATCCATTGTCGTTTTGCCTAATAACTCTGCGAAGTACTTGTGAATTTCGTTCTTGATGTCACTTTGCTGCGTCAGTAACCTACCGTCAGAAGATCTTAGTTCGGTTATTATTTTCCTGCGTTGCCCCTTCCTCTCATTAATCACATGATATATAGATGTTTGCTCTCCTTTTACAGCATCGTGAAGTCCTGTTCTTACTTGATGACCTTCCAGCTGTTTCCGCTTCAGTCCGAGAAGTTTAGCCTGAATCCGTTTTATTTCCACGTAGTTGGCGATTACGGACTCATCAGATTGATATAGGTCACGAAGGACTTGGAAGTAATATTCTATCGTCCGTTTTTGCCAAACACTTTTCTCGCGGGAGTAATTCATCAGCGATTTTCTTATCGCGGGTTTCACACATTTCATCCACCATGCCAGTGCCGAGGTATATGAAGCGAATTTGTTCTCGCACGCGTTCCATACGTTATTGAATATTTCGTGGTATTCAGGGTCTTTTAGATGTTCCACGTTCAACTTCCACAAGCCTCGTCCCCTGTACGTTTCTTGCCGTTTTAAGTTCATGGTACATATGTATGCAGCGTGATCCGAAAAGATAGTGGGCCATAACTCTGTCTGGAGAACGTGTGTTTCCAGGTCGACTGTTACATAGATCCTGTCGATGCGACTAGCGGAATGATTCGTAATATGAGTGAAACCCGGCAGTGCACCGTTCTTGAGCTCCCAGGTGTCAATTAAGCGGAGTTCTGTAATTACGGCTCCGAGTTCTGCACAGTTATTAAAATGCGGCGTCTGGTCTTTTGGAGACAGCACACAATTATAATCACCTCCAAAAATGATATGCTCGTAGCGGCCACCGAAAAGGGGAACTATATCATCTTTATAAAATTCAGCTCTTCGCCTCCTGTTCCCGGTGCCAGATGGTGCATAAATATTTATAAAACGCGTATTGTGAATGGTGACAGCTAGACCTCTGGCGTTTACCAGTTTCTCCACATCTTTGATGATAATTCCTTCTTTGGCGAGTATCGCAGTTCCGAGGTCACTGTCGCTCCCTGGATTTACGACTGCATTGTAACCTGTGATGGCATCCAGTCTAATATCTGTTACTTCTTGTAACATAATAACATCAATATCAGCGGCGTAGAGCATGTCTTGCAAGTTCTTAAGGTTTAATTCGCTACGGATCTTGTTTAGATTCAAAGTCCCGATTCTATAAGCTTGTAACGAATTCATGATTAATTAAGTAAGTATACAAGTCGTTATGACCCACTGTCGACAAAGCCTAAGGTTTTCCATGTTATGGCCGAGACGATGTCTCGTCCCTCATTTGTTTGTCTTTCTGCACTGGAATCTTTCCTCCTGGTAGGTGTGACACTTCTTTCATTTCCTCATCTGCGGGAAATTCTTCAATGTCATCTGCCCAATTTTTCGTATCACTGCGTTGAGACAACTCTATCTCTGGCCCACGTTGAGATGGAGTTCTGTTCTTTGTTTCTTTACTTGTGGACCGTTTCGTTTCACCATCGTGTTGCGTCTGCGTTTTCACTTTTCGAAACTCGTCTTTTCCCGCTGTATGCGGGGTCTGTGGGTCTACGTCAAAATTGACGGATGTCATACCACTGATTTTGCGACCAATTTGTTGTGCCTTTTCACGCACTGATTGTACCTTTTGAGGAGCGTCAGGAGGAGCTATCCTCCGTTTTTTATGCTTTTTGGGGAGAGATCCGGATTTCTGTCGCTCTTCAGTCTCGGAAGCCGTGCTGGGATCTTGTGCAGCATCCTCGTTCTCGTCTCTCTGTACATCTTGCTCAGTAGTTCCGTCATTTTTGGAAAGACATCCTGCTTCTGTAATGGGCGCCGCTTCAGGCGACGGAACGACAGTCGTTACTTCAGTAGAGCTAGTGGTCACTGACAAGTTTTGGTCGTCGTCTTTTCTGTCGCCACTGCTCTCCAAAGCGAAACTCGGTGTCGTAGCAGAGTGGCCACGGGTGGCCGTAGCATATATCACTGGTAAGGTCGTCATCGTCATGGGAGGGACTACTTCCCCCGCCGGTACCTGCGTCACTCTCCTCTGTATACATTCTGAACGTACGTGTCCAGTCTGTCCACAGCCGGAGCAAGTACGCGGCTGTCCATCATACATCACAATAGCTCTATAACCGCATACGTAAACATACGAGGGAATATGCTGCTGAAGATCTATTTTTATTTGCCTGACACCATTTAAAACTGGAAACGTTTGAAAGGTGGTCCACTTTTCCGCAACATTACTAATGACCTTCCCATATGCTTTGAGGACGCAATTAATTTGTTCCGTAGTTATTTCAAAGGGAAGTTCAAAAATACGGACTGTTCTTATCCCGAAACCTGCATGATCTACTTTGACATCACCGACGTTTCCATCACAGTGATTAAATTTAAAAGATCCTCCACATCCTTCAATAATCCTATCACAGCATTTAGCATTCACCATCTTTACACAAACTGTGCTACTCACAATCGATAAGTGGATCCCAATTATATCAGTGGAACTGAGCTTTACTACATCGCGCAAGAACTGTTCTACTTCGAATGCTTTAGGTCGTGCAAAGCGTTCATCGAACGTGAACTTCAAAGTATCTTTGCGAAGCGGTTGCGTCATATTCATGTTCGATTCATTTTCAAATATACAATTGGCGTGTAAGCCACAAGAGCGCCCACTTACTTGTCAGCGCGCGGCCGGCCGCAGCGAGCACGTAAACAACGCCCGTCCGCACAGCTCGCCCACCGAAGCACGACTGCCATCTGAGCTACCGAAGCACGACTCATGCCCGGTACTCACAGCTGTACTTCTGCCAGTATCTCGTCTCCTACCTCCCAAACTTTGCAGAAGCTCTCCTGCGAACTTGCTGGAAACATCCCCCAGGCTGTGGCTAAGCCATGTCTCCGCTATATCCTTTCTTTCAGGAGTGCTAGTTCTGCAAGGTTCGCAGGAGAGCTTCTGTAAAGTTTGGAAGGTAGGAGACGAGGTACTGGCAGAAGTAAAGCTGTGAGTACCGGTCGTGAGTCGTGCTTCGGTAGCTCAGATGGTAGAGCACTTATCTTTTACATGTTGGCTAAATTAAACTCTCCCAGAAAAATACACTGCCGGGAAAAACTTAATAACCTAGAAAAACGACGTCGATTTTGATTCTGTGACGGCATATGCCATATGGGGGATAGCAGATGTACTCATTATGGTTGAAACGTCTTGCGCCATAGCTAGCGTAGTGGCACAGCCGCCAGAGTGCCATCTGTGTCTACTCTTTAATAGGGAAGCTCACAGTTAGAATGCTCAGTGTGATGCAGACATGTGAAGAAAGCGGGGAACCATGTGACGGAGACGCACTTGTGCCTCTTACAGTCAACTGAGCGAGTCTGAAAGGAGCCAACATGTGGCCTTCAAAGTGGCGGGATGATCCTGTCAGAAAACTGCCCACAAGTTGGACACGCTGCCTCAGTTGTGCAACGATGGTTCCGGACATCCATACATCTACATCTACATCCATACTCCGCAAGCCACCTGACGGTGTGTGGCGGAGGGTACCTTGGGTACCTCTATCGGTCCTTCCTTCTATTCCAGTCTCATATTGTTCGTCGATAGAAGGATTGTCGGTATGCCTCTGTGTGGGCTCTAATCTCTCTGATTTTATCCTCATGGTCTCTTCGCGAGATATACGTAGGAGGGAGCAATATACTGCTTGACTCCTCGGTGAAGGCATGTTCTCGAAACTTCAACAAAAGCCCGTACCGAGCTATTGAGCGTCTCCCCTGCACAGTCTTCCACTGGAGTTTATCTATCATCTCCGTAACGCTTTCGCGATTGCTAAATGATCCTGTAACGAAGCGCGCTGCTCTCCGTTGGATCTTCTTTCTCTCTTCTATCAACCCTATCTGGTACGGATCCCACACTGCTGAGCAGTATTCAAGCAGGGGGCGAACAAGCGTACTGTAACCTACTTCCTTTGTTTTCGGATTGCATTTCCTTAGGATTCTTCAAATGAATCTCAGTCTGGCATCTGCTTTACCGACGATCAACTTTATATGATCATTCCATTTTAAATCACTCCTAATGCGTACTCCCAGATAATTTATGGAATTAACTGCTTCCAGTTGCTGACCTGCTATATTGTAGCTAAATGATATGCGATCTTCCTTTCTATGTATTCGCAGCACATTACACTTGTCTACATTGAGATTCAATTGCCATTCACTGCACCATGCGTCAATTCGCTGCAGATCCTCCTGCATTTCAGTACAATTTTCTATTGTTACAACCTCTCGATATACCACAGCATCATCCGCAAAAAGCTTCAGTGAACTACCGATGTCATCCACAAGGTCATTTATATACACTCCTGGAAATTGAAATAAGAACACCGTGAATTCATTGTCCCAGGAAGGGGAAACTTTATTGACACATTCCTGGGGTCAGATACATCACATGATCACACTGACAGAACCACAGGCACATAGACACAGGCAACAGAGCATGCACAATGTCGGCACTAGTACAGTGTATATCCACCTTTCGCAGCAATGCAGGCTGCTATTCTCCCATGGAGACGATCGTAGAGATGCTGGATGTAGTCCTGTGGAACGGCTTGCCATGCCATTTCCACCTGGCGCCTCAGTTGGACCAGCGTTCGTGCTGGACGTGCAGACCGCGTGAGACGACGCTTCATCCAGTCCCAAACATGCTCAATGGGGGACAGATCCGGAGATCTCGCTGGCCAGGGTAGTTGACTTACACCTTCTAGAGCACGTTGGGTGGCACGGGATACATGCGGACGTGCATTGTCCTGTTGGAACAGCAAGTTCCCTTGCCGGTCTAGGAATGGTAGAACGATGGGTTCGATGACGGTTTGGATGTACCGTGCACTATTCAGTGTCCCCTCGACGATCACCAGTGGTGTACGGCCAGTGTAGGAGATCGCTCCCCACACCATGATGCCGGGTGTTGGCCCTGTGTGCCTCGGTCGTATGCAGTCCTGATTGTGGCGCTCACCTGCACGGCGCCAAACACGCATACGACCATCATTGGCACCAAGGCAAAAGCGACTCTCATCGCTGAAGACGACACGTCTCCATTCGTCCCTCCATTCACGCCTGTCGCGACACCACTGGAGGCGGGCTGCACGATGTTGGGGCGTGAGCGGAAGACGGCCTAACGGTGTGCGGGACCATAGCCCAGCTTCATGGAGACGGTTGCGAATGGTCCTTGCCGATACCCCAGGAGCAACAGTGTCCCTAATTTGCTGGGAAGTGGCGGTGCTGTCCCCTACGGCACTGCGTAGGATCCTACGGTCTTGGCGTGCATCCGTGCGTCGCTGTGGTCCGACCCCAGGTCGACGGACACGTGCACCTTCCGCCGACCACTGCCGACAACATCGATGTACTGTGGAGACCTCACGCCCCACGTGTTGAGCAATTCGGCGGTACGTCCACCCGGCCTCCCGCATCCCCACTATACGCCCTCGCTCAAAGTCCGTCAACTGCACATACGGTTCACGTCCACGCTGTCGCGGCATGCTACCAGTGTTAAAGACTGCGATGGAGCTCCGTATGCCACGGCAAACTGGCTGACACTGACGGCGGCGGTGCACAAATGCTGCGCAGCTAGCGCCATTCGACGGCCAACACCGCGATTCCTGGTGTGTCCGCTGTCCCGTGCGTGTGATCATTGCTTGTACAGCCCACTCGCAGTGTCCGGAGCAAGTATGGTGGGTCTGACACACCGGTGTCAATGTGTTCTTTTTTCCATTTCCAGGAGTGTATATTGTGAATAGCAACGGTCCTACGACACTCCCCTGTGGCACACCTGAAATCACTCTTACTTGTTAAGACTTCTCTCCATTGAGAATGACATGCTGCGTTCTGTTATCTAGGAACTCTTCAATCCAATCACAGAATTGGTCTGATAGTCCGTATGCTCTTACTTTGTTCATTAAACGATTATGGGGAACTGTATCGAACGCCTTGCGGAAGTCAAGAAACACGGCATCTACCAGGGAACCCGTGTCTATGGCCCTCTGAGTCTCGTGGACGAATAGCGCAAGCTGGGTTTCACATGATCGTCTTTTTCGAAACCCATGCTGATTCCTACAGAGTAGATTTCTAGTCTCCAGTAAAGTCATCATACTCGAACATAATACGTGTTCCAAAATTCTACAACTGATCGACGTTAGAGATATAGGTCTATAGTTCTGCACATCTGTTTGACGTCCCTTCTTGAAAACGGGGATGACCTGTGCCCTTTTCCAATCCTTTGGAACGCTACGCTCTTCTAGAGACCTACGGTACACCGCTGCAAGAAGGGGGGCAAGCACAACACAGACATCTATCAGGATCGTCGTATTTTAAGGGCAGCAACGTCACCGTTTACAGCTACCACAGCACAGATACAAGGGCTTGTGAGTCCAGACGTGTTAACACAAACTGTTGCGAAACAGTTATTAGAAGCGGGATTACGGGCACGCACACCTCTAGCCTGTCTTCCACTCGGGCTGCTGCAGCGACCCACTGGACACACTGGTGCCCTCAGAGGATTGCTTGGGGGATGGAATCGCGCACCGTGGTCTTCAGCAATGAAAGCTGACTCTGTCTGCACACAAGTGATGGTCGTTTGCCCGCATGACTTACACTTGGTTAGCACCATCTCGTAGAGTGCATTCGTCCAGAACACACTGCCCCCACCCCAGGTCTTATGGTCTGTAGTGCGCCAAAGTACAAATCTCGTTCAACTTTGGTATTTCTGGAGGGGATGCTAACCAGCACGCTCGATACGTGCAGAATATTGTTGGAAACAATTTCTTTTTTTTTTTCATTCTTGCAAGAGGAAAGTTATGTGTTGTTCCAGTAGGTTAATGCTCGCCCACACACTGCCAGTGAAACTCAACGTGCTCTGCAAAATGTGCAGCAACTCCGCTAACCAGCACAATCTCCGGACTTTAATAGGGCATATGACGGGACGAAAAGTGACTCGTGCGACTTGTCAGCCAACAACTTTTACAGAATTACATGAACAGGTCGTGCAGGTGTGGAATAACCTGTCCTAGGACAGTATTCACTATCTGTATGATCTACTGGATTCCGGAGCCAGTATCTGCATGTTACAGCATGGTTCGATAGCAGGTACCTTAGAAATTCTTGTGCTACTGACCGTAAATTTAATCATTTCATTTACATGCACTGTTGCAACAATAAATCTTGAGTGAATTGCAAACCTCCAAAAGGTTTTATTTTATTTTATTCTTTTTTTATGTGTATTTGATTCACCTTAAGATAGCCAACCCAACTTACATCATCTGACCTGGATGGCGATGATGCAAGTGAGGTTGGCTATTTTAAGGTGCATGAAATATTTTACAGCCGGCTATTATTCTACCCAGTCTGTATAAGGCGTGTCCAAAAAGTAAGATCTGTTTCCACATATTTGATTGTTGGCAGGTCAGTATAAAGTCGAACGAATCTGTTGACCTGTTGACTGCTTACGAGGTCAAAACAAACTACAATTTTTGAGACTCGTTGCTCCCGCCAGTTGTGAAGTAGGTGTTGTAATTTTATTTTTGCAAGCGTAAGGACTTATAGCGCCTAAAATTCGTCAGTTGTATCGTCTCGTTTACGGGCTGACAGTAATAAATGAAGGAAAGGTTAAGCAGCTGCGTCGAAACTTTAAAAATGACCTTCTAGACCTGTGTGAAGAATAGTGTAGTGGCCAGCCCAGTACAGAGGCCGACGAAACGGCGCCATAAGTGGACCAAAACCTGCTACTGTTCGATAACTGATACTATGTCTGAAGAATTTCCTCACCTTGCACACACCACGGAAAAGCTATAATACCAAAAATTATGTGTAGGGTTCGTACCAAAATATGTTTCGACTAGCAGCTGCCCGTACCAAGGATAAGATTCAGCATTTCCATAGGGAACTTTGCGATCGAGCAGCATAAGCTACGTATACATGTGTGAGTTTCTTACTCTAACAGAGCTTTTGCAAGTAATAAGTGCCGTCTAAACTGCGCCGAGAGTCAGCTCCCCGACAGTGCCCGAGAGTGTGTGGGGTGGAGAGGTGGGGGGGGGGGGGGGGGGACAAGATCTCAGATAGTGGCGCTCGGCGAATTTAAACTTCTCGTTCTAACGGTAACCTCTCTCTCTTCAGAGCTGCTCACAGTAGCTCTCAGAAAAGAAAAACTACACCGGGATTGTGGAGAGAGCGTAAAGTACTCGATGAATGCTGAGCCGGCATATTGCTTCCAGCATTTCTACATCTACATCTACGTGATTACTCAGCTATTCATAATAATGTGCCTCGCAAAGGGTTCAATAAACCGCCATCAAGCTGTCTCTCTACCGTTCCACTCTCGAACGGAGCGCGGGGAAAACGAGCACTTAAATTTTTCTGTGCGAACCTTGACTTATTTTATGGTGGTGATCATTTCTCCCTATGTGGACGGGTGCCAACAGAGCGTTTCCGCAATCGGAGGAGAAAACTGGTGATTGAAATTTCATGAGAAGATCCCGTCGCAACGAAACACGCCTTTGTTTTAATGATTGCCACTCCTATTCAAGTATCATGTCTGTGCTACTATCTCCCCTGTTTCGCGATAATACAAAACTAGCTGCCCTTCTTTGAACTTCTTTTCCGTCAGTCCCACCCGGTGCGGATCCAACACCGCACAGCAATACTCCAGGATATGGAGAACAAAAGTTGTGTAAGCAGTCTCATTAGTAGACTTGTAGCACCTTCTAAGTGTTCTCCAGTGAATCGCAGTCTTTGGTTTCCTCTACCCACAACATTATCTATGTGATCGTTCCAATTTAGGTTATCTGTAATTCTAAGCCTAAGTACTTAGTTGAATTTACAGCCTTCGGACTTATCACGTAATCGAAATTTAGTCGATGTCTTTTAGTATTCACGTGAATAATTTCACACTTTTCTTTATTCAGGATCAATTGGCACTTTTCGCACCATATAGATATCTTATCTAAATCATTTTGCATTTCGTTTTGGTCATCTGATGACTTTACAAGGCGGTAAATGACAACATCATCTGCAAATACCTAAGAGGGCTGCTCAGATTGTCTCCTATGTCGTTCATATACACTCCTGGAAATTGAAATAAGAACACCGTGAATTCATTGTCCCAGGAAGGGGAAACTTTATTGACACATTCCTGGGGTCAGATACATCACATGATCACACTGACAGAACCACAGGCACATAGACACAGGCAACAGAGCATGCACAATGTCGGCACTAGTACAGTGTATATCCACCTTTCGCAGCAATGCAGGCTGCTATTCTCCCATGGAGACGATCGTAGAGATGCTGGATGTAGTCCTGTGGAACGGCTTGCCATGCCATTTCCACCTGGCGCCTCAGTTGGACCAGCGTTCGTGCTGGACGTGCAGACCGCGTGAGACGACGCTTCATCCAGTCCCAAACATGCTCAATGGGGGACAGATCCGGAGATCTTGCTGGCCAGGGTAGTTGACTTACACCTTCTAGAGCACGTTGGGTCGCACGGGATACATGCGGACGTGCATTGTCCTGTTGGAACAGCAAGTTCCCTTGCCGGTCTAGGAATGGTAGAACTATGGGTTCGATGACGGTTTGGATGTACCGTGCACTATTCAGTGTCCCCTCGACGATCACCAGTGGTGTACGGCCAGTGTAGGAGATCGCTCCCCACACCATGATGCCGGGTGTTGGCCCTGTGTGCCTCGGTCGTATGCAGTCCTGATTGTGGCGCTCACCTGCACGGCACCAAACACGCATACGACCATCATTGGCACCAAGGCAGAAGCGACTCACATCGCTGAAGACGACACGTCTCCATTCGTCCCTCCATTCACGCCTGTCGCGACACCACTGGAGGCGGGCTGCACGATGTTGGGGCGTGAGCGGAAGACGGCCTAACGGTGTGCGGGACCGTAGCCCAGCTTCATGGAATGGTCCTCGCCGATACCCCAGGAGCAACAGTGTCCCTAATTTGCTGGGAAGTGGCGGTGCGGTCCCCTACGGCACTGCGTAGGATCCTACGGTCTTGGCGTGCATCCGTGCGTCGCTGCGGTCCGGTCCCAGGTCGACGGACACGTGCACCTTCCGCCGACCACTGGCGACAACATCCATGTACTGTGGAGACCTCACGCCCCACGTGTTGAGCAATTCGGCGGTACGTCCACCCGACCTCCCGCATGCCCACTATACGCCCTCGCTCAATGTCCGTCAACTGCACATACGGTTCACGTCCACGCTGTCGCGGCAAGCTACCAGTGTTAAAGACTGCGATGGAGCTCCGTATGCCACGGCAAACTGGCTGACACTGACTGCGGTGGTGCACAAATGCTGCGCAGCTAGCGCCATTCGACGGCCAACACCGCGGTTCCTGGTGTGTCCGCTGTGCCGTGCGTGTGATCATTGCTTGTACAGCCCTCTCGCAGTGTCCGGAGCAAGTATGGTGGGTCTGACACACCGGTGTCAATGTGTTCTTTTTTCCATTTTCAGGAGTGTAGATCAGGAACAATAGAGGGCCTATAACACTTCCTTGGGGAACGTCAGATATTATTTCTGTTTTACTCGATGACTTTCCGTCTATTACTACGAACTGTAACCTTTCTGACAGCAAATAAGGAATCCAGTAGCACGTAGTTTGGTAAGAAGACACTTGTGAAGAACGGTCTGAAATGCCTTCTGAAAATCTAAAAATATGGAGTCAATTTGACATCCTCTGTCAATACCACTCATTACTTCATGAGTATAAAGAGCTAGTTGTGTTCCGCAGGAACGGTATTTTCTGAATCCGTGCTGACTATGTGTCAATAAATCGTTTTCTTCGAGGTAATTCATAATGTTCGAATACAGTATATGTTCGAAAACCCTACCGCAAATTGACGTTAGTGATATGGGCCTGATATGCTGTGTTTCGCAATTTTTATGCTGCCACATCGTGGTGGTATATTTGCTGGACTCATCGATCGCTGGATCGAGCCCTGTTCGTCAGTTTTTTTTCCAACACAGTCGTATTCTTTGCTATTTATATTACAACTGATATAATGGGAAAAATACGTGTAATCGGATGAACTTTTATTAAATTTAGAATGTTATTTGGCAGTCTACAAATTTTTATTATCACAAATAATATAATATTCGTAACTACCGACTGGTAAACGACCAAATGCATAAAGTGATACTGAAAATGTATGCTTGTCCCTGATTTGAGAAATCCCTTATACCTGGAAGGAGCCCAAAACTACTTATCTGCAAGTTTTGACCGGCACAGGTGGCTTTCAAAGAACGAGGGGAGGGCCAGGCTCGAACCGGGATAGAAGGGGGATCATTCGACGGTTTACTCACATTGCGGTGAGACCTTGCTTATGTAGCAAGAAGAAATAACGTATGTGCGAATTATTCGTCAAGTATTAAACCTTACATCTTGACTAGAAAAATGGAAGTCACACCTGGTTTGCCGAGAACTTCGGACGACGAATGTCATGAATATTCAATCCATAGTGCAGTTTCGAAACGTCGATGTTATTTGTGATATTAAACATTTGTAGACTGCCAAATAACATTGTAAATTTAATAAAACTTCATCCGATTACACGTATTTTTCCCATTATATCAATAATTGTAATATAAATAGTAAAGAATATGATTGCGTTGGGAAAAAACAACTGGCGAACGGAGCTCGATCCAGCGACCCAGCGATTACGGGGCTTCAGCGGTAACCACTCGGCTGCCGGCGCGTCATGGTAAAAATGGCCACGCACAGATATATATATTTGACGACCGAAATTATCTTGAGATTTTTTTCAGTAAAGGTCGAGAAGTACGCTTACACGTTTTGTTGTCCTCATGAAGTACTACGAGTGTACGAAGTTTGTAGTAAATCCGCGTTCCAAACGTCGTGGTCTCCCCTTGTTAGACACACTCCACGAGAATGTGTAAGTTCCAAATGAACGTCAGCTTTATTATCCCCGTCGGAAACTACTACAGTGATTCGAGTAATTGTGATTCCTTATGTGGGGCTTAAAATCCATCAGCCTCTTTCACGGACAGAGAGTAAGTGATCTAAATTGTTTTACTTATCATTCATTTCTTTGTTTGTCAGGGTGGCATACTAAATCAATGCAGAACAAGTATGTTTGTATTTTTGTGAGGAATGAAAATAAATCTTAATTGACTATGACCTGAGAAAATCAGTCATTGAGTGTGTGCAACCACGAAGGACATATAAGACAGTGTAGATGTTATTGCGTAAATTTTATAACTCAGGCTGTGACAAACGGCATCCTCACCCGGAGTGATATTTTTCGGTGAACTATCTGAATGTGGTTTTCGTCCATAAAACAACAGCTTGAAACCTGAACACATACGAAAAATGACGTTGTTTTACTGAAGAGTAATGAAATTCAACATGAAAACACACTACATTCAGAAGGAAACCTGTTATCTCGCTCACCTTAATGATCATGATAGTGGTGTCAACATTGCGTCATATCAATTTCTTTACCTCAAAATGAACTCTGGGAACTTACGATAGAAACAAAAATACCAAACATCGACCTCAATTATCTATTCTTTCATAGCGGGGTGCCATCATTTACAAACGACTGGAAGCCATGGTGGATTGTACTTCTAGGTTTTCAACTTTTACAATTTTCGATGCCTTGCCCTCACAGAAGTAATTACAACTCATCGCCGGAGCCAGGAAGTTTGGACCCGCTTGAACGTTGGCGGCGCGGCGGCACTTTCTAATTTCACACCTGCTGGTTACGGCCCCGCGATTACGTCATTCGCTGACAGTAAGCAATGTTCTGCGGCAGAACACCGTGCCGCAGCGACGTCGACGTTGACGTTTTATTTCATTCCAGTACAGCAGATTGGAACGATACTGAATCCACGCTGACAACCTAAAACTGAATGAAATGATAAAAAGCATCACAAAATAAAAACGTCTCATTCATTCGAAAGTAAATACTTTCTTACAGAGTTGTCATGAAACATTGTAAGTTTTGGTGTTGCGTGAAATCAGTAAGCGGATCGAAACCAGCCATCCAGTGGTTTGTTGATTAGGACGACACTGATGTGGGACGTTATAAATTTAAAAATCTAATACTATATGCTATTTTTCTAGAGAGCCTCGTCGAAGAAACTTATTTCTTATGTTTGGTCTCCAGAGAATTGCATACGGGCAAGTACGAAACTGCGTGATAGTGAAGATAAATAAGTATATGCAGTAGCTCTTAGAGTTGAGACCATTGAACCTATTTAATACGTCTTACATTCGTTATCTAATACGTAGAACAACTGGTACCCCATGTGGAAACGGATTATTTGGTACAATTAATCGAACTACACGGCTGAAAAAAGGCACTTTTCTCTCCTGTATACAAACATGTTCACAGGGTTGATGCACGTAAGTATATAAATATGTTGTTCACGTGAATATATTCTTGAATCACGGAACATCACGTAAGCGCAAATATTATCACGTTTTCCTTTTTGAACATCAAACAACTTTTCTTTACGATTAAGTTCAGTGGAGCAACCAAGCACAGACATGGTACAAAAGGGGGAGGAGAGAGGGAGAAAATTAATGTTTAACATGCCGTCAATATCGAGGTCATTAGAGACGAAGCACAAGCTCGGATTAAGGAAGGATTAGGAAGGAAATCGCTTGTGCCCTTTCGAAGGTACTTCCCGTCATTTGCCTTCAGCAGCTTAGCTAAATCATGGAAAACCTAAATTAGGATGGCCGGACGTGGGTTTGAAGCGTTGTCCTTCCACCGCTGAGCGTCATTAAAATATAACTTACTATTTATATTTTACTTGAAATAATGTTAAATCTTGTTAAATAGAGAGAATATTTTATGATTGAGACGACTTTTATTGACAGTAAACAGTAATTTTTATTAGTTAAGTTAGTAACACGACGTTTACCTTTTGTAGTTTCTGTAGCGAAGTTCTGGAAGAAGTCATTCAGTAGTAAATATGTTTTTTGCTGGTATACCAGCTAACTTTTAAAGAGCAGGGTAAAAGTTTGCTAAGAAAAATATTTTTTCTTAATAGTGTCCAGAAGTGGGATCGACTAACGATGAAATATAGTATATCTGAGACTCTGGAATAACTAATAAATAATTTAGTGAAAACTATCCCGTTTTTTATTTTTTCAATAATTCAGATTATTTTTCAGAAAAACTGTTTCGCACACTGACAAGTTTCATGGCAGACATCTTCTGCAAAGAAAACACAATGGTATTTACCAACTTACGGCAAAAATTAGTTATCGTTCACAAAGGTTAGTCCTGTTTAGAAACTAGAATGCTCATCAGCAGAGGAAATCATCGTGGAAAATAATAATATCGCAGTAATTGCGATGCATGATATGTCATAAGACACAAGGAATAATTACAGTATTAAGAAACAGAACTCACTAGAACTAAAATGTCTGAAAGATAGAATCTGATAGTTCGAGAGGCTAACAGAAAGGTGCTAGAACAATAGAGAGTCGAAAATCGGTCACGCACCGTTATTTATTTATAGTAGTAACAGAGATGGAAATGGAAATGAGCGTTTGGCGTCATTGGCCGGGAGGCCCCTCGCGGGGCAGGTCCGGCCGCCATATCGCAGGTCTTATTACAGTCGGCGCCACATTGGGCGACCTGCACGCCGGATGGGGATGAAATGATGATGAACACAACACAACACCCAGTCCCTGAGCGGAGAAAATCTCCGACCCAGCCGGGAATCGAACCCGGGCCCAGAGGACGGCAATCCGTCACGCTGACCACTCAGCTGGGGCGGACAGCTGAGTGGTCAGCGTGACGGATTGCCGTCCTCTGGGCCCGGGTTCGATTCCCGGCTGGGTCGGAGATTTTCTCCGCTCAGGGACTGGGTGTTGTGTTGTGTTCATCATCATTTCATCCCCATCCGGCGTGCAGGTCGCCCAATGTGGCGCCGAATGTACTAAGACCTGCGATATGGCGGCCGGACCTGCCCCGCGAGGGGCCTCCCGGCCAATGACGCCAAACGCTCATTTCCATTTCCACCACTCAGCTACTGGGGCGGACAGTAACAGAGATGATAATGCCGCGCCGATCACAGTAAGCTTGGTATTAACACTCAGACAATCAGCGTTACATAGTCGCTGCAGTTAACGCAAAATATATCTTTCCTTAGACACAAATAATTAATTATTTCTGCCGGGTGATGGGAGGCGTTATTTCACATATTCTAATTAGTGCGCTACCCCATTCGGTATGTTACCAAACGTTTATTTACATATGATTACTTCCAGTTAAAAATTTCCTTTTAATAGTTCGTCAAGGTGCTTTTACAAGCTTTCATGTTGGGGTCCCGCTTTGTGGCCATTAAATTGTTTTATGCTCGAAGATTAAACAAAAACATTTTGCCTTCTCTCAGATTTTCTCGGCGTGACTGATAAACGGTGTGGCTGGCAGGTGTTAAGTTTAGTTGGTGTCCCCATTTGATGCTCAATGGTTGGGAGACCGAACGAATCATCAACCTCAGGCGCTGCAGGTCTTGCTGTTATGTGTACTCTCTGCCTGGGCTCTAACCTACAGTTTCTTAATTTGTAATCTGAGGAATCATACAGAAAACTGCCATAAAGTTCATCAATACATGACTTGGTGAAAACTGATATTCTGCATGTTCCTTCCTGAGGGATTGTGGCCGAGCGGTTCTAGGCGCTTCAGTCTGGAACCGCGCGACCGCTGCGGTCGCAGGTTCGATTCCTGCCTTGGGCATGGATGTGTGTGATGTCCTTAGGTTAGTTAGGTTTAAGTAGTTCTATGTTCTAGGGGACTGATGACCTCAGATATTAAGTTCCATAGTGCTCAGAGCCATTTGAATCATTTCCTGGGGGACTCATCCGTCGAATTTTCTATTGCACCTCTCTAAATTTCGCTGCGTTGCATTTGCATTACGCTTGTACTGTACATTTTTCTTATGTGTTTAATATACACCATTCTAAGTGTTAATGCTTGCTAAACCGATTTTTCCCCCAAATACATGTTTACCAACTTTAAAATCGTTTCACGTCTGATTCTTCAAATAGCAAATCATATCCACCTCCTTACTTCATTTAAAACAAAAAATAATTGTTTATCATAGAGCAACAAACAATTAACGAGTACAATCTGAGGTCTCAGCACTCAAGCTTGTAAAGGCCATCTGACAACGAACTAAAAAAAAAGTCGATTTCGAACGCAGTAATGACGAAATATAAATCAAGATTCAAACTATTCTTGTGGGTAGTTTCTGCATCCGATTTACATTCCCTCTATGCAATTTTACTGCAATTGCGCCATACAAAAAATTTTCGACATTAGAGAATTCGTCTTTAGGAATCAATTTGCCCCGGTAGCTGAGTGGTCAGCGTGACAGACTGTCAAACCTAAGGGCCCGGGTTCGATTCCCGGCTGGGTCGGAGATTTTCTCCGCTCAGGGACTGGGTGTTGTGTTGTCCTAATCATCATCATTTCATCCCTATCGACGCGCAGGTCGCCGAAGTAGCGTCAAATCGAAAGACCTGCACCAGGCGAACGGTCTACCCGACGGGAGGCCCTAGCCACACGACATTTCCATTTCAATTTAGAAATCCAATCTCCTGTATTGGTCCATCAGATCTAGAAGAATATAGAAAAAATAACATAGGCTGATGCTGTTTTTATTAACTTATGGAGAGCGTTCGACTTAGCAGCACACTTTCGTCTCTTAACAAGATATGTGGAAACACAGTTTTGGAACTTATATGCGATTCAATTAAACATTTTCCCGGGTTCGATTCCCGGCGGGGTCAGGGATTTTCTCTGCCTCGTGATGGCTGGGTGTTGTGTGCTGTCCTTAGGTTAGTTAGGTTTAAGTAGTTCTAAGTTCTAGGGGACTGATGACCATAGATGTTAAGTCCCATAGTGCTCAGAGCCATTTTCAATTAAACATTTTCTGGCAAACAGAATACTAAGTTGTTCTCAATCTGGAATTCCGTATGAACAACAAATCTTCCTCTTGCAGTAGAACCGCTATCATTCACAATATACGAGGTGCATTCAAGTTCCAAGGCCTCCGATTTTTTTTCTCCGGACTGGAAAGAGATAGAAACATGCGCATTGTTTTAAAATTAGGCCACGTTCATTGTCAATACGTCCCATAGATAGCAGCACCGTACGGGAGATGGAATTTTACCGCCAGCGGCGAGAATGAGAACTGTTTTAAATACTTAAAATGGCGACGTTTCCCTTACTTGAACAGCGTGCAATCATTCGTTTGCTGAATTTGCGTGGTGTGAAACCAATTGAAATTCATCGACAGTTGAAGGAGACATGTGGTGATGGAGTTATGGATGTGTCGAAAGTGCGTTCGTGGGTGCGACAGTTTAATGAAGGCAGAACATCGTGTGACAACAAACCGAAACAACCTCGGGCTCGCACAAGCCGGTCTGACGACATGATCGAGAAAGTGGAGAGGATTGTTTTGGGGGATCGCCGAATGACTGTTGAACAGATCGCCTCCAGAGTTGGAATTTCTGTGGGTTCTGTGCACACAATCCTGCATGACGACCTGAAAATGCGAAAAGTGTCATCCAGGTGGGTGCCACGAATGCTGACGGACGACCACACACCTGCCCGTGTGGCATGTTGCCGAGCAATGTTGACGCACAACGACAGCATGACTGGGACTTTCTTTTCGTCGGTTGTGACAATGGATGAGACGTGGATGCCATTTTTCAATCCAGAAACAAAGCGCCAGTCAGCTCAATGGAAGCACACAGATCACCGCCACCAAAAAAATTTCGGGTAACCGCCAGTGCTGAAAAAATGATGGTGTCCATGTTCTGGGACAGCGAGGGCGTAATCCTTACCAATTGCGTTCCAAAGGGCACTACGGTAACAGGTGCATCCTACGAAAATGTTTTGAAGAACAAATTCCCTCCTGCACTGCAACAAAAACGTCCGGGAAGGGCTGCGCGTGTGCTGTTTCACCGAGTCAACGCACCCGCACATCGGGCTATCGTTACGCAACAGTTTCTTCGTGATAACAACTTTGAAGTGATTCCTCGTGCTCCCTACTCACCTGACCTGGCTCCTAGTGACTATTGGCTTTTTCCAACAATGAAAGACACTCTCCGTGACCACACATTCACCAGCCGTGCTGCTATTGCCTCAGCGATTTTCCAGTGGTCAAAACAGACTCCTAAAGAAGCCTTCGCCGCTGCCATGAAATCATGGCGTCAGCGTTGTGAAAAATGTGTACGTCTGCAGGGTGATTACGTCGAGAAGTAACGCCAGTTTCATCGATTTCGGGTGAGTAGTTAATTAGGAAAAAAATCGGAGGCCTTAGAACATGAATGCACCTCGTATATGAATGACATAGCAGATAACGTCAGTAACTGTTTGCGGCTGTTCGTAAAAGATGGGGCTCTGAACACAAAACTTTCTATTCAAGCAACCTGTCACGTTGGATACGACTGTGACGTTAATATTATCGTGTTAAATTAGAAGAACACCTAACTAATTTGAGGATGCTGCATCAATTTTGACCATCGTAGTGTTACCTATATTTTGGATACGTTAAAAGATTACACTTAACAGACTTATTTAGGTGTGTACCAAACGATTCCCTCATCTGTCACAGTCGAATAAATGAAATACAGAGTGTAATACCTATACGAATGCAGAAAAGTGCGGGTATAGAGTGGTTTAGCCCGGTTATACTCAAGTAAATTGCGGCAGTTTTAACGAATAGTCGGGGCGGCAATGCACTTTCCTTCACCATGCGCTTACTTAGCGTTACTATATACGTGCCAAAGTTCGCTATGATTTTAGCAGCTCCTTTGAAACGGCAATAAAACAAATAGTCCGGGAAGAACAACGCCTTACTCCCATTAGAAAACTCTACTAAGCAATTTCCATTACTAAAACACCCATTAAAGGAACCATGTCTTCGTAATAACTTGGACTACTTTGATCCATCAACACAGTAGTTACATACTTCCTGAATTAAGCAGTTCGTAAGATTGCAAGAGCACATTAACAGCGCTGATGCAACGTTGAGGAAATCAAACTGGAACGACACGTCAAGCAAAATTGCTCATAGAACACTTGCAAGGAGACGTCCCCAGATATTTTTGAAACTATCTATACAGTGATGTAGGTTAAGATCCTAGGTATCATAAAGAGCAGCTATTTACCCCAGTGTGCACCTCGTTTGCGAGTAATTTACGAAAAACATTCGGAATTTTGTGTGACACTCAGTAGTGTTACTAAAGGTACCCAGTGCAAGTCTGGTTGCGTGGTGTACAGGTTAGGATAATAGCTACATTGCAGGAGGTTATCGGTTCGAATCTCGTCAGGTGCAGTGTTTTTCTTTTTCTTTTTTCCTTTTACTCAGAACGACTTTGTTCCTCGTTTTTATTCGGTTAATTGATTTAAATGTAATTTGTTGATTCTATTCCCTTGTCACATACTTTTAGTCACTGTATGACGTTTTTCATTTCTTCCGTTTTTTCTTTATATCATTATTTTTCCAACAGGAATTTTGTGAATATGAATTTAATTATGTTTATCTATTATAATACTGAATTATTTGAAAATTCCGATTTAATAGTTGAAAAACATAAGACGAAATAATCTATTTATATTTGTGCAACAGTGTGAAAAATGCATTTTTGTTACCAGATGTGCAATTTTTTTTTTGCATGGTAATCCTCATACAAATATTTAAAACATAACCTTAACATCTATTCCACCATGGACAAAATAACACAGATAAAAATTTAAATGAAATAGGGGTTTATAAGTAAAACGAAATCCAAGCAAAATGAGTATTAGATATAATGAAAGCAATAATATGGACGAAATAAACAGTGTGATAAAACAAATGAAATTAAATCTAAATTGATACATAAAATTAATTAAAAGCTCGAAAACTAAGATTTCAAGTGGAGAAAGAATGATAGGAAGGAAAATGAGAGCAAATGCAGAAGTTGATATGATTAAAATTTTGTGACAAAGGAAAGGAATTAAAAAATTACTTTTCAATCAATTAATTGAATGAAGATGATGATCAGTCATTTCGGTAAAGATTTAAAAATAGAAAGTATTAGTGCACGTGACAATATTCGAACTCACAACCTCCCCTACGTGAAGCTGATATACTATTCATTACACCACGCAACCAATATATATGAAGCAACTTTTGAAATGCTACTGAGTGTCACACAAAATCCAATTTCGTTTTCGTCAATTTCTAGCAAGCGATTGCCCACCAGGGTGAATGGTTGAAGTGTGTGAAACCTGGGCTCGTAACCTACATCATCGTACAGATAATTTCAAAAAGTCGATCGCACTTCTGAGGTCCTCTCCTTGTTAGTGTAATGCAGTTTCCGAATGTTTACTTAAACATTTCAAAAAATTACCACAAACTTCAATATTCTGTTAGGAATGGAAGTTGTTTTCAAAGTGAAACTTTTGAAATCCATAAAAGCTAATCATAGTCCCGTGTTCTGCACAAACTTGCTTTGAAAGTTCTCATATACAGCGAACAAAAACAAATTTACTGCTCTGACCACACTTTCGGTACAGTCTTTTACTACACCAAAGTTTTATGACACTAAGGTTAAAACTTCAGGATATGCGTGAGGAACCTCTCCCAGAAAGTATCAAATATTTTAATCACTGTCTACACACATCTCTAAAGTAATACGTACTTTATGTTCTGCATGTTATCGCGAATAGTAATCCATGCATTAACAGAACACCCTGAGGGCGGTAAGATAAGGCACTGAATCGTATACCGTCCTTTACACAGTCGATGCTCCCTGCTTCCGTTTATGGTTCACACATAGCACTTTCTGGGAGCGGATTTCAGCGCCTCACCTGAATACCCTTTTATAGCTTCTATGAAGACAAGTGTGTGTATTTCCTACGCCTTCGACTCAACAATCTCTATATATAAAAGGTAATCCCCACAGTCACTGACCGACTCATTCATCGCCGCCCAGCCTAAACCGCTAAGAATAGAAACTTGAAATTTGGAGAAGGTTTGGATCTTATGCTGCAGGCGTCGTCTAAGAAGGGATTTTTTGAAATTACAACCCTGCAGGGAGTGAAATAGGGGATGTATACTGTTTTACTGTTTTGAAAATGTCGCTATTAAGGCTATTTTGAAGCTAGACCTATGGAAATTGGTATTTGATTTCTCGGTCAGCAGTAAAGATATACTTGTTCCAGCATTTTTGGAAATTTAACCCTATGGGGGCGAAACAGCGGATGAAAGCTTTTTTTTTAATATAGCGTTATTAAAGAACGACCTAAGTATTTTAAAATTACATCTATGAACACTGGTATTTGAATTGTCGGTTACAAATAAAAAATAGTGTTTCAGTTTTTTTGGAAATTTAACCCCTATGGCTGTGTGGGAAATAGAGGATGAGAATGTTTATGAAAACATTTTATTATGAAAGCATTTTTAAAGTTAAATGAACAAAAATTTAAATTTTGCTTCTCAGTTAGAAATAAATGTTTTTGGAAATTCAACTCCTAAGGGGGTGAAAGGGGGACAGACTGAGTCACTGACTCATCATCGCCCAGCTCCAACCAGTAAGGACAGATACTTGAAGATTGGATAGGGTGTGGATTTATAACGTAGGCATCGTTTAAGTAGGGATATTCCGAAATTCCAATCCTAAGGAAGTGAAATAGGGGATCAAAGGTTTTCGAAACTTCGTTGCTGTTAAGGGAATTCTGAAGCTAGAAACACGAAAACTGGTATTCGGTTCCTCAGTCAGAAAATAGAATTTTCATGTTTCAACGTTTTCGGAAATTCAACCATTAAGGGGCTAAAATAGTGGGTAATTTTTTTTAAAAAAAGAAAGTATTACTAAAGAACTATGAAGGAATTTTGAGGCTACATCTATTACAGTTGGTATTTAACTACTCGTTTGGAAATAAAAGCAATAAGTGTTACAGTCTCTGGAAATTCAAGCCCTAAGGTAATGCAATAGGGGATCAAAATATTTAAGAAAATATTTCGTTACATTAAAAAATTTTAAAACTAAATTCATGAAAATTGGTATTTCACTTCTCGGTTAGATATAAAGAAATATTTGTTGGGGGATGAAAGTTGCTTTTGGAAATATTTCCAAAAGAACGCAAAAAGCACGATTAACAAAACTTTGGACTCGAACTGCCAGAATCGATTTTTGGTCGCAAGTACATTCGGAAGAGACTATGCTTGTATGGCCTTAATTATCGTTTAAAACTTAGGTGTTGCAGTTTGCGAACAACATAAAAATTCCATCAAATAAAAATAAAACATAAAAAAACTCTGCAGGCCATAGGGTCTACGCGAGCGAATCAGCGTGCACAAAGCTAGTAACATATCTCGTTCGTTCTGATTTCACCAAGTTAACCTCTCTCTAACGACTACTTGGGGACTCTGGCTCTACTAGCTTGGTGCGCACTTATCCTTATTATCGTTTGCTTTGGCGCTTTGGACGCTCCGTACCACTGAAGGACGTGCCTACTACTTTTCTCTTCATATAGGTACATCATCTTTCCTATCAATCAACCCTGTCCGTGGATCGATCTCTGTATTTTCTCAATATAAAATTATGCAATATACCCACATCACCTTCAGTATTCATTACAGTTACACATTTTAATTACATGAATGCACTTCTGTTTTGATGACTCAGTACTAGATTGTACATGTGACGTTTTATAATCTGTGAAGATACTTCATAATCTGAAGAGGACTGCTAGCACAATACAGACTGCTAATATCATTTTATAAACACGCGATAAAAACAAATAAAGGTTACATAAAAACACATCGTGAAAGTTTGTCGTATGTTTATTATGTTCATATGAAACTGTGTGGTGTTTCCAAGTGACATCATTAGTAAGTCTTTACGAAATGCTGACAGAGCCGAAGGTAACCAGCATCTGTCCGAAAGCTTGGTAGCCGAGTCTGAACAATAACGAATGCGCGTGATAAACCATATAGGATAAGGCATCCGATATCGTTTGACCGTGTGGTCTGGCCGGCCAGAGTGGCCGTGCGGTTCTAGGCGCTACAGTCCGGAGCCGAGCGACCGCTACGGTCGCAGGTTCGAATCCTGCCTCAGGCATAGATGTGTGTGATGTCCTTAGGTTAGTTACGTTTAATTAGTTCTAAGTTCTAGGCGACTGATGACCTCAGAAGTTGAGTCGCATAGTGCTCAGAGCCATTTGAACCGTTTTTGAACCGTGTGTTCTGAGATTAGTCTTTGGAATCAGTAACAGCTTCCAGTTATCTAGTAATTTCCAGCTGGAGTAGTTTAAGGTGAATTAAAGACATATATTCAACTATGGAAAGATAGCTACTACGTTAAGATTTGATTTTAAAATCCTAAGAAGGTGTCATTAACGTACGAAATAGGCTGCTTAAAAAAGCAAAGGTCAACAAATTCTCGAGTATTGTTCGGCGGTCAGAGACCGCTGAGAGACACATGACAATAAAACGAGAGATATCAGGCTTTTGTGATCGGACTGCCTAAAATATTTCTTCTCACGTACCTTCCATGAATCAAAATGGGATGATGGGAGACAAATGCGGTACACCATATTCTCTCCGCTACACACATTGAAACAGGTTGTGGAGTATAAACGCAGGCATAGTATATTCTGCGTAAGTTTTAGTATAACCGCACCCGTAAAAATTTTTTAAATTAAAATATTGCTATTACCACTCATTTCATTTCTTTAACGAATTAGACGTAGCTGTGAGGATACTGTAGGTTTAGTAAGTTCATGGTACCAGTGAATAATACATTTTTGGTGGAGTGTTGTTTCACTTAAAGCTTACTCTGTTATTTAAAGCAGTAACTATGATTTACAAAGTCATCTGTTCTTTTTATCGGCCAATGCTCTCGGAATTGATACATTTTACACCATTTGGCGGGAATATATCCTAATTGACACCAAAAATTATATCGAAATGTGAGGCTGAATTTTAATTACGATGAAACAGAGTGGAATCGATCAAAGAGAACATAATCTAAATCTGAATTGAAACTTAATTCATTTAGCTTTCAAATTTTACATGAAAATTTAAAACAAGAGCTGAAATTAACGGAAGAAAACATATTGCAGTTAAATACAACAGTTTTTGTTCGGTAACTGAAAAACAGAGCGATATCTGTAACATATGATACACAAAGGGCAAAACGTGTCATGCTATATTCTGCAATTGTCAGATAATGCAATGATTACAAACTAAGCTACGGAAGACGCACTGAAACGAAATTAATTTAGATCCTCTCTTACATTACCAGTACATTACAATTTTTTAATGCAGCTACGTAAGCATATTTCACTTTGAGCTACTCCTGTACATGCGTCACGTGTCAGTTTTCAGCCAACAGTTCTATCTCCGAGATACGCTTTAATTACTATTAAATCCTTAGATATACAAAATGGTGTGCCTCAATGGCGCAGCATACAACTTTGGTTCAAATGGCTCTGAGCACTATGGCACTTAACATCTGAGGTCATCAGTCCCCTAGACTTAGAACTACTTAAACCCAACTAACCTAAGGACATCACACACATCCATGCCCGAGCCAAGATTCGAACCTGCGACAGTAGCAGCAGCGCGGTTCCGGACTGAAGCGCCTAGAACCGCTCGGCCACATGGCCGGCCATACAGCTTTCGATAACTATTATTTCAGTAGTTTGAAACTGACAGTATTAACCTTTGGCAGATAACATTTTGTGTGAAATGCACCATTCGTTGGCTTAGTGATGTCAGATAATCAAGTGTATCTCTGTTGTTAATCTCTCAGATACTCAGAAATAATTCTGCAGGCGTCGCACTGTTCACCCTGAGCCACGGCTTTACTTTGACGGCGAACCTGTTGCCGTGGTGGAGGCGCATCGGCTTTTGGGATTGCTTTTTGATGCCCGGTTGACTAGGCTCCCTCACATTCGGCAGCTTAAACAAACGTGCTGGCGCCATCTTAACGATCTACATTGCCTGAGTCACACCAGCTGGGGTGCCGATCGGTCTACCCTTCTACGACTTTATCAGGGGTTGATTCAGTCCCGTCTTGATTATAGGAACCTGGCTTACAGTTCAGCATCGCGTTCCGCATTTCGGTTGCTTGACCCCGTACTTCACTGCGGGATCCGACTCGCAACTGGCGCTTTCCGCACAAGCCCTGTAAACAGCATCCTTGTGGAGGCTGGTATCCCATTACGGATCGAGCACCAACGAGTACTGGCCTCTTATGCTGCACATGTTTGTAGCTTGCCCGGGCATCCAAATTACTGTCTTCTGTTCCCCAACTCGGTCGTCCATCTTCCAGAACGGCGGCCCCGGCCAGGGTGTACGATCGTGGTTCGCGTCCTGGCTCTTCTCTCTGGGCTTGAGTTTTTCATTCTCCCACCTCTTTTACGGGCCCATCTACGTCTATCCCCGGATTTGGCACAAGGCCCAAAAGACTCAGTCCCTCCTGAGGCCCTCCGCTGACGCTTCCTTTCCATCCTTGCCGCATTTCCCGGCTCTGCCGTAGTCTACACTGGCGGTTCGATGGTTTCTGGTCGAGTTGGGTATGCTTTTACTCTTGGGGAACAATCCGAAAAACGCTCATTGCTGGATGGCTGCAGTGTTTTCACTGCAGAGCTCGTTGCCATCTCTCGCGCCCTAAATTATATCCGCTCCTGCTCAAGTGAGTCATTTGTTATCTGTAGTGACTCCCTCAGCGGTTTACGAGCTATCGACCAACGTTTTTCTTACTCTCGTCTGGTGATAGCTATCCAGGAGCCCGTCCATACTCTTGCCCGTTGCGGACGCTCCGTGGTCTTTGTGTGGACCCCGGGTCATGTCGGCATCCCAGGAAATGAATGTGTTGACACGCTGGCCAAACAGGCTGTCGGTGCACCAGCCTTGGAGATTGGCCTTTCGGAGTGTGATCTCCGGTCAGTTATGCGGCAGAAAGTCCTTGGTACCTGGGGTGATGAATGGCGGACCCTGCCTTCACCCAACAAACTTCGGGTTATCAAGGAAAATACAGGTGTGTGGCTCTCCTCATTGCGAGCCTCTCGCAAGTATTCAGTTGTTCTCTGCCGGCTACGCATTGGCCATACCTGGCTGACAAACGGTCATTTATTGCGCCGCGAGGACCCGCCTCTGTGTCGCTGTGGATCAACGTTGACAGTGGTCTACATCTTGTTGGACTGTCCGCCTTTAACTGCGCTCAGGCAGACATTTCACTGCCTGATACGCTCCCTGCACTCTTGACAGATAAAGTTGCAATGGCAGGCTTAGTTTTGAGTTTTATTCGCGCAGGGGTATTTTATCACTCGATCTGAGGGTTTGTGTCTTTTTTTGTGTTGAGTCTGGCCTTTGGCCTAGGGTTTTAGATTGGGGATTTTAGTGTGTCTCTTGGTGTTTGGCTTTTCCTTTTTTTGTTACCATGTTCTGCCAACCACTGTAACGCTCTGTTTGTTTTTTAATTCCTCTTTTATGGTCTTTGTCTCTGTCTTTCTTATTCTATGTCGTCTCTTGTCGTCTGCGTTGCTTGTTATTTTTTTTCGTTGTGGGTGTTTTTGGTCGTGGAAAAAGGGACTGATGGTCTTTGTAGACTGGCCCCTTCAACCCCCACAAACCAACCAACCAACCAACTCAGAAATATACCTGCATAATCTTGTGACCACATATAAAGTACTTAAGTATGTTAAATGCTAGTTTTTGTTTGATAAAATAAAAATGGCCGCCAAATCTCAGAGAAGTATAATTTGTTTCATTAAATCATCATCAAATAATAGTGTATATAACACTCATTATGTGATCCGCTTTGTAGTACTGATGAAAAAACTGGTGGTACAAGTAGCTGGCGGGTATTAATACTCGTCGTGGTAGGTAGGCAATTTTGTACTTGTGAGTATTTAAATCTGGGGCAACATGTACAACCTAAACATAGCTCTTGCGTTTCATACACAAGCGAAAAAATAATATTAAAAACGAGATCTTGACGCACTTGACTCATCAATAGCTGGGAGATTTATGCCGACGATTTTGAATAAATACAGTTTATATTTTTCCATGCCGGCTTGGTGTTGGTTTAATATGAATCTTCTTCGCTAGCTTCTAGTACATACACAATAACAAGCAACACATTTTATTTGTGTATGTTGGTATCGTTATGTCGGATATAAACACTTCTTGGTTACTAATATACCGTATGTACAAACAGTATGATATACAGACTTCTGGCGCAAGAGCAAAACACATTGTAAGTAATAGCAGCGAGTCTAAGAATAGTTTAAAATCTAAAATTGTAACTTGATATCTATACGTGAAATGTATTGTGTACGAATGTGTAAAGATTTAATAGAAAGGACATAATCTTAATACCCGCAGCGTGCAAAAGGATCGACGGTTTCAAAAAAATCAGTGTAGAAAGGCATTAAAAATAACGAGCGTTTTTGTGTGTTGGCAGGTATTTTACTTATTCGCCTAAATCAATGTTATTCTCGTCACAGAACTAGCCAGTAGATATTATACGCGTATGCTGGTAGGTTTTCACATTCCCGAAACACTTCTGGAACTCTGTTTCTCGGATAGCTTTCAGCTCTCTCAGTCATGCGCTGTTTACGGTTTTGTTTATATTTGGGAACAGACAAAAGTCACATGGGATCATGCCTAGAGACTATAGAGGCTAGGACATCATTACAGAGTTGTTTTTGGTAACAAAAATTGGCGAAGAAGAAACGAGGAGTGACCATTTTCATGAGTGGCCATGAACAGCTGCACCACAAATTCGTGCGTTCGTTGCAGATCGCTTCACAAAAACAGCGTTGAACTTGTAACAAGTAGCCTACTCCTTGTTGGTCATTCCACAATGTGACAAGAAAGCATGGTGCACACTATGCATGTCTGACCACACTTGTGGAGCGGTATTCGCTCTTGACGATCTACACTAACAAAAGACGTGGGATAGCGATATGCACATATACAGGGTTACAGGGTGAGTCACCTAACGTTACCGCTGGATATATTTCGTAAACCACATCAAATACTGACGAACCGATTCCACAGACCGAACGTGAGGAGAGGGGCTAGTGTAATTGTTTAATACAAAGCATACAAAAATGCACAGAAGTATGTTTTTTGACACAAACCTACGTTTTTTTAAATGGAACCCCGTTAGTTTTATTAGCACATCTGAACATATAAACAAATACGTAATCAGTGCCGTTTGTTGCATTGTAAAATGTTAATTACATCCGGAGATATTGTAACCTAAAGTTGACGCTTGAGTACCACTCCTCCGCTGTTCGATCGTGTGTATCGGAGAGCACCGAATTACGTAGGGATCCAAAGGGAACGGTGATGGACCTTAGGTACAGAAGAGACTGGAACAGCACATTACGTCCACATGCTAACACCTTTTTATTGGTCTTTCTCACTGACGCACATGTACATTACCATGAGGGGTGAGGTACACGTACACACTTGGTTTCCGTTTTCAATTACGGAATGGAATTGAGTGTGTCCCGACATGTCTGGCCAATAGATGTTCAATGTGGTGGCCATCATTTGCTGCACACAAATGCAATCTCTAGCGTAATGAATGTAGTACACGCCGCAGTACATCTGGTGTAATGTCGCCGCAGGCTGCCACAATACGTTGTTTCATATCCTCTGGGGTTGTAGGCACATCACGGTACGCATTCTCCTTTAACGTACCCCACAGAAAGAAGTCCAGAGGTGTAAGATCAGGAGAACGGGCTGGCCAATTTATGCGTCCTCCACGTCCTATGAAACGCCCGTCGAACATCCTGTCGAGGGTCAGCCTAGTGTTAATTGCGGAATGTGCATTTGCACCATCATGCTGATACCACATACGTCGACGCGTTTCCAGTGGGACATTTTCGAGCAACGTTGGCAGATCATTCTGTAGAAACGCGATGTATGTTGCAGCTGTTTGGGCCCCTGCAATAAAGTGAGGACCACTGAGGTGGTCGCCAGTGATTCCGCACCATACATTTACAGTCCACGGTTGCTGTCGCTCTACCTGTCTGAGCCAGCGAGGATTGTCCACGGACCAGTAATGCATGTTCCGTAGATTCACTGCCCCGTGGTTTGTGAAACCCGCTTCATCGGTAAACAGGTAGAACTGCAACGCATTCTCTGTTAATGCCCATTGACAGAATTGCACTCGATGATTAAAGTCATCACCATGTATTTGCTGATGTAGCGACACATGAAACGGGTGAAAGCGGTGACGATGCAGTATGCGCATGACACTACTTGGACTCAGTCCACCGGCTCTCGCAATGTCCCGTGTACTCATGTGTGGGTTCATGGCAACAGCAGCTAACACACCAACTGCACCCGCTTCTCCTGTGACGGGCCTGTTACGGATCCGTTTGCGTGCTACGACCATACCTGTTGCATACAGTTGGCGGTAGATGTTTTGCAATGTGCGGCACGTTGGATGCTCTCTGTCCGGGTACCGTTCTGCATACAGCCTGCAGCCTTCAGCTGCATTTTGTCGACACTCGCCATAGATGAGTATCATCTCCGCCTTCTCAGAGTTCGAATACACCATGGTTACAGTTCCTACAACACTACACTATCACAGACGTCTGGTAACACGGTGTACTAAAGTTGGTCTGCGTGCGGAGACGAATGCAGAATAACAATAGCAGCAAGCGCTACATGCGGACACTGCGACAGCTAGACCAAACCACAACAGTGCACTAGAGCCACACTCGTAAACACGGTCGTCATCGTAAACATGTCCCTGCAGATGCTGCTCGCCGACCGTGGCCCGTGTTTGTTACAACACGCAACTGAACGTCGGAGGTTTCAAGCGTCAACTTTAGGTTACAATATCTCCGGATGTAATTAACATTTTACAATGCAACAAACGGCACTGATTAGGTATTTGTTTATATGTTCAGATGTGCTAACAAAACTAACGGGGTTCCATTTAAAAAAACGTAGGTTTTATGTTAAAAAACATACTTGCGTGCATTTTGTATGGTTTGTATTAACCAATTACACTAGCCCCTCTCCTCACGTTCGGTCTGTGCAATCGGTTCGTCAGTATTTGATGTATATATCCAGCGGTAACGTTAGGTGACTCAGCCTGTATAGGTGGAGGTAGTATCACGTACACAAGACACAAAAGGGCCGAAGCTGTCGTTTGCACTCAGGTGACTTATGTGGAAAGGTTTGCAACGTGATTACGGTGGCACGACGGCAATTAACAGGCTCTGAACGCGGAATGGTAGTTGGAACTAGACGCATGGGACAGCCCATCGTTAGGGAATTCAATATTCCGAGTTCCATAGAGAGCCGTGCGTGGCTCGCGTTCCCGCCATCACGTATTTTACACCTTGTTTTAACGTACTTCCACCTACTACGTTAATTTAAATTACTGGTGTCACTGAGTTGCTGCTTTGCCTGACCATGACCGGCGCTAGCAGCGCGTATCGGTATATCCCCTCTCGTAGTACCTTTGCTCGACTGCTATGACTTCCCGGTCGTTGTCTGTCGTAGTCTCGACCGTCGCCTCTCCTGGACTCCCCACCTCCAGACAGTCCAAGCCAAGGCACGCTCCCGACTCAGTCTCCACAAGCTCCTCTCCTGCCGTATGTGGAGTCTGGACCCCTCCACCATCCTCCACACCTATAAATCCCTCATCCGCCCTATCCTTTGTTATGCCCATCCGGCTTGGATCTCCGCCCCCCCCTACCTTTTATAAATCCCTCCAAATCCTTGAACGCCATGTTCTCCGTCTCGCCTATCGCATCCGTCTCCTCTCCCCCACGCGGATCCTGTACGATCTCATCCCCTTTCCCCACCTCCTCCTTTTCCTTAAAAGGATACAGATCCTGTACACCTCCCGTAAGCTCGATCCTCCTCACCCGCTAGTCTCCCCGATCCTCTCCCACCCCTGCCCGCTGCCGCGCCTGTATTCCCACATCCCACCCGGTCTCCATCTCTCAACCCTCCTTACCCTCTCCCAAGGTGGCTTCCACCAGTTCCCCCTCCCTGATGATGTCCTCCTCCCCTCCATCTACCCCTCGTATCAACTTTGACCCTGCCCCACCCCCCCACTTCCGGTGTCCTTTCCTTTAGGCACCCTCCCTCCCTTCTCTTCCCTTCCCTTCTCTTTCCTTTTCCCCCGTGCCCTCCCTCCACACCTCTTCCCCCGGGCTTCCCCTCCCCCTTCCTCCCTCCCCCTATCTCCCCTGCCCATGGAATCTCTGCTCTCCCCTCTCGCTCTCCCACTCCCCTTCCTCCTCCTCCTCTCTTGGCAGGTCCCCGGACTCGCACACGCACAGTGAACATTCGCGCGCCGGAGGTCATCGCCATCAGTGTCTCGTGTGTGTGCCTTCGTTTGTGTTTAGTGTTTGTTCGCCGTCACGCCGCCACTGTTCACGTATACCGTCGCCATCATCTATGCTTTGTGCGCCGTGTCAACTAGTGTCAGTGATTTCGTCCAGCGTGAACGGCTCCATGTTTTTTTGTTTTTTAGTGTCTCCATTGTTTTGCCCGCCGTTTTGACTGTATTCTCTGTGCCCCCTCTATGTATTACTTATTGTAAACCTCAAGGCTGAAGAGCGGCGTACTCAGCTGCTGACAGCCCGCCTTGTGTAAGGTGATAAAAATCACAATAAAGAAAAAAAAACTGTCGTAGTTAGTTCGGATCGCAAGTTCTGGTTGGGAGTTCGGGTCTGCCGGTCAGTTGGAACGCGTCTGGAGCGCAGTCCGGGCCTGCCAGGCGGAGAGTTGCAATGCAGCACTGGTGCAGTCGGGTTGGAGCAGCAGTGAGTCGACATGGCTCGCCCGATCACTGCCGCCACGCTTCACTTGAGCCGGGCCACGGTCTTGGTGGATCGTCGGTCGGTCGTTCTGCCGGACGACGCGATTTGGCTCGCCGATCGTTCATGAGTCCGCTGTGTATGTGTGTGTGCTTCGACTCCCGACTTGTCTTCGTGCATGCTTAGTTACTGTTGTGTATCGTTCAGCTCTTCGTGCAAGTGTTTGTCAGGTTGTGTGTATAGTTGGCGTTATGTCTACTGACGACGATTTTAGATGTTGTCGGCGTTCTGAGTGGAGTCGATCGGTTGTTGCAGACGAGGGAAGTTCTAAGCGCGGTGCAGTCGGCTGGGGCCGCTGGCGGTCCCTGCGCAGTGTAGCAGCGTGTGTGGAGCTGTCCGATCGCTACGACCTTCGTGGTTCGCCGACTATGGACGGCAAAGTTCAGTAGTTGTTTCAACTACCCAAGCCACGTCCATTCATGTTATGATGGTTCGCTTCGGTGGTTCGCTGTTGGGTAGGTTTTCCGGTGAGCAACACCGACTGGTTCTACTGCTGAGATTTAGCCGTCATGCAGTGAAATTAGCTATTTTGGTCGACTACGATTTGAGCGCACCTGTGAAATTTTCGGTCTTGTGGCCGTTAGTGTTCTGGTTACCTGCCCTGGGCACTGACGTGAATTCAGGCAGTGTTCTTTTGTGGGAGTTAACTATTACTGTGTTTCAAATTCAAGTGTACCAGCGGAATTTTCTGCCTAGTGGCCGTTAGTGTTCCGGTTACCTGCCCTGGCCACTAACATAATTTCAAGCAGCGTCCTTTCTTCACCTGTTGTCGCTGTCCAGCATGGTGTGTAATTTTGACAGCTGATACGTTGAAACGCGTACGTTTCACATGTATTCATTACCAGCGATGGCGAGGCATGACAGAATCTCTGACCAGAGAGTTATTTATCGTTGCTAGTCTGCGCTTGACCGCGCGAGTGTTGAGTTGCGAGTAGTCAGTTGCGAGCAGCAGTCTGTCGGCAGTAGTAGTCTGGTGCAGTTGCGAGTTGCACTCTGTCTGCAGTAGTAGTCAGTCGGAAGTAGCGTGTAGCGAGTGGACGGTTGTACTGAGCGGCCGTCGGCATGCTTCGGCGGCGTGCTCTCCTTCCATCTCTGGTCACGATTCGGGACGAGGTATATTGTTATACAAGGTAATGAAGAAGCATTGCGCTCAGCTAATAACATATGTTAATTGTAATTAATTTGTTCAAGAATTGCCCCAATAATAATTTCCTTATAAAGTAACTGTTTTGAAGGAAAAGATTCATTTCAAGTTAAATAATAGTTCCTTTGCATTCCCTCCAAGAATTAAAATCAAACATGGGCCAGCATTGCACGGAGCTGTGCCGAAAACTAAGAGCAGATATTGATGCATTTTTACTGATGTAAGAATTTTGGTTTTTGTGTTCAGGTTTAATTATTGCACAGGGCCGAAGGTCAGCGCCGCTGCCCTTATAAAATTTGTCAGATTTAATTATTTGTGTTCAGATGTTACATTCAGTTCATGCTTCATCATTTAATTAACATTATTGTGGGTTTTATGAGCAATGTTCATTCGTTAATGTTTGTGAGGAGTTTACATTTGGACCATTAATATTCTTTAATTTTGCAAGGAGGTTACATTTTTAACTCATTATCATTAACATTGACTTTTATTATTTTTGCTGGGAGGTTACAATTTCACTATTATTGACTTTTAAAATTTTGCGGGGAGGTTACAACGTACTCCATTGTGGATTATCATGTTTGTAACATTGCCGGTTGGGGTTCTCATGTACTGATTGACGGGAAGCAAGTTGTTGTGTCGGTCGGTCCGTGGCTGCCCCCTGGTTGTGTTCTGACGGATCAAGTATGGTTCGGCTCACCACGTGTCTCACCTAAGTGAACGAGGGCAGACCGACCTCCCTGGAGCCCTTCTGCGTGCCACCAGTGTTTAATTATCTGTTGTCAGCTATTTTAAATTTTAGGCTCATAGTTATTGTTTGTTTCTTAAAATTTTGCGAATTAATTTTTATATTTATCTTTCAAGCTTAAACACTGCGGCCTTCTGCCTTTAAATATTATGGTAATATACACTCCTGGAAATTGAAATAAGAACACCGTGAATTCATTGTCCCAGGAAGGGGAAACTTTATTGACACATTCCTGGGGTCAGATACATCACATGATCACACTGACAGAACCACAGGCACATAGACACAGGCAACAGAGCATGCACAATGTCGGCACTAGTACAGTGTATATCCACCTTTCGCAGCAATGCAGGCTGCTATTCTCCCATGGAGACTATCTTAGAGATGCTGGATGTAGTCCTGTGGAACGGCTTGCCATGCTATTTCCACCTGGCGCCTCAGTTGGACCAGCGTTCGTCCTGGACGTGCAGACCGCGTCAGACGACGCTTCATCCAGTCCCAAACATGCTCAATGGGGGACAGATCCGGAGATCTTGCTGGCCAGGGTAGTTGAATTACACCTTCTAGAGCACGTTGGGTGGCACGGGATACATGCGGACGTGCATTGTCCTGTTGGAACAGCAAGTTCCCTTGCCGGTCTAGGAATGGTAGAACGATGGGTTCGATGACGGTTTGGATGTACCGTGCACTATTCAGTGTCCCCTCGACGATCACCAGTGGTGTACGGCCAGTGTAGGAGATCGCTCCCCACACCATGATGCCGGGTGTTGGCCCTGTGTGCCTCGGTCGTATGCAGTCCTGACTGTGGTGCTCACCTGCACGGCGCCAAACACGCATACGACCATCATTGGCACCAAGGCAGAAGCGACTCTCATCGCTGAAGACGACACGTCTCCATTCGTCCCTCCATTCACGCCTGTCGCGACACCACTGGAGGCGGGCTGCACGATGTTGGGGCGTGAGCGGCAGACGGCCTAACGGTGTGCGGGACCGTAGCCCAGCTGCATGGAGACGGTTGCGAATGGTCCTCGCCGATACCCCAGGAGCAACAGTGTCCCTAATTTGCTGGGAAGTGGCGGTGCGGTCCCCTACGGCACTGCGTAGGATCCTACGGTCTTGGCGTGCATCCGTGCGTCGCTGCGGTCCGGTCCCTGGTCGACGGGCACGTGCACCTTCCGCCGACCACTGGCGACAACATCGATGTACTGTGGAGACCTCACGCCCCACGTGTGGAGCAATTCGGCGGTACGTCCACCCGGCCTCCCGCATGCCCACTATACGCCCTCGCTCAAAGTCCGTCAACTGCACATACGGTTCACGTCCACGCTGTCACGGCATGCTACCAGTGTTAAAGACTGCGATGGAGCTCCATATGCCACGGCAAACTGGCTGACACTGACGGCGGCGGTGCACAAGTGCTGCGCAGCTAGCGCCATTCGACGGCCAACACCGCGGTTCCTGGTGTGTCCGCTGTGCCGTGCGTGTGATCATTGCTTGTACAGTCCTCTCGCAGTGTCCGGAGCAAGTATGGTGGGTCTGACACACCGGTGTCAATGTGTTCTTTTTTCCATTTCCAGGAGTGTATTTTGAAATTTTGGAGTTTGATCGTGGCCCTCAGCCATTCGTATTGCACCTGGCATATGTTGTTTCTTCAAATTATTTTATTGCTATCTTATTTTTATCTTGTTAAGATTTCTTGTTGGAGGCCTTCAGCCGTGAAAGAGTTGCTAAATTACAATAAATGACAATTAAAAGCAGAAACTGACTTCAATCCTTGGCCCTTTCCGCAATCCTATTACCTGTTCTGCCCAGTGGGTTTAGCGGGCGTCTCACATAGTGTCAAGTGAGTGCCGAGAATATCAAATTGCAGGCTTTGCCTCTCAGCAAGGAAAATGCAGTGCAAGCGTAGTGTCATATCGCTGGCTTAGTTGCGGATTATCTTTGCGGGCAGCGCGTTATTCAGTCGAGCGCGGGTCACCGAACTGTTATGTTGTGTTGTGGTAGCTCTACATCTAAGAAGCATTGTTAGTATGGAAGTTGAAATACTGCTACTAGTTGTGTTACAGTAAAGTGATGAAATATGGAAGTAATTCAGAGGAAAGTGCGTCAAGATGTAATTAAAAATGAGTAGTGCTGCCGATAACGTATTTGTATATCCTCTCGTTGCGTGTCGCACAACATCAATCACCCGCGCCGTTTTCGGTCTCCCAGAATGAAATGATGTGAATCAGTAGAAATTAGTTACCATAAAAGTGTGCAGTCAAGTGCCAGTGTCTTGTTGCGAGCGTGAGAACGTGCGTTCGGTCATCGCGTTTCCGCATTATCAACAATCAGCCGCGCCGCTATGGTTACACGCACGCTCGTACAAGTGAGAACTGAAAACTGAAAAATTAACTTTACGGAAAGTGTTATATCATTAAGGGGCTCCGGAAAGGCTCAAAATCATGAAAAGTTCAATTTTTACTTTTTTGCGTTTTCTGAATCTGCAGACTATTACCTTTTAATAGATATATAATTTATTCAATTCCGAAGACTACAACTGTTTTTAAATTTTTTTTGAAATGTGTTCTACATGGGCGTGACCCACTGTGGCGCTGTTAAACTGCTGTCAAATGGTGTTATTATTAACGTCCGCGTTCATCAGGTACATTTTAGTGATGTGAGATAAAGTATGTGTTGTGGCTAACCTGTGATGGTTCAATATATATCGCTGGTGTGATTGTCGATTGTTTCATGTTTATTTACTCTGTCGTTATCTCGAAAATATTCGTAATTAATTCTGTTTCTTGAGTCTCTGTTTTGTTGAAGTATAATAATGAGTAAAAGTAAAGTTATTAGAAATCCTCTGAACGCTTTTAAGAAAAGGAGAAATGTTGGAAAGCCAAAGGTATGTGTTATTACTGTAAACAATAATGACGATAACCAAGTGAGTGAACCTAACCTCTCAAGTACACCTGCCCATAGCAGTCAAAGTGGGAAAGAAAATACTTCACAGATGAAGCCTGGTTCAATGAGTGAAAACTATGAATGTTTTATGGGCGAATCGAATGTGAATGAAATATTTGATATGTCGGTTCTCAAAGGAATTTTTTCAAACTGTGTAAGATGTATTCATTGTAGTGAAGTTGGTGTGGAACTCTCCATAATAAAGCACGTAGGACTTGCTAGTGAAATACAACTGAAATGTGATAAGTGTTCATACATGACCACCTTTTGGAACAGTGTTGCAGTAACTCCAACTGAAGAAAATGGTAGCAAAATCTACGAACACAACAACGAGCGATGCTTGCTTTAGACAAGGAACGCCTTCGGGCTGCAGACAGGGCTGTAAAGAGTCTAGAAATACAAGCAAGAGTAAACAGGAGGAGAAACAAGAGGAAGCTGGAGGAGGAGTTTGCACAGGATGAAGATAATCCATCCTATGGACCTGGAATGCACTAAAAAGTTAATCCAATCTTTGTCGCTCGATTCCCAAAACTTTTATTTTCCCATACTAATTACATGTTTTCTAAGGATCTTCCAAACATATTTGTTTCAAACTTTCAGTAAATGTTACACAGTACCTTCTGCATAATTTAATACAGCCTTTTTCCAAAAAACTGTATATTTTTGAATATATAAATAAAAAATTGGAAAAAATGTTGTGAATTTTCATTACAATTGAAAAAAATCATCTTTATTAACTGAACTAAAATTTTGTAAAATCCTTGTGTTAAGTTGTAGCCCATATTCCAATAAATAATCTGTAAAAAGTTCAACTTCCTACCTCAAATACTTTGTGAGGAAAGATGTGATTTATAAGCGTTATTTTAACATTGCAAGTATAGGGCGTTCCGGAGCCCCTTAATAGTGTCAAGGAGGACTGGTACCAAAAGAAATATGTGTATGCGTGGCGAGCGTAAGAACTTTCGTTCTATTATTCGGCTTTCGCGTCATCAACAATCATCCGCGCCGTGTTCGGTTACGCGTACGCTCGTTCAAATGATTTTGTGGACAGATAATCATCTCGAAGTTGGCATCAGAACTTATGACTTAGAATGTAAGCAGTACAACCTTTGATTTTCATATCGTCTCAGAATATAGATGTTCATACCAGACGTAGGACAGTGTTGTGCTTGACTTGAGTGGCACCACTAAACCCGCTTGCATATTTCGATAGATAATTTCAGGCAAGCCAGCAGCAATGTGAATCAGAACACTACGACCGCCACGGGATTATCAGGTACGCGGTGTGGACAGGGCGCACGGTCGAAACGACGACCAGTTTAAAGTACCCCACCCACTTGTACCCCCCGGGCGAGCTACAACAGTTGCCGACGGCTTAACGACCACGAACAGCGGCGTTTGCGTAGAATAATCTGTACTAACAGACAGTCAACACTGAATAAAATAACCGCAGAAATCAATGTCGGACGTACGAAGAGCGTATCCGTTAGAACAGTGTGATAAAATTTTGCGTTGACGGGCTGTGACAGCAGACGACCGACGCGTGTTCCTTTGCTAACAGCAAATCGCCAGCAGCGTCTGTCCTGGGCTCGTGACCACATCGATTGGACCCTACACGACTGGAATACCCCTGGCCTCGTCAGCGGAATCCCGGTTTCATTTGGTAAGAGGTGACGGTAGGTTTCGGGTATGGCGCACATCCCACGAAGTCATGGACCTAGGTTGTCAACAAGGCACTGTGCGAGCTGCTGGTGGTTCCATAATGGTGTGGGCTGTGTTTACATGGAATGGGCTGGATCCTCTGGTTCAACTGAACCGATTATTGATTGGATATGGTTATGTTCGGCTACTTGTGAACCATTTTCATCCATTTATGTATACTTCCGGTCCATAAATAACGATGTCATGTCGCCAGACCACAGTTGTTAGCCATTGATTTCAAGAATATTCCGAAAAATTCGAGCGAATGATTTGGGAACCGCATCGAACATTTATGGGACATAATCGAGAGGTAAGTTGGAGTCAGTATTCCTGTAAGGGGCTTCCAATGGCTTGTTAATTCTATGCTGCACTACGACGAGCAAAAGGAGGTCCTACACGATATTAGGAGGTATAAAATGGCTATTGGTACTTCAGTATAGAATGCTTGCAGTGACACAACTGAGCCGTAATTTTAACGTAATATCCATAATCCCAACTCCGAAGCAACTTGCATTCGTCGCTGTTTTTCTTCGAAATTCAACAACTTCGGAATAAATTTTGCGGTTACACTGTTTGTAACAACACCAACGCTGTACTATTGTACAAATAAGTAATTTTTTCTTCTGATTTTTCGATAAACTTGAGTAACTGATGTTCTGCTTTCATTTCTTTTTTGTTTCATGCCATTGGGTTAAGAAAAGTGTAAACGAGTTTCAATGTGAAAATTAATGTTTATGTCAAATGTCAAGTAGTATTGTGATTGAATTGAAATGTAACAAATGTTGAGACTGTTGTTAGATGTTTAAAATTGTAACAGTGCGTCTGGTCCACACGTAGGCAATGTGTTAGGATATGTAGAATGCAAAACCTCGGGTGAATACCCTGTCTGTAAGGGAGCGGTAAAAGGTGGATGGCAGGCGAGCGCGGGAAAATGCACGCGGGCACTGCACGGCACAACGGGCTCAGTAGTAGTTGGAGTTTGGCATTGGTCTGAGCAACACCTTCTGGAGCGAGGAGACTCTCCTGGAAGACGTAGTTTCACTGAGCCTCGGGTATGCCGTTCCATCGCCCACACAGCATGGCAAAATTCCATAGGCACTAAATGGAAAAGTATTGCGACGCTAAGAAGAATTAAAGTGCCGATACGTCAAGAGCCATAGCTGTGGTTGTATGTGTGCTCTGTGCTTCGCCATCTCGCCGCCCGCCAACCGCCGCATCGATACAAGCAGGTTGAAACTTTTAGTACTGTATTCGTATGGACCAGAGAGTGAACTATTCAATAACAACTTAAATTTTACCAGAACTTTCCTATCATTTATTTATCCTCACAACTAACCTAGATAGGGTCCTTTCCAAATGTTGTGCAATCCGAGTGTCCCGAAATGAAAAATTAAATCTGGTGTTAATAATAATTACTATGTTAGAATGGTGTTTAAAGAACTGTTTTGTTAAAGAACCAGTAAATGAATAACGAAGGTCTAACGAAGTTGAAAGATAACTTTAATATTGATATAGTAATGAAGTTTAATTATTTCGAGACAGATATAAAGGTATTTAAATGAGAAGTAAATTAGGTAAAAAGAGTAGTAACTCATATACTGGAAATCTTGAACGCATGATAATTTCAGTAATCAATTTTTTTAATATAGTGATCATAACAGTTTCAGCGTCCCCCCCCCCCCTTTTTATTAATTTGAATTCTGAAGTGTTCTAAATTGGTTTGACCAGCAAAAGTTAAAAGTCAATATAAAAGCCAAAATTTATCAGTGTTTTATCTTTATTAAAATTGACATTTTGTGTGTGGCTCGAAAGTGCTATGTCTAGGGTAACCTATGCCCGATTTTAATCAGATCAATAGACAGTGCGAAGTTTTGTGGTATACATTATAGTGTAGTGTTATGTATTCATGGTTTTTCCATATCAGTACACAAAGTAAAACTATCAGTTCAATAGATTTTCTGGTTCTAAAATTTACTATATTATGCAGTGTTACTACGTGTTGTTTTGCATGAATATACACCAACTTGTACAGGGAAGAAACTCAGTTAATGCCTAATTAGGCTGGCGACCGTATTATTAACAAATTGGTAGCATCTTCTGTGTTGCTTTTTGTCCGTCCTGACGTGTATTTGCATTTCGGACTTGCTTGACGTATCATTGTTATTACAGAGTGGGTGTAAGTCTGATTTGCCACCGTTCAGGTACACGCGGTCAATATCTATACAAAAATCCTGTCTCGTAAGGTAAACCCCACTCACTTACCATAGTACAGGCTTTAATGAGTATTGTGTGCCTCACGCGCACGTTACATGTTCATACCCAAAACAAACGAAAAAGTTTCATAGTATGAGCCACGTGAAACCAAAGCAATAATCAACCTTTCTAAAACGTTGTTGCAATTTATTTCGTTCTTATACCAAAATTTGATATAAATTTTGTGATCCATTTTGCACAAAGTAAGTAGTCGCCGTCACTACCAGTACAACTGACAAGAGATTAAATATCCGATATTGGTAAAACTCCACAGGTACTTTCTGGCCTGTTTAGCAAAACGACAACGAAAATATCGCTCGAATCGGTCTAATAGATGTACTGTCTGCCATCGGGTTCCCCTAAATGGCAGGCAGCACCGCATAACAGCCACGCTATGAGGGAAACAAACCAACAGCCAAACAGGCGAAGACATCAGGTAAACACGTCGAAGATTCCAGTCCATTAATAGGAACCTTTCCTTGCAGAGGTCGCCGCGACATATCCGGCCACGGATTCCTACGCCGGGTTTCTATTGGCTCCAGCTCACTATATAGGCCCGACCGGTCGAAGGCAGACCAGTCTTCGTCCGCTGCTAACGGCAACCGCTATAGCAGAGTCTCCGAGAAGATATCACCGAAGCCGCTGTACTGCACCGCCGATCGAAGTACCACCTGACCGAGAGGAACCACATCTCCGGCTAGATCGACGGACGTCTACATCTATTGTACAGCCAGCTATTGTATTGTAGAGGAAGTTACGTTCAATAAACTGTTGGAGAATACAACAATAGAAACCCGAAATTACAAAATTCCCGTCACTTTCGTAATTCACATTCCTTAAACGTTTCACAGTACTTCGCACCAGCTCGTTCGAATAGCTAAGGTCTGTTACAAGTGAGCTCCTTTACCCCAAAAAGGAAATTCCAAATATCTGTTTATCTTTAGTATAATGGAAAACCAAAATGCTGATAAGGAGCAACAATGCAGTTCACTGTGAGCTGTGAGATTGTTTGAACAGTGAATGGTCATTGGTCCAATAGGCCTGGAGAACTGTTTCCATCACGTAAGTTTGTATCATTACTAGAGTACAAAATTCAGAACTACGTGTAAAACTTTCATGTGATATGAAGCACTATCCTCGTAAGCATTTCGCAGCCCTCACATAATCATATCACATATGGGTAACGTATGATTGACTAAACGTGAAATGTCTATACATATTTATTTTTTGTTGACGTTATCGAATTACATTCTCGAATTCTTAAACCTACCCTTAAAGGTAAAGTCAGCTGTAAGCACTTTTCCCAAGTGTTGCAGAGTTCTGCTTGGTGTATACATCCATTTTTTGTGGTAGCGGTGTACATGAATTTCACTCTGTTTTTCTTTTTTTATTAACAGAATTTCTAATTTACGTACCTTTACGCATTCCTATTTGTAAACGTCTACACACCGTCAATAAAATACTTCTAAAAAACTAATTATCAGAAAAGGTGCAGGTATTTCTGAAATTAAAACGTATGACGCATGATTAACTATTAAAATTATTAATCTAGGTTCAAACGTATCAGGAGTACTGTGCTCTGCAAATCAGAAATCGATAACTCAGCCGTTTATGTATTTTTTGAGTCAGCAATGAAGTATTTAATAAGTTCAAATTGTCCCTTGACAGCAGAAGCAATTAACATCTGCCATATCTTTCAGGAGTGAAAGTGCAACTATGTTTAGTGAAATTTTATTTCCTAAAATTTCAAATTTCCACTCTTTTAACAGAGTCACTCTAATACTGAAATTTAGGTAAAAGAGAAATTTATCACCGTATTTTTCACATTGATGTGTTTCTTCGTGTTGCTGACACTTTAAACATATTCAGATGATGTACAAGTGTTACAATTATTTCTTTAGACTTCTTTTGCTCCGGTTTAAGTTACCATAACCAGGAAATTGCCTACAAATAATGGCCACTGCAGATTTCAGGAAATTAAAAACATTCTTTTAGCAAATATAAAAAATAACTTTAACAGAAAACTTAATTTTCTTCAGTATAAATCTTCTACATATTCTCTTACGTATTTTGGCACAAATTGTCACGTAATTTACATTTAAAGCAACTGGTAGAAGTCATGCAGGCTGTACGGACGATCTTCACATTTTCCATTAAATTACATTTGTACGATGATTATCATTCACTAAATTAGTAGTAATATTAATGTGACACTAAACTGTAGCAACTTTATCGCTATTTGCATTTTATTATTGTTATTATTATTACTATTCTTATTATTACTCCTTGTGGTTTCCAGTCAAATAATGAAGATAATTGTTAATTTGCTACATGAATTATTGCACCTTGATTATGGTTTTACTATTTCCAACACGCACTGTTTACTGATTGACGTGTCCGTTCATTCTTTTGATTCGCGTTAGTGGTTACATGTGCTGATTGGATAGAACTTTTTCCATTGGCTGTATTTTCTGTTTTGTCTCATTAAGTTGTGCGGTTAGGCTGATATAATGTGAATTGCTGGTTGAATTGGTTCCATGCAGTAGACGAAAGGGATGTTAGTCCCCCTTCCAGTCTCTCCTATGTAGACGGAAATGCAATCACTGCGTTTTATTTTAAATACGTCCTTCGTACTGACGCAGAGTGCAAGCATCTTGTCAGTACTACTTTTTATGCATAGCAGATGTTGTGATTTTCGAGCTCTTGGGGAACCTAGTATGAAATTCTTCCGTGAATGAAACATTACTTTAGCGTTACCTGTGATGGTCATTAATTTTTTCCTTAGTGTTATTTTGATTTCTATGTAATTGTAGATTCTGGCAGTTACTTCTGGATGGGACCAATTTTCGCTGCTTCTTCTTTTACACGTTGTAATTCACCTTTGACACATTCTTCTGATACAGTCTATTTTTGTGCTCTGTTGTGCAGCTCTCTGTCAACAGAGATTTTTTAGATGTTGGAGAGACGTGAAGAACTGTGAATGCTTAAATGAGTGTCAGTACTTTTGCTGAATGCTTCGCTATTATGTTTACATTACATGCAAGGAGCTTTGCTATTTAGGGAGTAAAATAACCGATGATGGTCGAAGTAGAGAGGATATAAAATGTAGACTGGCAATGGCAAGGAAAGCGTTTCTCAAGAAGAGAAATTTGATAACATCGAGTATAGATTTAAGTGTCAGGAAGTCGTTTCTGAAAGTATTTGTATGGAGTGTAGCCATGTATGGAAGTGAAACATGGACGATAAATAGTTTGGACAAGAAGAGAATAGAAGCTTTCGAAATGTGGTGCTACAGAAGAATGCTGAAGATAAGGTGAGTAGATCACGTAACTAATGAGGAGCTATTGAATAGGATTGGGGAGAAGAGAAGTTTGTGGCACAACTTGACTAGAAGAAGGGATCGGTTGGTAGGACATGTTTTGAGGCATCAAGTGATCACAAATTTAGCATTGGAGGGCAGCGTGGAGGGTAAAAATCGTAGAGGGAGACCAAGAGATGAATACACTAAGCAGATTCAGATGGATGTAGGTTGCAGTAGGTACTGGGAGATGAAGAAGCTTGCACAGGATAGAGTAGCATGGAGAGCTGCATCAAACCAGTCTCAAGACTGAAGACCACAACAACAACAACATGCAAGATAATAAAATTTATGTAATTCCAGTCAGTAATTTCTGAATCTGAAATTAAAATCTGTTGAGGATCTAGTTTAATCCCTCCGGACTTTTTTATGGTATGGCGACGAACAGGCAGAAGTCGTGAGAGCGTCCACAAGTTCCAACATTGCAGGAATCACAGCTGTGTGCGGCCGACCGGCCACCACGGAAATCGGACAGGTTTGTGTGACCTGGTTGCGATGATGACAGACGCCTCGCCCAACGACTCATACAGCTTTTGTTCACTATCAGGTCTCTGTAGATATTCTGCAAGCGCCTATGAATGACTGTGATGCTCTGGTTTCCTGCCAAAAGAAATACAGTGACAGCTCTTTGCTTAGAAACTCTGCTCCCTTACAGACGCCAATTTGGAGGCTACGTATAGCACCACTACCTATCGGAATTTCATGAAAGTATAAGAGCTGAAAGCCAATATTCCACAAAGTCTCACAAAAAATCGAAATTTTTCAACGGGAATTAACCACGAAAAAGAAATTTCTGCATTACTTACGAAGGAAGTCAGTACCAAGACTAAGTTATCTGTGCACCGTTCAATCTTTCGACCAACTTTGTTGTACGGGAGCGAAAGCTGGGTGGATTCAGGTTACCTTATCAACAAGATTGAGGTTGCGGATATGAAAGTAGCTAGGATGATTGCAGGTACTAGTAGATGGGAACAATGGCAGGAGGGTGTCAACAATGAGGAAATCAAAGAAAAACTGGGAATGAACTCTGTAGATGTAGCAGTCAGGGCGAACAGGCTTAGATGGTGGGGTCATGTTACACGCATGGGAGAAGCAAGGTTACTCAAGAGACTCATGGATTCAGCAATAGAGGGTAGGAGGAGTCGGGGCAGACCGAGGAGAAGGTACCTGGATTCGGTTAAGAATGATTTTGAAGTAATAGGTTTAACATCAGCAGAGGCACCAATGTTAGCACTGAATAGGGGATCATGGAGGAACTGTATAAGGGGGGCTATGCTCCAGACTGAACGCTGAAAGGCATAATCAGTCTTAAATGATGATGACGATGATGATGATACTTACGAACGCCCCTCATGGGTATGTGTGCGTTGTGTTTGGTTGTAAGTAGCGGTGTTGTTTACACTAGCAACTGCTGCGGCACCTCGGTGACTGTCATCATCTTACATGTTGGTGACAAAGTGTGGTTACAACATATTCTTTCTGCTGTATACAAATAACTTAAAAAGAAATTACTGAACGAAATTCCAAATCTTGAGAAATCGGTCTAACTACAGGTGAAAATTATTGTTCTGGCCTTGGTGAAACTGCCAAATCTTTTTTTCGGCAGCTGGGCGCAACGTAGTTCAGATGGTTGTTACTTGTGGACCTTCTCATATTGCAGGCTCTGGTGTGCCATAAGTGCAGACAAGGTGTAAAAGACGTCGGGTCAGAACGACGGGTGTGCGTCTCCACCTACTGCGGAGGCCACATTGTGCTTCAGTGTCGCGGACTGGAGGTAACTCGGAAGCCACGCAGCAAACGCCAACAACAACACATTTAAATAGTATACGCAAACTGTCATTCTGTAATATGAATCAGCACCCGAATACATGTCGCGAAGTATGTCGAGCTACAGTTACGTGAGATCTGTATCACCTTCAACTGCAAATGCAGTTGTACAGTGGAAACATTACGCATACAAAACAGAAGAGTTGCCGCAGAAGTGAATGTGTCGTTTTAATAGCAGAGATCTCTCTCACAAGGGAACCTCCCCATCGCACCCCCCTCAGATTTAGTTATAAGTTGGCACAGTGGATAGGCCTTGAAAAACTGAACAGAGATCGATCGAGAAAACAGGAAGAAGTTGTGTGGAACTATGAAAAAAATAAGCAAAGTATAGAAACCGAGTACTCCATGCGAAACATAGGAAATATCTAGGCACATGAGAACAGAGGAGCACCGTGGTCCCGTGGTTTGCGTGAGGTCCTTGGTTCAAGCCTTTCCTCGAGTGAAAATTTTAATTTTTTATTTTCGGTTTACATGACAAACTCTTATGTTTTCATCACTTTTTTGGGAGTGACTATCACATCCACAAGAAAACCTAAATCGGGCAAGGTAGAAGAATCTTTTTACCCATTCGCGAAGTGTATAAGTTAGGTGGGAAGACAACATATTCCTGTCGTGTGACGCACATGCCGTCACCAGTGTCGTATAGAATATATCAGACGTGTTTTCCTGGATCAAATGTTTTCGGTTCGCATTGGAGAGGCACGTCCTTTCGTCTACTAATCGCACAGTACTGCAGTGCGGTCGCAAAACACAGACACTAAACTTATTACAGTGAACAGAGACATCAATGAACGAACGGACAGATCATAACTTTGCGAAAATAAAATTTTCACTCGAGAGTAGATTTGAACCCACGACCTTTCATTTCGCAGCTGCTCACGCTACCCACTGGACCACGGCGCTCCTAAGTTTACACTATCCTTGATGTTGCATATGTTGCGCATGGGCTATTCAGTTTGTATATTTTGCTTATTTTTTCATAGTTCCACGCAACTTCTTCCTGTTTTCTTGATTGATCTGTGTTCAGTTTTTCAAGGCCTATCCACTGTGCCATCTTATAACTAAATGTAAGGGGGGTGCGATGGGGAGGTTCCCTTGTCAGCATCCGCCCGTCGCAGATGAACAAATCTGTTATTGCCTAGTAGCAATGTACAGCAGGTCGACTGCAGCGAATAACTTCAAGGTGATCGCAAGATCCAAGGTATAAATTGACGCACAACCAACTGGATGAAAGGTCATAGCAGCCGGCGTTGGAGTGACATGGTACGTAAGTAACGGGAAGTGGGTACTCACCGAGGCTGTACTCGAGGGTAGTAACGGCTACGTCCAGATGCGCTGCAGCTGGCGCGCACCAGAGCGCCAGCGACTGGTGGTCTACGGGGTACTCACCGAGGCTGTATTCGCAGGTGGGCCCGATGAGCAGGTGGACGCAGCTGGAGGCGTACGCGTCCACGGCGAGCACGGCCGAGTACTGCGCGTCGCAGCGCGAGTCTCGCGGCACCAGCGTCACGTTGATGGCGAAGCGGCGCAGCACGTGGTCCGCGGCCAGCCGCAGCGCCGGCAGCACGCGCGGCAGCGACGGCTCGAACGACGCCGCGTCCCACGGCAGGATGACGCCCGCGCGCACCTGCCGACGGCGACACCGCGGCGTGAGCGGGCGAGCGAACTAGCGGGCGGTGCCTTGAAAGCAGCTACCGTGTCTCCGTGACCCCTCTAAGTATCAAGGACGAATGACTTAAACAAGGGGTTCAGTTACTTATAAGGGAAACTCCCCATTGCACACCCCTCAGATTTAGTGCTAAGTTGCCCCATTTGATGTTTTTGTTGTTGTTGTGGTTGTTGTTGTGGTCTTCAGTCCAGAGACTGGTTTGATGCAGCTCTCCATGCTACTCTATCCTGTGCAAGCTCCTTCATTTCCCAGTACCTACTGCAACCTCTACCCTTCTGAATCTGCTTAGTGTATTCATCTCTTGGTCTCCCTCTACGACTTCTAACCTCCACGCTGCCCTCCAATACTAAATAGGTGATCCCTTGATGCCTCAGAACATGTCCTACCAACCGATCCCTTCTTCTAGCCAAGCTATGCCACAAATTTCTCTTCTCCTTAATTCTCTTCAGTGCCTCCTGATTAGTTATGTGATCTACCCAACTAATCTTCAGCATTCTTCTGTGGCACCACATTTCGAAACCTTCTACTCTCTTCTTGTCTAAACTACTTATCGTCCACGTTTCACTTCAATATATGGCCACACTCCATACAAATTCTTTCAAAAACGACTTCCTGACACTTAAATCTATACTCGATGTATACAAATTTCTCTTCTTCAGAAACGATTTCCTTGCCATTCCCAGTCTACATTTTATATCCTGTCTACTTCGACCATCATCAGTTACTTTGCTCCCCAAATACCAAAACTCATTTACTACTTTAAGCGTCTCATTTTAATCTAATACCCTCAGCATCACCCGATTTAATTCGACTACGTTGCATTATCTTCGTTTTGCTTTGGTTGATGTTCATCGTACATCCTCCATTCAAGACATTGTCCATTCCGTTCAGCTGCTCTTCCAGGTCCTTTGCTGTCTCTGACAGAATTACAATGTCATCGTCGAACCTCAAAGTTTTTATTTCTTCTCCATGGATTTTAATACCTACTCCGAATTTTTCTTTTGTTTCCTTTACTGCTTGCTCAATATACAGATTGAATAACATCGGGGATAGGCTACAACCCTGTCTCACTCCCTTCCCAACCGCTGCTTCCCTTTCATGTCCCTCGATTCTTATAACTGCCATCTGGCTCTGTACAAATTGTAAATAGCCTTTCGCTCCTTGCATTTTACCGCTGCCACCTTCATAATTGGAAAGAGAGTATTTCAGTTAACAATGTAAAAAGCTTTCTCCAAGTCTACAAATGCTAGAAACGTAGGTTTGCCTTTCCTTAATCTAGTTTCTAAGACAAGTTGTAGGGTCAGTGTTGCCTCACGTCTTCCAACATTTCTATGGAATCCAAACTGATCTTCCCCGAGGTACGCTTCTACAGCCCGTCAGAAACTGAACACAGATCAAGCACGAATATAGGAAGAAGACGTACTGAACTATGGAGAAAAAAGAAGCAAAAGAGAAACAGTGAACGATCGAAATTTAATGTGTGTACTGTCGAGCAACGTCAACAGCGGTCGTGTTGTGGTTGGGTGGTCACGGTGTAGGACTGCGATCGGAGAGATCCGCGATCAAATCGTACTCAGTCCTTTTTTTTCCCTCAAAATTATGAACTTTCCGTCCGGTCATTGACTTGTCTGTTCGCTGTATTCAAATCTGTGTACGTGTCGTGGCGTAATGTCAGTTTGCGACACCGACTTGGCAGAAAATCCTAAGAAATTTTGGTCTTATGTCAAAGCGGTAGGTGGATCAAAACAAAATGTCCAGACACTCTGTGACCAAAATGGTACTGAAACAGAGGATGACAGACTAAACGCCGAAATACTAAATGTCTTTTTCCAAAGTTGTTTCACAGAGGAAGACTGCACTGTAGTTCCTTCTCTAGATTGTCGCACAGATGACAAAATGGTAGATATCGAAATAGACGACAGAGGGATAGAGAAACAATTAAAATCGCTCAAAAGAGGAAAGGCCACTGGACCTGATGGGATACCAGTTCGATTTTGCACAGAGTACGCGAAGGAACTTGCCCCCCTTCTTGCAGCGGTGTACCGTAGGTCTCTAGAAGAGCGTAGCGTTCCAAAGGATTGGAAAAGGGCACAGGTCATCCCCGTTTTCAAGAAGGGACGTCGAGTAGATGTGCAGAACTATAGACCTATATCTCTAATGTCGATCAGTTGTAGAATTTTGGAACACGTATTATGTTCGAGTATGATGACTTTTCTGGAGACTAGAAATCTACTCTGTAGGAATCAGCATGGGTTTCGAAAAAGACGGTCATGTGAAACCCAGCTCTCGCTATTCGTCCACGAGACTCAGAGGGCCATAGACACGGGTTCACAGGTAGATGCCACGTTTCTTGACTTCCGCAAGGCGTTCGATACAGTTCCCCACAGTCGTTTAATGAACAAAGTAAGAGCATATGGACTATCAGACCAATTGTGTGATTGGATTGAGGAGTTCCTTGATAACAGAACGCAGCATGTTATTCTCAATGGAGAGAAGTTTTCCGAAGTAAGAGTGATTTCAGGTGTGCCGCAGGGGAGTGTCATAGGACCGTTGCTATTCACAATATACATAAATGACCTGGTGGATGACATCGGAAGTTCACTGAGGCTTTTTGCAGATGATGCTGTGGTGTATCGAGAGGTTGTAACAATGGAAAATTGTACTGAAATGCAGGAGGATCTGCAGCGAATTGACGCATGGTGCAGTGAATGGCAATTGAATCTCAATGTAGACAAGTGTAATGTGCTGCGAATACATAGAAAGGAAGATCGCATATCATTTAGCTACAATATAGCAGGTCAGCAACTGGAAGCAGTTAATTCCATAAATTATCTGCGAGTACGCATTAGGAGTGATTTAAAATGGAATGATCATATAAAGTTGATCATCGGTAAAGCAGATGCCAGACTGAGATTCATTGGAAGAATCCTAAGGAAATGCAATCCGGAAACAAAGGAAGTAGGTTACAGTACGCTTGTTCGCCCACTGCTTGAATACTGCTCAGCAGTGTGGGATCCGTACCAGATAGGGTTGATAGAAGAGATAGATAAGATCCAACGGAGAGCAGCGCGCTTCGTTACAGGGTCATTTAGTAATCGCGAAAGCGTTACGGAGATGATAGATAAACTCCAGAGGAAGACTCTGCAGGAGAGACGCTCAGTAGCTCGGTATGGGCTTTTGTTAAAGTTTCGAGAACATACCTTCACTGAAGAGTCAAGCAGTATATTGCTCCCTCCTACGTATATCTCGCGAAGAGACCATGAAGATAAAATCAGAGAGATTAGAGCCCACACAGAGGCATACCGACAACCCTTCTTTCCACGAACAATACGAGACTGGAATAGAAGGGAGAACCGATAGAGGTACTCAGGGTAGCCTCCGCCACACACCGTCAGGAGGTTTGCGGAGTATGGATGTAGATGTAGATGTGGATGTAGACGTGTAGCGAAAGGACCGCCTGACGTACGTACCTCCTACGTAGGTACCATATGTCATGCCACTTGCGTTCCGTTTTGGTGGAAGTTTTGACTTTTGAAATCCTTCGTTGTAACACAGTTCACAGTAGTTAATTTGTTGTCTCACTATTCATCATATTTACTTCCGACGGTAGTATATATTTACTACATGGCTCGTATTTTTAATGAATAATAAGACCAGCCGAATTGCCGCATAGATCTCTCACAGAAGTCAAAACAACTAGTAAACAAGTGGGAACTATGTTACAATGAAGGAATTCAAGAGTCAAAACTTCCACAACGGATCCCAAGAGGTCTAAGATGTGGTACCTGTGTGGAAAAAATAGGAGCTATGTACGTCTGATATCCTTTCCTTCTACGTCGCTGTTGCAAACGGACACTACACCCCGATACATACGATACATACACAAATTTGAATACAGTGAACCGATACATCAATGATCGGTCGGTAAGTTCGTAATTTTGAGAAAAAAATGGTATCGAGTGGGATGTAACACAGATCTACCCACTCGCAGTCCCACACCATCAGTACACAACCACGACAAGAAGCGTTGTTAACGTTGCTTGATATTGCACACAATGAATTTGGGCCCTTCACTGTTTCTATTTTGCTTCTTTTGTTTTCACATTCCAGTACACCTTCTTCCTGTTTTCTCTCTTGATCTGTGTTCAGATTTTGACGGCTTATCCAATGGCCCAACTTAGCACTAAATCTGAGGAGGGGAGGGGGGGGTGCGACAGGAGTTTCCTGGTTAATTGTATGCCCCACGCAACGTTTCCTAGGTTAACCTTAACGATGTGGAAAGAGTTAATTAATAATGAAATGAATTCCCCTAGGTGCATACAGGCGTTGATATAAGTCAACGGGGACAGTTGAAAATGTGTGCCCTGATCGGGACTCGAACCCGGTATCTCCTGATTACATGGCATACGCTATATCCATCTGAGCCACCGAGGACACAGAGGATAGTGCGACTGCAGGGACGTATCTCTGGCAATCCTCCGGTGAGTCCCACATTTCCAACTTTTTGTCCCGCACTATATTCATAGTCCATTATACTCATTACTCGCGGCTTTCTGCCGATTCCCGTAAAAGTTCTGGCACTATTTGTGTACATCCGCACAGAAGAAGATAGTCAAATGGCCGGTGAGCCTCAACAATATATATATATATATATATATATATATATATATATATATATATATATATATACAATTTTTCTGCTAAATGCAATCTTAATGTGTAATAATGCATTATGTTGCTGTTCCAGCACGGTTTTGAGCAATGAAAAGTTTCTTAAAGATGAATAACCTCTGAAAAATATCCCGTATATAACTGAATAAAAATATGCAAAATACGTTAACTTTCTGATTTGTCTCTCTTGTCTTCGAAAAGTAAATGTGGCTGAAGTTGTATAAAGAGTTAACATGCGTATTTTTTCCGATTTAAATTTTCATCAGTATGGACAATTAAAAATTTTGAAGTTTCCATTTACTTATCATTGTTTCACCATGTGTTACATTTATCATTGGTGTAGTACAGTGCCGACCACGGCGCGGCGAGCCAAACTTCACGCGCACAGGATGTGCGGACCGCGTGTGGGCCGCAGCTCGGCCTGCCGCGGCATTTTCAATCCTTCTCGGAAGTGTACGATACAACGCATCATTTCGCTTAGTACTGAATTGCGACATTTTTCGGTCAGAACAACTCTCTTCAATTCGACAGAATCTTCGTGATAGTTATGTTTACAATTCGCTATTTTTTCGTGGCAAAGTCGCTACAAGCCTTTAAAAATAAATGGAAATGACAAAAGAGAGGAATAAGGACTCTCAATATCTATTACGCAGTCGCATAAACGAAGGTACTGCAAATTTTCTATGGAACGACATTCGAGTATCATGGTAAATGAATATGAAGATTTGGTAGACAACGAAAGTTTAAAAAAATTACAATCGTCGTAAAATGGGATGCATTCGTCGTACATCAAGAAGCACTTAATGAGAAATAGCACGCTTGCAGTATTTGAAGAAGTTGGTGGTACATGTAGCAAAAGATCTGAAGTCGTGCGCATTGGCTCAAATGGCTCTGAGCGCTATGGGACTTAACTGCTGAGGTCATCAGTCCCCTAGAACTTAGAACTGTTCAAATCTAACTAACCTAAGGACATCACACACATCCATGCCGAGGCAGTATTCGAACCTGCGACCGTAGCGGTCGCGCGGTTCCAGACTGTAGCGCCTAGAACCGCTCAGCCACTCTGACTCGTGCGCATTATTTCACTGTCAGTTGCTGCAGGCTTCCAAGGGACAGCACGAAGAGAACGGAGACTTCATATACGGTACCTTTGCAAAGTTCGTTGTTGAATTTGTGGAGGAAAAAGGAGCGCAGGAACGAAAACTAGAACGTCCAGAATGGATTACTGACCTCGCATTGTAAGTGGACTTACTGCACACTGTCCACAATAAGACATTTCAAGCTTCTTTCTGATTCGATGGGGATTCATTTACAAAGAAAATCATGTTATAGATGGGACATATTCCGACAAACACATTCTAGTTCACAAAACTCACTATCTTAAAGGAAACGTGAGGTTTGAAGAATGCATTATGGATTTGAAAGCATTACAAGAATACTTCCCTAAACGGTTTGAGTGCACTGCCAAGCTTACATCTTTTTTCGAGACCGTTTGCTATTTTGGATGAAAGCGCTCATGTGCACATGTAACTTACTGATCAGAAAAGTAATACCAGTCTTAAAAACGAAGCCCTTTATCGGCAAAGCTTTTCAGGATGTCTACATTTCTTTCAACAGGTAAAATTTACACGTCTCCACAATGAGGTTCCAAAACTGCTACAGTATTTCGACCAACACACGTGCGTGGAAGACTTTTTTCGGTAATGGAACTAAAGAAGTCACGAATACGTGCCAATTGAATGCGAAAACTGTAGCATTGTCTGCGTCTGTCCGTAAGTCGACAGTTTGTACCGGATAATAATTATGTATCCAGCGCATCAAAAGTAATTGAATAATACTGAAAGATTGTCTTGTTTTTTATGTATGTTGCTGCGAAATGTGAAATATAAAACCAAGCCGTATGCAGTACCACTGCATTGCCACTTGAGTGAAGTGAGTTCGCAGCTTCCTACTCTTCCTCCTCCTCGCGCTCGGTCACTGTGGCCTCGTGGTGGGGGAAGTGTCCCAAGCAAACCGAGTGGTATGGCGCTCAAGCCAGGGCACGCCTCACGGGCCGAATCCTTGGCTACCCCTGCTGTAGTACCTTTGTACGTACAGAAATGAATATGTAGTCTTTTTGAAATTGAGAGTGAGACCATTCGCAAAACACATTACTCTTAAATTCATAGTTTCTTGTGTTGAAACATAACAGAAGCCTAATAGGAATCACTGACAGATGGTTAGTGATGGCTGCAGTGGAACAATAACGCAGAAAGGCAAAGATATGTCGTCGGAAAACACACAACATACTGAATTTCTCTAAATAAAAAAAAAACACCTAAACACAGGAAATGGTGGAGGTGAAAGAGAATTGACATCTAAAATATTAGAGTGACTGTAAATGCAAAATGCCAAGTAGATGAAGCTGTTGAAGCATGCCTGACTATGGAAGAGATGCACAGTCGAGTCATAATTAAGGTGAGTAATTGTCGTAATGTGGGAATGGGGAGATTTACCTGACGTACAAAAGGGCATGAGCACTGGCTACTGCGCCAAGGGTGGAAGCGTTTCTGAAACTAAGTTTGTAAACTGTTCGTGTGCCGCCATGGTTAGAGTATCCCGTCGATGTCAAAATGGCACCATCCAAAACTGACACTGAGGCTACTGTTGTGACTTGGCAAGACAGCCAAGCCACTATGAGAGGAAGCCGAAGGCACGCATTATGCTCACGCAGGCTGGCGTGAGGTCTGGAACAGTTAAAGGAGTTGAGTCTAGTAAAAAAAGTACGCAGCTTCTGGAATACTTAACTTTAATCCATAATTGGTGAACATCGGTCTGACGGTACATGCATCACAAGATAAACAGCAAATGATAATGGCACCTTGCTAGGTCGTAGCAAATGACGTAGCTGAAGGCTATGCTAACTATCGTCTCGGCAAATGAGAGCGCAATTTGTCAGTGAATCATCGCTAGCAAAGTCGGCTGTACAACTGGGGCGAGTGCTAGGACGTCTCTCTAGACCTGCCGTGTGACGGCGCTCGGTCTACAATCACTGATAGTGGCGACACGCGGGTCCGACGTATACTAATGGACCGCGGCCGATTTAAAGGCTACCACCTAGCAAGTGTGGTGTCTGGCGGTGACACCACAGCTACTATGATACGCCATAGGCCATAGATGTCAGGGGTGAACAATGGCTGTGTAGATGTACACAAGCGAACAGACGTGCGACTGTTGAACAACTAACTGTCCAGATGAACCAAGGGGCCATCAACAAAGTCTCCGCAATGACCATTCAAAGAACGTTGCCGCATATTGGCCTCTGAGAGAGCCATCTGGTGCACACAGCCATACTGAGTGCTCTTCACTGGCAACGACGGCTCGATTGCAGGCCAGTGCCGCAGCTGGACTTCTACTGAGTGGCGGGAGATGGCCGTTGCAGAACCAATCATGTTGTTTGCTCCATCTGGTAGTTGGCTATTGGCGTGTAAGGCGTGAAATGTCTTAAAGGAAACACCCAGCGACAATCGTCGGAAGCGCCAAGGTCACAGGGCGTTCTACAGATTATCTAGTCATTCTGGGAGGTACACTACTGGCCATTAAAATTGCTACACCAAGAAATGCAGATGATAAATGGGTATTCATTGGACAAATATATTATACTAGAACTGACATGTGATTACATTTTCACGCAATTTGGGTCCATACATCCTGCGAAATCAGTACCCAGAACAACCACCTCTGGCCGTAATAACGGCCTTGATACGCCCCGGTATTGAGTCGAAAAGAGCTTGAATTGCGTGTACAGGTACAGCTGACCATGCAGCTTCAACACGATAGCACAGTTCATCAAGAGTAGTGACTGGCGTATTGTGACGAGACAGTTGTTCGGCGACCATTGACCAGACGTTTTCAGTTGGTGAAAGATCTGGAGAATGTGCTGGCCAGGGCAGCAGTCGAACATTTTCTGTATCCAGAAAGGTTCGTACAGGACCTGCAACACGCCGTCGAGCATTATCCTGCTGAAATGTAGCGTTTCGCAGGGATTTAATGAAGGGTAGAGCCTCGGGTCGAAACACATCTGAAATGTAACGTCCACTCTTGAAAGAGCCGTCAATGCGAACAAGAGGTGACCGAGACGTGTAACAAATGGCACCCTATACCATCACACCGGGTGATACGCCAGTATGGCGCTTCCAACGTGCGTTAACCGCGATGTCGACAAACACGGATGCGACCATCATAATGCTAAAACAGAACATGCATTCATCCGAAAAAATGACGTTTTACCATTCGTGCACCCAGGTTAGTCGTTGAGTACACCATCGCAGGCGCTCTTGTCTGTGATGCAACGAGAAGGGGAACCGCAGCCATGTTCTCCGAGCTGATAGTCCATGCTGCTGCAAACGTCGTCGAACTGTTCGTGCAGATGATTATTATCTTCCAGACGTCCTCATCTGTTGACTCACGGATCGAGACGTGGCTGCACGATCCGTTACAGCCATGCGGATAAGATGCCTGTCATCTCGATTGCTAGTGATACGAGGCCGTTGGGATCCAGCACGGCGTTCCGTATTACCCTTCTGAACCCACCGATTCCATATGCTGCTAACAGTCATTGGATCTCGACCAACGAGAGCAGCAATGTCGCGACACGATAAACTGCAATCGCGATAGGCTGCAATCCAACCTTTATCAAAGTCGGAAACGTGATAGTACACATTTCTCCTCCTTACAAGAGACATCACAACAACGTTTCACCAGGCAACACCGGTTAACTGCTGTTTGTGTATGAGAAATCGGTTGGAAACTTTCCTCATGTCAGCAGGTTGTAGGTGCCGCCACCGGTGCCAACCTTGTGTGAATGCTCTGAAAAGCTAATCATTTGCACATCACGGCATCTTCTTCCTGTCGGTTAAATTTTGCCTCTCTAGCACGTCATCTTCGTGATGCAAAATTTTAATGGCCAGTAGTGTATAATGGATCAATGCAATTATACAGGGTGTTACAAAAAGGTACGGCCAAACTTTCAGGAAACATTCCTCACACGCAAAGAAAGAAAATATGTTATATGGATATGTGTCCGGAAACGTTTACTTTCCATGTTAGAGCTCATTTTATTACTTCTCTTCAAATCACATTAATCATGGAATGGAAACACACAGCAACAGAGCGTACCAGCGTGACTTCAAACACTTTGTTACAGGAAATGTTCAAAATGTCCTCCGTTAGCGAGGATGCATGCATCCACCCCCCGTCGCAGGGAATCCCTGATGCGCTGATGCAGCCCTGGAGAATGGCGTATTGTATCACAGCCGTCCACAATACGAGCACGAAGAGTCTCTACAATTAGTACCGGGGTTGCGTAGACAAGAGCTTTCAAATGCCCCCATAAATGAAAGTCAAGAGGGTTGAGGTCAGGAGAGCGTGGAGGCCATGGAATTGGTCCGCCTCTACCAATCCATCGGTCACCGAATCTGTTGTTGAGAAGAGTACGAACACTTGGACTGAAATGTGCAGGAACTCCATCGTGCATGAACCACATGTTGTGTCGTACTTGTGAAGGCACATGTTCTAGCAGCACAGGTAGAGTATCCCGTATGAAATCATGATAACGTGCTCCATTGAGCGTAGGTGGAAGAACATGGGGCCCAATCAAGACATCACCAACAATGCCTGCCCAAACGTTCACAGAAAATCTGTGTTGATGACGTGATTGCACAACTGCGTGCTGATTCTCGTCAGCCCACACATGTTGACTGTGAAAATTTACAATTTGATCACGTTGGAATGAAGCCTCATCCGTAAAGAGAACATTTGCACTGAAATGAGGATTGACACATTGTTGGATGAACCATTCGCAGAAGTGTACCCGTGGAGGCCAATCAGCTGCTGGTAGTGCCTGCACACGCTGAACATGGTACGGAAACAACTGGTTCCCCGTAGCACTCTCCATACAGTGACGTGGTCAACGTTAACTTGTACAGCAGCAACTCTGACTCTGACGTTAGGGTTATCGTCAACTGCACGAAGAATTGCCTCGTCCATTGCATGTGTCCTCGTCGTTCTAGGTCTTCCCCAGTCGCGAGTCATAGGCTGGAATGTGCCGTGCTCCCTAAGACGCCGACCAATTTCTTCGAACGTCTTCCTGTCGGGACACCTTCGTTCTGGAAATCTGTCTCGATACAAACGTACCGCGCCACGGCTATGGCCCCGTGCTAATCCATACATCAAATGGACATCTGCCAACTCCGCATTTGTAAACATTGCACTGACTGCAAAACGACGTTCGTGATGAACACTAACCTGTTGATGCTACGTACTGATGTGCTTGATGCTAGTACTGTAGAGCAATGAGTTGCATGTCAACACAAGCACCGAAGTCAACATTACCTTCCTTCAATTGAGCCAACTGGCGGTGAATCGAGGAAGTACAGTACATACTGACGAAACTAAAATGAGCTCTAACATGGAAATTAAGCGTTTCCGGACACATGTCCACATAACATCTTTTCTTTATTTGTGTGTGAAGAATGTTTCCTGAAAGTTTGGCCGTACCTTTTTGTAACACCCTGTATATCTATGGTTGGAGACCACGTCTACCCCTACATGCAGTTTGTTTTTCCTCAGGACAATGGCATCTACCAGCAAGATAATGCAATGTATTACACAGCTCTCTGTGTACGCGTCTGGTTTGGAGAGCCCCAGGATCAGTTTATCACACTCCCGTAGCCTCCAATGGATCGTCAGCTCAGAAACCTACTGCAGCTGGCCCTAGAGGCGGCATGGATCCACATCCCTGTCGGTATCTTTCAGAACTGACCCTCTTCCTGCACATCTGCACCTCTGCTGCAAAAGATGGTTGTTCAGGATTTTGACAGGCTATCACATCAGTGTGAATGAACAGTGTAGGTTCTGCCTCTGAGATACAAATGAAACCTTTTGAAAAATAACAAATAAAGCAGGCAGACCTGTATGAAAAACACAAACTCATATGGGAAACAATTACCAAGCGAAAAACTGAAAACGAACTTGACACGGTTTTACCAAACGATTCTACAAAGGAAGCGAAATTTTTCCCAGAGAATAATTACATTATTGCTAACACTTTGTTTAAGATTCATGAAACAGTGTGAAAGAGATACTGAGATACTGTAAGGTTTCAAATACATCAGCTGATAAGAAGAAAATGCTATGGCCACCGTCCACTGAGAGACTGATTGTCTGCTTGTGGCATTGTGGGCAAATGGCGACGTAAGAAAAATATGTGAGCGGAGCGGAGACGAATGGGAATCATTCTAGGGACGGTACGAGCCGATAATGGGGAAACAGGGAACAATCATCAAGAGAATCGAGGAAGCTGATCAACTGTTCACATGTAACTGTCGAGAACATCTCTGAAAAGTGGTTAAAGGATGCTGAAACCACCAGTAGGCGAAAATGTGTTGAATGTTCAAGCCTCATCGCAAAACGTAGAGTTTGAAGGTTTCCCCGTTCACTAAATCAGGATAGGAAGCGATCTGTGGCAGAAACGATGACAGTGAATAAATCTAACGCAGACACAAGTGTTTCGGCACTCGACATTTAACAATGGGCTTTGCAGAAGACGACTGATACTACGTGGTCCCATATTGACTCATCAGCATCGTCAATAATGACTGAAGCGTGTATGTGATCATCAAAATTTGAACGAGAAGCAACGGAAACAACGTCTTGCCTTGTCTGACAGATCACTTCTCTTGTCATGCCAGGTCGATTGTCGTGTTGGGGGAACACGCACAACGCACAGGTGCAGGCTAGGCAGGGAGGGGAAAGGGGGGAGGTGGCAGTATTAGGTTCAAATGGTTCAAATGGCTCTGAGCACTATGGGACTCAACTGCTGAGATCATTAGTCCCCTAGAACTTAGAACTAGTTAAACCTAACTAATCTAAGGACATCACAAACATCCATGCCCGAGGCAGGATTCGAACCTGCGACCGTAGCGGTATTGCGGTTCCAGACTGCAGCGCCTTTAACCGCACGGCCACTTCGGCCGGCCAGTATTAGGTTATCTAGCACGTTCACCGGGGCTTCCATAGGACATGTGGTAGTAACCAAAGGCACTGTGGCAGCTTTGGTCAACGTGAATATTATTGTGGACCACCTGTGTCACCTCATGCTTGATTGTTCCCCCCTCCCCCCCAACAGTGTTGGCACATTCCAGCAGTATACCGCCTAGTAATAAAACGCTCTAGCACACCTAAGCCATAATCTTCCTCCCAATGTTTTATGTTACGTTTCTCTTAAACTAATAGCTAACACTCACACTGAGCATTAGATTATCAATGACACAATAACATTATATACAGGGTTTAAGAGGTTTAACTACAGATATATCTGATAGTGACTAAGAACAGTGTACTGCATAGCAGTAAATCAGTATTTATGTCATTTTCAGATTAATAATTGCACCTATCACAAGTCGCATACTTTTAGGGTGGTTAGTACCTTAAAGTATGTGTAGCAAGAGCAAGCCGTTAATTCTTATTTTACCCTGGGCAGCAGGTCAGGTTTGAAGTGTGGATGCGTGAATGCAAAGTGGTTAGTCTGCATTGACATGCGGAGTGCTCTTCGTAGTGCACTTACACCCATGCAGAAAACATCAGGTTGTAAAGTTTATGATGTGATCGTGGAAAGACTGTTTGACAGAGAGAAAAAACATCCAACACACTGATGTGTGTACATGTTAGGGTACCATGTATAAAAATATCTGCACTTATACAAGTTACCTCTGTATGTATACACACATATACAAAACTTAAGAACCAAAGTAACTTTCGCGTAATGTGTCGCTTCCAAGTAATGTAGCTGAATGAAACTTGGACCAAACATAGAAAGAACTGCTACATTGTAGTACAGAAGGTAACTGAAAGAAATACTCAATGAGATGAACAGAAACGACACTTTCATTGAAAGACAATAATTACACTGAAGTTGCCACAATTTATGGCCCTCTCGACATTATAAAATGCAGAACGTGGTTCTTAATACAGTTCTCAATAGAGTGTGTGATCGCCACAGATGTAAATGTGCACTCTGCAACATGATACCATGATGGTCACAACGATGATATGGATTTCTTGTGGTAGGACGTTCCATTTATCCACCATCGCGGTTGACAACTGCCGAATGGTCGGTGGTGCATGCCGACTTGCTGCATTACGTATCCCTGACGCATTCGATATGGGTTCGATGGGATTTAATTTGGAGGAACGGGCAGGCTAGAAGATTCGCCAAATATGATATCGCGCCAAGAGCTCCCCTCCCTGCCCTGTTCGATGCGGTCGTGCAATGTCGTCCATGGAAATGAAATCAGGGCCAAACGCACCCCTGATAAGATGCACATGGGTAAGGAGTATACTGGTACAATAACGTTGACTAATGAGTATACCGTATTGAAAATTTGTAGGTCAATATGTCCATGCAACATTACGCTTCCACACACCATAACATGTGGAGAAACCAAATGAACATGTTCGGTTTCGTTCCTGGGTGCATTGTGTCCCAACCTCTCGTCATATGTTCTAGGTGAAAAGTTAATATTAGTAAAGGGGACATCTCCTAACCGTTTCCTAACCATCCTTCCTGCGTGGGCGAGGTCAGCTTTGTTTTTTCAAATGGGGACTATACTTTTTTATTTCATATTCAGGCTCTACACCAAAACACAAATACGGTTTGTTTTCCATTAGTGGAAGCTGACAAATGTCAAATGTGCCTGTTCTTTCAATTAAGGATACAGGGTACTTTATTGGCTCAATGTTGTGTAAAAATTAACACCTATTTCTGCCAGGCCCTGTTTATAATGCATATATTTTACACTTTTTTTATATCAGGTAATGCAGCACACTTTCTAAATAAATTAGAAGTATTTTGAATATTTTTGGAAATGCTTAAGGTTCTTAAAAAAAGTTCAAAGAAATTGATGCAATTTTTTTCCAAAAATGCTTCCCGAAATTGAGGTACCATTTAAACGTACGCTATACATTTAGAAGGAGACCAAATTTTTATCAGATATGCATGACAATGTGGCTAAGGTACTAGACCTATTTAATTCCACCTCTTATGTATATTATAAGGATAAAAAATATCACACATTGCATTTTAATTTTTATACTTTTTTCCCTAATGAAAATGTTTTTTTTTCTATAGTTTAGTTGATTCTGCAATAGAGCTTAGGTCATTCCTGAAGCATAGTCTTCATCCTGCAGTATTTCTTCATCTTAAAGCTTCCTCTTGCCATTACTTTTAGCACTTCGTGCTTCTTTGGTAACTTGAATAGCGAATCTTTCAGCTTCATGCACCTGTTGTCTGTCACACACAAGCAATTGATCTTCCATATTAGAGCCACATTTTATGACTAAATTTCTCAGGACTTCCAACCTTCCCATCACTCCATCATTGAAACATATCACTGAATGTAGTACACCAACTTTTAATGTATTTAGACCTACAAAAGCATTATTGGGTAATCTTGTCCATATGCAATGGCTGAAACTTTCATTTGTATTCTGAGTGCCTCCATGAAGACATTTACTAAGCAAAACAGCGTCACTCAGGTCTATAAAAACTGGTTTTATTTCATTCATAACAGGCTCAGGAAGAGAATGCTTATGATGGTATATTTGACCACTTTCTTTTGCTTTTTGGTAACCACACCAAAAATCTGCTCCTTTAGGGCTAAGTCCGTGAACAGGGTGGTCATCTGTGGACAACTTATGAACGTCGGTGGCCCACACAGACTTTCTCATTGGTGTAACATTATTCAGAAGTGCAGTTCGTCTAATGGCCAGTCCATAATAACTCTGAAGAAGGTCTATTTCATTTTCTGACAATCTGCCTCGGCCTGACAGAGATTTTCCGTCAGATAGCAACTTTACTTTCATTTATCTTCGTAGTTTCCTCAATCTACCACTCATCCTCTTTTGCACATGGCCTCAATACTACAGTTTTGTTACCAAGGTATCACCATAAACATTGAACTCATTACTTCTATTGAAAGCTTTAGAGACCCCATCGCCTAGGAACTTCGTATATCTAACGTTATAAACGGGCACCGACCTCTGAAATATTTTTAGAGCTCCATCACACTCCATACTTCCACTATAATCATCATAATTCTTAGAACACTGATGTTAAAAGCGTCCTTTAGTGCTACCATGGCAGGTGTGGCAGTACTGAGATAAGTACTCAACATCAACAACTTTTCTATTCTCCAGAGAAATAGCATTTACAACACCATTCAAGGAACTATGTCCTCGATGTTGCCATGTCCCATCAAGTGCACCGGTAACGTCCCTGGTGCCACTAATATTTACAGTTTCTTCTACAGCATGTTCCATAGATGCTTTAGACACAACCGTTAAGATACCTAAAAGTACTTGCTGAACTTTCTGAACCTGCTGGGAGGAGGAGGAAGGTCCATCAAACCACAAAACGTTTAAGCAGCCTTTTTCTCCTTTTCCTATTGCACGCACTGCATACACTAACTTCACATTCACATCATATGAATGATGCACAATGTTCGAAGTCATTTTCGAGGTAGATTTATTGCAGGATCTACACAGAACAACTAATTTTGACGCTAAACCCTTCCTTCCTGCTACTTTTTTGTTCAGTTATTTCCAGACAGCCATCATCATCACATTGTTTACATTTTGCCACTTCCTTTATCAAAGAAGATAAGATGCCCACATCAGAAACAACAAATCCAGTACAAACAGCGTCAGTGTTAACACAAAAATTTGAATCACCAGGACAATGGTACGTGGGAGTTTCTTCCCTGAAGATCTGATACATAGGTTACTTTCAACAGTGTGGCTTGCTTTGTTTGTTAATTGGTTACCACAGAATTTCCTTTTATTGAATTTCTTGATGCGTGGCATAGTTCATATTTATGCACACTAAAGGATATGTACTTCCACAAATATATATAGCACTTTGGCAACAAACATTCAGTAACAAACTGCTTCAGCGAAACAAAAGTAAATACTAGCAAAGATAATCATTTACAGACACTAGAAACCGGCACTGTTACCAACATATACAATGTATCATACGTATAATCGCTGGAAACCGAACGTTCGCGGTTCTTTTCGAAATAATACTAGTTTCTGTAACAGAAATAAAGGGGGTGTGGCGACATACATGACCATAACTTTAAAATTTGGTATATATAGGTCATTTATCATTTGAAACCCTATAATGTATATATCAATGTAATCAGGAACGACTATAGAATTTAATAAAGTCACAAAAAATTTCGATTTTTCCCCACCATTATAAGTACTCTGTATCCTTAAGAACTGATACTTTTGATTTTACATTTCAATTACAATATGAACATAAACCTTTGTGTTCTGACAGTTGATGATTATGTTCGACATTTACTACAGTGTTACAAATTCCACTGCACAGTACGATATGGTTATCCATTTCAATGTGTGGTTAAAAACTAAGTTTAGCATGATCCGGATGCACAGACGTCTATGTAACACTTTTCGATTCCCATTGAAATTCTTAATATCGATGAGTCCCCTTATCTCTCACCGTATGAGTGCTTGATTTCGACGAGTATACATGGCAGATGCTCCTGTCACCACCACTTCATGGACGTTTTATATTATTAAATTAGGTGTGGTTTGTATTTCGCTAGTAGCCACGTAGCGGTCAGCGCGAGAGTTTTGGTGGTTGGATGGAAACACAGCGAAATCAATTACTCTGATGGCAGGGTTCCAGTGCGGCCACCGAAATCAAGCATTCCGACGGTTTGGTTGCGCCACAATCAGTCCTGCATGGATGAGGAAAGTATGGTACCGTACAAATAGCTCATTTGCCAAAAAGTGTCAAACATTATTTTTATTTTTCAGTCACATTTGCAACAGGCAAGTAACGTTTGAACATCAGTATCAGTCGTTGGAACACGAAAGTTCTCACTTCCATCGTAAATGGAATGTATAGGGGAACCCGGGTGTAATTTCCGATACTGCCATGGATTTTTCAATTGTGGTAGGATGGGTGAGTGGTGCTCTCAACCTCTTGAAGCCAGCTCAGAAGCTATTCAACCCGACTTGTAGCGGTTTAGAGTTCAAGAAACCCCACAACAAGGGGAAGAGCGGTGTGTTGACCTAATGCCGCTCCACTCCGCATCCGACGTCACCAATGGCAAAGGATGGTGAGTCGAAGCTGATTGGAACGTCCAGAACTAGGATGCGGAATTTTACGTTGTCGAACGGTGTCATCTTCACGAAAGGAAAGGGGGATAGCGACCAAGCGGGTGGGTGATCAGCGCACATCAGTTGCACCTGGCAAAGAATAGATGCTTCCACAAATGACGTCCTCATCCCTCCACACCGCTCCCACCATCATAACGCTGAAACCAACTGCGGCGCGGCACGCTACTTTTTACCGCCCTGCCAGTGTACAGCAATGTTCATTTGTCTAGCTAAAAGCTGTAGTAGAAAATAGTAGACCACTACTGTCTACTGCAGGTCGCAACATACATAGAATTGTCCAGTAAACGGGGTGTGGCTAGCTACTGAAATAAAAGTTTCAACTTGACAGCGTAAATTTTCAGGTGTATTTTTACGATAAATATCACATTTAATACTGCCAAGTCCATACTAAGTGGCAACACAATGTATAGTTCACACGCACACCACAATCACACGCGTAGCCAGTTTATGGTATATACACCCGTTACCGAAGTTAATACAGTTCACCGGATCGTTTAGTTATGAAAATGCTCGCTCAAATGTTGTGCACTCTGCTCTACAAGTAATACCTATTCCGGTCTTAGATCGCACAACACGCCTCGCGGTTTTAACTAACAGTCAAAAGCAATAATTTGATATTCCGTCCAAAATTCTACACGACTTCCACTATATCGTTCACTTAAATACACTCTGTACTACTTCGCGAACTCGTAATTAGCATTTTTCCGCGATTTTACAGTAGTTTCGTCGGATCAGCTTTCAATGAGATGTTGCTAGTTCGAACCCTCAGCCCCGACCCCCCAAAGGCTTTGTTCTCAGCATAGATTGGCGCGAGCCTGCATTTTTCTGATTGGCTGATATCACAAACAGCAAATCAGGTTGCAGTATTATCCCGCGCTAACCCGCGCTTTACTTCAATGACCAATCACAGTAAAACATTTCTTTTTATGGCAATTGCTAAATAAATAAATTTAGAAAAGTATCAAATATAAAATTACTCCTTCTGAAATTACCGATCAATTTGTGTTCTACTCACGATTCTCAGTACCATAAACTGACTGCACATTTAATTGTAGTAAATCCCCTGTATAGTTTAACTGGTACTTCGTGAATAAACAAAACAATTTTCATTTACTTCTGTTCTTCTTCACTCATACAACACTCACACTGCTAATTACTACACATATAAAACAATTATAATTATACAAATACATTAAATATTAATCAAACATAACTTTACAACATTGTTTTGACTACGACTGCTAGCACTGTTCGTCAACTGCTGACCTCTGCCACCTACTAGTACAACTACGTGCAGCTCTGTAACTCAGGTCCATGTCAGCTGGTGACATCTGTCGGTGACTCATGCCTATAACGATATCGTCCTAACAAGTGACAGGAGCGATGCGAAGGCGCTACGCCTCACAACTACTTTTTCATGGAGAGAGGGCTACAATCTGAATTTTACGCTCTTTTTACCGCGTCTCTCAATGAATCAGTTCTATCTAATCTGTTTTTTCTCTTTCTGTAGAATTCATTGTATTTAATGCTACGATTATACGTTTCCGTACTTAATGGACACAGCATCTTCTGAATTAAATTTCCCAGTGCTCTATCTACTGAAGACACTTACCTCCCCATATTTCACTGGACCCCTGCGTTACGTATTCTGTGCGCATAATGACCTTTATTCTAGTGGGCGTAAGCTGTGCAACAATGACGATAAAATGTGCATAGCCATTAGCGTTTAATCTCTTAATTACCGGTAAATGTTTTGGAGGCCACTTAACGTTCAATCTCGTTATTAATGGCGCATATGTCCTCGTGAAGCGCCATTAATGTCGCACATGGTGGGAGGGGGAGAAGAGGCTAACGACCTACATACCTAGCCAGGAGCGCTCTCTAACCAGCGGAAAGACTTGCTGATCGTAAGTCACTGATTAGTATTTCTAGAAAAACTGGCTTCTTAAAGTGCAGCGCACTGCTGGCTGATTTTCATATCAACATTAAACACACTCTGTACTCATTCATTTACATGAAGAACTAGAGAAAACTGATTGCGTGCATTCTTTCAGTCCCTCAATTATTTTTCTCATTCAGTCAAAACATACGAGAGACATACAACGAAAGCAGAAGAAGAGATAACAAATAAGTCAGGTTGGTTCAGATAGTTCAAATGGCTCTGAGCACTATGAGACTTAACATGTGAGGTCATCAGTCCCCTAGACTTAGAACTACTTAAACCTAACTAACCTGAGGACACCACACACGTCCCTGCCCGGGGCAGGATTCGAACCTGAGACCGTAGCGATCGCGCGGTTCCAGACTGTTGCGCTTAGAACCGCTCGGCCACAGCGGCCGGCGTCAGGTCGGTGGCGAGATCATTGACGTTAAAGCTTAAGCTGGAAAAGGACATCGACAGAGTACTTGTCAAAGAAACTATACCGGCATTTACCATAACTGTTTAATGGCAGTCAAGGAGGATCTGTCTTGTGGAAGCGGAATAGTTGCAAAGACTGTCCAACAAAAATTGATCTAGGTTTCCGTCTCTTCAAGCTCTATGTTATGTTTGTCTACGTGTTATTCTGCAACAACAACCTACAAAAATCCTTGCTGGTTGGCACATGGACTCAAACAACAACGTCGAGATTTGTACTGTCCGTCTGTGACACAGGCCTGATTGTGCATTTATGCTGACTTATAATGCTAATACTCAACATATAAATTCATCTGCTAACCTGTAATGGTCTAATATTAACGAAAAACACGATCAGAATAGCACAATCACATCAGACTAAGCCGACGATATAGAGTGGAGTGAAGCAATTCATGTGTACGTGTCTACGCAGCACCTCAAGTCTGGCTCAGTTACATGTACGTGTGTCCATTGCGCTTCGAAACAAAACAGATGAAGTTTTTCGGCCTGAAATCTCACTGACTGAAGTAGAATTGCCTTCCGTGATGAGTCACGAACTGAGTCCTGATGACCAGCAAAGACATATCTGGAAACGCCCCGGACAGCAGTGGGATACAAACCCTAATGTCACCTGCCATACATTTCGACAACCCGGAGTTACGGTCTGGGGTTCTTTTCTTTTCATAGCGGGACCCCTTTGGTTGTCAGTCGCTGTACCTTTGCAGGAAAGCGGTATGTCGACGATATTCTGCGCCTCGTTTTGTTGCCCTTCACGGTAAGCTATCCTGCGCCTATATTTCAGCTAGACAATGCCCTTCCGCACACTTCGAGAGTTTCTAATGCTTGTCTTCGTGCTTGCAAAACTCTACCTGGACGAGCAAGGTCGCCATATCTCTCCTCGACTGAGAACGTGTAGTGCATTATGGGCAGGACCCTCCAACCAGCTTGGGGTTTTAACGACCTAAACCGTCAACTGGACAGAGTTAGGAATGATATTCTTCACGAGAACGTCCAACAACCCTGCCAAAATGGTTCAAATGGCTCTGAGCACTATGGGACGTAACGTCGGAGGTCATCAGTCCCCTAGAACTCAGAACTACTTAAACCTAAAGAACCTAAGGACATCACACACATCCATGCAGAGGCAGGATTCGAACCTGCGACCGTAGCGGTCGCGCGGACTGTAGCGCCCAGAACCGCTCGGCCACCCCGACCGGTGACCCTGTCAATCAGCGCTAAGTCGAATAACTGTTTGGATATGACCAAAGTAGGACCAACGCGTTATTGACTTGCTCAATTTGTGGCGCTCTTCCTCTTCAACAAATCACCTAATTTCTCTGAAACTGTGAACATTAGTTTGTCTCTATGTGTACATCACGTCTACCGATTTTCGTCCCATTTGTATAAGTCTTTCGTTTTTATAATTGTTTTCTATTGGAGTCCATATTTCAAAATCCGCCTGAGTCTCAAACACTTCTTTGCTCAGACGGGAGGCAACAGTCACACATTCTTATAGCTAACGTTTGAGCAAAGCAATCTAATGACGTACACGAGCATGCTCTTTTTGAACGAAACAGACAGTTTTTGTCCAATAAGATTGTTACTTTACTTGTTCCGTTTATTTACTTTCTCTTTATGTTTATTATGAAATGGATTGACGTCATCTGTTTCCGACGAATGAAAATTTGTTTTGGACCAGAAATCGAACCAGGATTCTTCAAATTTTCATTTGTCACAAACAGCTTACGTCAATCCTGATCCGCCAAATACGAATTACAGTAGTTATTGTGCCCATAATCGGTTATTTTGATTAATTCAGTTCAAAAGGTAATCAGCATAGTTACTGTTCTCGGTGCCAAACACTCTTATTACTTTACGTCAGTGTGTTTGTGGGTTTTTGGATCACATTCTGGCTGAGTCGTTTTCAGTTTTGCTTGTTATAATGTCACTGAAAACTTGAGCTGTATGAAACGTAACACTGAGCCGCTCGAAGAGTTACAGTTCAATTGCTTTTGCTCTTAGTATAACTGCTGGCATATTTTCCAGATTTCCATTCAATAAAGTCTCATGTAATAACTTTCTGAGCTAACACATCACTAAGAAAGAACGTACTGATTGCTTAAAAGCGAGCACTAAGAATAACACGTGGTGTTCAGCCCCAGTCATCCTTCCACTATCTTGAAGGAGCTATGCATTTCAACTGCACGTTCTGAGAGGTGGCATGCCTTCCCGATGTACATAGTGACCTGCCTCCTCTCATATTTACATCTTAGTAATTCGATTTTGGGACGTATAGCCGAGAATGGACGTTACAAGGCTATTAACGAGAGCTCAGAAGATATGAATGTTGTTTCTTCTCTAAGTGCATGAGGTGAAAAGTTGCTATTCCGTCACATGCGGACTTCCCACGCAGCGTCTCTCGTCACCCGGGTGGTCCGGTGACAGGCGGGATCCGCTGATCTTGAAAGGGTTATGCCGACAGGTGTGAGGGAGCCGAGTGGATACTGTCTAGACGCCGTATTGTCATAAGAGCGGGGGCGACACGCCCACAGGGGCCTGAAGGAGCGGCTGGGGTTAGAGATTCCGTTACTTCGCAAAAACTTAGTGAAAACACTTTCTGATGGGTTACGAGCGAGGCTAGGGAATGACTTGTGTTTCCAGGCAGTCTTGGCGGGCAAATTCCTGCGTTTTCTGCAAAATCATAACTGTGATTGGCTTGCTCAGGGGAAAGCTCCGCGACGGAGCAAAATCGGCGCAGATATTGGCGCCAAGTATCTCCATTGGTGGAACAGTAGTGCTTCGGCAATAGAGTAGAATTTTCCACCAGTTTTCGAGTTGCTGACTGGCACATTTAACCACAGCCATTGTAGTGGGGACGGTAATGTTCTGTGTTTGGCGTGTACGGGTGTTCTTGGTAGAGTGGAGTCCTGCCTTTCAGTCGGAGTAGGTTACAAGACTGAGCTCTCACTGCCTTGGACAACCTGCCTTCCATTGGCTGTTTAATATACTTTCATTTAATTGTACCTGTTTGACGAAGAGCTGAAGTTTAGACTTCAACATAACTTTCCGAGTACAGTTGGCATTTGGGCGTTCTGTGTACAAGCAGCCTATGTTGTCCGTCTTGAGCAGTTTTGGTTGAAGTTGACTCTATCAGAGTTACTGTGTGACTTCGCATCAGTGACTGTTTGATGAGCCTTCTTCGTCTCCCACAAAGACGCATTTGAATTGCTAGGACGTCTTTAGTCTGGAACAACCAGACCAGTATAATTTGTTTAGGGCTGTACTCGCGACGTTACCATCACCACGACAGGACGTCGAAGCAACCAGCCATCGCCTCCGGTACGCCAGATCGTGTCCTTGCAGTTAAGAAGACAACTTGGTAATGTATGTCCGCAGCACCGGCAGATTAGGGAATTTTTCTATCTGATAATCAGGGCTCAGCAGAGTGCGCCTGTTCCCGTCTTTTCTACCATGATTCTGTCTTGGGTGCTCATTGTCTGAGTTCTCACTACTGTAGCAGCAATTAATGTTGCGTTGGCTGGGTGTTTCTCTTAAGATCTCAGATGCAAGGAATTGGCTCCACATACCACTTGTCATAAATGTCACAAGCTAGTTTATGGACAACTTCACGTTCACAGCATTTATTTGAGTATCCAATTTGACATACTGGAATGTTTCATGTGTTTTGTTTATTATTTTGAGTTTAGTCGTAATAAATCAAATTGTTATTTTGAACAGAACTTTCATTCTGTAGATCGGTAGAGCAACCCTTTCATTTCTCACTACGTCAATGAAATTGCCTTTATCAAATTAATTTCTATCAAATTAAATTATTGCGGGTGCCAAATTCTTCTCTACTCCAGTTGAGGATCAATTATAGTCCACGTTTCCATATGAAGATTGTAAAGAATTTAGTGTTAAATACACTGCTAGTCCCGGCCCCTCGGCAGTTCATAAATATAGAGGGCACCCCTCCGAAGAGTTGTCAGACACATTTTGTCAGGTACTTCAACAACTGTTAGCAATCTTGTTTTTGTGGTGTGTATCCGGAATCTGGCAAAACAAATACTACTTATCAAGTCTTTCATGCGATTTCCACTGTCGATGGAAAGTGTCGGTTTGTTTCTCATTGCCGCGCGGGATTAGCCGAGCGGTCTAAGGTGCTGTAGTCATGGACTGTGCGGCTGGTCCCGGCGGTGGTTCGAGTCCTCCCTCGGGCATGGGTGTGTGTGTTTGTCCTTAGGATAATTTAGGTTAAGTAGGGTGTAAGCTTAGGTTCAAAAAATGGCTCTGAGCACTATGGGACTTAACTGCTGTGGTCATCAGTCCCCTAGAACTTAGAACTACTTAAACCTAACTAATCTAAGGACATCACACGCATCCATGCCCGAGGCAGAGTTCGAACCTGCTACCGTAGTGGCCGGGCGGTTCCAGATGTAGCACCTAGAACCGCTCGGCCACTCTGGCTGGCTGTAAGCTTAGGGACTGATGACCTTAGCAGTTAAGTCTCATAAGATTTACACACATTTGAGCATTTTTTTTTCCTGTTACAAACAAAATTATTTTTAAAGCGGAATTTTACTGGCCTGTTAGACAGAGATCCAAAATTAGTCTAATCAGATATTTAGTTTACCGTTATGCATTAACAGGGACATTAAAACACAGCGAATAAGCAGTAGCCCAGCAGCGAAAGCACCGCCGCGCCGACTGCTGTCGCCATGCAGAGAAGCGCTTCTCAGTTGCTGCTGGAGTACCAGTTATTCTTCGTGCTTTACTGTCCCTGTTAATACATACAGGTATAACAAATGTTGCACTAGATTAATCTGGGACCACTCTAAGGAATGGGCACCTACAATTCCGTGTCAAAAATAATTTCGTTTGTAACTGGAAAGAATGCGACACTTCCCAACGAAATTGGGGGTCTCATAACGACGTGATGAGCCGTATTTCTTTGTGAAGCCTCCAACTACACATCGCAAAAACTAATTTCAAAACTTTTAAATATTTGTCGAAACACCAGATAACATTATCTTGATGATGTGTAGGCGCGAAGGGAGGGCGGGAGCCGGTCGCTGGTGGCCGAGTGGTTCTAGGCGCTTCAGTCTGGAACCGCGCGTCCGCTACGATCACCGGTTAGAATCCTGCCTCGGGCATGGATGTGTGTAATGTCCTTAGGTTGGTTAAGTTTAAGTAGTTCTAGGGGACTGATGACTTCAGTTGTTAAGTCCCATAGTGCTCAGAGCCTTTTTTTGGAGGGAGGGGGCACAGGCAGCATGCATATTCGGTAATGAAACTCGTGACAAACAATACCCTACTTCGCATTTTGCGAAGTGTTGAACGTCCGTACCTACACCCGCTAGAAGAAAGAACGATTAAATGTAGCGGCTCAGAAAGGAGTTCGATATCCAACAATAAAATACTTCGATAGTTTTCCCAGTTCCATAAATGGTTAGTAAACGAAGTTTTAAATCTAACCTAAAATCATTTTTTCGGGAAAAACTCTTTCTATTTCAAAGAAGAACATTGATTTAAAAACTGAACGCCATTTAAAAAAAGTGGTACTGCAAAAAATTTTGCTTGAGCATATGTAAGACTTTAAAATCCTCCGACATTTCTACATGTCATCGTCCAAAACAGGCCTTTTCACTGCAGAAATACAGTAACATCTGACAAGTGCGAACACTGATTTGTAAAGATTCAGCTGAAAGATGATAGCGGTAACATTTCATATAATTTACATCATTTTACGATGTACAGAGCTTCGCAATCGTCTGGTGTTGCTGTATTTCTATAGAAAAAAGGCCCATTTTGGACGATGGCATGTGTACATGTCGGAGGATATTAAAGCCTTACAAGTACTGAAGCAAAATCTTTTGCAGTAAAATTTGAAAATGTCCGAAAAGTCGAAACTGTACTTGTGAAATAAATAACTTCTACAGTCAACGGCGAATATGATGTACTTAGAAAATTCTACATGATCGTGAACCCCGACACGAGAAGTTAGCCAACGTGTCCATTAACGTTAAATTTAGGCCAGTGTGCCATTTACGAACTTGTGAATGGCCAGCATGTACTAGGCGGCCTGGCTGGGCGAGCGGTTCAAGGCGCTACAGTCTGGAACCGCGCGACCGCTACGGTCACCGGTTAGAATCCTGCCTCGGGCATGGATGTGTGTGATGTCCTTAGGTTAGTTAGGTTTAAGTAGTTCTAAGTTCTAGGGGACTGATGACCTCAGATGTTAGGTCCCACAGTGCACAGAGCCATTTTTTTGAACCAGCATGTACTCATCCACTAGAACGAAGTATCTACAAACATCCACTTGCGAAGTGACTTGTTCGGCTAAGTAAATGGTTCAAAAGATCTGCGGAACATGTGACTACCAATTAACTGGTATTGAAGCATGAATAGGATCTGTGTGTCATGTTTGAAAGTGCAAGGACAACCGCTGTTGGCTGGCAGTTGAAATCCGAACACACACTGGGCAGCTGCAAGCTCGAGTTCTTTGGTGCGACAGCGGTAGCCTCGCGCGCGCTTTGATGGCTGTGGCGCTGCTGCTGCCTGGGGCCCGGGCTGTTGACTCTGACGTCCTGCGCCACCCCATGCGGCTAACCGGACCAGGGGGCTTCACCGTAGGCTGCACTGAGGACCACGTCCAGGTCACGCAATGCAGGGCACGAGGTTAATCAGGATTCAGGCCGCGTGGCTGCACCTCAGCACGTTAACCACAGGTGAGACCCACCGAACTGCACTTACTTTCTGCACCAGATTGGCTTCGTGGCAGAAGACAGCTTCGCTCTTGAGGTAGAATCGCAGCTCAAGACTTAATAACAGCACTATCAACATTAGTTGTAGGCTTCTGGTTGGGTTTCATTGGGAGATAAACAGTTTTGTCAAATTTTTATCTGTCTAGGTTATACATTCCCTGGCCTGTGCTACCTTTTGGTAAACTGTAAGGTACCTCTGAATATTCCCGCAGTGGAAAATTGAGTTTTTCGGTTGAGAGGATTTCTTAGCACAGATGAATCAGTGTGCAAAGAAGTTGGGTGCGGTGGTACTAAGGAAAAAGGAGACGCGGTTGAATTTCTCTGAGGCTATAGATACTGCAACAAGGAATAGCTTCTTAGGCAGTTCAGTCGAAGAGGAATGGACACATCTAAAATGGGCAATGACAGCAGTTGCGAAGAAAGACGTAGATACAAAGAAGAATAACTGCGAAGAAACCAGGGGTAACAGAAGAAATGCTTCAGTTGAGCAATGAAAGAAGGAAGTACAAAAATGTTCGGGGAAATTCTGGAATATATACGTTGTGCAGGAAAGTTAAAGCGAAAAAGCTCCATGAAAAATTTGAAGAAATCGAAAAATAAACGACTATCGGGAGAACTGACTTAGCATATACGAAAGTCAAAACAACCATAGGTGAAATTAAAAGCAAGGGTGGTAGCATTAAAAGTGCAGTGGGAATTCCACTGTTAAATGAAGAGCTGAGAGCAAATCGGTGGAAACATTACACTGAAGGCCTTTATGAGGGGCAAGACTTACCTGATGCCGCGATAGAAGAAGAAATAGGAGCCGATACAGAAGAGACAGACGATCAAGAATTAGATTCAGAATTTGAAAGAGCTTTGGAAGGCTTAAGATCGAATAAGGCAGAAGGAGTAGACAACACTCCATCAGAATTTCTATAACCATTTGGGGAATTGGCATCAAAGCGACTATTCACGTTGATATGTTGTATCTATGAGTCTGGCGATATACTACCTGACTTTTGGAGAAACATCATCCTCTCAATTCCGTAGATTGAAAGAACCGACAAGTGCAATAATTATCGCACAATCAGCGTAACCAAGGTGCTGACAAGAATAATATACAGAAGACTGGAAAAGAAAATTGAAGATGTATTAGATAACAATCAGTTTGCCTTTAGGAAAGGTAAAGGCACCAGAGAGGCAGTTCTGACGTTGTGGTTGATAATGGAAGTAACACTGAAGAAGAATCAAGGCGTATTCGTCGGATTTGTCGAGCTGGAAAAAGCTTTCGACAATGCCATATGGTGCAAAATGATAGAAATACTGAAAAAATACGGGTAAGATACAGGAAAAGACAGGTAAGATGCAATGTACAAGAGCCAAGAGGGAACAATAAGAGTGAAAGACCAAGAACGAAGTGCTTGTATTAAAAAGCGTGTAGGACAGGAATGTATTGGTTTGCTCCTACTTTTCAATCTATACATCGAACAAACTATGATGGAAATAAAAAAAAGAATCAAGAGTGGAATTAAATTCAGGGTGAAGGACATCGATGGCAAGATTCGCTGATGATATTCCTCAGTGAAAGTGAAGAAGAATTACAGGATTTGCTGAATAGAATGAATGGCCTAATGGTTACAGAATACAGATTGAGAGTAAATCGAAGAAAGATGAAAGTAATGGGAAGTAGATGGAATGAGAATAGCGAGAAGCTTAACATCGAAATTGGTGATCATGAAGTAGATGAAGTTAAGGAATTCTTCTAGCTACTCAGGAAAATAACCCACGACGGAAGGAACAAGGAGAACATCACAAACAGACTAACACTGGCATAAGAGCATTCCTGGCCAAGAGAAGTCTACCGGTATCAAACATACGCCATAATTTGACCACAGCATTGTATGTTAGTGAACATGGACTGTGGAAAAACCACCATACCAGTAGCGAATCGAAGCATAAGATATGGTGCTACAGAAAAATGGTGAAAATTAGGTGGAGTGCTGAGGTAAGGAACTAGGAGGTTCTCCGCAGAATTGGCGAAGAAAGGAATGTATGGGAAACACTGACAAGAAGGTACAGGATGACACGAGGATGACAAGACTCGTGTTAAGACATCAGGGAATAACTTCCATGGTATTAGAGGGAACCGCTGAGGTTAAGAGCTGTAGAGGGAGACAGAGACTCGAAGACATCCGATATGTAATTGAGATCTTAGGTTGCAAATGCTACTCTGAGATGAGGGGAAGGGAGATTCGCGGCGGGACGTATCAAACCAGCCAAAAGACTGATGACTTTAAAAAAAATAAGGAGAAGAAGAAATGTTAGCGTGACGTTTATCGACAAGGTCCTCATTTATCTATTTTACATCATTCTCTGAAAAAAGTTCTCAGGTTTCTCTACACATAATTATTAATATGTTGCCTAAATCTGGTTCAGTGGGTATGGAATTTCCTTCTTTCAGTTGTGCATTTGTTTAATTGCCAATATGGATCTCAGTTTTGCTCTGAAAGTCCCTTAAGATCTCGTTTTCTAACAATAGTTTCATGTCTTTGGGCATTTCTTGGTATTTAGATAGTTTCATTTGTGCAAATACTGCTTTTACTTTTGCGATTGTACATATAATTTCTTGCTTCCTTGAAGGAACATGAGGGGTATATATAGTAATCCTACGTCTAGCAGTTGCTGTCCTTTTTTGTAAAATCGTATCACTATAAAGATAAGTATGACAATAGAGTATAGCAAAAAAATATTAGAATAACAGTTCTGTTATGGATTCACCTCCACTTAACATTTTGTCACACATTTATAAAAAATTATGCAGTTATAGATTCAGATACAACAGATGCACACATATATACAATGGACATCAATATAGTTAAAATACAGTTAATTATACAGATATGATGGAGCAACTGCAATATCACTATTGGTTACTTGAGTTACGAGAAATGTTAACAAAATCAGGTAAACATAGTGTTGTATGCAATTAGAGAAAAATTAATTTCTAATAACTTTCAGCACTGGGAGTTGTAATGTGAAGATTGTTTGATTTAAATACAAATTATTTCTAGGACTATGCAAAGTTATCACAATTTCTAATCGTTCACCTTGCAGCTGACAGCTTCAATGGTTCATGCCAGTTTTAACTATGATGTGGCCTGCAGTAGTTATCACGACTACAGATCAACAATTTGCGTAGCCATGTGAGGCGTACCATCGTATAACGATCCTGCCTTGGAGGCGGTTAAGTGGGAGATGTCCGCCCCTGGTAGCTGAGTGGTCAGTGCGACGTATTGTCAATCCTAAGGGCCCGGGTTCGATTCCCGGCTGGGTCAGATATCTTCTCCGCTCAGGGACTGGGTGTTGTGTTGTCCTAATCATCATCATTTCATCCCCATCGACGGGCAAGTCGCCGAAGTGGCGTCAAATCGAAAGACTTGCACCAGACGAACGGTCTACACGACGGGAGGCCCTCGTCACACGCCATTCATTCATTCAATGAGAGATGTGTCTCAGAGCTGGATAGTGACAGATGGTGATGCGAGACTGGACGCGCACGTAGTTTATGTATCAGCCGATAGAGGACAATATTGGATAGGGGGACTGTGATTTTAGTTTCGATTGTGCCCACTACAGAGCACTAAAGTAATAGAATATTGTTTATAAATTGTTCTAGTATTTTCATAAAGTGTTATTATTTCCTTTTTGTGTATGTAAAATGCTATAAATGTGTTTTAGCAGTATGAATGATGCGTGAGTGTGTTTTAATGTTAATATGAAGATAACTGTTTAACGAGTTATGTAGTAGGCTTTAGTGTGGGAACTTTTCGAAGAAGTGTGGATAAGGGCAAAGGGGATTTTTGTGGAATAGATTTGTAAAGTAAGTTTATGGTAAAGGGAAAGTTAATTCAGGTATAAGTAACAATAGTAAATAACTTTATGCATAAACAAAACTTCAGCATATTAGATAATTACGTCGGTAAAAAGTGCAGTCGTGAGGTTTACTATTTTGCGATTGGTTATGGATGAAAAGCGTGGACTGACGCAGGAGAATGTTGTTTTGCTATTAGCTGTTGAGTAAACTGACCAATGGTAAAGCAATATTCTTCGCGCGCCTTTCTCTGCTGGTAGAGAAGACTTAGAGTATTCTAGAGGAGGAGTGGAAGCCTAGCCATGAAACAGAGAGGACGGGTGTAGTAGCAGTTCGGATGGAAATGTGAAGTTGCCGGATCTAGCAGTGTTTCATACATCTAAAGTGTTGGAAAGTGACTGCATAATTATTCCGATGTGTGTGTAGAAATTTCGGAATTTTTAAGTGAATTTTGTGACGACAAAAGACATATTCCGCGTGGCGTATTGAGCAGGTCGGTGGCTAAAAACTGAGACTGCATTTGTTACCGACAGACTTAATACTTGGCGAGCATTATCAATCAAAAACAATCAGTATTTTTGTAGCTATTACGTTTTCGGGAAATGCAACACCATAAACTTGCTGACGTGAGTTAAAGGGATTGTGAGTGGCTGTGTTAAGACTAGCACGGGCTTGGCAGTGATACTTGTTCACCCAAGTTTCAGAATATATTAATTGAGGACAAAATTTCCAACTTTTCATGCCGACTTTCTCCCGGAACGTAGATTAGTGACTTTAATTGCAGCCTGGTTCACGTCGAAGTACAGTAGGTTTCGCTTGGCTTCCCTACTGCCGATCTGCTGAGACAATGTTCACAGGTAGGTGTAGGTACGTCGTAAAGCGACGGAAAGAACCGCGCCGCCGCACGTGGTGCATCGGTGCCGGGAAACACTAAAGCCGTAGTATTTTGTATCCGCGGTCGAGAGAAAGATTTTGATGGACTGAACAGTGAACGTTAGTGAAAGAATTTAGTGAATCAGTACTAGCAGAAGTTTGAACGGAACCCATTTCGAGTTGCTGGAGTTGCAAGAAAGAAGATGATGTGCAACGGCTGCAGAAGCAACGGGAGCGCAGCGGAGCAGCAGACGGCATCTTAGCGGTGGCGGCAAACAGTATAACGGGGCAGCGCGGCTAGCCTACACGACGAGCGGGGGCCCGGAAACTGTTACGGCAGCCGTAGGGGATCGGACTCGCAGTTTCAACACGCCGAGGCTACAGCATTCGACAAAAGATAAGTCAACTTTGTTACATCTGTTGTGTGTGTGAGCTGAAAGACTGAGAAATATGGCAAGTGATGAAGATTTTGTGAATACGGTGAAGGAGGAAGAACTTTCATTCAGTGTAAATGCTTTACACACTAGCACGACTGAACAGAGAGAAGGAGTAGATGTTAAAATAAAAGGGGATGTTCTTGATGATATTTCTATGTCACCTGCGGACAGTGGAATTGAGTCTGCTTCAAGTACGTCTGTTAAAGTAACTGGTGGGGATAATACTAATTCAAAAGTGACGTTAAGCATGAACTCAGTAACAATCAGGTGTGTGATGATAGTGTTGGGAATGTTACTGAATCCAATGTATCAAATGTGGATACCAAATTAGGTATAGTGCCGGTGAAACAAGGTAAACAAGAAACAGTGATGCCAAAAATGGAACTAGGAAGTATGCAGGAAATGTTTGCCGCCTTAATGGGCTCTATACAAGGACAAACTGAAAAAATTATTAGTAAACTTGACAGTGGTTTTAATGAAAAAGTTAGTAAAATTAATAGTGGGTTTAATGAAAAACTTGAAAAGCAGACTGCTGTTTTAAAAGAAATGTGGGAAAATGAATTGAAGTCATTAGAAAATAAAGTAGATGATAAAATTTCTCGAGTTGAGAATAATTGCAAAAGATCTGTTAGCATTGTAAAAGGTGAATTAACACAGGCTTTGAATAGAGTTGCTATTGGAAACAAACAAAGAGTAGATGAAATTAAAGAAGGTATACAAAAAGTACAGGTTAAAATAGCGGCTGTAGAATCTGTATGTGAAACTGATCACAAAGTGCTAGCCAGAAGAATCAGTTCTGAATCTGACAAATGTATGAATGAACTAAAAACTGTATCAGAACGAGTGGATGAGTTTGATAAAAATGTTCTTCAGCTAACTAACCAAGTAGAAGAGGTGGAAAGTAGGTTAGACGAGCATGACAGTAGACTATGCCAAGTTGAAACTAACTTCAAACATGGAATTAACAATAGTGGGTGTAGTTTTGTGGTAGAATCATCTGAAATTTCGTATGTCACTAACAGAAAGTTTTTACGTTTTGATCCAACAGAAAATATGCATCCAAAATAATTTTGGAATGATTTTGAAGGTGTGTTACCTAGTTTGTGGTCAGACAAACAAAAAATAGGTTTTACTACGCCAAAATTCTTAGGAGAGGCCAGAACTTGGGGGTTTATTGCTACTGAACAGTACGATACTTTGGATAAATTTAAAGAGGCATTTTTGAAAGAATATTGTGGTAAGAAAAAATACATGAAGTTATTAAATAGCTTCTGGGTGGGGGAAAAGTTTGATCCCAGAAGGGAAAGTGTAATAAAGTTCGCGTTAAAGTGGATGACAAATTAGTCGTACTTAAACAACAAAATCGAGCCAGAGCAAATTGTTATAGGTTTGGAAGGTAAACTGCCTATGTACTGGCGAAACAAACTTATTTCAGCGCCGAGGGATGATGTGCGTAAGTTCATTAGTCATTTGGAAAGGGTTGAGAAGTTATTGCTTGAGGAGGAATATGCAAATCGTAATGACAGACCACCAAATGACGCAGGACCGCGACATAATGTAAACATTAACAGAATTGGCGTGTTCCGTGGAAATGGCAGGGGCATAGGGGCCGGGAGGTGGCACTATCCGGCAAATGATAGGCGAAGTAATGGGGAACAGGTGCACGATTATCGATCGTATTCTCCAGTGCGAGAGAATGATGCTGTGCAAAGGCAGCAGTAGGGAGCGGTAAACGTAAGAAAGGATACCGAAGTACAGAATCCGTCAAACTAAATGCCGTATGTGGAAGGGCTAGCATTTACCAGACGGGAAGTAGTAGTTTGAGCCCGCTAACAAAACCTTTTGTATGTGTTAATAGCAACCACACAGGGACTGTAAGGGAGGTACAGGAGAAAGCAGTAGCAACAGACGAAACGAGCTACGTAAAAATCTGTACATTTAATGGAGGTTTAGAGGAGTTTTTGGATAAACAAGATAAGCACTGTATTGCAGACGAGGGGGATGGATATTAGTGGAAGATGTGACAGAATCCGATTGCAAGAAAGTAGTTGGCAACCAAGTTGAAGTCGAGTCATGTTCTGAGGAAGGAAAAAGTACAGAGACTGCAGAGTTACAGGAAATTAGTAGTGCCAGTGTGGAGGAAATATTAGCGTCTATAAATGGCGACATTTGTGAGGCTATTAGGGAGAAGCAGGAGGATGGTGACCAAAATGGGGGTCGACCAGCTAATAGTGGAGAAAGGGAAGAGAGAAAGGCTATAATGGAGAATAGCGAAGCGCCAGAAAGGAGTTATGAGTTGTCACTAGTGGATAGAATACTTAGTATGGGGGAGAAAAGTGGTGAAGGTGATGCTGCAAATATTTGTGTAATTTCCGGAAACAGGCAAGATTTCGCTAGAAGAGAGGTTGTGAACGACTTGTTGGAGGAGGGTGCTGATACTAGCAAGGAAAGGAATGTATTGAGTCAACCATAATTAATCTGCAGGTGTGTGATGAAGAGGTACCATGTTTAGCAGATACAGGTAGTGATTTATGTGCTGTGAGTAAAGGTTGGTTAGAATCATTGCAAAAAGGGAATGATCTTGTAATTATGCCAGTAATGGGGGTACATATTATTGTAGCTACTGGAAAAGTGAAAAAACCTGTTAGACATGAAGTTCTGTTGCCAGTGAAAATAAATGGGGTGGAAGTGTTCCATAACTTCCTAATAATTCCTGATCTGTGTATAAAAATGGTGATTGGTGTAGATTTCTTTAACCATTACAAATGTTTGTAAATAATTGCTTTATAGGAAATGTGTTTTTTATCACTAAATATTTTCAAGTTGAGTGAAAGTTAAACAGAAAAAATCAATATAACCTTTGCTTGCAATAGCAACTAGCTCTTTTAAATTCATTAAGTTTTTGGAAAAGAAGTAAATTTTAGAAAAGATATCCGCATAGATTAGATCTTGCTGATTTGACTAAGCAATACTCTGTTAATTTACTTTCATTTGAATTCAAGTTAAACTAAATACTAATAATGTGAATAATCTCCTATACTACAAGTAACTGTATATTAGGATGTATATAAAGGAAGTAGGCTTAGACGGAAGTATGGTTTCAAGGACAGCAATGCATGTAAACCATGGAGGTACCAATAAGTGGAGAACGGAGGTGTGTTGTTGTTGTTATTGTGGTCTTCAGTCATGAGACTGGTTTGGTGCAGCTCTCCATGCTACCCTATCCTGTGCAAGTTTCTTCATCTCCCAGTACCTACTGCAACCTACATCCTTCTGAACCTGCTTAATGTATTCATCTCTTGGTCTCCCTCAACGATTTTTACCCTCCACGCTGCCCACCAATGCTAAATTTGTTATCCCTTGATGCCTCAGAACATGTACTACCAACCGGTCCCTTCTTCTCTTCAAGTTGTGCCACAAACTCCTCTTCTCCCCAATTCTATTCAATACCTCCTCATTAGTTATGTGATCTACCCATCTAATCTTCAGCATTCTTCTGTAGCACCACAATTCGAAAACATCTATTCTCTTCCTGTCTAAACTATTTATCGTCGATGTTTCACTTCCATACATGGCTATACTCCATACAAATACTTTCAGAAACGACTTCCTGACATTTAAATCTATACTCGATGTTAACAAATTTCTCTTCTTCAGAATCGCTTTCCTTGCCATTGCCAGTCTACATTTTATATCACCTCTACTTCGACCATCACCAGTTATTTTCCTCCCCAAATAGCAAAACTCCTTTACTACTTTAAGTGTCTCACTTCCTAATCTAATTCCCTCAGCATCACCCGACTTAATTCGACTACATTCCATTATCCTCGTTTTGCTTTTGTTGATGTTCATCTTATATCCTCCTTTCAAGACACTGTCCATTCCGTTCAACTGCTGTTCTAAGTCCTTTGCCATCGGCGAACCTCAAAGTTTTTATTTCTTCTCCATGGATTTTAATACCTACTCCGAATTTTTCTTTTGTTTCCTTTACTGCTTGCTCAATATACAGATTGAATAACATCGGGGAGAGGCTACAACCATGTCTCACTTCCTTCCCAACCACTGCTTCCCTTTCATGCCCCTCGACTCTTATAAGTGCCATCTGGTTGCTGTACAAATTGTAAATAGCCTTTCGCTCCCTGTATTTTACTCCTGCCACCTTCAGAATTTGAAAGAGAGTATTCCAGTCAACATTTTGAAAAGCTTTCTCTAAGTCTACAAATGCTAGAAACGTAGGTTTGCATTTTCTTAATCTAGCTTCTAAAATAAGTCGTAGGGTCAGTATTGCCTCACGTGTCCCCATATTTCTACGGAATCCAAACTGATCTTCCCCGAGGTCGGCTTCTACCAGTTTTTCCATTCGTCTGTAAAGAATTCGCGTTAGTATTTTGCAGCTGTGACTTATTAAACTGATAGTTCGTTAATTTTCACATCTGTCAACACCTGCTTTCTTTGGGATTGGAATTATTATATTCTTCCTGAAGTCTGAGGTTACTTCACCTGTCTCATAAATCTTCCTCACCAGATGGTAGAGTTTTGTCAGGACTGGCTCTCCCAAGGCCGTCAGTAGTTCTAATGGAATGTTGTCTACCCCCGGGGCCTTGTTTCGTCTCAGGTCTTTCAGTGCTCTGTCAAACTCTTCACGCAGTATCGTATCTCCCATTTCATCTTCATCTACATTCTCTTCCATTTCTATAATATTGTCCTCAAGTACATCGCCCTTGTACAGACCCTCTATATACTCCTTCCACCTTTCTGCTTTCCCTTAGAACTGGATTTCCATCTTTATGTTCATACAAGTGGTTCTCTTTTCTCCAAAGGTCTCTTTAATTTTCCTGTAGGCAGTATCTATCTTACCCCTCATGAGATAAGCCTCTACGTCCTTACATTTGTCCTCTAGCCATCCCTGCTTAGCCATTTTGCACTTCCTGTCGATCTCATTTTTTAGACGTTTGTATTCCCTTTTGCCTGCTTCATTTACTGCATTTTTATATTTTCTCCTTTCATCAATTAAATTCAATATTTCTTCTGTTATAAAAGGCTTTCTCCTAGCCCTCGTCTTTTTACCTACTTGATCCTCTGCTGCCTTCACTACTTCATCCCTCAGAGCTACCCAGTCTTTTTCTACTGTACTTCTTTCCCCCACTGCTGTCAATTGATCCCTTATGCTCTCCCTGAAATTCTGTAGAACCTCTGGTTTAGTCAGTTTATCCAGATCCCATCTCCTTATATTCCCACCTTTTTGCAGTTTCTTCAATTTTAATCTGCAGTTGATAACCAATAGATTGTGGTCAGAGTCCACATCTGCCCCCGGAAATGTCTTACAATTTAAAACCTGGTTCCTAAATCTCTGTCTTACCAGTATATAATCTATCTGATACCTTTCAGTATCTCCGGGATTCTTCCAGGTATACAACCTTCTTTTATGATTCATGAACCAAGTATTAGCTACGATTAAGTTATGCTCTGTGCAAAACTCCACCAGGCGGCTTCCTCTTTCATTTCTTAGCCTCAATCCATATTCACCTACTATGTTTCCCTCTCTCCCTTTTCCTACACTCGAATTCCAGTCACCCATGACTATTAAATTTTCGTCTCCCTTCACTATCTGAACAATTTCTTTTATCTCATCATACATTTCATCAATCTCTTCATCATCTGCAGAGCTAGTTGGCATATAAACTTGTACTACTGTAGTAGGCGTGGTCTTCGTGTCTATCTTGGCCACAATAATGCGTTCACTGTGCTGTTTGTAGTAACTTACCAGCACGCCTATTTTTTTACTCATTATTAAACCTACTCCTGCATTACCTCTATTTGATTTTGTGTTTATAACCCTGTATTCACTTGACCAAAAGTCTTGTTCCTCCCGCCACCGAACTTCACTAATTCGCACTATATCTAACTTTAACCTATCCATTTCCCTTTTTAAATTTTCTAACCTGCCTGCTCGATTAAGGGATCTGACAATCCACGCTCCGATCCGTAGAACACCAGTTTTCTTTCTCCTGGCGTATTGAGCAGGTCGGTGGCTAAAAACCGTGACTGCATTTGGTACCGACAGACCTAATACTTGGCGAGCATTATCAATCAAAAACAATCAGTATTTTTGTAGCTATTGAGTTTTCGGGAAATGCAACACCATAAACTTGCTAACGTGAGTTAAAGGGATTGTGAGCGACTGTGTTAAGACTAGCACGGGCTTGGCAGTGATACTTGTTCACCCAAGTTTCAGAATATATTAATTGAGGTCAAAATTTCCAACTTTTCATTCCGACTTTCTCCCGGAACGTAGATTAGTGACTTTAATTGCAGCCTGGTTCACGTCGAAGTACAGTAGGTTTCACTCGACTTTCCCACTGATGATCTGCTGAGACAATGTTCACAGGTAGGTGCAGGTCCGTCGTAAAGGGACGGAAGGAACTGCGCCGCGCACGTGGTAATGACTCTCACAGGTGCTGCGAGGTCAGAATTAACCTGGTGTCCTCTACAGATGACCTTGTAGCATGGTGTCATGTTGACGAAGCCTATCACAGCCACTTGAATTTCGTATTGTGACATGAAATGAGTACTGAGATGTGACCTTATTTCAGTGCCACAGTAAACATTGTTTGATATTATCGGTTGACTTGCGCTTTGAAGATTCTAAGAAAACTCCCACTGGGTGCTGACTGACAACCTTGAGAAAGTACGAGTGGAGTACGTACATGCCCTGCTTCGAAACACCATCTTACTTTCCAAATGTTACTGAAGGTATGGCCATGATTATATTACACAGTCAAAGTCACAAGCACTGCAAGGCTGGAAGTATCTACACTCCTGGAAATTGAAATAAGAACACCGTGAATTCATTGTCCCAGGAAGGGGAAACTTTATTGACACATTCCTGGGGTCAGATACATCACATGATCACACTGACAGAACCACAGGCACATAGGCACAGGCAACAGAGCATGCACAATGTCGGCACTAGTACAGTGTATATCCACCTTTCGCAGCAATGCAGGCTGCTATTCTCCCATGGAGACGATCGTAGAGATGCTGGATGTAGTCCTGTGGAACGGCTTGCCATGCCATTTCCACCTGGCGCCTCAGTTGGACCAGCGTTCGTGCTGGACGTGCAGACCGCGTGAGACGACGCTTCATCCAGTCCCAAACATGCTCAATGGGGGACAGATCCGGAGATCTTGCTGGCCAGGGTAGTTGACTTAAACCTTCTAGGGCACGTTGGGTGGCACGAGATACATGCGGACGTGCATTGTCCTGTTGGAACAGCAAGTTCCCTTGCCGGTGTAGGAATGGTAGAACGATGGGTTCGATGACGGTTTGGATGTACCGTGCACTATTCAGTGTCCCCTCGACGATCACCAGTGGTGTACGGCCAGTGTAGGAGATCGCTCCCCACACCATGATGCCGGGTGTTGGCCCTGTGTGCCTCGGTCGTATGCAGTCCTGATTGTGGCGCTCACCTGCACGGCGCCAAACACGCATACGACCATCATTGGCACCAAGGCAGAAGCGACTCTCATCGCTGAAGACGACACGTCTCCATTCGTCGCTCCATTCACGCCTGTCGCGACACCACTGGAGGCGGGCTGCACGATGTTGGGGCGTGAGCGGAAGACGGCCTAACGGTGTGCAGGACCGTAGCCCAGCTTCGTGGAGACGGTTGCGAATGGTCCTCGCCGATACCCCAGGAGCAACAGTGTCCCTAATTTGCTGGGAAGTGGCGGTGCGGTCCCCTACGGCACTGCGTAGGATCCTACGGTCTTGGCGTGCATCCGTGCGTCGCTGCGGTCCGGTCCCAGGTCGACGGGCACGTGCACCTTCCGCCGACCACTGGCGACAACATCGATGTACTGTGGAGACCTCACGCCCCACGTGTTGAGCAATTCGGCGGTACGTCCACCCGGCCTCCCGCATGCCCACTATACGCCCTCGCTCAAAGTCCGTCAACTGCACATACGGTTCACGTCCACGCTGTCGCGGCATGCTACCAGTTTTAAAGACTGCGATGGAGCTCCGTATGCCACGGCAAACTGGCTGACACTGACGGCGGCGGTGCACAAATGCTGCGCAGCTAGCGCCATTCGACGGCCAACACCGCGGTTCCTGGTGTGTCCGCTGTGCCGTGCGTGTGATCATTGCTTGTACAGCCCTCTCGCAGTGTCCGGAGCAAGTATGGTGGGTCTGACACACCGGTGTCAATGTGTTCTTTTTTCCATTTCCAGGAGTGTAGCTGCCGTGACAGAAGGCGTGCGGATCACATCACCACCAAACTTGACGAGTGGGCAAACATGACAACAAGTCTCGTTGACAGAGCCAGACGGATTTGCACGCCGGAGTATCTAGACGTCGAATTAAAACATCTGAGGCACGCTTTTGAGAAAAATGGCTACTCAAAGAAAGAAGTAAGCAGAACTCTGCACCCAAACAACAAAAAGCCTAAGGACAAGTCCGAAAAACGATGGAAGAATACAGTCTCTCTCCCTTTTATAAAGAAAGTAACGGATCAGATTGGAAATATTTTAAGTAAACATGATATTAGATCTGTTTTTAGACCAACGAAGAAAATTTGTAATGTTCTTCGGTCTGTAAAAGATAAACTCGCTCCTCTATCATCCAGTGGCGTATATAAAATTCCGTGTACATGTGGTAAAGTTTATGTTGGAACAACAAAAAGAAGCGTAAATACACGGTTAATAGAACACAGAAGTATTTGCTGATTAGGAGAAACAGATAAATCGGCTGTAGCAGAACATGCTTTTCAGCCAGGAAATCATCAAGTGAAGTTTTCCGAAACAAAAATTTTATCTACGACGACGAACTATTACCCACGGCTTTGTAGAGAAGCAATTGAAATATATAAACATAGGGATAATTTTAATCGGAAAGAAGAGACCATGAAACTTAGTGATATTTGGACAGTAGCACTACAGAATTGCTAGACAGTTTTATCCGTGACGAGATTACGATCGATAGTTAAGTTTTATTTCTGACAAAGTTTATCTCTGCATATCACGTGTAACTCTGGTCACGCCCACTTTCTACGATATATAAGTCGCTCTCAGACGTCCGACTCGTCACGGATCCTCTATGATCTCATTCCTTTCCCCCATCTGCTCCTATTCCTCGAACATATCCGCATCCTCTACACCTCCCGCCGTCTTGAACCCCCTCACCCCCTGGTTGCTCCTCTCCTCTCCCATCCCCGCCCCCTGCCACGTCTTCACCGTTGTGTCCCACCTACCCTCCATCTCTACACCCTCCATCTCCTTTCTCAAGGTGGCTTCCGTCAACTCCCCCTCCCGGATGATGCCCTCTCTCCCTCCATTTAGCTTTCCTATCAACTCTGATCCTCAATCCCCCTCCTTTCCTCTGTCCTTTCCCTGGGCTCCCTCTTCCCCCCCCCCTTCCGTCCTGTTTTCTCCCCACTACACCTCTCCCTACCTCCCTTCTCCCCTCCAGTCCTTTTGTATTCCCCTCCTCTGCCCACCCCACTCCCTGTCGCATCTGCCCCCCACCCCTCTTATGGGTCCTCATCCTCCTTCAGCTCCTTTCCCAGCTCCCCCCTTCGCTTTTACTCTCCTTTCCCCCCTTTTTTGTTTTCCCATCTTCTGTCCAGTTTCCCCCCCTGCTCTCGACTGTGGTGTCACATTTGCCAACTTTTTAGTGCAGTGTTCCAGTGACTATTCAGTGTTGTTTGTCTTTCTCGTGTTGCGAACAGAAACCATGCTGTCACTAGGTGTGAATTTTATGTCCTTTGCGAACAGAATCCAGACTGTCGCCGTGTTTTTTTTTTAATTGTCTATTGTTTTCCCTGTCTGCTTCGTATGTATTTTTATTAGCGTCATCATCCCTGTGTTGTTGTTTTAAGTTCCACGATTTCTTTTCGCCTTGTTACTCTCTAAGTCTCCGATTTTATCGCCTGTTTTTTGTTATTTGTTCTCTTGATCTTTGTCACAAAATCTGTCGGCTGAAGAGTGGCATACTAAGCTGCTGCCAGCCCGCCCCCTTCGGGGGGAATTGAAATTCAATAAATGAAAAAAAAAAAAAGTCCGACTCGTCAGTCGGCAGGACTCACCGGAGGAGAAACACCCCTCTGAAGATGTCCAGCGCAGCTCTGGACGAAACGTTAGGAGCTGGAGAGTTTCATGGACCACGACCTTACATCCCGGAACGTTTACCAGAAGATATGTCATCCGGTCGTGAAAGCTTTCATACTATAAACATGACAACGTTAAGTGGTCTTTTGTTCGGCAGCAGACAGATCACAGTTCATAACCAGCTGGGTGCTACTGTCAGTGGAATGGTCATTACTTGGAACCTGGTTCGAGGACAGCTGCTGGCTGCCAGAATGTGGATAGCAGCCCTAAGCGAACGGGGACGAACTGTTTGGTGTTGTATGATGCTGAGAAGTATGTCCTGCAGTCTGTTCACGAACAGTAGTTCAGCCTAGTTTGGAGACATACACCTGTGGAGCTGATTTGCACTTGGTGGCTGTTGACACCAGGGCAGTACGCTAAACACTCTGTGACGCCATGATACAGCCATAGTCAATGGCAACTAGTCAGTGTCCTCTGTACTCCCTCCGTTCGAAATGCTTCTGAGTGACATAGAAACTCAATGTTTTCCACATAATCAGCCCTGGACAAGCTACGTTTGTCAGCTGAACAGCACTAACACGTCCAGCCTGTGACGGTCAGTGCCACATTCATAAGGCTGCCATCTTTGCTATTGCAGTGTTTCTCGGCGTATTCCACTGATGAATTCTTCTCGGGTTATCAACAGAGTAGTGGCGTCGTCTTGTCGCAACGTTTCAATGAGTTTCGTACCCATCTTCGCCAGAAGATAACCCGAGAAGAATTCATTAAGGCTGCCATCGTCCATCACTAGGATCAAACATGTGTCTATCACCTGACAACCCAGACACATGGGCAGATCAGTGTTATGGTGTTTTTTACGCGATTACGATACTGGGATGCAGTGCAGCTGCCAAGATTCCAATCGAGGGCTTCTTCAGCTTGTGCCTCTGGGGCGAGACACAGAAGCTGCCGTATTCGCAGTGACAGCAACTGATGCCGGGCCAGCAGCTATATCTGGACACGCGTGACTCCCTCTGATACAGCAGCGGTGGGCACGATATGCGCTCACTTTGTATATTTGTGGTAAAGTTAAAATGGTTCAAATGGCTCTGAGCACTATGGGACTTAACAGCTGTGGTCATCAGTCCCCTAGAACTTAGAACTACTTAAACCTAACTAACCTAAGGACATCACACACATCCATGCCCGAGGCAGGATTCGAACCTGCGACCGTAGCAGTCGCGCGGTTCCGCACTGCGTGCCTAGAACCGCGAGACCACCGCGGCCGGCTTTGTGGTAAAGTGTTATGGGACCAAACTGGTCCCTAAGCTTACGCACTACTTAATTTAACTTAAACTAACTTACGCTAAGGACAACACACACACACCCATGCCCGAGGGAGGACCCGAACTTCCGACGGGGGGAGCCGCGCGGACTGTGACAAGACGCCTCAGAATACGAGGCTACACCGCGCGGCTAGACGCTCACTGCCGGTGTCAGATCCATCTCTTGGAGGTTATCACATCGGAGGTGGCGTGTTAGTCTATTTGTCAGGAATCAACACTAGCAGGATCGAGGAAGAACGTAAATAAACAGCAATAAAGAGTTTCTTGTACCACCAACTCCAATATTCAACTGCACCTGCATCTATCTTTGGCAGAGAATCACTTATCCACTTCAAGCCATCCTAGAGACTCTGTTATATTGGTAGTGAGAAGTGTGTCTTCACAATCATTATATTTAGTTTCAGAAGTACTGAAGAAGAAGATTGACAACCATCAGAAGACAGCAGCTAATTCCATCTTTCCGTAGGGGGGACATTCAACCTTATTTACCAGAAAATCTTTTAGCAAGGGAAAGGGTAGTGGATAGGTGGAAAAGAAGACTGATTGACGGAGAAACTAAAATAAGAGGAAAAGGCGGCAGGGAGGCGAAGATGAGTGATGAAGAATCGTCTCGGACAGCAGCATCGTACGTAACTAACAGCGCGTACCTTAATTTTCACTCGTGGGATTCGCTACATCATTGGGTTTGGCCTTCCCCTACTTTTCCCATAATGTCTGAGTTAGATACCATTGTCGTGTTCAGTGTAAGGGTCCCAGGATCAAACGATTAATTCCTATAACATGCACTGAGTGCAATTTGCTCAGGTACACAGCCCAGTGGAGCAAGTGACACGATGCGATTTGGTTGTTATTTCATTCAAAACAGCATTATGTAGCAATCTGGGAAAAAGTAATACTCAGTGAAAATAGTTAAAAGATACTATGTAGTTTGATAAGATAATGTTAAACTGTAATACAGCGCTGTAGAACTGTAATACAGCGCTGTAGAACTATGACAAGTATAGAGTCCAAACGGTTTTTTTAACTGTCTTCATATCACGCTGCACTGTCTCAAAATGGCAAAAGCGCTGAGATACCTCAAGGACGGCAGTTGCATTCTCAGTTAAACGCCTCCAAGTCCCTCGAACTGCAATGTTCATGACATTGGTAGACCAACCAACAATAGTGAACGAAACAAAGGATGCGACATAGCGGGAAGAATTGTCACTTGTTAGGAACGCATGTGCAACTAAAGAAATTAAAGGAATTTTATTTTTAAATGTGGCTTAGATGAGGCTGTTAAAGCACCTTTAGTGAGGACAGTTATGAACATCATGTGCGGAGCTGGTATAGCACATGCAACTGTAGGATAATCGAACAGCACAGATGGAGCTGCTTTAGCACCTGAAGCTGAGGCCAATCTTGTCAGAGGGCTTTTGAAGTGAGGCCACGGGCTAAATCTCTCAGAGCAAGAGGAATTAGTAAAGAATTACTCCAGAGTGAAAAGAGCGGGTTGTACAAGTTTGTTTAGATTCCCGTCGTATGTCTTAAGATCGCTACCAAAGAAAGGTTACCATGCAGTTCTTACTGTTTTAAATGCATTTTTCTGAACTGCTAAGGTATAAAACGAGACGCAAAAGTACAATGCACAAACGGCAAAGTTCACACAGGCCTGTATCGCGAAACAGTAGGACAGTGCTCGTACCATGCAGATAGTGTAGGTCACTTGCGTTCTACGTAAGTCAAGGAATAGCTCAACCAAAAGCATTCGGTTTCATAGTTGCTAATGATAAGTATTAATCAATTAGTGTAAACTTATACGGGACAATTCAGGAAGGAGTAGATAAGAGAAAATCGGATGACAGTGCTAGAAAGTCACCCTGATATCCGCTGGCTCCCATGTAGTGGAGCCAAAAGCTGCTCACCAACGGAGAATTTAAAGACAAAGGACAGAATCAATCATAAGCCAAAAAGCTGAGTGTGGATGCCAAATGGCAATAAAACAACCAAAGAACTGTAAATAATGTTATGGAACAGGTCACTGTGAGTTAAGCAGGAGGACAGAAGGTGTGAGTAATTGTAACTTAATCAGAGCTTATGTTCCAGCCTGTAACACCACAGCTCTAATGCTGTACTGATTTATTTTGCTTTTGTTTCATTTAATATTACATTGCTGTGCTTCTGTAAATGTGTGTGATTGAATCGATAACATAAAATTGTATACTTTTTTTCCTTGCACAAACTTTGACGTCATGTTTTGGTTCAATGCAAAGTAGTGTATCTGCAATTTATATTCTTTGTCCCATTTGGAGGGAACAAAACATACTATATATAATTGTAATTTTGTGTGAATAATTTTTTGTAGAGATGTCAGTATGTGTAGATGTTTTGATTTATTTGATGCATTTGGTTGCTGTTATGTAAATTGCTGATCCTCACTTAAGGTTCTTAGTTAGTTTGTATGTAAATGGTGTAGTGGTTCCCCTCGGGAACGGAACTGTGCAGCGCGCGCAAACTGTGGTTGGCCTAGGTGGAAAAGGTGGAACTGATAGTCAGTCGGGGATGAGCCAGTCAGTCGCGGATGAGCCAGCCAGTCGGGGATGAGCCAGCAGTCCGTGCACTGCCATGTAAAAGATGCATATTGTGTTGATTGCGAGAGAGGCTTTTCCTGCTTCTTTCCAAGGCCTCGGACGGATGGATAAATAGCTGGAAATATTCTGGAATTTGTATCTATCATCGCCACCAAGAAATGACAGAGTCCAGCAATTCTGCCTGCAATTCCACCTACCAACATGCAGTTGCCACCACATTGCGCAATCATTACATCGGAATGTTACAATGATGTACAGTGAAAGATCAGCTTAATGGATGTTTTAGTGTGCAAAAATATAAGGTAATTTATATCTGACTTTATGTACCTACCTTGATTTTTCTCCTCATCATAACACCTCTCAGGTTCCTCTCTGTTTGAACTAAAGTGATTACCGAGTGTCCTTACTGAAAGTACATTAAAAGCCCAATATTTTGCTCATTAATGCCTCTTCAACATAGTAAAAAAGAAAGTGAAAATTAAGGTGGCAAGAGAGTGAGTTAAAGTAAATGTTGTTTGCTGAAAATATTCCTATTAAAACTGCTTATTAAAGTGCTGTTGCTAACTTCAAAATTAAAAGTTCTTAAGACTGAGGCTTATAAAGCAAATGATCATATTGTTGGCTGTAGTAAATTCTAAAAGGTGAGTCAATTTCTTGTAATTTTGTCAACATTGTGTTTCACTGTAGTAAAAGTGAGAAAGCTGCAGTTGTGAAACATTATATACTCGTGTTTACTAAGTGTTAGTCTCTCTGGTGTATTAGAAGTGCATATCAATAGTAATGTTATAAAGACCATTCACTTTGTGTAAGCCCTGAAAGTAATAGTGTGTTTCGGTAACTGTTATAATTTTGCAAATTGTTTCTGCTGCTCTGTTAGTTCCAATCTTATCGTAAACATATGTATGTGTAATAGTTCACTGCACTCGCGTGTGACAAAGTATAGGTTGTGTGGATCCGTTACAGCTACTGATAACTATTTTCTTAAACGAGAATGTTAATCATTCTCTTGCCTAGTTAGGCTGGCGACCGTTTTCTTTCTCAATTGAACAGTACAGATAGACAAAATTTTGTTAGTACTGTTCAAATATTTACGTAATTCTGACTTTAATTTTCGATAAGCCATTCCCGTTAGGTACAGCACGGTCAATCTAACAAAATTCCTCTCAGAGGGTAACACTGCTCTGTTGCTACAGGGTGTTTCAAAAACGACCAGTATATTTGAAACGGCAATAAAAACTAAACGAGCAGCGATAGAAATACACCGTTTGTTGCAATATGCTTGGGACAACAGTACATTTTCAGGCACACAAACTTTCGAAATTACAGTAGTTACAATTTTCAACAACAGATGGCGCTGCGGTCTGGGAAACTCTATAGTACGATATTTTCCACATATCCACCATGCGTAGCAATAATATGGCGTAGTCTCTGAATGAAATTACCCGAAACCTTTGACAACGTGTCTGGCGGAATGGCTTCACATGCAGATGAGATGTACTGCTTCAGCTGTTCAATTGTTTCTGGATTCTTGCGGTACACCTGGTCTTTCAAGTGTCCCCACGCCGCCTCCTGTATGTTTCGGATAGCCCAAAGCAATCACACGATCATCGAAATATTCATTCAGGAAATTAAAGACGTCGGCCGTGCGACGTGGCCGGGCACCATCTTGCATAAACCACGAGGTGTTCGCAGTGTCGTCTAAGGCAGTTTGTACCGCCACAAATTCACGAAGAATGTCCAGATAGCGTGATGCAGTGATCGTTTCGGATCTGAAAAATGGGCCAATGATTCCTCTGGAAGAAATGGCGGCCCAGACCAGTACTTTTTGAGGATGCAGGGACGATGGGACTGCAACATGGGGCTTTTCGGTTCCCCATATGCGCCAGTTCTGTTTATTGACGAAGCCGTCCAGGTAAAAATAAGCTTCGTCAGTAAACCAAATGCTGCCCACATGCATATCGCCGTCATCAATCGTGTGCACTATATCGTTAGCGAATGTCTCTCGTGCAGCAATGGTAGTGGCACTGAGGGGTTGCCGCGTTTGAATTTTGTACGGATAGAGGTGTAAACTCTGGCGCATGAGATGATACGTGGACGTTGGCGTCATTTGGACCGCAGCTGCAACACAGCGAACGGAAACCCGAGGCCGCTGTTGGATCACCTGCTGCACTAGCTGTGCGTTGCCCTCTGTGGTTGCCGTATGCGGTCGCCCTACCTTTCCAGCATGTTCATCCGTCACGTTCCCAGTCCGTTGAAATTTTTCAAACAGATCCTTTATTGTATCGCTTTTCGGTCCTTTGGTTACATTAAACCTCCGTTGAAAACTTCGTCTTGTTGCAACAACACTGTGTTCTAGGCGGTGGAATTCCAACATCAGAAAAATCCTCTGTTCTAAGGAATAAACCATGTTATTTACAGCACACTTGCACGTTGTGAACAGCACGCGCTTACAGAAGAAAGACGATGTACAGAATGGCGCACCCACAGACTGCGTTGTCTTCTATATCTTTCACATCACTTGCAGCGCCATCTGTTGTTGAAAATTGTAACTACTGTAATTTCGAAAGTTTGTCCGCCTGAAAATGTACTGTTGTCCCAAGCATATTGCAACAAACGGTGTATTTCTATCGCTGCTCGTTTAGTTTTTATTGCCGTTTCAAATATACCGGTCATTTTTGAAACACCCTGTATATACCATAATTGCTTGAACAAAACAGTTTTATTTCATAACCTGTTTCCAGTTTAGAGGTTATGGTACAGTAATAGCAGGACAAAAGTGTTATAAGCCGACTTACAAATCGGATTTCAGAGGGCCAGAAGGAAGTGTACTGGAGCGAGCCGCAGCCACGAACAAGTACCGAATCTAAGACATTCGCAGCTCTTGCCGACTAACCATAACCGTTGACCTTCAGAGCAGCAACAGGAGGAGTGAGGTGCTACCGCAGTTCCACATACGCTATGTGATCAAAAGTATTCGGACACCTGGCTGAAAATTACTTACAAGTTCGTGGCGCCCACCCTTAGCCTCGGTTGCAGCTTCCACTCTCGCAGGTATACGTTCAACCAGGTGCTGGAAGGTTTCTTGGGGAACGGAGTGCCACACTGAGGAGAGGTATCGATCGCTGACGCCTGGCACGAAGTCGGCGTTCCAAAACATCCCAAAGGTGTTGTATAGGATTCAGGTCAGGACTCTGTGCAGGCCAGTCCATTACAGGATGCTATTGTCGTGTAGCCACTCCATCATAGGCCGTGCATTATGAAAACGTGCTCTATCGTGTTGGAAGATGCAATCGCCATCCCCGAATGGCTCTTCAACAGTGGGAAGCAAGAAGGTGCTTAAAACATCAGTGTAGGCCTGTGCTGTGATAGAGCCACGCAAAACAACAAGGCGTGCAAGGCCCCTGCATGTAAAACACGACCACACCATAACACCGCCGCCTTCGAATTTTACTGTTGGCACTACACACGGTGGCAGATGACGTTCACCGGGAATTCGCTATACCCACATCCTGCCATCGGACCGCCACATTCTGTACCGTGATTCGTTACTCCACACAACGTTTTTCCACTGGTCAGTCGTCCAGTGTTTACGTTACTTACACCAAGAGAGGCGTCGTTTGGCATTTACCGACGTGATGTGTGGCTAATGAGCAGCCGTTCGACCATGAAATCCTTCTCACCTCCCGCCTGTCATAGTACTGGCAGTGGATCTTGATGCCGTTTGGAATTCTTGTGTGATGGTCTGGATGTGTGCCTGTTACACATTACGACCTTCTTCAACTGTCGGCGGTCCTGTCGGTCAACAGACGAGGTCGGCCTGCACGCTTTTGTGCTGTACGTGTTACTTCGCGTTTCCACTTCACTATCACATCGGAAAAAGCGGACCTAGCGATGTTTAGGAGTGTGGAAATCTCGCGTACAGACGTATGACACAGGTGACATCCAATCACTTGACCATGTCTAAGTCCGTGACCACGTCTAAGTCCTCGGAGCACCCTATTCTGATCTCTCACGATATACAGGGTGATTCAAAAAGAATACCACAACTTTAAAAATGTGTATTTAATGAAAGAAACATAATATAACCTTCTGTTATACATCATTACAAAGAGTATTTAAAAAGGTTTTTTTTCACTCAAAAACAAGTTCAGAGATGTTCAATATGGCCCCCTCTAGACACTCGAGCAATATCAACCCGATATTCCAACTCGTTCCACACTCTGGATAGCTGCTGTTATTTCTCATTTCAAATCATCAATGGTGGCTGGGAGAGGTGGCCGAAACACCATATCCTTAACATACCCCCATAAGAAAAAATCGCAGGGGGTAAGATCAGGGCTTCTTGGAGGCCAGTGATGAGGTGCTCTGTCACGGGCTGCCTGGCGGCCGATCCATCGCCTCGGGTAGTTACGGACAGATAAGTGCCAATGTGGTGGCGCTCCATCCAGTTGATTGTGGAATTTGCAGCTCTCTGCTAGCTCTGCGAGTCGATTTTCCTGGGCTGCGAACAAATGCTTGCTGGATGCGTGCTACATTTTCATCACTCGTTCTCGGCCGTCCGGAACTTTTCCCTTTGCACAAACACCCATTCTCTGTAATCTGTTTATACCAACGTTTAATACACCACCTATCAGGAGGTTTAACACCATACTTCGTTCGAAATACACGCTGAACAACTGTCGTCGATTCACTTCTGCCGTACTCAATAACACAAAAAGCTTTCTGTTAAGCGGTCGCCATCTTAGCATCAACTGACGCTGACGCCTAGTCAACAGCGCCTCAAGCGAACAAATGTACAACTAAATGAAACTTTATAGCTCCCTTAATTCGCCGACAGATAGTGCTTAGCTCTGCCTTTTGTCGTTGCAGAGTAATAAATTCCTAAAGTTATGGTATTCTTCTTGAATCACCCTGACTACTGAGATCGCTGAAATGGAGCACGATGCACCTAATACGAAAAACGTATATTTTTTGGGGTGTCCGGATACTTTTGATCACACAGTGTACCACGGTGGACCAACAGCCCAAACGAGATCACTGGCCCTTGATCGAGATGTTTCCGAGTGACACGACTTTTTCTGCATAGTCAGGCCCCCAGAGAGGTGCATATAAATCGCTGTGGCCAGCCCATCAGTGTTGAACGGCTGGGCAGTAGTATGACGTCCAGCCAGTTCTGGCCTCAATCGCCGGATCTCGAACCGCTGTCAGCAGACTACCCAGACGCTTGGGCAGTTCAGTAGTCTCCCACCATCATGGTACTATGACGCTTGGGTCCAGCCATCTCCGCAGCTGCCGAGGTTCCAACGGAGGACTTCTTCGCCTTGTCACACAGTGGTGAGATGCAGTCAATCGCCCCTGATAGCAGCCGACGCTGTGTCAGCCTGCCGCTGTTGGAAACATGAGACTGTCTCTGATGCAGCAGCGACGGGCACGGTAGGCGCTTAGTACCACAGAAAGGGCCACCACTGGGGGCTCTACACACCAGGAGTCGTCGCGTTGGCGTTCTTGCCAGGGTTCATCAACACTAGCTGTTTCGAAGACTAATGGATGTAAATAAGCAGCAATAAAGAGTCTCTTGTAATAGCAAACTGCTTTCTCTGCTGTACCGACGTAAACTTCTGGAAGAGGATCACCACACACACCAAGCCACCCTAGATACATTGTTATAACTTGAAGAGTAGCCTTATGTTATTTTCCTATCTAATGTTATTCGTAAGTCAAAACCTTAAACATGGCTGCGGAACAACAACTGCGTAAATCTGAAGAGGTTGAAAAATCAGCCAGACAGCTGCAAATAAATGTGTGTGTGTCTGTGTGTGTGTGTGTGTGAGGAAGGAGGTTTTCAATGAGTGTTTTGGCTTGTCTCAAGCCAGATTGCAGTGTACCTCGTTGGTTATTGCATACAGTATTAGGCTGCGTAATTTAAGTTTAAAGTGTGATATTATCTTACGCTTCTAAGATTTTGATTTTAATGTCGACACGTTGAGTTACTTCCACGCTTGACCGTTTTCTAGTATGGTTGAGCCAATAGTGCATTGTAAATTGTGTACTTTTGTAAGATCCATCTGCATGTTTCGCGGAAGACCTTCTATGAAGTTTGGAAGGTAGGAGACGAGTCACTGGCATAATTGAAGCTGTGAGGAAGGGTCGTGAGTCGTGCTTGGGCAGCTCAGATGGGAGAGCACTTGCCCGCGAAAGGCAAAGGTCCCGAGTTCGAGTCTCGGTCCGGCACACAGTTGTAATTTGCCAGGAAGTTTCACATCAGCGAACACTCCGCCGCAGAGTGAAAATCTCATTCTGTTAAATTAATGTTGTTTATACTTTCTAGCAAATTTCTCTCGCCCAGTAAATTCTTTTCTTTTCCTGTTCCGACAGCCTAAATTCCACATAAGTGTCAAAGACAATATCTGTAATAACATTCGCTGCGTGTCTCAACCTTTGTAGAGTATTATAAATGTTCAAGTATACCACTTCTTGTGTTGACGAATATTCCCACTCCATATGATACAGATTTATCGTTTCCAATTTTTCCTCTGTGCGCCATCTTTGACGTACGTTGATGTCATCTATACGACTCTAGTAATCATCCGTAGACAAAATTTCATTTCAGACTCTTAACTAAAAGGCATGTTTCTTTTAAAATTAGTGTGAATCGAAGAGGGCCCAGTTACCTCTCACAGATGTAATTCCGACATTGCTGAATACCGTTACTACTTTAGTTCGAAGGTATGGGTGATGTGTTCGCATTTTGTGTTCAGTATTTCTCCTGTAACTCCCTGAATACAGTCACGTACCATACAGTCTGATGCATGTCAGATACACGTTGTATGACTTGCATTGCTTTCAGCAGCTGCATCCGTGACCTTGGACCTTTTCACATATTCAAGATTTTGTTATAGTCTTTAGTCTGAAGACAAATACGACGCAGCTCTTGTCTACCCTGTGCAAGACTCTTCATCTCTGCGTAACTGCCACAGCCTTCACACATCTCAACCTGTTAACTGTAATCAATCCATGATCTCCCTTTACACTCATTACCCGCCATCCCCATTCTCCATCCATCACATTACCGTCCATTCCAATATAAACTATTGGTTGTGGTCTCAGATGTGCCTCATGAACCGACCTGTTTCCCTACTTAAGTGTGCCATAATGCCCTTTTCTCTCTAATTTGATTCAGTACCTCTGCATTATTCTATCTAGCCATCTAATCTTAATTACTCTTCTTCAGCAGTACATTTATAAAGTTTCTATTCTAGTCTTACTTCTGCTGCTTGTTTTCCACGTTTTAATTCGATATCAGAAACGGAGAAACCTTAAGAATAGACTGACTAATTTCTTTCGTGCTAAAGCTAGTTCAGATTTTCCATCCTTTCTACTTTGCCCCTCATCAGTCATCTTGCTGCCAAAATAGCAAAATTCATCTGTTGCTTAATCTCACTGCCATACCATCACCTGACTTAATTTTAGTACACTGCTATTGTTTCGCTTTTGTTAGTGTTGACCCTCTAATATGTTTCCAAGGCATTATCCATTCCGTTCCACTGATCTTCCTTGTCCTTTGCCACCTCTGACAGACTTAAAACTCTATCGACAAAATGTAAATTTTTATTTCCCCTCCAAGAACTGTAATTCCTTTTCACAATTTCTACTTGGTTTCCTTTACTCTTTGTTGTATGTCCACATTAAATAAAACGGAGGACAGGTTGCGTCTACAAATTAAAAACGAAATAAAATTTGCAATATTTTTCAGAATTATCTGCTACGTTGACCACTTGAAACATTTTAACAACTTGTATTCGTTCTGCGATCCCGGACACTTGCCTTTAGCGTTTCTTGGGATTAGTAGTAGTGCATGCTAGGATGTCATCAGCAGAAGATCATTTTCAGCTAAAGGCAGGTGGCAAGGTTTTAAGTCCTGGACCTAGCCATAATTTTGACTAGCTATCAAAATACTATATTTTTTAATTTATGAGTTAAAATTGTCTCAAAGAAATTGCGTTTTACGATTATGTTTTCTTAGCACTTGATGAAGGTGTAATATTCTCGGCGTTTCTGTATAAGACAGTGTTATTAGGCATAAAATCTAATTTTTTTGTATTTCCCCGTAGATAAACTTCCACCCTTTTTCCCGTGAGTACAGTTCATCCCTGAGTGGGTTTCTGGAGCATTAGATACCGGAATGACATACTTGGCAGATTTGGTGACTATGGTTGATAATACCTCCACTTTATAATGCTATTTTTAAATGCCTCGACGGAAGATAATTTTTGTTTCGTTTGTGGTTGCACTTATTAAACGTCCTTGACACATTATCTTCCAGATCAGTATGGTCTGTTTTATTTTCGGCCGTTATTTGTTAATTATGGATGACACGAAGGAACATTTTGTACAGTGATAGAATTTCCGTTATCGAAAAAAGGTTTGTTTTTTTTATAATGGTATTGCGTTATTCCAATTTTTTGCATTCCAATGGAACACACCCATGAAATGACTACCTTATGTTTCTATGCAAACATTGTTTATATCTTGGTAACACTAAACCAATGTTTTTGCGTGGCATTTGCCAACATAAAGTCTGTCCCGGTAGCTGAGTCGTTAGCGCGGCGGCCTGTGAAGCCAAGGGGCCCAGGTTCGATTCCCGGCTGGGTCGGAGGTTTTCTCCGTTCAGGGAACGGGTGTTATGTTGTCCTGATTATCATTTAATCATCATCAATGAAAGGCAACGGGAAACCACTGGAATCACTTCCCTAGACGGTCATGCGGTGGACCTCTCTGGCAAGGCTTCCCCCATGACACGACCTGCCGTAACACAGAGAGTGCCAACATAAAGACAACATTTTACTGGCGTGTACAGCATATTTCTACGAAGCTGTGAATCTTCACCTTTCTCGCGTACAACAATCTGAAGTTTCTCAGCAAAATTCTCCATCAAGTGTCTGATATTTTGCGGGAAGTATACTTCATGATTGTTCTAATGTAACTGACTCGTCTTATGCATAAATTTTTCCGCCCTTCTGTCATTCCGCGTAATGTAACACAGCCATAGCCCACCGCTGCAGTAACGCCTTACTCAGCCTAGACTCTAGAACAAGCTAACAGTTGGGCTAGCCGAAGCCCCTCCTCCCGGAACAAACAGGAGGAACTATGTCAGGCGCCGGGAGAAGACGCTGTCTGTAACCCGTTCAGCGTTACGAAACAGTTGTGGCCAAGGAGAAAAACAAGTGCATGCACTGGAATACATTGTTCACTATTATCAAATGAGGAACCAGCTCGTAACATATCTTTATCCTTACTACAATGCAGCACACATATGGCCAGGAAGTAAGTTCTACTCTGCCTGCTTTTGCAGCCGAATGACCTTGCTAAACGTCTGTAGTTGAATTCTTTTATCTTGGCGGCTCGCGCATGCCCGCCCAGACGCGGGAGATTGCTGCGTTGCCAGTTGCAAACGACGCACGCGCCAATAGAAACAGCGCCATAGTATAGTACAGTTCGCAAACTTACGTTTAGGGGGGAGCGCGCAGTTCATGAAGCAAAGCCACCACGGCTTCATTAACCCTTTCGCTGCTACAGAGACGTGCTCCCCGCATTCCGCGCAGTGCGCGATTTTGTCACTGCACTGCTCGCCTGTGCAGACACATCGTGTTCCGACTGCTTTGACAGTCTTATCATTCGATTTCACAAAAACTATTTGGCCCAAAAATTAGATTTTTACACATCTTCTTGACTGATACCTTCCCCCCATAAATGACTTAATTTTGCTTCGATGTTCAACGCAGTTATTATACAGCATTAAATATAGTAAACCATTGCACGAAATTTTGAAGAGTTTGCAGAGGTAAAAGTCCGTGGAGCATACTTTCCGTATGGTCGATTTTAGTTGTCACAATGTTGAGATTGAAATGTGGACAAGATACCCAAATTTCATATAAAATTTACTCTATAACAATATCTCATTTAAGTACCACATAGGTGTCGTATGTAATATTGAGAAATATTCCGTCTTTCGCGACTGTAACAAAAGTTTTATTTACACTAAGCACGTTTGGCTTTATTTTAAATAAAGAGACAAAGCACTAGAAATTTCAAAAAAATGCATTCAAACGAATATAATTCGTGAAGTAACGCACTTCAATATTGTTTTTAAATAATGAAAATATTACGCTCTGCACAAGGTTTGAACCCATAACCTTGCACAAGAAGCCCATCACCTTAACCGTTACGCTATCGCAACTCGTCTGACTGCAGACCCCCATGAAGACTCTAATACATCACGCAAAATACTGACAAACATTGTTGGTATGACTATGAATTACTCACGCTCCGTCGAAGTACAATAGGAAATAAACAATTACCGCTGTTCTTTATTGCGAAAAAACGGTTCGTGTGATTGATACAAACACCTTTCCTTGCTATCGCCTGAATTAGGAGTCTTATTGCTTGTTTGGTTTAATTAATTAATAGAATATGAAGCAATTGGTATAAAGAATGCTTTTTCCAAACTTTCTATAAAAGAAAGTCTGCTATCAAGACATTGCTTTTGTTCTATTACTTTATTTACGACTGAACGTTTCTAAAACTGAAGACACTCGTCCATGCTCTGCACTGCAGTCGAGATCTGGAAACGTCGTTCTCTGTTCATTGGCTGACTGTATTTTGTGACGTCAGATGCGCAGAACAAACCTAAACTCGGCCGCCAACATAAATGACGCGCACTTTAGCATATTTTTGCATCCAACGATTCATCGGATGATGCAGAAATTTTACCAAAAAATTCTGATTGATATTTCGCTGATAGTCATATGACGACGATCACATTAATTTTAGGGGGTGGGGTACTGCAATACACAAGAGTGCAAAGTAAACAACCACAATGCCATGATCCCAAGTCAGAAGTTTAACTATTAGATGATTACTTGGCACTACCCAGCTATCCCTACTTTATATTAGACACGAAAAAAGTAAAGTCTGTCTTCAATGTAGAACAAATTTAAAACTTGTCTTATTCACGCACTATCACCTTTCCCACCTCAACCATCACCTCCATTCCAGCGGCTGTAGGAATGCCTTAACCCCACGCTATTTCCTTTCCAAAAAGTAAGTCACATGTCTACCTAGTTTAGTCAAAAGTACTCCAAGTGTTCCTGAGATATCGAGATATAAACACAAACACACACATATTAATTTTTAACTGTTTTCCGCTATCTCGACATCAAATTGAAAGTGAAATATCAGTAGAGAAATGGATGTAGAAAGAAGTGGAGCCCCTCCGCGCCCACACTAGCATGCTGATCAATGCAAAAAGGGTCTATTGTCACCTCTGCTACACGATTAGTAATCGAATCTACAAGTCACAGGATGTGGGTCTGTGATGTAGCACAATTCAAGAAATACCGATTTATTTCAATTAGAACAAAATACATAACAAAGGAGACACAAATTCAGAGGTTACACCATCAGATATTTTCCTGTGACACTACGACATCCTCTACACCTGGATCATCTCCAGAGAGACGAACATCTAAATATTACTGCTGCTCTTCTAATTTGTCGAGCTGCGGGAATTTACTCTTCTTAGTCTTACAACAATCAATTGAGATCAAATCCTTTTCCCTTTCACCCTGTTCCAACATTATATTTAGTCGTAAAACCTTTTCTGTATCAACGTTTTCTTCAAAATGGTCAAATTAGTTGCGGATTTGAAAAGTGGAATTCTTCGTGTTGGGTAAAGATCGCAGTTAGTTCACGACCGACTGGCCAACAGTGTCTGTTTACCCGCCTCAAGAGCTATTGCTATCGCAGAAGTGCTACGTAACTGTCACATGTTGTCATCCTAAAACAGCAGATCCATATACGTTTCCTCTTAGCCCTAATGGATTCCTCAGTTACTTCTTATTCGGGTAAACTTCAGATTCTGCTCCAGTAAATTTCATCTCTCGACAAAACTTATCAATTCCGCTATGGATGTAACTAGCTTATTCTCGTTACCGCAACTGCTTGCTGTTTGTTCAATGGTCTTCCGTATGGACATGCAATGTTTCTGAAGAACTTCGCTGTGAGGTGCCATCCAGAGATTAGATAAACAAAAGTGTTGTTCACTCGTCCCGTCTGTGTTTTAAACATTGGTGGTACTTCCTGACTTGTACTAATGTGACTGTCTTATGTTTATTTTTTCCCTGAAGGCAGATAATGACTCGTGGTAAAGTCCACTAAGCCTTCAATGATTAATCACTGAACGAGGGTTACCGCGACGTACTGCACGTAAATGGCGAAGGTATCCATTACTGTTCGATGACACTATTGGTAAACACATTGAAACAGTGTCGTATCGTCCAGAGATCGTGATGCCAAAACTGTCGGTAGTACATATCGATACCAAAGACGTTATCGGCATCTGGATGCTATCCGCAACGACCAGTGGGAGACCCTTCAAAAGGCCACGCCTTCCTCTCAGCATACCTCCGCCGTCACGCTGAGTTCAATATTGTATCGAGCGTGTAAGCTCTCTGCTGCAGTTCGAGACCTCAGCAACAGTAGTCAATTTCGTCGTGCAGGACAGTGACAGTTAAGCTTCTTATTAAACTCGCTTTCGTAAATGCTGCAGTTTTTCATCTCTGCATCAAGTGATGGGTCCACGGTCAATAGCAATCGTAAATTATCGCGTACTCCTGTGGCAAAGAAGTGCGTCAATGCTAACTAAATCTTTTATACATTAACGTAATAAAGTGAAGTAATAACTCATGTGTTCTAGTTTGATGAGCCTTCTCCCAGACCAGTGAAAGTGAAAGAACCCATAGTTAACGCTGGACGAAAGCAGTTTTGTCGGGTCACTAAAACAGTAAAAACGTAAAACATACAGGAGTAAAGGACGCTGTGATTGAAGGTGAAATGGTCACATCACGTTCACTGTAGGAACAGCAGATGCCAAGCTGAGATTCATAGCAGGACCTTAAGGAAATGTAATTCATACAGGAAAGAAGTGTCTTACACAGTGCTTATTCCACTGATGCCTGAGTACTGTTTATCAATCTGGGACCATTAGCAGGTAGGACTGACAGAAGTGATAGAGAAGTTCCGACTAAGAGTAGCACGTTTCGTCACGGGTCTCTTAGTAAGCAGAAGAATGTTTCAGAGATGCTAAACATTCTTCAGTGGCAGACGCTACAAGAGAAGCGTTGTTTATCATGTACAAGATTGGTCTTTCTCCCCACACACCATTCATGAATGAAAAAGAGAAGGGGGATAAGATAGCGTGGCCAACAGTACCCTCCGCCACACACCCTATGGTGGCCTGCGGAGCATTAGATGTAAATGTACACTAATGTTCAAAAAAAAAAAAAAAAACCAGAACACCTCGAAAGACTAGAGACGTTCATATTCACGGGACATGTACATTACTATCTTCTGCAGACATTATTAGCATTTCAGTCGCCTCCGTTCAGGGTTTGGCGTCCTGTGGTACTGTCATCCATACTGCATTCCAGTAGTTACAAAGTTCCACCGTGGTGGTTGGCATTGGGTCACAGCACCCGGCGTTTCGCCATAGCCCACACATTTTCAATTTGTGACAAATCTAGTGATCGTGGGTTCCCAGGTTCTATTCCCGGCGGGGTCAGGGATCTTCTCTGCCTCATGATGACTGGGTGTTGTGTGGTGCCCTTAGGTTAGTTAGGTTTAAGTAGTTCTAAGTTCTAGGGGACTGATGACCATAGATGGACTGATCCGACAGTGCTCAGAGCCATTTGAACCATTTTTTCTAGTGATCTTGCGGGCCAGGGCAAAAGGCTGACATCCTGTGACAGCAAGAAGGCACGCATCCGTGCAGCAACATATGGTCGTGCAATGTCTTTTTGAACAATGGAATCTGAGGTGTTGTGCAGAAGGGTATGGACATGTGTCGCAGGATTTCACTCATGTGGGTCACACTGATCACAGTGCCCTGGACATGTACCAACTGTGGTTTGTGCTTGTACCCAACAGCACCCCACGCCATAAGGCTTGAGTTGATGCTTCATGTCTTGTGCTAATGCAGTCACTCTAATCCAGCTCCCCCTTCCTGCAGCGAACCAAAATGCAGTCATCATTTTCGACAAACAGATCTTGGATTCATCCAAAACCACTGTCTGATCCCATTCCTGTCACCACTGACGTCGTTCACGACACCACTGCCGTCACATCCGTGTAAGGTAGGCGGAAAAGTGGACGATCCACATGTAGCCCATGCCACACTAAACGTCGCCGGCCGCTGTGGCCGAACGGTTCTAGGCGCTTCAGTCCGGAACCGCACTGGTGCCACGGTCGCAGGTTCGAATCCCGCCTCGGGCATGGATGTGTGAGCTGTCCTTCGGTTAGTTAGGTTTAAGTAGTTCTAAGTCTAGGGGACTGATGACCTCAGATGGTAATAGGGTACGATGTGTCACACTGTTCCACTGTTGCGCCAGTGCCGAAGAGGTCACAGATCTGTCCTACAATGCCATCCTGATGAGGTGCCGATCTTCTTGGAGGGAGGAGGGGGGGGGGTCTGGGTGGTGGGAGCTGACTCATCTCTTCGTGTTCTATGTCCTTCCGTGAACCATTCCGCACACATCCGACGCACTGCCGAAACACTTCGTCCCACACGAGCAGAAATTTCCCAAATGGATGCATCACATTCTCTCATGCCAATAATCTACCCTCTTTCAAAGTCACTGATTTGACGTTTCGGTTCGCGCATACGTCTGCGAGACATGCAGCACGTTTGCTCAAGTCACACTGATCCATTACCTTCTGTTTATGGCGACAACGACAGCTGCAGGCACATTTCACTAGTAGGTGGTGCTGCGCCGCTATATCATTGTTGACCACGAACCCATGGGCCGACACGGTTCAAATGCTAACCATTTCTGCAGAAAATAATAACGTGCATATCCTGTGAATATGAACGTTCTTTCTCAATTCGTCCGAGGTTTCTGTGTTTTCTGACTATGAGTGTAGATGTAGGTGGACGCTCCTTGGTAATCGTCAGTCACACCCGTCTCCAATTTTAAGATTACAGCTGTCTACAATGGTAATAAAAAAGTTGGTTGTTTTGAGAAATTGTGTGGTAAAGTTTGAATAAAACTTCTTAAAGAACATAGTTAAAGTACAGTAACCGTATCTTTTTATTCAGATAGGTCATTGCTTTCAAATATTTCTAGAATAACGATGTACACTCCTGGAAATTGAAATAAGAACACCGTGAATTCATTGTCCCAGGAAGGGGAAACTTTATTGACACATTCCTGGGGTTAGATACATCACATGATCACACTGACAGAACCACAGGCACATAGACACAGGCAACAGAGCATGCACAATGTCGGCACTAGTACAGTGTATATCCATCTTTCGCAGCAATGCAGGCTGCTATTCTCCCATGGAGACGATCGTAGAGATGCTGGATGTAGTCCTGTGGAACGGCTTGCCATGCCATTTCCACCTGGCGCCTCAGTTGGACCAGCGTTCGTGCTGGACGTGCAGACCGCGTGAGACGACGCTTCATCCAGTCCCAAACATGCTCGATGGGGGACAGATCCGGAGATCTTGCTGGCCAGGGTAGTTGACTTACACCTTCTAGAGCACGTTGGGTGGCACGGGATACATGCGGACGTGCATTGTCCTGTTGGAACAGCAAGTTCCCCTGCCGGTCTAGGAATGGTAGAACGACGGGTTCGATGACGGTTTGGATGTACCGTGCACTATTCAGTGTCCCCTCGACGATCACCAGTGGTGTACGGCCAGTGTAGGAGATCGCTCCCCACACCATGATGCCGAGTGTTGGCCCTGTGTGCCGCGGTCGTATGCAGTCCTGATTGTGGCGCTCACCTGCACGGCGCCAAACACGCATACGACCATCATTGGCACCAAGGCAGAAGCGACTCTCATCGCTGAAGACGACACGTCTCCATTCGTCCCTCCATTCACGCCTGTCGCGACACCAATGGAGGCGGGCTGCACGATGTTGGGGCGTGAGCGGAAGACGGCCTAACGGTGTGCGGGACCGTAGCCCAGCTTCATGGAGACGGTTGCGAATGGTCCTCGCTGATACCCCAGGAGCAACAGTGTCCCTAATTTGCTGGGAAGTGGCGGTGCGGTCCCCTACGGCACTGCGTAGGATCCTACGGTCTTGGCGTGCATCCGTGCGTCGCTGCGGTCCGGTCCCAGGTCGACGGGCACGTGCACCTTCCGCCGACCACTAGCGACAACATCGATGTACTGTGGAGACCTCACGCCCCACGTGTTGAGCAATTCGGCGGTACGTCCACCCGGCCTCCCGCATGCCCACTATACGCCCTCGCTCAAAGTCCGTCAACTGCACATACGGTTCACGTCCACGCTGTCGCGGCATGCTACCAGTGTTAAAGACTGCGATGGAGCTCCGTATGCCACGGCAAACTGGCTGACACTGACGGCGGCGGTGCACAAATGCTGCGCAGCTAGCGCCATTCGACGGCCAACACCGCGGTTCCTGGTGTGTCCGCTGTGCCGTGCGTGTGATCATTGCTTGTACAGCCTTCTCGCAGTGTCCGGAGCAAGTATGGTGGGTCTGACACACCGGTGTCAATGTGTTCTTTTTTCCATTTCCAGGAGTGTATTTTTGAAACAGTACATTCTGTTCAAATTTTTATTATACCTATCTGACACTGTCAGAGTGGAGATGGCGACCTGTGAGCTTGAATGTCGCATATTTTGTTAAATACCCTTATTTGGCCAAGATCTCAATACAAAGAGCACTGATTACTGGTTTCAGCTGCCTAAACGGTAATCTTCAGATAAGAATCCAAACAAGCAGTGTCTAAATCGAGGTAAAGAGTAACACACTTTATCACTACAGTGTGAACGCCCTTAAGGAAACTTCACTTATGCTCTTACAATACACATGTTTCAATCATAGTACAATTGTCGTTGCCATACGTGTGATAAGATATAGTCATCCTGTCTGACCACAGTGTCGGTCAAAGTTAACTGGATCAAAATAGTAGCTTTACTGGCTGGTACTGTGTACATGCAGGCCGGAGTGGCCGAGCGGTTCTAGGCGCTACAGTCTGGAACCGCGCGACTGCTACGGTCGCAGGTTCGAATCCTGCCTCGGGCATGGATGTGTGTGATGTCCTTAGGTTAGTTAGGTTTAAGTAGTTCGAAGTTCTAGGGGACTGATGACCACAGCAGTTAAGTCCCATAGTGCTCAGAGCCATTTGAACCATTTTTACTGTGTACATACACTGAGGGTCACATCATTGCACAACATATTCATCATGCCCAACCACAGTGTCAGTGAATATGCCTGTGAGCACCTGTAAACAGTAGGAATCAATCTAGCTGCTGATTTGATCTGGTTCTTTTTCACTGACATTTTGGTTGGGCAGCATGACTTTTCCCAACTCATCTACGGCAACGACGTCTGTACAGTGTTTTGCATATGCATGTTGTAAATGCGCTGGCGTAAGCTTGCGCCAGCACACCGTCGGCAAAGATGAAGCGAAGATCGATTAGTAGGCGCTGGTTCAAGCGCGCCAATCACGAGAGAGCCCAGAGACACACTGAGAATCAACACGCCGCCAACGCCCTCTCGACAGCAAGTATTTAGGCCGCCGCCACTGACCAGAGAGCCTGTTTCACTCACTCTTTCAGTTTATCATTCAACGGCAGAGTGGGCTCAGTTCACGTAGATGCAGAGTTGCCATTTGTCGTTGCATTGTGGAACTATGAACAAATATGAATAATGATGGATTTTCCATATGACAGTACATAGCAACCAGATTAGTGACTATATCGGGACTTGTACTCTTGAAGAAGTATGAATAAATTTTGTAGTAGCAAGATACCGATATTGTCTGCAGGAGGACTATTACTGATGAGCTTGTACCACGACGCATGGGCTCTATTCAAGTTAAATATCCAGTACCAGTAAATAAAGAACCGTGTCAATCCACGTATGCATTTGTATTGTAGAAGGATGATACCGGCCACTCATAACAACACCTCTCCCTTGCTTCCTTGTAGTACAATATAGTAAATACCGCTGTAACATTTCCTTATGGAAGTTAGCACAAAACGACGAAGCAGATTAAAATTATAATCTTGATTTAGACGTCACATGTTTGTATTCTGATTTGCAAATGAGTGTTTAAGCGGCTAACTATTAATCAGGGTTCTCTACAGAGGGTAAGGCACAATCTGGATACCTAGTAAGGGTGTCCTAGGGGTAGGGTCTGCTGAGAAATAACTGTTCCGAGAAAATTCGATACGTTGCGTTGTTTCCGAGTTAATTAGCGTTGAAGTTCGTCGATTAGACCGTTGCACGTGCAAATTCAAGTGACCCGAAAGAGTTGGTGTCGCCTAAACATGGGACGGTAGCAATGATCTAATCCGAGCCAAAGTCTGAACATTCACATGTACTATCATCTACTCGACGAATACAAGTGACACTAATATCCTGTCTCGACGGCCGCTTAAAATGGCACTCGAAATTGCCTGATTCGCTAACTTCAATGCTAATTAACTCAGAAACAGCCCAAAGTATAGAGTTTTTTTTTTTCTGAACGACTCTTTCTCAAAACAATCTACCCTGCAACATCCTTATAAGCTTTTCAGATTGTTTCTGACCGCTCTGTGTACTGCAATCTTGGCCAAATTAAGGGTTTTAGCAAAATCTACTTTTACAATAGTCGAAATTTCATTAGTAAAAATACGTCAATGGGTACTTAACATTGTTTACTTGCAAAATGAGGGCACTTAACATGGGTTAGCATTTACTTACCACTGCTTACTTGCTGTGTGAGTTAACGGAACATTCCTGCGAAATCTCTCAAAAATAGAGAAAAGTGTCCTCATTGCTTCGGATTCTGATACCAGGATTTGCACTGCCAATTTTCACAGTAATAAAAGATTGCAACCTCTAAAATTATTTATGATTCAGCAAAATATAAATTTAATTTTATTGTCACCTACTACAGCACGGAACCAGTGTTAAGGTCGGCCATTAACATTTCATCCATCTCACTCTTGGGTAAATTCACCTAAATAGTGGTAAGGGACACACTCAACATTGTTTACTTGCATACATAATGATTCACATGTACCATATTAGCATTGGGTATTTACGTTAAGGGACATATTCAAGATCTTCAACTGAGTCGTAGCTATCCACATCACCGTCGCGTTTGTACAAAGGTCCCTGAAAAGAATTCTACTGCCACGAAAACGTCACACGTTACTACTAATGGCAGCCACGTTTTTTTGCACCTACCACTGTTTACAAATCTGAAAGTAGATACAGAGTTGCCATTTCTCGGTGTATTGTGGAACTATGAACAAATATTAATAATGCTGGATTAAAATACGTTATCTTAGTGCTTAAGGTATCTTCCTTAATTTGAAGTAAATACTTTATCTCATAACTAGCTAATTTCACTCCTTTGGGTGTTGCCTAGTGACGTCACACCAAAAATGTTTGTCATGATTCTAACATGTTATGACTCACAAAAGCAGCTTGGAGAAACCAACATATGATGGGCGTCCGTTATAAAAGTTCAGCGAAACCATAGCATCATAACTACAACCGTCAAAGATATGTAGGTCATACATAAAATGAAAAAAATTACCTGTGTGCTGCTTTTCTTTTTACATGTCAGCATAAATAACACATTAAGCTACTCTGGTGAGTCTACACATTATTACCCGCTTAATAGCCTCTTTATCTACATATGTAACGCATTACAGTAGCGATAGAGTATAACGTTGATTCGCCAAGTTCTTGACACGTTTCTGGATGTAGGCGGCACTAAACGTAGACGTACAATTCATGTGATTCCCATAAATTGCTGGCAGGTTGTTATGTTTCACGCGGAGATGACGGTCGATAGCATTCAAGATATGTTCCAGACCAAGATGATTTGGTGGCCAGAACATCAACTTGAGTTCACAATCACGCACCTCGAACCACTGTAGCACGATTGTGGTCTTCTGACAAGGACAGTTATCCTGCAGGAAGACATCAACGCCGCTGTGAAAGACATCAAGCATTATAAAACGCAGGTGGTTCACATTAATGTTGACGTAGTCCTCACCTTCCATGGTGCCTTCGATTACTAACACGGCTCCTATGGAAGTCCATGTAATCGTCCCCCACTACATAGTATTGTCCCCATTGGGTTCGCGTCCGTGGCGCGGTGCATGTTCCGAGCAGCCGATGGCCTATCTGACGGCAGAAGTGTGGTTAATTCGATGAGGCCACACACTTGCACTGATCGAGAGCCCGGGTTCAATGATTCTGTGTGCACTGCAGTCATAACTTACGCTTTGGACTCTTTTCTTTCAGGTACAGAGACCCTTACCTCAAATTAATACATTTATCCCTCTCCATCATCCCAGAAAGTTTGTAACATCATCACGGAATCACCCTGTAAAGTATGTGATCAGAAGTATCCGGATACCTGGCTGAAATGACTTACAAGTTCGTGGCGCCCTCCATCGGTAAGGCTGGAATTCAATATGGAGTTGCCCCACCCTCAGCCTTGAAAACAGTTTCCACTCTCGCAGGCATACGTTCAATCAGGTGCTGGAAGGTTTCTCGGGGAATGGCAGCACATTTTTCACTGAGTGATGCACTCAGGACAGGTATCGATACCGGTCGGTGAGGCCTGGCACAAAGTCGGCTTTTCAAAACATCCCAAAGGTGTTCTGCAGGATTCAAATCAGGACTTCGTTCAGGCCAGTCCATTACAGAGATGATATTGTCGTGTAACCACTCCGCCACAGGCCGTGCATTATGAACACTAGCGCGATCGAGTTGGAAGATGCAATCGCCATCCCCGGATTGCTCTTCAACAGTGGGAAGTAATAAGGTGCTTAAAACATTAAGGCGTTCAGGCACCCTCCATGAAAAGAAACGTTCACACCCTAACACCACGGCCTACGAATTTTACTTTTGGCACTATACATGCTGGCAGATGACGTTCACCGCGCATGCGACATACCTACAACCTGCCATCGGATCGCCACATTTTGCACCGTGATTCGTCACTCCACACAACGTTTTTCCACTGTACAATCGTCCAGTGTTTACGCTCCTTACACCAAGCGAGACGTCGTTTGGCATTTACCGGCGTGGTGTGTGGCGTACGAGCAGCCGCTCGAGCATGAAATCCAAATTTTCTCACCTCCCGCCTAACTGTCATTGTACTTGCAGTGGATCCTGATACAGTTTGTAATTCCTGTGTGATGGTCTGTATAGATGTCTCCCTATTACACACTACGACACTCTTCAACTGTCGGCTCTCTCTGTCAGCCAACAGACGAGATCGGCCTGTACGCTTTTGTGCTGCACGTGCCCCTTCACGTTTTCACGTCACTATCACATCGGAAACAGTGGACCTAGGGACGTTTAGGGGTGTGGAAATCTCGCGTACAGACGTATGACACAAGTGACACTCATTATAATCACCAGACCACGTTCGAAGTTGGTGAGTTCCGCGGAGAGCCCCATTCGTCCCTCTCACGATGTCTCATGACTACTGAGATCGCTGATACGCAGTAGGTGGCAGCACAATGCACTTAATATGAAAAACGTAAGTTCCCCCCCCCCCCCCCCCCCATGAACCATGGACCTTGCCGTTGGTCGGGAGGCTTGCGTGCCTCAGCGATACAGACAGCCGTACCGTAGGTGCAACCACAACGGAGGGGTATCTGTTGAGAGGCCAGACAAACGTGTGGTTCCTGAAGACGGGCAGCAGCCTTTTAAGGGCAACAGTCTGCATGATTGACTGATCTGGCCTTGTAACAATAACCAAAACGACCTTGCTGTGCTGGTACTGCGAACGGCTGAAAGCAAGGGGAAACTACAGCCGTAATTTTTCCCGAGGGCATGCAGCTTTACTGTATGATTACATGATGATGGCGTCCTCTTGGGTAAAATATTCCGGAGGTAAAATAGTCCCCCATTCGGATCTCCGGGCGGGGACTACTCAAGAGGACGTCGTTATCAGGAAAAAGAAAACTGGCGTTCTACGGATCGGAGCGTGGAATGTCAGAGCCCTTAATCGGGCAGGTAGGTTAGAAAATTTAAAAAGGGAATGGATAGGTTGAAGTTAGATATAGTGGGAATTAGTGACGTTCGGTGGCAGGAGGAACAAGACTTCTGGTCAGCTGACTACAGGGTTATAAACACAAAATCAAATAGGGGTAATGCAGGAGTAGGTTTAATAATGAATAGGAAAATAGGAATGCGGGTAAGCTACTACAAACAGCATAGTGAACGCATTATTGTGGCCAAGATAGATACGAAGCCCACACCTACTACAGTAGTACAAGTTTATATGCCAACTAGCACTGCAGATGACGAAGAAATTGAAGAAATGTATGATGAAATAAAAGAAATTATTCAGATTGTAAAGGGAGACGAAAATTTAATAGTCATGGTTGAGTGGAATTCGAGTGTAGGAAAAGGGAGAGAAGGAAACATAGTAGGTGAATATGGATTGGGGCTAAGAAACGAAAGAGGAAACCGCCTGGTAGAATTTTGCACAGAGCACAACATAATTATAGCTAACACTTGGTTTAAGAATCATGAAAGAAGGTTGTATACATGGAAGAACCCTGGAGATACTAAAAGGTATCAGATAGATTATATAATGGTAAGACAGAGATTTAGGAACCAGGTTTTAAATTGTAAGACATTTCCAGGGGCAGATGTGGACTCTGACCACAATCTATTGGTTATGACCTGTAGATTAAAAATGAAGAAACTGCAAAAAGGTGGGAATTTAAGGACCTGGATAAACTGAAAGAACCAGAGGTTGTACAGAGTTTCAGGGAGAGCATAAGGGAACAATTGACAGGAATGGGGGAAAGAAATACAGTAGAAGAAGAGTCGGTAGGTTTGAGGGATAAAGTAGCGAAGGCAGCAGAGGATAAAGTAGGTAAAAAGACGAGGGCTAGTAGAAATCCTTGGGTAACAGAAGAAATATTGAATTTAATTGATGAAAGGAGAAAATATAAAAATGCAGTAAATGAAGCAGGCAAAAGGAATACAAACGTCTCAAAAATGAGATCGACAGGAAGTGCAAAATGGCTAAGCAGGGATGGCTAGAGGACAAATGTAAGGATGTAGAGGCCTATCTCACTAGGGGTAAGATAGATACTGCCTACAGGAAAATTAAAGAGACCTTTGGAGATAAGAGAACGACATGTATGAATATCAAGAGCTCAGATGGAAACCGAGTTCTAAGCAAAGAAGGGAAAGCAGAAAGGTGGAAGGAGTATATAGAGGGTCTATACAAGGGCGATGTACTTGAGGACAATATTATGGAAATGGAAGAGGATGTAGATGAAGATGAAATGGGAGATATGATACTGCGTGAAGAGTTTGACAGAGCACTGAAAGACCTGAGTCGAAACAAGGCCCCCGGAGTAGACAATATTCCATTGGAACTACTGACGGCCTTGGGAGAGCCAGTCCTGACAAAACTCTACCATCTGATGAGCAAGATGTATGAAACAGGCGAAATTCCCTCAGACTTCAAGAAGAATATAATAATTCCAATCCCAAAGAAAGCAGGTGTTGACAGATGTAAAAATTACCGAACTATCAGTTTAATAAGTCACAGCTGCAAAATACTTACGCGAATTCTTTACAGACGAATGGAAAAACTGGTAGAAGCCGACATCGGGGAAGATCAGTTTGGATTCCGTAGAAATATTGGAACATGTGAGGCAATACTGACCTTACGACTTATCTCAGAAGAAAGATTAAAGAAAGGCAAAGGCATTTGTAGACTTAGAGAAAGCTTTTGACAATGTTGACTGGAATACTCTCTTTCAAATTCTAAAGGTGGCAGGGGTAAAATACAGGGAGCCAAAGGCTATTTACAATTTGTACAGAAACCAGATGGCAGTTATAAGAGTCGAGGGACATGAAAGGGAAGCAGTGGTTGGGAAGGAAGTAAGACAGGGTTGTAGCCTCTCCCCGATGTTGTTCAATCTGTATATTGAGCAAGCAGTAAAGGAAACGAAAGAAAAATTCGGAGTAGGTATTAAAATTCATGGAGAAGAAATAAAAACTTTGAGGTTCGCCGATGACATTGTAAATCTGTCAGAAACAGCAAAGGACTTGGAAGAGCAGTTGAATGCAATGGACAGTGTCTTGAAAGGAGGATATAAGATGAACATCAACAAAAGCAAAACAAGGATAATGGAATGTAGTCGAATTAAGTCGGGTGATGCTGAGGGAATTAGATTAGGAAATGAGACACTTAAAGTAGTAAGGGAGTTTTGCTATTTGGGGAGCAAAATAACTGATGATGGTCGAAGTAGAGAGGATATAAAATGTAGACTGGCAATGGTAAGGAAAGCGTTTCTGAAGAAGAGAAATTTGTTAACATCGAGTATAGATTTAAGTGTCAGGAAGTCATTTCTGGAAGTATTTGTATGGAGATGGAAGTGAAACATGGACGATAAATAGTTTGGACAAGAAGAGAATAGAATCTTTCGAAATGTGGTGATACAGAAGAATGCTGAAGATTAGATGGGTAGATCACATAACTAATGAGGAAGTATTAAATAGGACTGGGGAGGAGAGAAGTTTGTGGCACAACTTGACCAGAAGAAGGGATAGGTTGGTAGGACATGTTCTGAGGCATCAAGGGATCACCAATTTAGTAATGGAGGGCAGCGTGGAGGGTAAAAATCGTAGAGGGAGACCAAGAGATGAATACACTAAGCAGATTCAGAAGGATGTAGGTTGCAGTAGGTACTGGGAGATGAAAAAGCTTGCACAGGATAGAGTAGCATGGAGAGCTGCATCAAACCAGTCTCAGGACTGAAGACCACAACAACAACAACATGTTTTTGGCGGTGTCCGGATACTTTTGACTCAAATAGCGCTGAGCCCTATGGGACTTAACAGCTGAGGTCATCAGTCCCCTAAAACTTAGAACTACTTAAACCTAGCTAACCTAAGAACATCACACACATCAATTCCCGAGGCAGCATTCGAACCTGGGAACGTATAGGTCGCGCGGTTCCAGACTGTAGCGCCTAGAATCGCTCGGCCACACCGGCCGGCTGCTAGAGTGAACCTCACTCAAGTTTCAGGGCTCGCTTCGATGGCTGCGGCGCGAATCACAAACCAGTTCTATCTATATCATCAGCTGGCTAGGATAGTATGGAGCAGCAGGGAGAGTAGCAATGGTGCAGGGTAAGCACTGGTAAGACTCAGTGGGACTGTTTTCGCCATCTCCGGGCCATGCGAGCTGCGAGAAGCGAGGAGGCAGCGTACTCTTACCCTAAGCATTGCAATCACCATGCATCACCATTTATGAAATCTCCCTGTCCTGCATGACTACTTTTCACTCGTACTTTAACCACGAATCTACCTCTAAATTGGAACATTTGAGGTTAGGCTTTACCGTGACTGATACTGGCATCGAATCAACAACAAGTTTACTGTTACCATTCACTGTTTATTTATCTCCACGACACATTTCGAAGATTTAAACCTCCATCTTCAGGTGGATTTATATTAGTTAGTATGACGTGTGTGTGTTGTGTTACGATTTTTGGAGGAACTTGTTGCACTATCTAGTGGAAAAACAAAATACTGTTTCAGAACTTAGTCTTGGAGGTTGTTTGACTAAAATCTAAACGTATATCTAACGTTAAAAATAAAATAATTATCCACCATTTGCTTATCTCTGAATGGCTGTTGCAAAATGTTTCTCACATGAGCTCTCTTCTTCTGTTCGCACCGAAACAGACGCGATTTATTCTTGCTGCCATAGTCGTTCGACCTGAACGTTTAGGTTGTCATTCCGTGCGAAGCATTGGATTTGATTGAGTGAGGAGGTATCTTCCCTGACACAGTCCAACCAAATGATTTGTTCTCTTGGACTGGGTGGTTCCGTCTGCTTAGCTGACTAGGTTTCAATATATTAAAAAACATCGAAGCTCCTAGCAGAAGATCCGTCTCACCAGGTTCATTGAATGAAGGATATCCAAACTGTATGTGCTTAAGAAGCAGCCAGGAGGAGATTTCAAGAGATGCTGTTGGGAATGGCCCAGTAGTGTGTGGTAGTAATGCGCAGACAGTATTTGTGCGGTAGTAAGAAACTTTTAAAGGAATGTACACCCCACGAACTTGCGAAGCTTCTATAGTTTTAACACCGCTGATGACACTTATTGGTATCGGATGACAGCTGAGCTGTAGCCCCATCCGAGCGCCTAAGCTAATAAATGGCTCTGAGCACTATGGGACTTAACTTCTGAGGTCATCAGTCCCCTAGAACTTAGAACTACTTAAACCTAACTAACCTAAGGACAGCACACACATCCATGCCCGAGGCAGATTCGAACCTGCCACCGTAGCGGTCGTGCGGTTCCAGACTGAAGCGCCTACACTCCTGGAAATTGAAATAAGAACACCGTGAATTCATTGTCCCAGGAAGGGGAAACTTTATTAACACATTCCTGGGGTCAGATACATCACATGATCACACTGACAGAACCACAGGCACATAGACACAGGCAACAGAGCATGCACAATGTCGGCACTAGTACAGTGTATATCCACCTTTCGCAGCAATGCAGGCTGCTATTCTCCCATGGAGACGATCGTAGAGATGCTGGATGTAGTCCTGTGGAACGGCTTGCCATGCCATTTCCACCTGGCGCCTCAGTTGGACCAGCGTTCGTGCTGGACGTGCAGACCGCGTGAGACGCCGCTTCATCCAGTCCCAAACATGCTCAATGGGGGACAGATCCGGAGATCTTGCTGGCCAGGGTAGTTGACTTACACCTTCTAGAGCACGTTGGGTGGCACGGGATACATGCGGACGTGCATTGTCCTGTTGGAACAGCAAGTTCCCTTGCCGGTCTAGGAATGGTAGAACGATGGGTTCGATGACGGTTTGGATGTACCGTGCACTATTCAGTGTCCCCTCGACGATCACCAGTGGTGTACGGCCAGTGTAGGAGATCGCTCCCCACACCATGATGCCGGGTGTTGGCCCTGTGTGCCTCGGTCGTATGCAGTCCTGATTGTGGCGCTCACCTGCACGGCGCCAAACACGCATACGACCATCATTGGCACCAAGGCAGAAGCGACTCTCATCGCTGAAGACGACACGTCTCCATTCGTCCCTCCATTCACGCCTGTCGCGACACCACTGGAGGCGGGCTGCACGATGTTGGGGCGTGAGCGGAAGACGGCCTAACGGTGTGCGGGACCGTAGCCCAGCTTCATGGAGACGGTTGCGAATGGTCCTCGCCGATACCCCAGGAGCAACAGTGTCCCTAATTTGCTGGGAAGTGGCGGTGCGGTCCCCTACGGCACTGCGTCGGATCCTACGGTCTTGGCGTGCATCCGTGCGTCGCTGCGGTCCGGTCCCAGGTCGACTGGCACGTGCACCTTCCGCCGACCACTGGCGACAACATCGATGTACTGTGGAGACCTCACGCCCCACGTGTTGAGCAATTCGGCGGTACGTCCACCCGGCCTCCCGCATGCCCACTATACGTCCTCGCTCAAAGTCCGTCAACTGCACATACGGTTCACGTCTACGCTGTCGCGGCATGCTACCAGTGTTAAAGACTGCGATGGAGCTCCGCATGCCACGGCAAACTGGCTGACACTGACGGCGGCGGTGCACAAATGCTGCGCAGCTAGCGCCATTCGACGGCCAACACCGCGGTTCCTGGTGTGTCCGCTGTGCCGTGCGTGTGATCATTGCTTGTACAGCCCTCTCGCAGTGTCCGGAGCAAGTATGGTGGGTCTGACGCACCGGTGTCAATGTGTTCTTTTTTCCATTTCCAGGAGTGTAGAACCGATCGGCCACAACGGTCGGTACCTAAGCTAATACACACGAAATTAATTTGTAAGGCACAGTCAACAAGTGCTCTGCATTGGTACATCTTCCCATTCTTGTCGGCGTTATTTAAAAGGAAAGTTGATAATAGTACTTCTGCATGTTGGAGGTTTCGTTGAACTACGCAGTATGTTTGCTGTTGCTTTGTACCCGTTTCATGTTTTCTCTCATCACTGCAAATGGCTTGTTCCTTGTGCAGAAGTGTATTGAAGTACTTGTCACAAATGCGGCAGCTGCCAGCACGGCATTCTTTCTGGCTATGATTCGTGCCCAGGCAGTTGAAACAAAGCTTTAGCGTATTCACAAAGTCATCTCTGCTTGTAATATCGTTCTATCTGAACTTAAGCTACCTAGTTGCTTTGTGCGTTGAGTCACAGAATTCACAGTCGGCAGGAGCAGCGAGAAATGTTCGCCGAGAACCGTAATTTTGTCTTCGTAGCCGGCTGCTAGGACTGACGCACCGTTTCCTGTGAATTAATTAACTCTGATGTCTTTCAGCTAGTTTCCAGAAATGTCACCAGACTTCGCAGAAAAGGAAATCTTGTGTCAACTACTTTAGGTTCATAGTGTTTCCACATACTCACACTAATGCGTTCCAGCAAGTTTTGCGATACTATTACCTCGTGCAATACAATGCCAACCTGCCTGACCTCAACTGCGTTCAGATTTTTCATTAATTCGTTGATTAATGTCCGTAAGTCCCTGGCTGATGTAGTTTTGACATTTGGACGGATTCAAATATTCTCTTGTATGCAAATCAACGGTTAATTTAGGACCGTTATACTTTTAAAAAATCAGGTCTCCAGCTATGTTTAAGTTATTTTCTGTAACAGGTACGTTTCCAACCAGATTACGAACACGCATTTAGCTTATTGCTAATAATAAAACAAAGTGTTTATTTAAAATAAAAAACAGCATATGAAGCAAAGTCACTTCTTTTAAGAAATTTTTAGGTGTGATACATTCACTTCTTTCATTAAGAGAGATACACCGTCAGAGACATTTCGCTAACAGCTATATTTTTGTCGTTTCACGGCCGGCCTAAGTTGGTCAGGAAGCTCTCTTTTAGCTCTCTGTGAGGTGATTGCGACTAGTAAATTCAGGAATTCTAATTTTGCTTTATAATGTATTGTCTCACAGACAGGAGTGCCCCGAAACTGTTGTCTCCATTCTATAGTCAAGGACTCGATAACTGAACGTAGTCAGTTGTACGGCAGTTTATTTATTTATTTATTTATTTATTGTTCCGTGGGACCACATTAAGGAGAAGTCTCCATGGTCATGGAACGAGTCAATACATGAAATTATAACACGATTGTAGAAACAGATAAAATGAAATATAAGAAACATATTCACTTGTAGAGTGTAGAAACAGATAAAATGAAATATAAGAATAATATTCAGCTGACACGTCGTTAGTTTAAATAAAGAAAATCAAGAATGTAACACTGGAATTTGCTTAATTTTTTAGCTCTTCCAGGAGCTCCTCGACAGAATAGAAGGAGTGAGCCATGAGGAAACTCTTCAGTTTAGACTTAAAAGCGTTTGGGCTACTGCTAAGATTTTTGAGTTCTTGTGGTAGCTTATTGAAAATGGATGCAGCAGAATACTGCACCCCTTTCTGCACAAGAGTCAAGGAATTGCATTCCACATGCAGATTTGATTTCTGCCTAGTGTTAACTGAGTGAATTTGCTAACTCTTGCGAATAAGCTAATATTGCTAAGAACAAACGACATTAAAGAAAATATATACTGTGAGGGCAATGTCAAAATTCCCAGACTATTGAATAGGGGTCGACAAGAGGTTTTCGAACTTACACCACACATAGCTCGAACAGCCCGTTTTTGAGCCAAAAATACCCTTTTTGGATCAGAAGAATTACCCCAAAAAATAATACCATATGACATAAGCTATATGAAAATATGCGAAGTAGACTACTTCTCGTGTTGAAATGTCACTTATTTCAGATACTGTTCTAATGGTAAATAAAGCGGCATTTAGTTTCTGAACAAGATCCTGAACATGGGCTTTCCACAACAGCTTACTATCTATCTGTACGCCTAGGAACTTGAACTGTTCCGTCTCGCTTATAACATGCCCATTCTGTCTGATTAAAATATCAGTTCTTGTTGAATTGTGAGTTAGAAACTGCAAAAACTGAGTCTTACTGTGATTTAGCATCAAATTATTTTCCACAAGCCGCGAACTTATTTCATGAACTACATTATTTGATAATGTTTCAACATTACACACAAGATCCTTCACTACCAAGCTGGTGTCATCAGCAAACAGAAATATTTTTGAATCGCCTGTAATACTAGAAGGCATATCATTTATATAAATAAGGAACAGCAGTGGCCCCAGCACCGATCTTTGGGGAATGCCCCATTTAACAGTGCCCCATTGGGACTGAACATCATTACCGCTCTCAATATTGCGGAGAATTACCTTCTGCTTTCTGTTCTTAAAGTAAGAGGCGAACCACAACTGTAAGCTACTCCCCTTACTCCATAATGTTCCAACTTCTGCAGTAATATTTTGTGGTCAACACAGTCAAAAGCCTTCGTTAAATCAAAGAAAACACCTAACGTTCGCAACCTTTTATTTAATCCGTCCAAAACCTCACAGAGAAAAGAGACTATAGCATTTTCAGTTGTTAAGCCATTTCTAAAACCAAACTGTACATTTGACAGCAAATTATGTGAATTTAAATGCTGCAGTAACCTTGTATATACAATCCTCTCGATAACTTTAGCAAACACCGATGGCATAGAAATAGGTCTATAATTATCAACATTATCCCTGTCTCCCTTTTTATAAAGTGGCTTCACTACCGAGTACTTTAATCGGTCAGGAAACCGACCACTCCTAAAGGAAAAGTTACAGATATGGCTAAGTACTGGGCTAACATACGTGGAACAATACTTCAGTATTCTGCTAGATACCCCGTCATATCCATGAGAGTTCTTGGTCTTTAGTGACTTAATTATTAACTCAATCTCCCTCTTGTCAGTATCATGGAGGAGCATTTCAGGTAACAGTCTCGGAACACTTTTTCTAAGAGCGCTATATGATTCCCTGTTGGGACTAGGTTTCTATTTAGTTCACCTGCTATATTCAGAAAGTGATTGTTAAATACTGTACATATATGCGACTTATCAGTAACACGGACATTCCCACTACGCACTGATTCTATATCCTCGACCTGTCTCTGCAGACCAGCCACTTCCTTTACGACTGACCATATGGTTTTAATTTTATCCTGAGACTTAGCTATTCTATCTGCATACCACATACTTTTTGCCTTCCTAATAACTTTTTTAAGCACCTTACAATACTGTTTGTAATGGACGACTGCATTTAGATTGTGACTGTTTCTAACGTTTTGATATAATTTCCAACGTTTTGATATAGGTTGCTCCGTTCTTTTTATATTTTATAAATTATCGGACAATGTTTCAAAATCATGTCAGACAAGCAGTTGGTTGCCTGTAACATTCTGAAAGGCGTAATGTTCTCGCCTTCTTATAGCAGTGGAACCCATCTTTCTTGCATCATCCCGTACACTCTCAAATGATGATGCAGTCATCGCCTCGGTTATCTATCATTTCAGTCACTTTATGTGCGTACTATTCTTCATCCAAAACTTTCATTTTGAGAAGACTCTTGCGGAAATCATAAATTAACATAACAAAGACACCTTTTGAATATCGGTTACTGTTAGCAGTGAAAATTCCTTGGACACCTTGAAGTGGGTTAGACACAGATCTCAGTGTTTTCGCCTGATGTCCACTTATTTTTTACTCTCTTGAGGCACAGGAAGTGCACTTTGCAGACTAGTCAACTGTGAGTAATCTGTCCACCAGTGGACTGATGTATGACCTTAACCACAGGACGAAGTGCAGCTACGTTTTCCTGTGCGAAGAATTTATGGTAAAACTACACTACATAGACAACGCTATGATGCACATAACATGCAGAGCTGACGTTCACAGGGGCGTTGAGTAGTCTGCGACTATCTAGTTCCTTCATATATGGCGCAGTGGTTAGCACACTGGACTCGCATTCGGGAGGACGACGGTTCAATCCCGTCTCCGGCCATCCTGCTTTAGGTTTTCCGTGATTTCCCTCAATCGCTTCAGGCAAATGCCGGGATGGTTCCTCTGAAAGGGCACGGCCGGTTTCCTTCCCCATCCTTCCCTCACCCGAGTTTGCACTCCGTCTGTAATGCCCTCGTTGTCGACGGGACGTTAAACACTAATCTCCTCCTGCTCCTCCTTCATATAACATCAGGAATAAGCACTCCGTCCTCAGGCCACAAGTGTCCCATCGGGACTATCCGACCGCCGTGTCATCCTCAGATGAGGATGCGGATAGGCGGGGTCTGTGGTCGGCACACCGCTCTCCCGGTCGTTATGTGACATCTGGAGTGACGGGATAACTTCAATAAAATGACAAAAGATTGCAGTCCACCAGTCAAATAAAATAAGAATACAGCACATGGTAACATCTTACGTCCATAAAATAAAAGAATCAAAATTTATGATTACAGCACTAAATTGTCCTCCTGCACGTATATCGTGTGTCACGATGATGACGACTGCGCGTACTGTCTTCCTACAACGCCTTTTAGTAAAACAAGACCGAAGTTCTCAAGGAACTTTCCATTTCCCACGTACCCACAACTATGTATGTGATGTTTGATTAACTGTAGTATTTGTAATTTTGGACAAAGATTTTCCACTGGAAACACTGTGCAGCCTGACAGTGGGGAAACGTTCTCTGGACTTAAAGCCCCCAGACAGTATGGCGGAACGGTTGTCTCTGGCTCAGAGTTTGCATTTGTATTCTGCAACGAACAATTACGCAGATTTAAGACGGAGATTAGCAGTCGCGTTTAGAGGAAATGGACCTTCTCTGTTAACCGTCACAAGAATAAACAATAAACCTGCCGCTACTGCAAGTGTTTCGCATGCGAAAGGAATGGATAGATCCCGAAATATGCATACCGTTGGTAATAGAGATCGTGTGTTGGAAGACGTTAACTCGTCCCCTGGCAAGCCGAAATCTCAAAGGCAGAGATTCGAACATTTCAAGCCCAGTACTTCACAGAATAATGAATAATCCGAAATTAAAGCCATACCATCCTCGTTTGGTAAATGAATGTAACGTCGAATAAACGTGACGTCGATGATCCGGATGGGCGTTTGGAGGATGCTGACAAATGGTCGGGAATGCTGAAAGGAGGTTCAGGTATGGAAGAACACAGCATTTGGACAAATGAGGCCAAATTTCAAGTTTCGAAAAGTGTTAACAGACTCATATTTGCTTATTGATAGGAACATAACCCTATTGCAAAGATCAGTGTGCGTGACAAAATTCCTGATGACATGGTTTGGGGTGATATCTCGTATGATGGTTTGACTGGCTCATTCTTTCTCGATGTAATGTTACTTGCGAAAGTCGCCTTAAATTGTTTACAGGTGCTAAGTATAATTTGCTGCACAAGCGGACATTAAAGACGCTGTGGTGGAACAAGATGGAGCACCTCCACGTTATGCCTCACCAATGCGAGAGAGGCTGAACGTAACATGCCCCGACCGCTGGATCTGTCGACGTGGGTCTGTGGACTGCCTTGCTCGATCTTCCGATTTGACACCAACTGAGTTTTTAAATGGGCTGCATTAAAGAGTGAAGTGTATCAAAGCCAAAAACGAAATTTGGCCGCAATTGGGAAAGCTATGCTCCACATCATACCAGTAATGGTCTGATCAGCTGCTTGTGACAACGTTTCTCTTCGTTTCCAGGCTTATATCGATTTGGATGGTACGTTGGTGGGCGACGCCATCGCGAATAGGTATTAAAATTCTTGTGGCGAAATGTATGAGAATAATGTGTTTATGTTCAATTTCTGTTGATAGTTTCTTTACTGCAGTCTTTAACACATCACTTCATATTCATACAGGGTGACAATTATTGAATTATATGAAATAAAATCGTCATAACTTCTGAACGGTTTGCGTTAGGACGTTAAAACTGCACGGTTGGCCACGGGGCATGACGGGAATTAGTATGCGCATGCGCAGTCCGCTTTCATTTAGTTGGGTTCGTCAATAAGCAAAACTGGCGCACTTGGGAGATTGAGAAACCTTCACCCTCAACGTATGACTGTGGTGTGCAATGTACAGTCACGGAATAATCGGTGCGATATTCCTTGATGGCACGGTGACTAACGAACAGTACGTGAAGCTTTTTGGAAAATTATTTCATCCCCATTATTCAAAGTGACCCTGATTTCGACGAGATGTAATTCATGCAAGAAGGAGCTCCCCATCGAAGCAGGAAAGTGTTTAATTACCTGGAAGAGCACTTTGGGACTGCATTCTGGCTCTGCGGCGCCCAGAGGCCACTGGAATAGACCTCGATTGGCAGCCACATTATCCCGATCTGTAACATCCGACTCTTTTTTGTGGGGCTATATTAAAGATTAGGTGTACACCAATAACCCGAAAACCATTCCTGAGCTGAAAACAGCCATTCAGGTCATCGACAGCTTCGATGTTCCGACACTTCATCGGGTTATCCAGAATTTCGCTATTCGTCTGCGCCACATCATTGCCAATGATGGCAGGCATATCGAACATGTTGCAATGTAAATCTTAATAACTGTAGTGACGTTTACATGGTGAATAAAGTGAGTGCACGCCGTGATTTATAACTAATGCCGCTTTTTTTTCGGGCAGTTCAATAACTGTCCCGCTGTACTTACAGCCATACTGTGTCAGACTGGTTCCATAGATGCTATAAATTTCTGCCTTCGCCTTTGCGTTCATTTGCAAAACCTGCAACGATTCACCGATACTGAGTACTTTGTGCACTGAGCCCTTTAAACGTGCAGCAAAGTTGGAACGGTTAATGTCATATATCGCCGTGCTGATCTTACTTGCCCCCGTTAGAAAAGTATAGAACTTTGTCAATTGAAACAGTTAATTTGGTTTGTATCTGACTGTGAAAATGGTTCTGATTTACGTGTATATGTGTTGACAGCGGTTGTTCGCTATTATTGTCCCTGTATTGCCAGTACCTGTATTCCTAAAGCAGCGAGTATTTCGTCGTAAACAGTACCTAAATATGAAAGTACCAGCAACTACTTTTTCTTCTGTTCGCGTGTATCACTGGTACAAGTTATTTCTTGTTTGTACTGGGACGTTATTTATTGGATTCCTTTTTAAGTAATTTCCATAGGAAAACAACTGTCTTCAGCCACGATCAGCAACATACTTGCTTGCTATTTAACTTTCTTTTTCTTTTCCACTGGTATACTAACCCATCTATGAACATAGTGTGAAAATATGTTAGTCTATTTACCATTGGATGACATGGTTAACTGTGAATTACTACGCCCATTGTGGTGCGTTTGCGGAAGAAACCCAATGTATGTTCAGGCATTTCATTTGAAATTTTTATACGTAAAAGTGGAGTTTCCAATATTAATTTCATTTTTTGTGTAATCTTTTGAATCATGAATGCATAACTTTATTCTCGGCCATTGTGTTGTCAAATAAAATTAAGACATTGTCGATGCACGTATAATGATAAAGTATTTTCTCCCCTGTTTGAGTAAACCTGTGGCAGACTGGTCTATTGCTCTGCCTTCCTATGAAATTTTCCAAAACGCAAACAGCCCTAAAGCGCGATATAATTTTCCTAAGCTAAGTATCGCTGAAAAAAAAATGGCTGCGTTGCACGTCTCGAGCGTATGCACAATGAGTGAAATTTTGCCGGATCTTGTTATAACTACTAGAAGAAGAAAAGTCCTTGCAGATAAATTATTTTCTACATTGTTACTTTTTTTAGAAGCATTTGCTACCAAGTCCGTCTCAGCATACTCTTCCAGAAACGTAAAACCGAACATGAACACAGATTCCAGAATGAGTTTCCACTCTGTAGCGGAGTGTACGCTGATATGAGAATTCCTGGCAGGTTAACACCTCGTATTGGACCAAGACTCGAACATGGAACCATTTCCTTTTATGGACGAGTGCTCTACCGATTTTTTCCCTTTCTATTTACCTGTTCCTTCATTTTTTTTGGCTTCATCAGTTGTGGCATAATATCTCTCAAATTTAATCAATGAAAACTTCACTCGCGTTTCTTCTTACATAGGCTGGCGAGTCCCCCGACCGAACGCTCCGAGATACCGTGATTTTCCAAGCACAACTCACGAGCCGCCATCACAGTTTTCCTTCCGCCAGTACGTCATCTCCTACCTTCCAAACTTCACAGAAGTTCTTACATCTTGCGGGACTAGCATTCCTGGAAGAAAGGATGTTGTGGAGACATGGCTTAGCCAGTTTCAGGTTTTAATTCAAACCTGATACTGAAAAAACTGCGCTTTTCATCGGTTAATAAATAGTCTGCATACACACACATTTTTCTTAACAGCTTAGAATGCTCGCTCAGATACCATGCACATCGTCACATTTGGACTTAAGAAGTTCACTTTTATGATTTCTCAGCACACCACATCGAACCTCTACGCCCCGGAAGAAGGTTTCATTTCTTAACAAAATATCAAACATTTCCGTAAACGTCATCTATGTTTGATCTTCAAACGTTTCAAATACAGCACAATTTCCTAAAATTCATTATTAGTTATACTTAAGAAAATTTCGTGGAGCTCGAAGACGCTTGACCGGTCGTCGTAAGAGGTGAACATCGACTACTTGTAACCTACGCCTCTTCCGGTACGAAAGCGTGCGAAAGATCTCCTTTCCGACAGGCGAACACCACATTCGCCAGTCAGCTTCCAATTTGGATTCACGTAACCCAGTACTCTCCCTTCTTACACCATTCTCCGTTCTGAAATCAGTTTAGATGAAATTACTTAATAGTACAATCTTAGACAGCACATAAAAACAAATTAACCGTGCTTTTAACAGTCTAATGTACGGAAGTCAGTTTTATGTTTCTACGATACTGAAAATTGGCTGCTTTACAATATGTATTTTCCTCGTTGTATGTGGTTCATATCAAGGCTGCACAACCAGATTCTCACGCTCACTGACTCATAGTTACCCACATTCAGTCAAACAGCAGAAGAAATTGAATAATAATATAAAAAAACTAAAAATTTAGTTTTTAAACAAGAGAAATTTACGTAATCTATATTGTTAAATGAAATGTTGTTTCACTAGGTTTCTGGCGACCAGTTACTAGCTTTAGGTCATTCTCCGATGCGTTTCTAAAGCATATAAAATGCCTGAATGGTGTCTGTAACGGCAAGTTATAAATTTTAGTTTTTTTGGTACTTTTGAACATTTCTGAGACTACTTAAAATAAAAAAATGAAATTCGTACTATAAATAACTGTAGTTATTAGGAAAGTCTCTATAAAATTTCGTATTAGTTGGTATACAGTAAAGGTCTGTATTAATTCCATGATAGGTGTGGGAATCTACCTGGATCTGTGGAGTGGTCACATAAGCCTACGCTAACCACACTCAACCAGCAGAAAACGACATATGTAATATGGGTTCGCAATGTTTGTATTATACAATGTGTGTATAACCGGACATGCTGGAGCCTGGTTCGTGCACCCATGTTGACTACCGTTCGTCGCCGAATTTACATGCCAGTACCACAACTGGACGTTGACTTATTGGTGACAAGTTGCATTTTCAGATGCTCACGTTTTATGCTCCATCGGACAGATCAGCTTTGGCGTGTATGGCATGAAACGTCTAAAAGCAGACACACAAGATGGAGGAGGGATCGTTATGGTCTGGGAATGTTTTCATGCTATTCCTTGGGTGATCTCTCAGTTCTAGAAGGCACTAGGGATCAACACAACTATGCATCTATCCTTGAGGACTATGTCCACCCTGCGTGCAGTTCGTTTCTCCTCGGCAAGATGGACAATGCAACGAGTCACACAGCTCGCAGTTAACATGCATGGGCGAACAGCGCCAGGATGTGTCCACCATATCCCCCTGGCCACCAGACTACCCAGATTTAAACCCATCGTCGGTCGGGGTAATCCAGATATGATCCTCAACTGAGAAACCTAGCGCAGTTGGCCATGGTACTGTAGTCGACATGGCTCCACACCCATGTCGGTACCTTCCAGAATGTCACTGATTCTTCTGGAACGTTAATAAAGACAGCGGCTAAACTGACCGCAAGATCGATTTTTGATAAATGTATTGACTACGCATGCTCAACAAGTAGTTATTAATCTTAGGGTATTTTATGATTTGGTTCTTCACTATTTCATTTTTAACTGAAATAGTACTATATCTGGCGTTCCACAAGGTAGTGTCATAGGCCCTCTGCTGTTCCTGATTTACATAAATGATCTAGGTGATAATCTGAGCAGCCTCCTTAGATTGTTTGCAGATGACGCTCTAATGTACCATCTAGTAAAATCATCAGATGATCAATTCCAAGTACAAAACGGAGAGAATTTCTGTATGGTGCGAAAAGTGTCAATTAGCACTAAACAAAGAAAAGTGCGAGGTCATCCACAAGGGCACTAAAAGAAATCCGATAAATTTTGGGTATACGATAAATCGCACAAACCTACGGGCTGTCAATTCGACCAAATACCTAGAAATTACAATTATGAGCAACTTCAATTGGAAAGACCACATAGATAATATTGTGGGGAAGGCGAAACAAAGACTGCGCTTTGTTGGCAGAACGGTTAGAAGATGCGACAAACCCACTAAAGAGACAGCCTACATTACACTTGTCCGTCCTCTGCCGGAATATTGCTGGGCAGTGTGGGATCCTTACCAGGTAGGATTGACGGAGGACATCGAAAAAGTGCAAAGAAGGGCAGCTCGTTTCGCATTAGCACGCAACAGGACTGAGAGTGTCACTGATATGATACGCGAGTTGGGGTAGCAGTCACCGAAGCAAAGGCAGTTTTCTTTGCGGCGAGATCTGTTTAGGAAATTTCAGTCACCAACTTTCTCTTCCGAACGCGAAAATATTTTGTTGACACCCACCTATGTAGGGAGACATGATATCATAATAAAATAAGAGAAATCAGAGCTATAACGGAATGATTTAGGTGTTCCTTTTTCCCACGCGCCATTCGAGAGTGGAATGGTAGAGAAGTAGTATGAAAATGGTTCGATAAACCCTCTGCCAGTCACTTAAGTGTGAATTGCAGAGTAGCCATGTAGATGTAGCTAACGAAACAGATACATAAATACTGAGAATTGCTGGCAGTATGCTCTCATTTGAGCTATTTGGCATAGTTATGGACCAAAATTCAATGAGAAAGCACAGTAATTGTAATCCAGCTTAAGTTAGCAGGAATGTCACAGAACTTCCTTTTGTTGCTTGTGTAATTGATTTCTGTGTGAGTAATATTTAACGTCAGGCCACACTGGGCCTGTTGAAATGCCCTGAAAAAAGGAATGTCACAGAACTTCCTTTTGTTGTTTGTGTAATTGATTTCTGTGTGAGTAATATTTAACGTCAGGACACACTGGGCCTGTTGAAATGCACTGGCGGTGCAATTACTATTTTCCTTCTGCCGCATCCCACAAGATAATGAAGAAATTATATTTTAGTTGCTCTGTGGAAAAGAAAATCTTCAGCACTAGAACGGAGGAGAGTTAACGCTGATCTGGACTCATTGTTACCTGATTGCTTATTAAAACTGATCAAACCCCTGCGACGAATGAGAGAACATAGATTGCCTCCTTACACACTATCACCGTTGCAACAGTAAGATAAGAGACTCTCACTGTTAATAACTGAAGGTAGAAAAAATTAAGCGACAGTGCAGAAAAATATAGTTTTGGCTCTTGTGTAGATCGGTGTAAGAGCTGCTAAATATTTTTTGTATCGGTCGAAGCTGTTCTTCTAGATGACGAATCACACTGACTAGGTTTGCACAAGAAATCAGGCACTTTGTAACGTAATTGGTCAGTGGGCCACTTCCACTGTGCACTGAACAACCCCATACATTCCTAAATTTACTATACAATGTGGGTAAGATCAAAATTGTTATCTCACTTAATGACATTAGTAAAACAGCTTTGTACATTTATATGCAGAATATGTGTTCAAAGGAGAATCTAGCATAAATAATTTTAATGTTATTTCTCTTCAAATAACAATTATTTTTCATACATTGAAAATTAGTTCAAAATTTAGTTATCCAATTTTTATTTAATTTTAGCCTTTTTTTAGCTGGAAGTTGTTAAGTTGTTGTTAGTGGTTGCAGGTTACTTCACTGTATGTGTCAGGCCTTATTCCTTCTGAGTTTCGGACATATGTGACTATTGAAATGGAGCTGTGTCAAACTGACGATAATTCTTCATATGAAAAATGAAGTGCCTGCAACAATTTATTTCGCTTACGTATTTTGAACTGAAATATGAATATCTTGCAGCAAGTACAAATATAATTCTAGTTGCTGAGCCAAAAACGATATTGAAATACATCAAATAAATGCCATAAGTTATGTAATGATAACTACTAAATTAATTCTAATTGCAATCTTTATTTATGAACACTGCAATCTTTGCTGGTAGTCTTCCTCAGTGGCAGAACGAATCACGCAAACAGATGCAAAGTAATAATTTACGAATTTGTTATAAAAATAAACTTTTAAGAAGTGATAGATACCAGTAGAGAAGCTTGAAGCTGCTACAAAACCAACGGCACCATGGAGAACGGAGTTGTCTGCCTGTGTCGCACTTGCTTTTGTAGTCGTTACCAAAATTAGATTGAAAGATTATTGATTATTCTCTGTTTAATGACGCCCAGACTTAGCAATATAGGCTTCGACAAACAACGCCTCTGCGCATACATCGTTAATGTCGCGGCGAATCGCCCTCTGCCAGTGCGAGCCTCCCGTGTTGGGCGGTTGCTCATTCCGTCAGAGGCCCGCCGAGATTGGACACCCACCGCGATTTACTCTGAGCGGCCGTGTTGAGGAAATTAGTCAAATTACCCCAAGAGGCAGTAAAGGTAATGAGGAACTCGAATGAGGCACGGGCTAACGAGCTGTTCGGTACAGGGTGGACAGTTGAGCCGTCCACATTATGTGTAATGACTACACTTGGGCTCCTGGTTAATACGCCAGCACAGAACGGGTTTTCGGATGCTTTCTAACGAAAGGAGCGAGAGTAGCTGGCTTTAAATGAAACATTCAGTTCCAGAGACGCATTTCTCGCCAACGGCAGAAATTATCATCATCTAAACACGCAATTCACTATCCAGGGTGTGACAAAATACATAATGTATCGTAATACTCTTCCCCAACTAATACAGTTACTGAAAGTAGCCTTTGTCAACATCCAGACACTTCTCATTACATCTACAACTTATTTGAGCAACGTTCATCAAAAGTAGGATTGCTCATTTTCACCCTACATTGCTATCATAAACTTCCTCATATCATCATCATCTGTTCGACATTCAAGGCTAGATAAAGACCAGCTCATTGCTACCCCTGCTTATTGACTTGAGCTATTCGCATCGCTCTTGCAAAAAATGGTTCAAATGGCTCTGAGCACTATGGGACTTAACTTCTGAGGTCATCAGTCCCCTAGAACTTAGAACTACTTAAACCTAACTAACCTAAGGACATCACACACATCCATGCCCGAGGCAGGATTCGAACCTGCGACAGTAGCAGCAGCGCGATTCCCGACTGAAGCGCCTAGAACCGCTCGGCCACAGTGGTCGGCTCGCCCTTGCACATGTAGGATATCAAATGTCACCACCCACCGTTCAACAGACCGTCTCTTCAATATTTTCTTCTACATCTACATCTACATAGACACGCTGCAAGCCACAACACAGTGTATGGCAGAGAGTGCCTTTTACCTCTATTAGTCGCTCGCTATCCTATCCCATTTGCAAATGAAGGGAGGCAAAATCGGCTGTCTATATGCTTCCGTACGCGCCCTAATTGCTCTTATCTTGTCTTCGCAGTTCGTACGTGAAACATACTTTCGCAGCAGTACAGTCGCTCTGCAATCAGCCACAGATTCCGGTCCTCTAAATTGCCTCGGTGGTACTTCGCGAAAAAAACGTCTTCTTCCCTTCAGGATTTTCCATTTTGAATTAACTGACGATTTTCGTAACAATCGCGCATTGATCGAACATAACGGTAAAAACCTAACAGATACTTTTGAAGTTCTTCGAGGTCTACCTTTAATCTGATCTGGCGAGGATCCCAAACATTAGAGCAGTACTGAAGAATGGGTCACAATGATGTTCTGTTTCTAGTCTCTTTTACAGATGAATCATAGTTCCCTAAACTTCTCCAAATAAATCGAAGTCTACCATTTGCCTTCCCTACTATCGACTTTACATGCTCGTTCCATTGCATATCGCCTCTAAACATTACGCCTGGATACATAATCGACGTGCCTGTGTGAAGCAGCAAGCTAATAATATTGTATTCGAGCGTTAGAGGGTTATATTTGTAAATTATACATTGCAGCAATCAGTCGTCCTTTTCAAATTTTGTTATGTAGATCTAGATTTCGGCTGGAAAAAAAATGGTTCAAATGGCTCTGAGCACTATGGGACTTAACATCTGTGGTCATCAGTCCCCTAGAACTTAGAACTACTTAAACATAACTAACCTAAGGACATCACACACATCCATGCCCGAGGCAGGATTCGAACCTGCGACCGTAGCAGTCGCGCGCTTCTCGGATGAGAGCAGATTCAATCTGATTAGTGATTGTGGATGGACCCTCGTATAGCGAGAGGTGGGAACATGTAATTCACCCACGAACATTGTCAGACATGATTGTTTTGGCATTCCAGGTGTTTTGGTGTGAGGAGTCATAATACTGCATGGGCGTACTAGCTACCAAATGCTGAGAATGGTACACACATCGATCAACGTCATTGTGGCAATGTGCTTCTTCCCCAGGTGTGTCTTTTCAGGTGTGTATTCGATCCTTACTTCTCAATGCGTATTTCTTTCAGTTACTTTCTGTACTATACTGTAAGAGCCGTCTCTCTGTAAGGCCCAAGTTTCATCGTGCTATATTTCATAGCAGTGACACATTACGCGAATGTTACTTCCGTCATGAAGTTTTGCACATCAGTCTGTTTTGAATTATCAATGTATCTTGTGTTCCTTGCCATCATTCGGGGCATCGGGCCTTCAGTGTGTGCTAGATGTATGCTGTACTGTTGACTTCAGGTTCACAAGAATCGTGGGAGCAATACTTCCATTGTGTGTAGATGAGGAAATCAGCTGTGGCAGGAAAGCTGTTCAGTAGTACTTGTAAGGGATCCATGATCCCACGAACATAGACGATAGTATCCGACGCCCAGGTCGATAGTAGACAGGAGTCGATTATCAAGCGCTGCAGGAGGCAGTGAGACTAGTTTGTCGAGTGCGCAGTGTACTGGAGAGCGTCGAGCGAGCGGTAGTGTTGGAGACACGGGCAAGAATGGTGGCCGAGTGAGTTGTAAACGATAAAATTCACCGGAGTATGACGAGTGAGCACGTCCCCCTGATCGTCGTGGGGTTGACCCTCACTAATACCGATTCGCGAGTTATACGAAACAGAAAGTGACAAGTGCCGAATTACGTGTTTCGCGTCAACCGCGTCGGCCAGCAACAACCATGGATTGCAGTGAGGATTGTTGTGGATGTTAACCATCATCATTGCGTGTGACGAAATACCTAAAACCAGCAACCAATAAGAGATATAACCGTAATTACATGTGTAAGACGAAGGTAGCAACTGCCTCAGAATTTGTGTGTTAGTAGGAAATATATATCAGTTTGTACATCGCTACCTTTGTGGTCCTTAATAGTAGACAAACTTTCAATCATTCCAGCATTCAGTCGCAAAACAGCCGCACTCGGTTGAAATACTCCCAAAACCACAGCAGAAAAACCGATAGCCTTCAGCCATTAAGCACACGGTCATATAATCATAATAATTAACTGTTTGGCGGCTTCGGAAAATTACACAAAACCCAATAAAGAATTTTAATCGGGGGTGTTTCATACTCTAGACCTTCTGGGCATTTCATAAAGCATGGGTACTGTAATATATCAGGTAGACGTCTTTAGCTCTACATATCTAAAGTATACACGCTGGCGAATGAGAGAATGCTAGATTGTTCTCTGACGTTATAGCATCGCCCTGTCCGTCCAACAACTGATCTATGTAGACAGGTTTCATCTCTGGATTACTGGTGCAGCCCAAATGCACCTGCACACGCGTACTAAACACAAAGCTGGTTGTAGAGGGTTTCAGAGGGAGCATCAGGGAACGATTAACAAGGACAGGGGAAAAGAATACAGGAGTAGAAGAATGTGTTGCTTTGAGAGATGAAATACTGAAGGAAGCAGAGGATCAAGTAGGTAAAAAGACTAGGGCTAGTAGAAATCCTTGCGTAATACGAGAGATATTGAATTTAATCGATGATAGGATAAAATATATTAATGCAATATATGAACCATGTGAAAGGGAATACAGACTTCTAAAAAATGAGATCGACAGGAAGTGCAAAATGGCTAAGCACGAATGACTACAGGACACATGTAAGTATGCAGTAGCATATATTACTAGGGGTAAGATAGATATTGCCTACAGGAAAATTAAACAGACCTTTGGAGAAAAGAGAACCACCTGTATGAGTATCAAGAGCTCAGATGAGATGGATTCCGGAGAAATATATCAACACGTGAGGTAATACTGACCCTACGACTTCCCATGGAGGATAGGTTAAGGAAAAGCGAACCTACGTTCCTAGCATTTGTAGACTTTGAGAAATCTTTTGACAACTTTGACTGAAGTACTCTCTGACAAAATGTTAAAGGTGGCAGTGGTAAAATACAGGGAGCGAAAGGCTATTTACAATTTATACAGAAACCAGGTGGCAGTTGTAAGAGTCGAGGGGCACGAAAAGCAGCAGTGGTTGAGAAGGAAGTGAGACAAGGTTGTAGCCTATCCCCAATGCTATTCAATCTGTATATTGAGCAAGCAGTAAACGAAACAAAAGAAAAATTTGGATTAGCAATTAAAATCCATGGAGAAGAAATAAAAACTTTGATATTTGTCGATGACATTGTAATCCTCCCAGAGACAGCAAAGGACTTAGAAGAGCAGTTGAACGGAATGGATGGTATCCTGAAAGGAGGATATAAGATGAACATCAACATAAGCAAAACGAAAATAATGGAATGTAGTCGAATTGAACCAGGTGATGCTGAGGGGATTAGTCTAGGAATTCAGACACTTAAAGTAGTGGAAGATTTTTGCTATTTTGGAAGCAAAATAACTGATGAAAGTCGAAATAGTGAGGATATAAAATGTAGACTGGCAAAGGCAAGAAAAGCGTTTCTGAGAAACAGAAATTTGTTAACCTCGAGTATAGATTTAAGTGTCAGGAATCCTTTCTGAATGTATTTGTGTGGAGTGTAGCCATGTTTGGACGTGAAATATGGATGATAAACAGATTAGACAATGTATTGCTACAGAAGAACGCTGAAGACCAGATGGGTAGATCACGTATGTAATGAGGAGGTACTGAATAGAACTGGGGAGAAGAGAAATTTGTGGTACAAATTACTGGAAGAAGGGAGCGGATGGTAGGACACATTCTGAGGCGTCAAATGCTCACAAATTTAGTACTGGAGCGAAGCTTGGGGGGAGGGGGGTAAAAGAGATCCAAGAGATGAATATAGTAAGCAGATTGAAAGGGATGTAGGTTGCAATTGTTACTCGGAAATAAAGTCACTTTTACAAGCTGTCCTTCAAGTTACCGCTAAAGTCAAAACGAGAAACAACATTCTTCAGAAACTCGCTGGTACGTCATACAGAACTGATGTTCACGTTTTAAGATGCACGGCGTTAGCCCTGTCATACTCTGTTGCTGAATTCTGCTGTTCGACCAGGATCAAAAATGCTCACACTAAGAAGATAGACGTGCAACCCACTCAGGTGTATTTGAAGTATAAACACTCTATAGCTTACTGTTCTTAGCAGTATCCCACCTCCAGCTCTAAGAAGATTAGAAGTTCTCCTAAATACCGAAATACTACACAAGCAGAACACCAAAGCTTGAAATCAAGGAAACCGTCGTGGCGCACAGGAGCAAACCTAGTTGGGTCATCTTTCAGTGTCACCCATTCATGGACAACCAGATTTGCACGAACATTTAGTTGAGAGCCCTTCCATGTGGATACAAGTATTCGACCTCTCCAGAAGTCAGTGGACGAGCGTGAATGGGATTCGAATTGGACAAGGCAGATGTCATTATTTAATGTACAAATAAGTATGGGCTAGTTCTACAAACGGTGACTGTGCTGCCGCCTTACAGTCAGTGCCAGACCGCCTTGGACATGCAATGTGTCACACGTATGAAGCAGAGTATATGTATTTGTGTACATCTCCGACCTCCTCTTAAAACCCTCATCGATTTCATCCAAATACAGCACAGAAACATAAGGTCTCACGAGTATTATCACTGTGGGGTTTATAACCTCTTACTTGCAATAGGTGCAGAGATAGGGGAAAAAACGTGTTTGTTCCAGTTCTTGGCGTATAAAGTGACCTGACAAGTGGATGTATGGGAACAATATGGGCGTGCCATATCAACCAGACTTGCAGGGCAGCCTAGATGTCAATGGCAAGAAATGGTTTTCAGGGCGCTGACGTGTAGGCTGCCCAGCGCGACAGGCATTTTGTCTTTGAGCATTATTGGTCTGCTTTATAGACCTGCTTTTCATGGCAGCCTGTATGTCAGAGGCCAAAAAATGATTCTGAAGTCCCTGATGTGTAGTCTATCCTGCATGTAAGATGTATAGCCAGGGCATTATTTTCCTGCTTTATTGAACAGTATTGCAGGTGCTACACATGCCAATGAGCATGGCAGGCGACAGGTTGAGATGGATAGACCAGGGGATGGAGAGAGAGAGGGGAGAAGGAAATGGAGAGGGAGAGGTAGGAAGGAGGATGCATGTGGTAGGTGGAAGTTGTAGAGGTGTGTTTGGCATATAGGAAAGGAAGAGATGAAGAAACGTAGAGAGAGAGGCGGAAGAGGATAGGGTCATAGGGAGAGGGGAGAAAGTTATGTTCAAAGAGAGAGGTGAAGGAAATGGACAGTGAGAGGAGGAAATGAGGAAATAGAGAGTGGGGAGGAGGAGAAACGCAGACAGAGGTGAGAGAATGAGGACACACAGAGTGAGAAAGAGGTGGACACTGAGGGGTGGTGGAGGAGATGTGATCAATAGGCGAAGCTGTGGGGAAAACGCTAGTGGAAAAATAATGGACATTCACAACGCATTGGGTGAAGCCACTGAATGATGGATCAGGTATCTAGATCTCGAGATCAGTTGTACCAGCTTGTGACTGTGTACATTTATCAGAAAATGTTGTATATACGTTATCGTTTTCATAATACGACGCAGGAATAAAATTACAGTTATTCGATGCCTCTAACACTACTGGAACCTTACAGTTGGAAATAACAACACAGCATGCCCAAATGATACGTATGTATAGCCCATCACCACGTTTCAGAATTTGGGATATTTTGTATGATTGGCATGATGAACAGTGCGCATCATTCTGAAAGTCGCACAAACAGTAAGCTGTAATGGACTAACTACATAATAAAAGTTGATGTGATACACTTAGAATTCCATAGTGGGAGAAACAGCAAATGTCGATGCTTGAGGAAGGAGAAGATCATGGGATCATTCAACTGGATCTGACAGTATGTGTGCATGTGTGTGTGGTGTGTGCTTGGACGTGGCATATCTGACAGATAGAAGGATGGCAACAGCCATAATTCAAGCAGAGGTTATAGGCAGGCTGTCACCATGAGCCATCAGGAACAGATTTTTGGAGGCTGTGTTGTGATCTCAAGTTGTAATGCGTCGTTTACTGCTGCCGTTCCACCAAAGGCAACAGAGACTTCCATGGTGTAGAGCCTGATTAAACTGGGACATTGAGTGACATTCTATGATATTCAGAGGTGAATCTCGACTCTGCTGGTGGTGGTCAGGTCAACGCCAACACACTGAGAGAGCCTGGTGGGACGTCACAGGGAGCAGCGACTATCGAGACCCATATCCAACTCATGACATCGAGATGTGGGAAAGTTTTGGATGTGACAATCTGATTCTTCTTTCCAGCATAATTTAGGATAGATTCTATTTTGTATACCTTAACAATGAAACCGAAATTCCTTTTTTTTTGTTTTTTAATCAGCATTCTTCTGACTGGTCTGATAAGGTCAGCACGAATTCCTCTGTTGTGCCAGCCTCTTCATCTCAGAGTAGCACTTGCAACCTACGTCGTCAATTATCTGCTGGATGTATTCCAGTCTCTGTCTTTCTCTCTTCCTCTACTGTTTTTGTCCTCTACAGCTCCCTCTAGTACCACAGAAGTCATTCTTTGACGTCTTAACTGATGACCTATCATCCTGTCACTTCTGCTTGTCAGTGATTTCCACATATTCTTTTCCTCTCCGATTCTGCACAGAACCTCCACAATCTTCCCCTTATCAGTCCATCTAATTTTCAACATTCGTCTGTAGCACCACATCTCAAATGCTTCGATTCTCTTCTGTTCCAGTTAACCAACAGTCTATCTTTCACTGTCATGCAATGCTGTACTCCAAACGTACATTCTCAGAAATTTCTTCTTCAAATTATGGCCTATGTTTATTACTCTTTGCCATGAATGCCCTCTTTGCCAGTGCCAGTCCATTTTTGATGTGCTCGTTGCTCCGTCCGTCATTGTTTATCTTGCTGCCTAAGCAGTAGGATTCCTTAACTTCATCTACTTCCTCATGTTAAGTTTCACGCTGTTCTCATTTCTGCTACTTCTCGTTACCTTCGTATTTCCTCGATTTACTCTCAGTCCATGTTCTGTACTCATTAGACTGTTCATTCCATTTAGCAGATAATGTAATTCTTCATCACTTTCACTCAGAATAGCAATGCCATCGTCGAATCTTATCATTGATATCCTTCCACCTTGAATTTTAATTCCATTCCTGAACCTTTCTTTTATTTCTATCATTGCTTTTAGCGCTGTACAGATTGAACAGTAGCGGCGAAAGTCTACATCCTTTTCTTACACCCTTTTTAACCACAGCTCTTCGTTCTTGGTCGTCATTTTTATTATTCCTTCTTGCCTCTTGTACGTATTACCCGTCTCTCCCTATAGCTCACCCCTACTTTTTTTCAGAATTTCGAACATCTTGCACCATTTTACGCTGTTGAACACTTTTTCCAGGTCGACAAATCCTATGAACGTGTCTTGATTTTTCTTCAGTCTTGCTTCCATTATTAACCGCAACGTCAGAATTGCCTCTCAATGCCTTTACCTTTCCTAAAGCCAAATTGATCGTCGTCTAACACATCCTCAACTTCCTTTCCGTTCTTCTGCATATTATTCTTGTTAGCAACTTGGATGCATGAGCTGTTAAGCTGATTGTACGATAATTCTCGCACTTGTCAGCTATTGTGGTCTTCGGAGTTGTGTGGATAATATTTTTCCGTAAGTCAAATGGTATTTCGCCAGACTCATACATTCTACACACCAATGTGAATAGTCGGTTTGTTGTCACTTCCCTCAGTGATTTTGGAAATTCTGATGGAATGTTATCTATCCCTTCTGCATTATCCGATCTTAAGTCTTCCACAGCTCTCTTAAATTCTGATTCTAATACTGGATCCCCTAGCTCTTCTGAATCGACTGCTGTTCTTCTTCTATTATATCAGACAACTCTTCCCCCTCATAGAGGCTTTCACTGCACTCTTTTCACCTATTCGCTGTCTCATTTGCATTTAACAGTGTAATTCCGGTAGCACTCTCAATGTTACCACCTTTGGTAATTTCACCGAAGGTTGTTTCGACTTTTCTATATCCTGAATCAGTCTTTTTTTTTTTTTTTTATATCTTCACATTTTTCATTCAACCGTTTCGCCTTAGCTCCTCTGCACTTCCTATCTATTTCTATCCTCAGAGACTTGTGTTTATGTGTTCTTGAATTTCCCTGAACATTTTGTACTTTCTTCTTTTATCTATCAAGTAATGTATTTCTTCTGTTACCCATGTTTTCATATTTTATTCGCATTCACCTTAATTTGTCCCTAAGTTTTCCTATCCAACTTCTATGATTGCCGTTTTCAGATATGTCCATTCCTCTTCAGCTGTTTACTGAGCTATTTCCTATTGCTGTATCTATAGACTTAGAGAACTTAATGCTTATCTCGTCATTCCTTAGTAGTGCTTTGCGTTTTGATTCTCGTGGAGAATCTCTTAAGCTTCAGCCTACTCTTCATCCCTAGTAGACTGTGATCTGAGTCTATATCTGCTCCTGGGTACGCCTTACAATCCGGAATCTGATTTCGGAATCCCTGTCTGACCATGATGTAATCTAACTGAAATCTTACCGTATCACTCGGTCTTTTCCAAGTATACCTGATCCTCTTGTGATTCTTTGACAGAGTACCTGTTACTATACATACAACTTGTACTTAATAATTTCCTTTGTTGGAACAAAGTTTTACAAGAAATTGTTTTAATTATTAATGTTTCTATTTAACTTATCTCTTTCTACTGGAACGGTTTGCTTATAAATTTAGGAATGTGATTTTCAATCACAAAAGTAGGGTATGTACGAGTTTTATGTTTGGCACTATTTTCATGCCTCGGCGCGCCATGTGTAAAGAGACTGGCAGTGCACGGTAAATAGTTGTGTCGATGCAGTCTACGGCGATTTGCACAACAAGCAGTTCACTTTGTGAAATTCAGTACTGTATTATGCTGAGTCGAAGCGACGGTGTGGTGCACTTACGGTAGCAAGTCTGTCAGTCAAGTAATTGCCTCGGATTCGTGATATTCCCAGACTAAATCGATGTTGTAATTGCTCACAAAACATGTCCAGTAAACATTGCAACCAGGGAGTGCAATATAGCGATCAGCACCTACATTTTAATATTTTAAATTATTACCTGCTTTCTGTTCAGACATCTGTGGTTTATCTGAGAAGCAAGAAAGTTTCTTTTTTTTTTATTTTCTCACTAGCTGAGTACCCAGTTATTCCTGGCTATGTATTTACTCCAATCTTCTATCAGTTCATCTCCTCCTTCCTACTCTGTGTCCATCTACTTCACCCCTTCTCAGCCTCACATTTTCTGCCCGTCTCCTGCTGCCAATCCCTCTGTCCACCCCTCCTAACACCCTCGCTGTCTGTTCTTCCTCCTCCCTCTATGCATCTGCTCGTCCATCCTCTGTCCATCTGCTTCTTCCCCCTCTGTCCTTCTACTCCCCCATCTAATTCCATCTCCTCCTATCTTTGTTCATCTCGTTCTCCCCCATATCTCTGCCCATATCCTTCTCTTAATCCTATCTGCTCCTCCCTTCTTCCTGTCCATCTCCTCCTCCCCCTCTTGCTATTCATCTCCTCACTCATCCCTCTTTCTCTATCACCTCCTCTTTCCTCTCTCTGCCCATTTCCTCATCTCACCTCTTTCTGTCCACCTCTTCCTCCTTCCAGTCTCTGACCATATCCTCCCTTTCCTTTCCCTACCCTCTCACTGTCCATTTCCCTCTCCTCTCTTTCTCTATCTTCTGCCACCCCCCCCCCTCCTCCCCCAAATGTCTCCTTCTCATCCTTCCATCTCTTTGTCTGTCCATCTCTTCTTCCCCTCCACTTTATCACCACCATCTAAATGGTCGGTTGGTGGTTCTCACTGCAACTGTTTTTCTTTCCATATTGTAAGTAATGTGTGTACCAAATGTTGAAATCGATCCAGGGCTTAGGACGGCCTTTTAACCCATGAATTTGCCAGTGTACTCACATTTCAAATTCATTTCGTGCAGATTTTAACATACTTGGCACGTAATGGTACATATATTTCACCTGTATCTCTAGCGAATTTCGCCCTGCAGTTTCCTTTGCACGTGGCTGAATGTCGATCACGTCAAATCTGTTCAGCAGCATATTTGGATAGTGTCTGAGAAAAGTGTTGCGAATAGCGCTAGTAGTAAAGAAGTAATAAATTAAAGCGTCACACTTCATTTGGCAGCTTTACTGCTTGAAGAGCGAAAATGTAGCAAGCTATAAACTTCTTTCTGTCATCATATTGTGGGAGTTGTCAGCGAGAAAAAGTTTCATTATAGTTTGAAATTATGCGTTAAGTTTGTTGCAAGTCACTAAGTGCTCTCCTCAAATGCTGAATGAATAAAGTTTGGATATTTGCACGTCGTGGACTTCGCTGCTTTCTCACCCTCTCCGTCATACATTTGATAGGTAGGTGATTTTTAACATTACAGGGAATATCTCCAGACAGTAAGTGATATGTGTACCAACTCTGGTTGAAGTCGGTCCAGTAGTTTAGGGGGAGATGTGGGGCATACACACACACACACACACACACACACACACACACATACATGCATACACACACGTACACCCATTTTTATAACATTTATTGGAGTAGGACTCTAATAGTCGACGGCGACATCTGTGTGTTATCACATTTTGCAGTTCGACGTGCAATGTAACCTGTCAGATGTGTGGACCCTTCTGCTGAGCGTTCATCGTCTTCTGTCACAGCAGACAACACAGGTGGCCCAACAGCCGAAACGTGTGTCCTGTATCTCTGCTTCCCTTTCTATCTTTGCCATTGCTTCATACATATCAGGCAGTATTCCACAAAGCAAACTCTATGACAAGAATTAGCATTCGTCATTTTCCAGTTCCACAGATGGTGCGTTCGACTACAGAATGTCATGGGGTGATATTTCATTTCTTTCGGAGGAGGATGTTGATAAAAACGACCTGTTCCCCTAATCTGAAAAAACAAATTATGGAGACAATTCTGGTTCAGCAGTCCCGTTACATTAAATTCCTAGTGACAGGAAGTCAGAATGAAGGCCAAATAAAGAATGTTAACAGTTATTTCTGTACCGGTAGTAGTTGCGTTGCTTTTTGCTGCAATTTGCATCTTTTTCACGGAAGGACTACGTTTTGTCCAGGACCGTTTTCTGGGACTGATCGTTAGTTAAGTGAGCGCTCGCTGATGTCTTTTTGTCGACCATTCTACGAAATTTTGTAATGTCAAAAGAGTCACTAACAAGCTGAAAGGATTCTGCCGTTTCCACCTCTTCCCGCGAAAGATAACTGCTTGGCAGTTTTATTCGAAAACAGTTGCAAGGACAGATATGCATGTTGCCACTTTCTGCCTTGGACGCTGAGATGAAAGTGTGACATTTCGGGGTGCATTTTAGTTTTTGCGTTATCTAATGATAGAAATTTCTCGAATGGCTCTTTCCTAATCACTTCCCATCGGAAAGCTTTACGCTGTCGTCAACAAAGCGGTTGCGAAGTAAATTGTACAAGTGGGGCACATCTGAAAATACCTACACCTTTTTCGCCGGGTCCTGTGGAAGCGGGAAACATGAACTGACGTGATCGATTTGCAGTTCGTTCCAGACACATCGAATTCTTGGCCCAAGATTAGAAACGACTGCTACAACACTATAAACTACAATATGAACCGAGGAAACTATCGAGTTCAGCAGTGCCGCTCATCTGAAGTCATAAAAATTTGTCCATGAACAAAAAAAACGAGAACAGTACTATGTAGGCCTACAACGCTATCCTCAACTTCATCATGAGATGTCACGCTTCCATAACCAGTCAACACTCCAGGCTAACATTGGAACGAATATGACACCATCTGTCTAACGTTGAAATTCCATGTTACGGAAACCTAGTTTGTTCTTTAAGAAGGTATAGCGCTTCCTAGAGATAGCGCGAATTGTCACTGTTTTGCGTATGTCCTCTCTTTTCCACTTGGCTTGCTTCTTTCCAAAGAGCAAATAGCTGATCTGAGTTTCTGAGGAAATCTTCTTCAAAATGTCCTTCACTTTATTAGATATTAGAGTATTAGTAGCCAATTGACTCTTTCTTTCTCTGTGACAAAAGACCTTCAGTTTCTCTCTCATAAGCACAGCACACAGTTTCGACGTTTTTGTTCCTACGCATTAATTTCCCCACTCGATTCCTGAGCTGTTGCAGTTCTTCGTCTTCTGGGTTCGATAAATCAGTTAACGTGAACTGATCAATCATCAATTTTTTGGGTGGCTAGTATTCAAATGTTCACAGTGGCCTTTCCAAACGTGTTGTCTTCTGATTCCTGTCTTCCCTGCTTCTTTTAATTGTCTTTCACCGCCTTTACAGACACTTGCACCAACCGGCTGATTCAGACACGGTACAGCATCAGGCTTTGGAAGTTTTCTGACAGGTATATTCAACAGCCCTGCACGCAAATCCAGAACATACTCGTCTGATATAAAATGCCGTGAACAAACAGTACTACTTGGTGCATTAATTTGGTCTTTATGGTAACACACACGTTGAAACTGTATTTCCCTGGCGAGCTGATAATACGTAATTCCAGTTCCCTTCGTTTTCCTGTTACAAGACAAGCAACCAGCGACAGCAAAACCAGGCATTCTTCTCATAAAACTCACAAACGTAACAAAAATTCCCCGCCCTTGGACAAACAAAACCTAAGCTTCCACTAGCTTACAACGTAACAGTAGTTTCCACGCTTCCATAGCCACGTGCTTCGACCGTAACGTCACGTGCACACAGTCTGCGCATTCCATTCCGGCCAACTCTGATCGTAGCGGCTGACTTGCAAACTCGTGAAAATTTATACTGGGGAAATAAAAGATTGCTAGATTAATTCTGTTATCACACTTAGCATGCAGCTGTCACACTGTGGATCTATAAGATATAACTGTAGCTCGGATTCCACATTATAACACCAACTGGAAATCAGTGAACCGGGCAACGCTTTACAAACTGAAAAGCGATGTGATAACTTGCTCTAACTGCAGATTCGTTTGTTGAATTTGTCTCTTGGAACAAAGGAGAATCTGTATAAGGACTTGCGCACGGAAGGTTCCGCACAAATTAAATTATGTACATAGATAGTTCGTCGTCCATCCTAGGAATCGAGAATTTTGAAGATTTTTGCGTTTTATCGATATCGATAGTCGCAAAATATCAAAATATGTGACATAAATAGCCATGTCTTTTGGTTCTACTGACTTAGAAGCTTACATTCCTTGCACCGCCGTGAGGCAGTAGACCCCATTATGTGACATAAATTTCGACCTGATACGTTCACCCGTTCCTGAGACAAAGGGTTCTTTCTTAACAGTGGGACAGACACACAGGCGGAAGAGGTACGAATAACAAAGTGATCATTTAAGGTTCCTGTTTTTACCGACTGAGGCACAGGACCCTAAAAATACTTACATAGTGTAAATTTTGGGGAAAATTATTCAGATCTTTACTTCTCTGCTCCCATATCACGGTTCAAATGGCTCTGAGCACTATGGGACAACATCTGAGGTCATCAGTCCCCTAGTACTTAGAACTAATTAAACCTAACTAACCTAAGGACATCACACACATCCATGCACGAGGCATGATTCGAACCTGCGACCGTAGCGGTCGCGCAGTTCTAGACTAAAGCGCCTAGAACCGCTTGGCCACTGCGGCCGGTCCCATATCACGAATACTTCGTTCAATCACATCGCTTAATAGAGCTTTCTTCAATTTTTGCACTCTCCGATTCTCGCTGTTCGTCTTCCGTTTGTTCACAATCTTTTGCTTGGTAGATATTGTAATGTCTTGGTAAACTGAATTTTGTTTGTAGTGTTCTGAGTTTAGAAGCATATTAAGCGTATCAAGACAACATCGCATACCATAAACATACAGGTATTCTGCACTAACGTGTTGTAAATTGATGTTTGCGTGTCTGACCTTCGCTTTGAAGTTCCTCACTCGGCCATGGTGTTAGTTCTTATCGATTTCAAAAGAGCTGTTCTCCATTTTAAGCACTGCACATTAAATAAATAAGTTCACATCGAAGGCTGCTCCGAAACTAACTATGATCATTCATCTGAAGGTAGCGCATTGGTTGCAGTTCACCAGCGTTACTGTCGAGAAGGCGAGCGAGTGTGAGCACTATATGCTCTCCTAACCGCACCCTGAGCAGCCCTAAAGTAATAAGACATAGCTAAATTCGAAAAGAGGTGTGTGCAGGCTATGCAGTCAATAAAGTGACTCAAATGTGAACAGACTGGATCAACGCATTTCGAGCATGTTTTGCCCATCTTCAGACATTTGTACAGACAAAAATTTGTTACTTAAAAGAAAACGGTCTTAAACTAAACTAAAATAGTACCTTTCATTTGCTGTTTGCTGGTGGTGTGGATGTTGTGGTATTTGGAGCCAGGAGGGCAGTCGTTGTTCAGGAAGTGACATCTATCACTGGACATTAACTTCGTTGCTGGTGTGACTGTTGGGGTATCTGAAGGGAGATGGCCAGTGGTTTTGACGAGAAACTAATATCCATCAAGGGACATAAGTTTCGTTCTTTGCGTGACTTTTGGGGTATTTGGAGCGAGGGGGACAGTGGCTGGCATGAAAAGGAGGAGGAGGATCTGGACAGAGATGGGGGAGGAGAAAGAGATGAACAAAGAGAGGAGGTAGAAGGAGATGGAATTACGTCTGTAAGTCACTTATTATCAGCAATTTAGTTATATTTTTATTTATTTTTGTAGTACTGCCGTTTTACGCTGATGACGCAAGCTTTGTTTATTTGTTATATCTTTGCAATTTTCAAGATGCCAGGTTAGTTTCGTTATCACTGCCGTGCTGTTAATCATGGCAGCCACCCTGTCTATTTGCACCAAAGAAGAGCAACGTTCAGGGATCCGTTTTATGTGGTCAGAAGGCGTATCAGGGGCCGAAATTCGTCGAAGAAATTCGTTACACTACGGTAACAGTGTTTTGCCACAGAGAAGTGTCTACGGATGAATTGAAAAATCCCGAAATGGTCGCACAAGTGCAATGCGCGATGGAGGAGGCGGACGACCGTTTACCGCCACGAACGAAGAAACTGTTGAGCATTCACGTGAAACGCTCCTCTTAGACACACCATTAACTATTGACGAAGTGGCACATCGTCTGCTAATTAGTCACGGTTCTGCCTACGAAATCATGCACAACAGAGCTGAGTTTCATAAAGTTTGTGCACGATGGGTCCCAAAACAAGTCACACAGTTGCACAAACAAACGCGTTTGGACATGTGCAGAAACATGTGGATCGCTATGGTAACGAAAGTTCAAATGGCTCTGAGCACTATGGGGACCGTAGCAGTCGCGCGGTTCCGGACTGAAGCGCCTAGAACCGCTCGGTCGCCGTGGCCGGCTTGGTAACGAAGAGACAACTTCTTAGACAGGATCATTACTGGTGACGTAACATGGATCCATCATTACGAGCCGCAGAGTAAACGGCAGACTATGGAATGGAAACATCCAAATTCACCGTGCAAGAAAACGTTAAAGACCCAAACGTTCGCAGGAAAACTGATGCTTACGTTTTCTTTTTTTGGGACACACAGCCTCCGGTACTGGAACATTATGGGGAAAGGGGCACAATAATAAACAGTGCACGTTACACTAAGATGCTTACTGCCAGGGTAAAGCCTGCAATTCGAAACAAACGCCGAGGATTGCTGTCAAAAGGTGTTGTGCTGTTGCACGACAATGCCCGTCTGCGTACTGCTGCCCACACTGCTGAAACGCTCCAGAAACTCAAATTTGAAGTACTGGATCATCCTCCATATAGTCCCGATCTTGCCACTTCTATCAGTTGTTTGGTCCACTCAAACAGACATTAAGAGGCCGTCGATTTGCCTCGGATGAAGCCGTGAAAGAAGCGGTGCATTCCTGCCTCGCAGCTCAACAGAGAATTATGAGGGCATCAGGAAGCTTGTACAACGATGGACCAAGTGCGTTGAAACGCAAGGAGACTACGTCGAAAAATTATGTTTTTACTAGTTTCCTGTTTGATTACAACAATCTTTTTTTTTACTACTTTGCGGATAATAATTGACTTGCCCTCGTAGATAGGGGAGGAGGAGATGAACAAAGGGGGAAGAAGCAGATGGAGGAGGGTGAGCGAGAGATGGATTGAGAGAGGGGGGAAGAGCAGACAGAGTTCGGAATGGAAACATGCAAATTCTCCGTGCAAGAAAAAGTTCAAGACCCAGCCGTCCGCAGGAAAAATGATGCTTACGGTTTTTCTGGACGCACAAGGTCCAGTACTGCAACACTGTGGGGAAAGGAGCACAAGAATAAACAGTGTAGGTTACAGTGAGATGCTTACCGCCAGGCTAAAGCCTGGAGGGGTGGACAGTGGGGGACATCAGTTTCTGGACAACCACTGCCCCCCTCCTATCTGTTATCCCAGCAGCCACTCCACCAAAGCACAATAAACAAAAATTCCTACGTTTAATTTAGTAAAAGGCACTTTGGTTATAAGTAACAATTTCTGTATGCATAAACGCCTGAAGATGAGAACGTGCTTGAAACGTGTTGAAATATGTTAAATTAAAGATAAAACAAATAAAAGCAACTGGTTGCAGAAAAATGAAAATGATAATAAACTGCTGGAAAGAAGTTACATTAGCAGAGAAACAAGTGCCAGCCTATCTATGGTGTCTTAGTCTACCTGGCAGAGCTGTCCCGGGCGGCACGGCCGGCAGCTGGGGCAGGTTCTGCTGGAGACGCGGCCGGCACCGTCCACGCTACAGGGCCCGGGGAAGGAGGCGGAGGCGGCGGGGGCGGAGGTGGAGGCGGGGGCGGAGCTGCCCTCGCAGGCCGCGACGGCACCGGCAGCAGCAGCCGCGCCACCAGCCGCCGCCAGCACCAGCACCACCACCACCAGCCACAGCACCAGCCGCCCGCACCACATCACTGCGCAGGGCGCCACCCTGGAGGCAACCCGGGAGCCGCGTCTGCTCTAGTATCTTACGACTGTATTAAGAAACTATAGGTTTTATAATATTAATTTCGCAAAAATATTCTGTCAACATACTGCGCGCAAGTGCGATGCCAAGAACGACACAATATTATTACGCAATATTTATGATCAGGTCGCGCAGTTAAGTATTCTGCCGTCGTAGCGAACATGTCGGCGGTCAATGATGTAGAACGGACGGGGAGACGGGGGTCAAGAATTAGGTTCATGAGCCGCGTCCAGGAACGAGCGCCATACTGTACAGCCTAGCTGCGCACTTCTCCCAACGCCATGGCACACTATCTGAGACGAAGGAGGGGGAAACTGCGAATGTTCTGCATGTAAATGGCACTGCATATGACTTGATTCTATACTTCGAATTCTCAACGACATAAATCTCAAACGAAACATATTTTCAGTTTTATTTGAGTATTTCTGGCACACTTAAAATATAACCTAATTATTATCTGGAACAGACGGTCAGCCTCAGTACAGACAGTTTTTCAGATTGCGATTTAAACGAGACTTATTTTGTTTCATAGTCGAAAATGAAGAGGTTCTGCGTAGAATCGGAGAGGAAAGGAATATGTCGGCAATACTGGTAAGACGAAGGGACAGGATGATAGGACATCTGCTAAGACATGGGGGAATGACTTCCATGGTACTAGAGGGAGCTGTAGAGGGCAAAACCTGTAGAGGAAGACAGAGATTGGAACACATCTAGCAAATAAGTAAGGACGTATGTTGCAAGTGCTACTCTGAGATGAAGAGGTGGGCACAGGAGAGGAATTCGTGGCGTACCGCATCAACACAGTCAGATGACTTACGAGAAAAAAAAACCGAAAACAGGTTTCTGGAATACAGGTCTCTGACACCTCTGACACATATGTTGATCGAAATATTGTAGCACTTTTACAACGTCATAACATCATTATAGAGACTTCGAAAGCCTACCTACCTGAGAAAAACAATGTACACATCTTGGACAATTTTCACGTAAAAAATGTCTACACTTAAAATGGGACTTATATTGCAGACCATTGAGTTTTACCTGCACACGCACAGGACAGCTTTCAACTGAAATGACAAACGGTCTCGACAAAAGATTTAAGATAGGCGGTTCCCTCAAAACGTTTAGAAAGCTATCATTTTGAGTTCTTTAAAGGTCACAATAAATTTTTCAGACTTCCCGTTTTCTTTTAAGAAGTGGGCTCATGGAACTGTAAGGCGTAATTTTTCCCTTCTGCAGTGCGGTTTTCTTTGTAAATCTACACCATGAAATCGTAAATAAGTTGTTTCTCATCTTTTAATTTACGTACTTTGGACAGGTGCAGTCGAGTTCATTTAAATCCACTCCGGATGTTTTAATTTTCGTTCCTGCACTCCTTTTTCCTTCATCAATTTAATTATAGATGGTTTTAGGATTTCAAATCGGAAAATCGTTCCGCTTGACTTATGTACTTAGCAGTAATATACAAGTATCTATAATGTTCCTTCGTTTCCGTTGAAAACTATTGCCAGTGACAGAGAATAACGCGTGTGACTTCAGACATTTTACTATTCGTACCATGAATTTCTTCACTTGCTCAATGCCAGCAAATCTAGCACCAATTGCTTCTTGACGTACAGAACAATGAATCGCAACTAAATTTTACTCAAATTTTTTTCTCTTTCATTGCCAACTAAATTTTTAATTTCTCTTTGTGTGGTATTGCAATGTTGTTTCATAGCAAATATGCAATACACGTTGATTATGCGTCTCTGTAACACGTATTAAGAATGAATGTCCTTCATACTACGACCAAATACGCAATGATAAAAAGCGTCGTCACTGTGAGTCTGCTGAAGTGAACATACTTGGGCCTACCGAAAAATGCCAAATGGCAATTCTAAATGAAATGTCGCACCCTACGGTGCACTTCCTAGAACTACCGACCAAAGCCGAGAAAGGCCGAGAATCGGCCCGCGCACTCGGCTCACGAGCGATGTGGCACGCCGTGGTCGGCTCTGATGCACACACATCAAAATAACTTTGCATCACCTCGGTTCCAACAGTTCCGGAACCTTTACAGAAAATTTGAATAGAGATCAACATAAACATTACTTCCGCTCGTTTTGTTCCTCATGAAAGCTACACACTGCATGTTGTACCACTATACAGCGAGACCTTCAGAGGTGGTAGTGCAGATTGCTGTACACACCGATACCCCTAACACCCAGTAGCACGTCCTTTTGCATTCATGCATGCCTGTATGCGTCGTGCCATACTATCCACAAGTTCATCAAGGCACTGTTGGTCTAGATTGTCCCATTCCTCAACGGCGATTCGGCGTAGATCCCTCAGAGTGGATGGTGTGTCACGTCGTCCAAAAACAACCCTTTTCAATCCATCCCATGCATGTCTGATAGGGTTCACGTCTGGAGAACATGCTGGCCACTCTAGTCGAACGATGTCTTTCCTGAAGGAAGTCATTCACGAGATGTGAACTATGGGGGCGTGAACTGTCGTCCATGAAGACAAACGCCTCGCCAATATGCTGCCGATATGGTTGCACTATCGATCGGAGGATAGCATTCATGTATCGTCAGCTGTTACGGAGCCTTCCATGACCACCAGCGGCGTACGTCGGCCCCATACAATGCCACCCCAAAACAGCAGGGAACCTCCACCTTGATGCACTCGCTGGACAGTGTGTCTAGGGCGTTCAGCCTGACCGAGTACCCTCCAAACACGTCTCCGACGATTGTCTGGTTGAATGCATATGCGACACTCATCGGTGAAGAGAACGTGATACCAATCCTGAGCGATCCATTCGACGTTTTGTTGGGCCAATCTGTACCGCGCTGTGTGGTGTCGTGGTTGCAAAGATGTACCTCGCCATGGACGTCGGGAGTGAAGTTGCGCATCTTGCAGTCTATTGCGCACAGTTTTAGTCGTAACACGACGTCCTGTGGCTGCACAAAAAGCATTATTCAACATGGTGGCGTTGTTGTCAGGATTCCTCCGAGCCATAATCCGTGGGTAGCGGTTATCCACTGCAGTGGTAGCCTTGGGCGGCCTGAGCCAGGCATGTTATCGACAGTTCCTTTCTCTCTGTATTTCCTCCATGTCGAAACGACTTCGTTTTGGTTCACTCCGAGACGCCTGGACACTTCCCCTGTTGAGAGCCCTGCCTGGAACAAAGTAACAACGCAGACGCTATAGAACCGCGGTATTGACCGTCTAGGCATGGTTACACTACAGACAACACGAGCCGTGTTCCTACTCCCAGGTGGAATGACTGGAACTGATCGGCTGTCGGACCCTCTCCGTCTAATAGGCGCTGCTCATGCATGGTTGTCTACCTCTTTGGGCGGATTTAGTGACTTCTCTGAGCAGTCAAAAAATGGTTCAAATGGCTCTGAGCACGATGGGACTTAACATCTGAGATCATCAATCCCCTACAACTTAGAACTAGTTAAACCTAACTAACCTAAGGACATTACATACATCCATGCCCGAGGCAGGATTCGAACCTGCGACCGTAGCGGTCGCGTGGTGCCAGACGGAAGCGCCTAGAACCGCTCGGCCAAAGCGGCCGGCATCTGAATAGTTAAAAGGACTGTTTCTGTGGTACAATATCCACAGTCAACGTCAGTCTTCAGCAGTTCTGGTTACTGGGGTGATGCAAAACTTATTTTGATATGAGTACAACCTGCATGTACTGCGATTGCTAGAGGAAACGGCGATGGACGAAAAGTGGCATGGAAGTCTTTCTACACATGGCCATACTTGCATGCCAAGGGAACTTGCATCTGAGCCACCTGACTTTCAGAATTTTTAATGATGATCGATCAATCTTTCAACGAATTGATGAGCCTCCTTGCACCTTATGTAAATAGAAAAGATACTAATCATACATTCGTCGGATTCCACTTTCCACAGTGGTGGACGTTATCTATAAACCTGACAACAGAACATGTTAATAGTGCTCTCATTTATTTCTGCAGTAAATAATTCACCGTTTTGAAAGCAACAAATGACAAGCTGCAGTGTTATTTCCCTGCACTCTGATACTTTTGTCGAATATTTCTACAGCTAATTACTGTGTAAGTAATCAAACTACTCCTTGCATGCACTTCAACAGATGATTCCTTTTCATCTGTACTTTCTTTCGCTGTATCAGTTGTTTACACGTACATAAATCTGGGAGAGATCTGCTCTTGGTCTAGTTGTAGCGTCTTTCATTACAATCGAAACGTTCTCGGTCCCTGGGTCGAACCCCGTCCATAATTAAATTTTGAATAAAAATTATCAGCCTTGGTGGACGCAGACTTCCGGCATAAGAGGTCATCCTCATTCTGCGAACGGCCTATGCAAAGATGGCGGAGGAGCTGTCAGAGGTTCAGCGCACTCTCTTGGCCTTAGAGTGGAAACTGCCCGTAAAATGCGGAAGAATCAGCAGTGATCAATAGCATGAGGATACAGAAGGCAATAGAAACCACTGCGTTAAAGAGACGTAACGTGTATCCACTGGACGTGTGGCGTGTCATTGAGTAAGTGCCATGATGATCCCTATATTGGCAAAAGATTTCGGACTTGTGTCCCTTCCGATTTCCGGGAGGGGACTGACAAGGACGAGGTGACCATGAGAAAAAGACTGAATAATCAACGAAAGGATAACGTTCTACGAGTCGGGGCTTGGAATATCAGAATTTTGAACGTGGTAGAGAAACCAGAAAATCTGAAAAGGGAAATGCTGATACTGAGTCTAGATATACTAGGCGTCAGTTAGGTGAATTGGAAATACGACAAGAATTTCTGGACAGACGAGTATAGAGTAACATCAGCAGCAGCAGCAGCAGAAAATGGTATAACGGGAATGGAATTTGTTATGAATAAGGAAGGAAGAAGTTACTTAGAACAGTTCAGTGATTTGGTTGTTCTCATCAGAATCGCTATAAATCCAACACAGACAACAATAGTTCAGTTACACGTGCCGACGTCGCAAACAGAAAACAAAGAGAGAAAGTGAAGTACGATTACAGGATCTGCAGTATTCAGTGACAGTCTAACGAATACAGAATATCGATTGAGAGTAAATCGAAGAAAGACGATAGTAATAAGAACTAGCAGAAATAAGAACAGCGAGAAACTTAGCATCGGGATTGGGGATCACGAAGTAGATGAAGTTAAGGAACTCTGCTACCTAGAACAGCAAAATAACCCATGACGGCCGGAGTAAGGAGGACATAAAAAAGGGAATTCCTGAACAAGAGAAGTCCACTAGTATCAAAGGTAGATCTTAATTTGAGGAGGCCATCTCTGAGAATGTACGTTTGGAGCACAGCATTGTATGTCAGTGGGATATGGACCATGGGAGAACCGGAACAGAAGAGAATAGAAGCACTTGAGATGCTGTGTTACAGAAGAATGTTGAAACCTACGTGGACTGATAAGGTAAGGAATGAGGAGGTTCTCTGCAGAATTGTCGAGGAAAGAGATCTATAGGAAACACTGACAAGAAGGAGGGTCAGAATGATAGGACATCTATTAAGACGTCAGGGAATAACTTCCATGGTACTAAAGGGAGCTTTAGAGTATACAAACCGTAGAGGAAAACAGAGATTGGAATACAGCCAGCAAGTAAGTTAGGAAGTAGGTTTCAATTGCTACTCTGAAATGCAAAGGTTGGCACAGTAGAGTAATTCGTGGCGGGCCATATCAAACCAGTCAGAAGACTGACGACTCAAGAATAAATAAATAAATAATTCATGAAATCTCCACAGGAGCTGCCACTTATTGCTCAGTATCACCCTTATGTCGAATAATATATTACGTGAACCGAAAGTCATTATTTTTAAAGTTTAGCAGTCTCCTTCAATACATTGCTCATACCGTCAATACCACTCTCAGACGGTCGATATTGTGGGGCAACGCCGACCGGTGTGGCCGAGCGGTTCTAGGCGCTACAGTCTGGAACCGCGCGACCGCTACAGCCGCAGGTTCGAATCCTGCCACGGGCATGGATGTGTGTGATGTCCTTAGCTTAGTTAGATTTAAGTAGTTCTTAGTTCTAGGGGACTGATGACCTCAGCAGTTAAGTCCCATAGTGCTCAGAGCCATTTGAACCATTATGGGGCAACATCCAGTACTGAGCTATAAATATTGAGTGTCTACGGCCCCTTAAAGCTGTACATGTTATCATGCAAAACGTAAAAACACGTGAGTAAATGTAAACAAGCACTCGTGTGGAAATGTATAACGTAATAGGACAACTCAGCAAATGATAAAAATGTATGACAACAACAGTATGTAACAGTCTCTGATACATTAGTACAACATTTTTCTCAGAATATTTTTATGTGTTGCAACACTGCATTCAGAGTATGAAGATACACGCCCTGATATCTTCCACGTAGCAAACAAAGTCGTAGAGGGGCAAGTGTCGCTCAGACCGGACAAAAAGTCTTTCATTTGTGGAACATTTGAGAGTCAGATTTAAGCATCACTACTTTATATTATTTTTAAAAATTTTAAACTGCTAAATTTACAGTCAAACAAGAGCGTAATATTCTATTTCAAATACAGAAATTACGTACTAAGTATCTATAAAGTGAGGCTATAGAAATATTAAGTAGGCTAAGTAACCTAAATATGATACAAAATCAAAAACTTCGTCTGTATGTTTGCAAGGAAAAAAGTAACTGTTAGGAATAATTGTAAATGTTAGAGAGTATAAGCTGCATTGAAATTACACTGAATTTAATTTTTTAAATTTACAAAGTTACACTAGATAAGAAACAGTGTATCCTTCTTTGGACTGAATTCTTGAAGATGATATGGCTCGTCCAAAATATTATACACATGTGGCAATGTCAAGTTCTTTGACGACAGAAAGTTGAGGTGTTGAAATGAGGTAGAGACCAAACAAAACGATGCATATGTATAACCGTGATTTTTCTGTAGGGGATATTTTTTGGAAATTTATGGTACAATACGTACGTCTACATCTACATCTACATGACTACTCTGCAATTCACATTTAAGTGATTGGCAGAGGGTTCAACGAACCACAATCATACTATCTCTCTACCATTCCACTCCCGAACAGCGCGCGGGAAAAACGAACACCTAATCCTTTCTGTTCGAGCTCTGATTTCTCTTATTTTATTTAGATGATCATTCCTACCTATGTAGGTTGGGCTCAACAAAATATTTTCGCATTTGGAAGAGAAAGTTGGTGACTGAAATTTCGTAAATAGATCTCGCCGCGACGAAAAACGTCTTTGCTGTAATGACTTCCATCACAATTCGCGTATCATATCTGGCACACTCTCTCCCCTACTACGTGATAATACAAAACGAACTGCCCTTTTTTGCACCCTTTCGATGTCCTCCGTCAGTCCCACCTGGTAAGGATCCCACACCGCGCAACAATATTCTAACAGAGGACGAACGAGTGTAGTGTAAGCTGTCTCTTTAGTGGACTTGTTGCATCTTCTAAGTGTCCTGCCAATGAAACGCAAACTTTGGCTCGCCTTCCCCAGAATATTATCTTTTTGGTCTTTCCAACTGAAGTTGTTCGTAATTTTAACACCCAGGTACTTAGTTGAACTGACAGCCTTGAGAATTGTACTATTTGTCGAGTAATCGAATTCCAACGCATTTCTTTTGGAACTCATGTGGATCACCTCACACTTTTCGTTATTTAACATCAACTGCCACCTGCCACACCATACATCAATCTTTTCTAAATCGCTTTGCAACTGATACTGGTCTTCGGATGACCTTACTAGACGGTAAATTACAGCATCATCTGCGAACAACCTAAGAGAACTGCTCAGATTGTCACCCAGGTCATTTATATAGATCAGGATCAGCAGAGGTCCCAGGACGCTTCCCTGGGGAACACCTGATATCGCTTCAGTTTTACTCGATGATTTGTCGTCTATTACTACGAACTGCGACCTTCCTGACAGGAAATCACGAATCGAGTCGCACAACTGAGACGATACCCCCATAGGACCGCAGCTTGATTAGAAGTCGCTTGTGAGAAACGGTGTCAAAAGCTTTCCGGAAATCTAGAAATACGGAATCAGAGAGAACTACAGAAATTTCGTTACTTGTTTTCCTATTTTTTACGAACAGTGGATAGGAAATGTTTACATTTATACTTAATATACCGGTATTAATACGAGAATAAGAGATAAGCAACATGAACATCAACAGGACTACACAAAGCAGATTTTTCATTTGACATTTCCCGCCGCCGTAAAACATCAGGAATTGCGTACTTGCCACAGATATGGTCACAGGTACAGCCTTCTGACTGTCCTGCGCTTGGCCTGCTCCTTTTTTGACAGGAGGCTGTTCTTATTCAGTTTACTGCTGGGATCTGGACGGTTGGGTTGCTGGCATACGGGAATGGCGGCAACCCGCAGCACACCTCTGTGTAACCGGTGGCTGGGACGTAGGTGACAATATGTCAATTTTCGCAATCAACTGTTGACTGACTGTTTTTGGGGGAGGAGACCAGACAGCAAGATCATCGGTCTCATCGGATTAGGGAAGGATGGGGAAGGAAGTCGGCCGTGTCCTTTCAAAGGAACCATCCCGGCATTTGCCTGGAGCGATTTAAGGAAATCACGGAAAACCTAAATCAGGATGGCCGGACGCGGGATTGAACCGTCGTCCTCCCGAATGCGAGTCCAGTGTGCTAGCCACTGCGCCGTATTTTGGAATGGAGTGTATCATATTTAAGGATTATATTGACTGCTTAATAATCATCTCCATGTACTAAAAGTACGTAACACAAATGTGGTGGGTACGAAGTCAATACTTCAGCGGCAAATGCTGTAGAGCTGTATGCACATTTATTCTCACTCATAGTGCTGTTAGTTACAATTATTTCTTCCCTCCAAACAGAAAGACAGTTTATGGATTACTACTCCTATACAACGACAGCACATTTAATAGTAGGAGCATTTGCGGCAGGTATAGACGGGGCGTATCATTTTTTTGTGAAGTTTTCGCCCGTATCAGATTTATGACAGCTTAGCCTAAACAATTAGGCTGAATTATAACGCTTCTTGATGGGGCCAGGAGTGATCAAAGAGGCATGAGAGTGTGTCCACTGTGAGACAGAAGTGGTGTGATGGTGGCCAGACACTCGGTGTGGAAGAACTTGGCGTCGGCTGATCAAGCCAGCAGTGAGTGCCACGACGCAACCCGGCGATTGACGCCGCAGGCCGCAGTTCCTCCCCACTCTGCTGTCATAGGCTACGCATCAATAGTCGTTTCGATTACTCCAGCTATAATTATGGGCTAAGGTAGCTCATCACACCTAGGTTTGCTTGGGAACTAGTCTCAAACGCATTCAAATTTATTCAGTGCACCAGACTGCCACCTTATTTGAGAATGACCCGTAAGTTCAGAGATTTGCTGAATAATCTGTTAGTAATTGCCAGTATAGAGGCTTATCTCACTAGGGGTAAGATAGATACTGCCTACAGGAAAATTAAAGAGACCTTTGGAGATAAGAGAACGACTTGTATGAATATCAAGAGCTCAGATGGAAACCCAGTTCTAAGCAAAGAAGGGAAAGCAGAAAGGTGGAAGGAGTATATAGAGGGTCTATACAAGGGCGATGTGCTTGAGGACAATATTATGGAAATGGAAGAGGATGTAGATGAAGATGAAATGGGAGATACCATACCGCGTGAAGAGTTTGACAGAGCACTGAAAGACCTGAGTCGAAACAAGGCCCCTAGTAGACAACATTCCATTGGAACTACTGACGGCCTCGGGAGAGCCAGTCCTGACAAAACTCTACTGGTGAGCAAGATGTATGAAACAGGCGAAATAGCCTCAGACTTCAAGAAGAATATAATAATTCCAATCCCAAAGAAAGCAGGTGTTGACAGATGTGAAAATTACCGAACTATCAGTTTAACAAGTCACAGCTGCAAAATACTAACACGAATTCTTTACAGACGAATGGAAAAACTAGTAGAAGCCAACCTCGGGGAAGATCAGTTTGGATTCCGTAGAAACACTGGAACACGTGAGGCAATACTGACCTTACAACTTATCTTAGAAGAAAGATTAAGGAAAGGCAAACCTACGTTTCTAGCATTTGTAGACTTAGAGAAAGCTTTTGACGATGTTGACTGGAATACTCTCTTTCAAATTCTAAAGGTGGCAGGGGTAAAATACAGGGAGCGAAAGGCTATTTACAATTTGTACAGAAACCAGATGGCAGTTATAAGAGTCGAGGGATATGAAAAGGAAGCAGTGGCTGGGAAGGGAGTAAGACAGGGTTGTAGCCTCTCCCCGATGTTGTTCAATCTGTATATTGAGCAAGCAGTAAAGGAAACAAAAGAAAAATTCGGAGTAGGTATTGAAATCCATGGAGAAGAAATAAAAACTTTGAGGTTCGCCGATGACATTGTAATTCTGGCAGAGACAGCAAAGGACTTGGAAGAGCAGTTGAATGGAATGGACAGTGTCTTGAAAGGAGGATATAAGATGAACATCAACAAAAGCAAAACGAGGATAATGGAATGTAGTCGAATTAAGTCGGGTGATGCTGAGGGAATTAGATTAGGAAATGAGACACTTAAAGTAGTAAAGGAGTTTTGTTATTTGGGGAGCAAAATAACTGATGATGGTCGAAGTAGGGAGGATATAAAATGTAGATTGGTAATGGCAAAGAAAGCGTTTCTGAAGAAGAAAAATTTGTTAACATCAAGTATAGATTTAAGTGTCAGGAAGTCATTTCTGAAAGTATTTGTATGGAGTATAGCCATGTATGGAAGTGAAACATGGACGATAAATAGTTTGGACAAGAAGAGAATAGAAGCTTTCGAAATGTGGTGCTACAGAAGAATGCTGAAGATTAGATGGGTAGATCACATAACTAATGAGGAAGTATTGAACAGGATTGGGGAGAAGAGAAGTTTGTGGCACAACTTGACCAGAAGACGGGATCGGTTGGTAGGACATGTTCTGAGGCATCAAGGGATCACCAATTTAGTATTGGAGGGCAGCGTGGAGGGTAAAAATCGTAGAGGGAGACCAAGAGATGAATACACTAAGCAGATTCAGAAGGATGTAGATTGCAGTAGGTACTGGGAGATGAAGAAGCTTGCACAGGATAGAGTAGCATGGAGAGCTGCATCAAACCAGTCTCAGGACTGAAGACCACAACAACAATTGCCAGTAACTCGGTACCGAATGTTCATAATTGCTTTTTTGTCTTTGCTGGGATTAAGACATTCAGAAGAGATTTTTGAACTGTTTGTCATCTGTTAAAACCTTGAAATTACAGTGCAATATAAATTTCTCTCCAAAACTTTAACAAGGAACAGCGTCAAATCAGGCGGGGAGCAGCCTGACGTCCTCTCGCCGGAACCAGTTCAGTAAACACTCTGCTACCTAGAACTGTGATTATTACGACTGCATACTACGGCCTTTCACTTGACTAATTGCGCCACTGTTATGTCTTATGGTAGGTATCCTAGACGATAAATTACCTTAGCAGTATTTATCAGTATTATTAATACTAACTTCGATTACTTTCCTTCTGTATTCCTCTACATGTAGTCTCGACTTGTTAATGAAGTCGGGAATCAGGTTTCAGCACTGTTGTCCAATAGATTCTGTTCAGGGCTCGGGTTGGTCTAGAGTAGTGGCTTTGATGAGCCGCTACAGTCAAGTAAGAGTGCTGGAGAGTGTGGATACAGAGGTCAAAAGTATCGCAGGGCGCGGCCACACGCCGGTTGCCGAATTTGTGACTCCAAGCCAAGGAAACGGGGCGTCACCAGCTTCCTCTTAGAGTACGATTTTCTGTCCCTGACATCTCTTACTCTCGACCTGTAGATATTGGAACAATGAATCTGAGTAAATACGGGAAACCTAAGAAATCCATTACCCATAAAAATGTTGCGACCTACCGAAAAAGAGAGGGCCGTTTTGTGACAACTAGCACTTCATGTATTACAGGTACGAAATAAAGTATGTCAAGTGCTACCCAGCACAACAATTATCAGTTATGAACGTAATGATGTGGCATCTAACATGTCTGTAACAAGAAACTATTTACTTTCTGAAGATTTTTGTCCCTAATCAGTGGACAACTGGATTCGAAAGCAGTATTTTAAATGTTCACGTTAATTCCAGAGCTGACACCAGTAGTGTCAGTAGATGTTACTTGGAAGAAATGGATTGGTTAAATGGAATCAGTAAAACGCTGGATACCATGGAATGTTGTTAGAAGTCTGTTACAGTGCCGTTCACCTTTTTTTACTTTCAACAACTGTTTTCTGTTACAAACCTGTTGACTATTCACAACTTGAGATTAATCAGATCAGAAGATGATCATGAAGTGATGGAAACTAGCCTGGGTCCTCCATTAGGCGGCTGGTGGAATTATGCAGTATCCATATTTGTAGGATATTCAAATGTCACATCACTGGGCTGCATAGAAAGTTAGGGCAGACGTTATCGTCGTCAAAGTTCCGGTCCAACACGTCCAATCACATCAAGGGAGGATCGCTGTATTGTGCACCTAGCTCGTCGTTGCTCCTCTACATCTGTGCCCGTGTCCGAGAGCAGGTAATTAATTCCGCGCAACATTTTTAGATTCTGTGTCATTCTGCACCATTTGTCAGACACCAGCAGCAGCTGGAATAGGCATTTATCGTCCTATTCGTACATTGCTGTCAATACCTCACACACATGACCTCGTTTCGCGTGATGTTATGACTGGAAAGCATTGATTTCTGAAGGGAGTCGCACTTTGTGTTCAGCGACGAATTGCAGTTCTGCACTACACCGAATGACCATTGTCGAATGACCATTATCGACGAGTATGGTGGCGACATAGGGAGAGGCCCCATTCTTCAGATGTTTTGGAGAGGCACAGTGGCGTGACCCCTGGTGATGAGCCATCGGGTGTCACATCAGGTCACGACTGGCAGCGGATGACCGAATTTTGACAACACAGCGGCACGTCAAGGACATCAGTGTCCTCATGTGTTGCCTCTCATGTGACAGCATCGAGGTGCTACTTTTCAACAGGTCAATGATCGTCCACGTATGTGTGTTCCTATGAACTGTCTGTGTGATGGTGAGGTACTATTGTGGGAATAAGTGACAAGAATATCAAGGACCAGTTACAACAGCTATGGTCCAGGTTGCCTCAGAACAGAGTTCTATACCTTTACAGCAGCCTTCCCAACCAAATCAGTGCTTGCATCCAAGCCAGAGGGTATGCAACATCATAGCGAAAAGTGAGCTCGTACTGCAACGTTCTCAGCCAATTTAACTCTATATTGTAATCAGTCAAACAACATCATATATTCTCTCAATCCACGGAAATTCATAACGGGCTGAGCTGAGAAATAATTGTTAAGAAAACAGTTCGACACGTTGTCCCGTTTCCGAGTTGTTTAACATTGAAGTTAGTCAATAGCACATTGCGCGAAAATTCAAGTGGCCAAATAGGCCTTGCTATGAAATGAAATGGGAAATTAAATGGGGGTCCTGACCATCACTCCTGATTGTTGGACTGTATGGTGGTTGACAGTCAATTTGATGTCCCACCACTGTCTAGGTCATCTCCAGACACTTCTTCGCTGCTCACTGGGGTGTGTTCGGATACTTCTGATCACACAATGCAGGCAGCGTTAGAAGGGATGAAATTTCCCCGATGAATTTGTTGCTCTGGTGACATCCTAACACTAGTCCACGTTCGAAGTCTGTGTTCTCTTTTCACTGATCCATTCTGTTGCTGCTGCTTCTCAACTTGCAATATACAGGGTGATTCAAAAAGAATACCACAACTTTAAAAATGTGTATTTAATGAAAGAAACATAATATAACCTTCTGTTATACATCATTACAAAGAGTATTTAAAAAGGTTTTTTTTCACTCAAAAACAAGTTCAGAGATGTTCAATATGGCCCCCTCCAGACACTCGAGCAATATCAACCCGATACTCCAACTCGTTCCACACTCTCTGTAGCATATCAGGCGTAACAGTTTGGATAGCTGCTGTTATTTCTCGTTCCAAATCATCAATGGTGGCTGGGAGAGGTGGCCGAAACACCATATCCTTAACATACCCCCATAAGAAAAAATCGCAGGGGGTAAGATCAGGGCTTCTTGGAGGCTGGTGATGAAGTGCTCTGTCACGGGCTGCCTGGCGGCCGATCCATCGCCTCGGGTAGTTGACGTTCAGGTAGTTACGAACAGATAAGTGCCAATGTGGTGGCGCTCCATCCTGCTGAAATATGAATTGTAATTGTAATTGAATAGCTCTGCGAGTCGATTTTCCTAGGCTCCGAACAAATGCTTGCTGGATGCGTGCTACATTTTCATCACTCGTTCTCGGCCGTCCAGAACTTTTCCCTTTGCACAAACACCCATTCTCTGTAAACTGTTTATACCAACGTTTAATACACCACCTATCAGGAGGTTTAACACCGTACTTCGTTCGAAATGCACGCTGAACAACTGTCGTCGATTCACTTCTGCCGTACTCAATAACACAAAAAGCTTTCTGTTGAGCGGTCGCCATCTTAGCATCAACTGACGCTGACGCCTAGTCAACAGCGCCTCAAGCGAACAAATGTACAACTAAATGAAACTTTATAGCTCCCTTAATTCGCCGACAGATAGTGCTTAGCTCTGCCTTTTGTCGTTGCAGAGTTTTAAATTCCTAAAGTTGTGGTATTCTTTTTGAATCACCCTGTAGTATTCCTTGCCCCCTTTTGTGCGACCAGGTCTGCTTCTCGTGAGATTTAGTGGTGATTTGCGCATTACATACAGTGACCGGGAACTATTTTTCAGGTTGTGTATGACTCTACGGGCATTAAATGATTTATATTGACAATATTTATATTAACAATATATCACAAAATGCGTTTTTTTGTTATTGGAATTGATCGTTCTCGAAAAACCAATTCGAGCTACACTGCAAGTAGAAAAATCCCGTTTGCCACAACACATAACGAATTTTTTCTCACTGAAACTTCTGGTTCACTGTCAGTGTGGCGCGGGTGATCACACTGAACATGATCTCGGGATGGGATCAGTTTCATCTCGGTTATATCAAAACACACGTCTCAACCCGTCTGCATGTCAAGAGCGCTGTCGAGCATCTGCAGCTGGCTTAAATTTTATGTCCAGCGTGCGCGCAACATGAGAAACGAAAGGTCAGAAAACATTGTCAGCAGGCAAAGATTATTTTCTACTGCTGGGTGCAGCCCAACCTGCTGTATCTGTGTGTGTTTCGATACTCAGCATGAAGCGAAACTAAATAACAAGCTTAAAGTGCCAAAGAATGATGACTAATATGATGCCTCGACGTAATAGGCTCCATATATACCACTACACTAGTAACCTAAATATCTCAAAAATGACGCATCCTACGAGAAAAAAAATTTCTAGGTGTAAAGTTAATATTAGCAAAGGGGACAGTTGTCTGTGCTACTATTGGCCACTTCCTAGCCACCCCTCTTCCGTGGGCGGGTTTAACTTTCTACACTCCTGGAAATGGAAAAAAGAACACATTGACACCAGTGTGTCAGATCCACCATACTTGCTCCGGACACTGCGAGAGGGCTGTACAAGCAATGATCACACGCACGGCACAGCGGACACACCAGGAACCGCGGTGTTGGCCATCGAATGGCGCTAGCTGCGCAGCATTTGTGCACCGCCGCCGTCAGTGTCAGCCAGCTTGCCGTGGCACACGGAGCTCCATCGTAGTCTTTAACACTGGTAGCATGCCGCGACAGCGTGGACGTGAACCGTATGTGCAGTTGACGGACTTTGAGCGAGGGCGTATAGTGGGCATGCGGGAGGCCGGGTGGACGTACCGCCGAATTGCTCAACACGTGGGGCGTGAGGTCTCCACAGTACATCGATGTTGTCGCCAGTGGTCGGCGGAAGGTGCACGTGCCCGTCGACCTGGGACCGGACCGCAGCGACGCACGGATGCACGCCAAGACCGTAGGATCCTACGCAGTGCCGTAGGGGACCGCACCGCCACTTCCCAGCAAATTAGGGACAGCGTTGCTCCTGGAGTATCGGCGATGACCATTCGCAACCGTCTCCATGAAGCTGGGCTACGGTCCCGCACACCGTTAGGCCGTCTTCCGCTCACGCCCCAACATCGTGCAGCCCGCCTCCAGTGGTGTCGCGACAGGCGTGAATGGAGGGACAAATGGAGACGTGTCGTCTTCAGCGATGAGAGTCGCTTCTGCCTTGGTGCCAATGATGGTCGTATGCGTGTTTGGCGCCGTGCAGGTGAGCGCCACAATCAGGACTGCATACGACCGAGGCACACAGGGCCAACACCCGGCATCATGGTGTGGGGAGCGATCTCCTACACTGGCCGTACACCACTGGTGATCGTCGAGGGGACACTGAATAGTGCACGGTACATCCAAACCGTCATCGAACCCATCGTTCTACCATTCCTAGACCGGCAAGGGAACTTGCTGTTCCAACAGTACAATGCACGTCCGCATGTATCCCGTGCCACCCAACGTGCTCTAGAAGGTGTAAGTCAACTACCCTGGCCAGCAAGATCTCCGGATGTGTCCCCCATTGAGCATGTTTGGGACTGGATGAAGCGTCGTCTCACGCGGTCTGCACGTCCAGCACGAACGCTGGTCCAACTGAGGCGCCAGGTGGAAATGGCATGGCAAGCCGTTCCACAGGACTACATCCAGCATCTCTACGATCGTCTCCATGGGAGAATAGCAGCCTGCATTGCTGCGAAAGGTGGATATACACTGTACTAGTGCCGACATTGTGCATGCTCTGTTGCCTGTGGTTCTGTCAGTGTGATCATGTGATGTATCTGACCCCAGGAATGTGTCAATAAAGTTTCCCCTTCCTGGGACAATGAATTCACGGTGTTCTTATTTCAATTTCCAGGAGTGTATTTTCAAATGGGAAGCCCCCATTTTTATTGTGTACTCGGATTCTTCGCAAAAAAATACGTATGAAGTGTGTCTGTTTTTGCAATTAAGAACCGACGCCTTTAATTATACGTTTCATTTAAATTGTGAATGTAAACTCTTGTGTTCGAGCGGTTGATATTGATGTTCAAACATTTCTTGAGTGTTGCAAATGTTATTATACAGTACAAATAATGTGGCTAGACATTGAAACCTCTGCAGATAAGCTAATTGTATGAAACGCAGTTTTCTGTTCTCTTAGTGGCTTAATGTGTTGAGTCCATGAACCATCGGCATGCTTGATTTCGGTGGCCGCATTCGAACCCCGCCATCAGGGTGATGATTTCGGTGTGTGTTTCGATTCAAGAGCCACAATTCACGCGCTGGCCGCTACGCGGGTACAGCTGGAATACAAACCACAGCCATTGTTATAAAATAAAATATCCATGAAGTGATAGTGAGAGGTGCACCTGCTGTGGATACTCTCCAAAATCAAGTACCGTGATGGTGTGACTCAAAGAGATACTAAAGTAAATTTGGAACATAATTATCAACCTTTAGAACACAAAGGTTTACAATTACATCGTAAGTGAAATGTAGAATCAAATGCATCTATCCTTAATTCTGAAAACAATCACACTTGATATTTGTCGATTAGAGATCCATATACCACGAATGAAGAACAATTGTTTGGAAAAGCGTGCGCATCTTTTTTCTGGCGTAGAGTACGAATATACAGTAAAAAGGAGGGGGGCTGGTTCTCATTTTGAAAAGCAAAACATAGTACAGCCCGCTCACGCAGAAGGGCTGGTTAGGAGGTGGCCACTCGTATCACAGACAGAAGTCCATTTCACTAATTTTAACTTTTTACCTACAAATTCTTTTTTTTTTCTGCAATGCTTCGTTTTCGATATATTTAATTGTCCACTTAAAACAATCACCCTGGATACTCCTGTCAGGGCCGCATTTCACACTCGTCCATCTATGAGGCATGTTATTAGCGTGAAACATGTGCAATTGAAATACGATAGTGAAACATGTACGTTTGAAATATGATAGAAATTACGTAACTGACAGTAGTATGAAACATAAGTGTTAGAACGGGAGTGGCATCTGAACATGTATTTGATTATCGTTACTTACGCGCATTGCCATGTACTTCCCTGGCTGCGAGAATGTAAATTTAATTTAGCTGCGAGAATGTAAACTGTCAATAACTTTAAACTAAACCAAAACGGCATGAATTTACGTAACACAAGAACTGAATCTGATGCATTGATTTGAAATTGGCCCAGATAAGAAAACAAATCTTGATCAGTTTGAAAACAATGGTCCCTGTGCTTAATGAAAGTTATCCCTGAAATTACAAAATTTCTTACATTTTCCTGCGCAATGATAACACTCTTCGTACTGCTCTCTGTTAGTACTTTAAACTGTACTGTTGTGCGAGGCTCTTGCTTTGCTTCGCATATTAAATCGAATATGACTGAGACAATAACTTCTTGAGAAAGATAGGTAATCAAAAATAACATGAATCTGGGAACTGGTAAGTAACAATATGGCACTAACCTTAAAACTCGTATTAATACGCATAATGCGTTAGTAACAAAACAACCTTCCTTACCTTAATTATTTTCCAACCTCTGTTGAGATTCCTTTTACAGTTAGCCATCATAATAGTATCTTGAAAAAAAAATCAGCACTGCGCTTAGCGAGTACGTATATATCCAGCACACATCAGATACAACACGTCTTTACACTTGAGAGTCCTGCATACATCTCTCGATCTATTGTTACTCTAACACATTACCCCAACATCCGCTATTACACAATCGATACTACGTTTGACTATCTTTAGTTCAATTTAATATTTTCTTACAAAACTTGATTTAATTTACCCTGCGTGTATATCTTTCAAGCGTGCTGCAGAGATCCTCCAGAGATGCGACAAGTAACGTTGAAAATGATTCTTTCAAAAACTGCTCAAAATTGCGACACGATAAGCCAAAGACTGCTCAAAATTGCGACACGATAAGCCCCCCTCTCAGCGAAGACAAGCTAGCGAGACAAATCAGGCGACATACTTCTTCACAGATTTGTGGGGGAACGAATACTGGCTGACCTGGTTTATCTCCCACACTGTTACACTATTAAATCATTCCATATACGTAACAGAGGTTAGGTACTGTCGTTTGCAGCTGTAATAAAACTCTTGCTTAGACCATACGCATATCGGTTTATTTTAAAACATCTTCAGTGGTCTCTGTAACAATGTCGTTTTTCTTACATATAGCCGGCCGTTGTGGCCGAGCGGTTCTAGGCGCTTCAGTCCGGAACCGCGCTGCTCCTATGGTGGCAGGTTCGAATCCTGCCTCGGGCATGGATGTGAGTGATGTCCTTAGGTTAGTTTGGTTTAAGTAGTTCTAAGTTCTAGGGGACTGCTGACCTCAGAAGTTCAGTCCCATAGTGCTCAGAGCCATTTGAACCATTTTTTCTTACATATCTGTTTGGCAGTTCTCATGTTTTGAATTGTTAGTATTAAACAGTATTAAATTAAAAATCTTAAAAATGGCAGCGAATCAGCAACCGTATAAATTTGAAGATGTTGAAAAAATCAGACTACCAGTTACAAAGCAAAGGTTAATTTAGCACTTGATATGGATTTCGGTATTTCTAAAGGCCCACTCCTTCTGAAGAAGATATTTTTAGAAATATAGAAACGTAGGTCAAGGGCTAAATAAACCGTTAGTTTGTAACTGGTTGGCTGATTTTTATCAACACCTCCATTATTAAATTACAATTATTACCCTCGATTTTTTGTTTCCTACTTCATTAATAATGTTCTTCTACACATAAGTTAGTACACTGCATTCCACACCCACTCAATAAATTTACGTTTTCATGTTTGATAGATCCTGTGGGAAGCGATGCTCTTTTCGTTTTTCTTGTTATGGAAGCATTTGTTGATCCGATTTCTGTCTGTTTATGCACTCTAGGACAAAAAATATATTTTCAGAAAAACTTGATGATTTAATCAAGAAAAAGAGGTTTACTAATTGAGCATGTTAATAACGCGTTGGTTCACCTTTAGCTCTCATGCAAGCAGTTATTCTACAGGACACTGATTGACAGAGTTTTTGGACGTCGTCATGATGGATATCGTGCCAAAGTCTGTCCAATCGGCGTGTTAGATCGCCAGAGTTCTGACATGAGTGGGGTGTCTTGTCCACAATGTTCCAAACATCCTCAACTGGGGAGAGATCCGGCAATCCTGATGACCAAGACAGGGTTTGGCAAGCACTGAGACAATCAATAGAAAGTCTCGCCGTCTGCTGGCGGGATCACCTTGCTGATATGTAAGGCCTGGATGGTTTGCACCAAAACGGGGCATAGAATGTCGTTGACGTATCGTTATGCTGACATGGTGCTGTGGATGACAATCAAAGGGGTCCTGCTGCGAACGTAAATGACACCCCACCGCACATCATAACTCCTTGCTGTAGGACCGTACTGGGGGCAAGAGTGAGGTCCAGGGCGTCTCCAGACACGTCCCTGACTTCAACTGTCGTTGACTGTAAGAGAACTGTCTTCAGTGATGGGAGCCGTTTCGCACTGAGCCCCAGTGCTCAGCGAAGAAGTGTCTGGAGATGACCTGGACACTGGTGAGACATCAAATTGACTGTCACCCACCATACAGTCCGACAATCAGGAGCGATGGTCAGGACCCCCATTTAATTTCCCATTTCATTTCATAGCACGAAATATTTGGCCACTTGAATTTTCGCACTTATATAGCCGCGCCGTCACTCGTGATGTCACTGGTGCTCGGTCCCGCATCATATATGGTAATGTTTTGGCCGCACGACCGCCGGGCCCGCTTCAACTCCCTCAACACCGGATCCCACGCTGTACTCAGCTACAATCCACCGTCACTATTGAAGGTGTTTATCAGAAATTCTAATCTCTATGGCCTCGTTTATCACACTATCCCAGAATCCATTAGTCCGTTTATTAATAGACGTCTCATCGAATGCAATTCGGTGTCCGTTTTCCAGAGCATGTTATGCTACAGCTGACTTTTTGGGATAGCGCAGACGGTAACACCTTTCATGTTCTGTGCCGCGCTGTTCAATAGTGCGAACAGTCTGGCCGACGTAGAACTGCCCACATCCACACGGTATCTTGTAAATCCCTGGTGATCTGAGGCCTACATCATCTTTCACAGATTTCTTTAGTTGCCGGATCTTTGCCGGAGGCCTGAAGATTGTGTCTATTTTATGCCTCTTCAGGAGCCGACCAGTCTTCCCTGTTGTCGAACCACAAAACGGTAAGAATGCAAATGTCAACAGAGACGGTGGGTTGCAGCTGAGTACACCGTGGGATCCAGTGTTGACGGAGTTGAAGCGGGCCCGGCGGTCGCGCGGCCAAAACATTACCATATATGGTGCAGGACCGAGCACTAGTGACGTCACGAGCGACGGCGCGGCTATATAAGCGCTTCAGTGATAACCACACGACAGTCATCCACTTGACAAAGGCAGAGGAGATCTCTGCCGAAAGCTCGTGGGCAGTAAACCACTTGACGCGGCATGAAACCTGAGACTGTTTTATTAAAGGAGTTATGAATGTTGAAATATAGACACGGATGTCGCTGCGAAAGCATGGTTCAAATGGTTCAAATGGCTCTGAGCACTTAAAGACATCACACACATTCATGCCCGAGGCAGGATTCGAACCTGCGACCGTTGCGGTCTCGCGGTTCCAGATTATAGCGCCTACAACCGCACGGCCACTCCGACCGGCGCGAAAGCATGCATTCGTATATTCATAACTCCTGTTAACAACTGACGCCGTAACTACAGCAAACAAAGACATTACTTTTACCGTTTGGTATTAGGTGTGGAATAAACAAATATCTGTATTCTCTGATCAGGAACCACATCCGTTCCTTGCTCCTCTATCCACTAAGGAACCACAAAGCGTGCAAAGGAAGTTACAACATGAGCTCGAAAATCAGGTTTGCTGTAAATACACGATGTAACGGATATTATCGTTTGTTATATTTGAGAATGGACGTGGTGAGTTGATGTCAGTCAGGAGAGGCTTCAGGCAACAAAGACGCCATTGTCAACACCTCACAGAGTTTGATCGAGGTCGTGTAATATGGATACGAGAAGCTGGATGTTCCTTCAGCGATTTGCTGGAAGACTTCGCAGGAATGTAGCCACTGTACTAGATTGCTGGCAGCGGTGGTCACGAAAATGTCCGGTCGCTGGAAGACCGGGCTGCCGACGACCACGTGGCACTACCGAGGGGGATGGCCATTGTGTTCGGCGAATGGCTCTGGTGTGTCGTACAGCATCTGCTGCAGCAATCTGAGCGGCAGTTGGCACAACGAACTGCTGCAAATTGGTTACTTCAAGGGCAGCCTAGAGATCTGGCTAAAAGGCTGTTGCAAGGAATTCCACGTTTCCTTCGTCAGGGGAATGCTTGTTCCGTAACCATCCTGCATAGCAAGCCAGGCGAAGAAGAATGCCAGTCCCGATACCTGTAGCCGGGTGCCTGTCCAGAGTTCAACAGTTTTATAGTGACTACTTTCTTTTAAAAGAACTCTTATCTCGTGCATCCAAATAGTAGGCTTTCTTCGATACCTCTATCAGCTACATTTTCGGTTTGTACTTCTGCAATGCTTGTATGCGACCATATCGATTTCTGGCATCAGTGCGCATTTACGGAAGTAAAAATTGTTCTGTGGTCAGAGATGCCAGGCGTGGATAGGGTTTTAAGCGCGCGCCGGGCGAGCCTTTGGTAACTGGTGGTCTGGATGGCAGAGGTCGGAATAAGCCATATAGCGAGAGCAGGGCGCATGCTACACTACTGGCCATTAAAATTGCTACACCAAGAAGAAATGCATAAGATAAACGGGTATTCATTGGACAAATATATTATACTAGAACTGACATGTGATTACATTTTCACGCAATTTGGGTGCATAGATCCTGAGAAATCAGTACCCATAACAACCACCTCTGGCCGTAATAACGGCCTTGATACGCCCGGGCATTGAGACGAACAGAGCTTGGATGGCGTGTGCAGGTATAGCTGCCCATGCAGCTTCAACACGATACCACAGTTCATCAAGAGTAGTGACTGCCGTATTGTGACGAGCCAGTTGCTCGACCACCAGTGACCACCATTGACCAGACGCTTTCAATTGGTGAGAGATTTGGAGAGTGTGCTGGCCAGGGCAGCAGTCGAACATTTCCTGTATCCAGAATGGCTCGTACAGGACCTGCAACATACGGTCGTGCATTATCCTGCTGAAATGTAGGGTTTCGCAGAGACCGAATGAGGGGTAGAGCCACGGGTCGTAACACATCTGAAATGTAACATCCACGTCAATGCAAACAAGAGGTGACCGAGACGTGTAACCAATTGCACCCAATACCATCACGCCGGGTGATACACCAATATAGCGGTGACGAATACAGGCTTCCACCACGATGTCGCCAAACACGAATGCGACCATCATGATGCTGTAAACTGAACCTGGATTCATCCGAAAAAATGACGTTGTGCCATTCGTGCACCCAGGTCCGTCGTTGAGTGTACCATCGCAGGCGCTCCTGTCTGTGATGCAGCGTCAAGGGTAACTGCAGCCATGGTCTCCGAGCTGATAGTCCGTGCTGCTGCAAACGTCGTTGAACTGTTCGTGCAGATGGTTGTTGTCTTGCAAATGACCCCATCTGCTGACTCAGGGATCGAGATGCGGCTGCACGATCCGTTACAGCCATCCGGATAAGATGCCCGTCATCTTGACTGCTAGCGATGGTTCAAATGGTTCTGAGTACTATGCGACTTAACTTCTGAGGTCATCAGTCGCATAGAACTTAAAACGAATTAAACCTAACTAACCTAAGGACAGCACACACATCCATGCCCGAGGCGGGATTCGAACCTGCGACCGGAGCGGTCGCTCGGATCCAGACTGTAGCGCCTAGAACCGCATGGCCACTCCGGCCGGCAACTGCTAGTGATACGAGGCCGTTGGGATCCAGCACGGGATTGCGTATTACACTCTTGAACCCACCGATTCCATATTCTGCTAACAGTCATTGGATCTCGACCAACGCGAACAGCAATGTCGCGATACGATAAACCGCAGTCGCGATAGGCTACAATCCGACCTTTATCCAAGTCGGAAACGTGATGGTACGCATTTCTCCTCCTTGCACGAGGGATCGCAACAACGTTTCACCAGGCAACGCCGGTCAACTGCTGTTTGTGTATGAGAAATCGGTTGGAAACTTTCTTGATGTCAGCACGCTGTAGGTGTCGCTACCGGCGCCAACCTTTTGTGAATGCTCTGAAAAGCTAATAATTTGCATATCAGAGCATCTTCTTCCTTTCGGTTAAATTTCGCGTCTGTAGCACGTCATCTTCGTGGTGTAGCAATTTTAATGGCCAGTAGTGTAGTTGTGTGCTGGAAGCGCAGAAAGCGTCGTGTGAGTGATGGGACAGCGGCCCCACAGGTCGCTGTTTAGTCGGCGAATAGCGGGAAGCGCATTGCATCGGAATTAGTGCCTCGCACTGCTACTGAATTTGCTGGGCGTCGGCATTCAGTTTTGAATTTGAACTGAATCGCTCGCCTTGGCTGGAACAGTAATTCGTTCGTCTGTGCTCGACTCCTGTCGGTTGTAGGGCCACACTGTAAATTAAACTGTGTTCGGTTAGCAAGTCTAGGGTGCATTTTTCCTATTTACTCTCGGATACATCACAGTGGATGTAGCGCCGAAGAGCGGGTTGGGCCCATCAGTGACTGTAGCGTCACGAAATTGTACCCTGGCTGTGTTCTGTAAATTTTCATATTATGGGTGGCTAATCGGATGTCTTTCTGTTGCAGACTTTCCGGGCTGTGCAAATCATGTTTAACTATGAGCACGGTATTCTAGAGAATTGATGTCAGCTACTAGGCACTTTGTAATTGTGTTACATGTTCTCAGGTTCCACTGGCCTAAATTTGCATGTAAGTGGGATTAATTAATTTATATGACTACAAAGCTAAGTTTAACTGTATTGTTCCAAATCGTCACATGTTCAAGAGGCAAGGTGAACGTAAAGCTGGTTTGTTCTTAGCTTGGGACTGTAGTAAACTCAGTCGTGTACCGATGTATCTGATACTGATGAAACGTTGATTTGTGGCGGCTGTATTAGGGCATGTTGTGCTTCTGTAAACTGTAGCTTAATTTCGTTATAGGTTTTCCTGGTAGCTATCCTAACGTTGGCTTTCTGACAACCGTATTGGTTGAACTGGCGTTAAGCCATTCACATGTCAATATCGCTATGGCAAGTTACGGTGTAAAAATGTGAAATGAACGTTAATTGTTTTAAAAAGAATACAACGGATGATATCAATTTTTAAGTTATTGGTTTTAATTTTTAAAGAAAAGGAAACTTGGTAATTTAGAGCTCCAGTGATTATTCTAAATACCTTGGACGATTTTAATTTAAGGTTATTAGTTCTAATGTTAAAGGAAAAGGAAACTTTAAGTAACCTAGAATTTCAGTAATTACCTTTAAATATTTTAAATGATCTTAAGTTTTTTAATAGTTTATTGTTTCTGATGCTAAAGGAAGGGAATCTGTGAAGCTTAGAACTTCAGTTAACATTCTAAAAAATTTGCATGATTTTAATGCCTTAAGGATTATTTGTTGTAATGTTAAAGAAAAAACAGCACGAATTTTCTGTGTACTTGTGTATGCTTGCGTAAACTAAGAAAATCAAGTTGTGCTACTGTGCTCGGCGGCCTGTGCTACCAGAACCACTGTGTTCCAGCTTGACCAGTTCCAAAGCATACCTTTCCCTTTCGCAGTCTTGATAGGTCACAATATCATCCTCTGAAATATTTTAGTGCACGGTTTCACAGAAAAATTGCCATATTACACAAATGCCACATGTAGTGGCAATATTAAGATAGAGGGGAGGTGGTGTTTTCCGTGGTCAGAGTGTGGTCCCCTTATTGGGCGTAAGATAACGCTAAGTGCAGAAGAATACGAATATGGTTTACAGTATTGTGCAGAGTCAAATGTTTTTATTCCAGTCTTTGATCACAATATAAAGTCCTTCGACGATGTCCGGTTGCAGTCAGTAATGACCACCTCCAGACCTGTTCTACACCATGTCCTACTGACTGGAAACCATCATCGTCGAAGGACATTATACTGTGATCAGAGACTGGAATAGAAAAGATTTGACAGTACTTGGACCACTGTTTGTATTCGCGACTATGTCGCAGTTTGTGAAACTGTGTACAGTACAGGAACAGTTTGGAAATAACGACTGTATTAGCATGACAATGCAGTCTGTCAAAAGGCAGCGTCTGTGACGTAATGTTTTGTTAACAATAACATTTCTGAAACGGGCTGGCCAGCCGATAGTTTCAGCCTGAACCCAAAGGAACACATCTCAGATGAATTAGAATATGGACTATACTTCAGTCTCAAGCATCCGACATCACTATAGTTCAATTCTTTTATCTTGGCGGTTCGCGCATGCCCGCCCAGACGCGGGAGATTGCTGCGTTGCCAGTTCTACGCGCCAAGAGAAGCAGCGCCATAGTATAGTTCGCAAACTTACGTTTAGGAGGACGGCGCAGTTTATGAAGTAAGGCCACCACGGCCGCATTAACCCTTTCGCTGCTACAGAGACGTGCTCCCCGCATTCCGCGCTGTGCGTGATTTTGTCATCACTGCACTGCTCGCCAGTGCAGACACATTGTGTTTCGACTGCTTTGACACACTTTCATCATTCGATTTAATTAAAACTATTTGGCCCAAAAATTTGATTGTTACACATCTTCTTCACTGATACCTTCCCCCCATAAATGACTTAATTTTCTTTCGATGTTCAACGCAGTTATTGTGCAGCATTAGATGTAGTAAACCATTGCACGAAATTTTGAAGAGTTTGCAGAGGTAAAAGTCCATAGCGTATACTTTCCATATGGTCGATTTTAATTGCCACCAGAAATTTCAAAAAATTACATTCAAATGAATAAAATTCATGAAGTAAGACACTTCGATATTGTTTTCAAATAAAGAAACTATTAAGCACCGAATAACGTTTGAACTCAGAACCTTTCGCTTATAAGCCATACACTTCTTTTTTTTTTAATTCTTTGTTGATCTCATTTTGTTCCATATTGCTCGTTGTATTCCTTCGTGGCGGACGTCCCATAACACCCGTTCAGGCACTTCGTTCATCCGTTCACTCAGTTTTTTTATTACAGAGGGTAGCTAACTCTCTGACTGAACACGCTGAGCTACCGTGCCGGCATCAGCTCGTCATTCAATGCATCTCCCGGAGGACTTCAAAATATCACGAAAAATACCGACAGACACTGTTGGTATGACTATGAATTACTCACGTTTAGTCGAAGTACAATAGGAAATAACAATTACCGCTGTTCTTTATTGCGAAAAAGCGGTTAGTGAGAATGATACAAACACCTTTCCTTGCTATCGCCTGGATTTGGAGGATTATTGTTTGTTTGGTTTAATTAATTAATAGAATATGAAGCAATTGGTACAAAGAATGCTTTTTCCAAACTTTCTATAAAAGAAAGTCTGCTATCAAGACATTGCTTTTGTTCTATTACTTTATTTATGACTGAACGTTTCTAAAACTGAAGACACTCGTCCGTGCTCTGCACTGCAGTCGAGCTCTGGCAACGTCGTTCTCTGTTCATTGGCTGACTGTGTTTTGTGACGTCAGATGCGCAGAACGAACCTAACCTCGGCTGCCGTCATAAATGACGCGCACTTCAGCGTCTCTGGATCCAGTTCTTGAGGAGGAGTGAGCTGCCATTTGCAGCTACTCAGACTGCATCCATATCCTAAGATCCACCATCTTGGATCGCCAGTTTGGCTTCTGATATCATAGTGCTGTTCCTGTCTTCCCAGAGCTGCCATTTTAGCGTTTTGGAGTCTCTCATTTACAAGACAATTGCCTGTCTTAGATTCTGACATCATAGACCTTGGATTCTTGAATTGCCCAGCATTTTATACTTACAAGGGAACCTCCCCATCGCACCCCCCTCAGATTTAGTTATAAGTTGTCACAGTGGATAGGCCTTGAAAAACTGAACACAGATCAATCGAGAAAACAGGAAGAAGTTGTGTGGAACTATGAAAAAAATTAGTAAAATATACAAACTGAGTAGTCCATCCGAAGATATGCAACATGAAGGACAATGACAGTCAAGGAGTGCCGTGGTCCCGTGGTTAGCGAGAGCAGCTACGGAACAAGAGGTCCTAGGTTCAAGTCTTCTCTTGAGTGAAAAGTTTAATTTTTTTATTTTCAGTTTATGTGACAAACTCTTAAGTTTTCGCCACTTTTTTGGGAGTGATTATCATATCCACAAGAAAACCTAAATTGGCCAAGGTAGAAGAATCTTTTTACCCATTCGCTAAGTGTACAAGTGTACATATTCCTGTCATGTGACGCACATGCCGTCACCAGTGTCGTATAGAATATATCAGACGTGTTTTCCTATGGAGGAATCGGTTGACCTATGACCTTGCGATCAAATGTTTTCGGTTCCCATTGGAGAGGCACGTCCTTTCATCTACTAATCGCACGGTTTTGCGGTGCGGTCGCAAAACACAGACAGTAAACTTATTGCAGTGAACAGAGACGTCAATGAACGAACGGACAGATCATAACTTTGCGAAAATAAACAAAATAAAATTTTCAGGCGAGGGAATACTTGAACCAAGGACCTCTCGTTCCGCAGCTACTCACACTAACCACGGGACCACGGAGCTCCTGGTCTCTTATTTTCCCTGTTGTTGCTTATCTTGCACATGGACTACGCAGTTTGTATATTTTACTAATTTTTTTCATAGTTCCACACAAGTTCTTCCTGTTTTCTCGATTGATCTGTGTTCACTTTTTCAAGACCTATCCACTGTACCAACTTATAACTAAATCTGAGGGGGGTGCGATGGGGAGGTTCCCTTGATAGTACAATTGTGCTGCTTAGAGTTTCTTGACTTTCTTTATTTCCTGCTATTTTATACAAAGCGCAATTAGCCTGTAAGGTCTTTGGCGTGTGGTAGGGAAAAATCTGAAAAAAACTAGCATCAATCCCTGTCATCATCGATGATGTCACAAGAAGAGGAGGGGAGAAACGGTAGCTGCACTCGAACTGGACAATTGAGACAATTACAGTGGACGTCATTTTTACTAACCAAGATGAAATCAGCTAATACTCGAATTAGAGCAATGGTATTATTGTTGCATTAACGTAAGTATTTCTTTACGAAGAAGAAAGGAACAATAAGAACTCAAAATAAAGTATTTTTACAAGTTTTATTGCTTATCATTCATTTTAATACTTCAAACAAAAGGTACATTTTTCGAGACTGAGTAGCAAACTTCAGTTTCGTTCATTAATTCCATGTCGAACATCAAGTCATCAACATTTGCATTTTCTCCACAAATCTTCTTAAAAACAAAATTATGAAGCTTTTTTTTAAAAAAAGTTAGTGTGCTAATTCTCGCTTGCAGTGAATCCTTCACTGCTCAGACTATCAGCGAATGATTTAGGCCTTTAAGCACATATCTTCTGACTGATATGTTTTGTCCTCTACACTGACGAAGCCATTTCCATAAACATTTTTCAAGAGGTATAAGTTCACCTGACTCTAGTAGACGTCAAGCTATCATCTAGGTGAAACATGGACATACCCCATGTTAATATCCACTGGTAGGTGTCCCGTTATTTTCGCCAGATTATGTATACATCCGTTGGTCAGCCACTTGATAACAGAAAAAGTAAACTCATTAAGAATTTCTTCGAATAATGTTGATGATTGTAATCCTTGAATAATAAATAAAATATTTGTTTATTTAACTTTCAATATTGAAACAGGGTCAAATGTGATTAATTCATTTGGCTATTACGTCATTCTGGGATGTATTTCTATCATCCTTACCGCTTTTTTTATGTTCCTGTAAATATATTTCAAGTAAACGGAAATATTAAAAAATTAACTCTCTTTAAATCACTGGTGGTAGTAATTCTCTTTTCTGCTTTACATCACTATCGCCAAATGCACTCATAGTTCTCCTCAGAAAAGAAATGTCTAAATGTTTTTAATAATAATCTGCTAACCCGCTCCTTTCTTCATCCCTGACAATCGTACTTTCATACATAGGGTGGTTATAATTAAACTTCCGCTATTTGAGCCCCCCCAAGAACCATGGACCTTGCCGTTGGTGGGGAGGCTTGCGTGCCTCAGCGATACAGATAGCCGTACCGTAGGTGCAACCACAACGGAGGGGTATCTGTTGAGAGGCCAGACAAACGTGTGGTTCCTGAAGAGGGGCAGCAGCCTTTTCAGTAGTTGCAAGGGCAACAGTGTGGATGATTGACTGATCTGGCCTTGTAACAATAACCAAAACGGCCTTGCTGTGCTGGTACTGCGAACGGCTGAAAGCAAGGGGAAACTACAGCCGTAATTTTTCCCGAGGGCATGCAGCTTTACTGTATGATTACATGATGATGGCGTCCTCTTGGGTAAAATATTCCGGAGGTAAAATAGTCCCCCATTCGGATCTCCGGGCGGGGACTACTCAAGAGGATGTCATTATCAGGAGAAAGAAAACTGGCGTTCTACGGATCGGAGCGTGGAATGTCAGATCCCTTAATCGGGCAGGTAGGTTAGAAAATTTAAAAAGGGAAATGGATAGGTTGAAGTTAGATATAGTGGGAATTAGTGAAGTTCGGTGGCAGGAGGAACAAGACTTCTGGTCAGGTGACTACAGGGTTATAAACACAAAATCAAATAGGGGTAATGCAGGAGTAGGTTTAATAATGAATAGGAAAATAGGAATGCGGGTAAGCTACTACAAACAGCATAGTGAACGCATTATTGTGGCCAAGATAGATACGAAGCCCACACCTACTACAGTAGTACAAGTTTATATGCCAACTAGCTCTGCAGATGACGAAGAAATTGAAGAAATGTATGATGAAATAAAAGAAATTATCCAGATTGTGAAGGGAGACGAAAATTTAATAGTCATGGGTGACTGGAATTCGAGTGTAGGAAAAGGGAGAGAAGGAAACATAGTAGGTGAATATGGATTGGGGGACAGAAATGAAAGAGGAAGCCGCCTGGTAGAATTTTGCACAGAGCACAACATAATCATAACTAACACTTGGTTTAAGAATCATGAAAGAAGGTTGTATACCTGGAAGAACCCTGGAGATACTAAAAGGTATCAGATAGATTATATAATGGTAAGAGAGAGATTTAGGAACCAGGTTTTAAATTGTAAGACATTTCCAGGGGCAGATGTGGACTCTGACCACAATCTATTGGTTATGACCTGTAGATTAAAACTGAAGAAACTGCAAAAAGGTGGGAATTTAAGGAAATGGGACCTGGATAAACTAAAAGAACCAGAGGTTGTACAGAGATTCAGGGAGAGCATAAGGGAGCAATTGACAGGAATGGGGGAAATAAATACAGTAGAAGAAGAATGGGTAGCTTTGAGGGATGAAGTAGTGAAGGCAGCAGAGGATCAAGTAGGTAAAAAGACGAGGGCTAGTAGAAATCCTTGGGTAACAGAAGAAATATTGAATTTAATTGATGAAAGGAGAAAATATAAAAATGCAGTAAGTGAAACAGGCAAAAAGGAATACAAACGTCTCAAAAATGAGATCGGCAGGAAGTGCAAAATGGCTAAGCAGGGATGGCTAGAGGACAAATGTAAGGATGTAGAGGCCTATCTCACTAGGGGTAAGATAGATACCGCCTACAGGAAAATTAAAGAGACCTTTGGAGATAAGAGAACGACTTGTATGAATATCAAGAGCTCAGATGGAAATCCAGTTCTAAGCAAAGAAGGGAAAGCAGAAAGGTGGAAGGAGTATATAGAGGGTCTATACAAGGGCGATGTACTTGAGGACAATATTATGGAAATGGAAGAGGATGTAGATGAAGATGAAATGGGAGATACGATACTGCGTGAAGAGTTTGACAGAGCAATGAAAGACCTGAGTCGAAACAAGGCCCCCGGAGTAGACAATATTCCATTGGAACTACTGACGGCCATGGGAGAGCCAGTCCTGACAAAACTCTACCATCTGGTGAGCAAGATGTATGAAACAGGCGAAATACCCTCAGACTTCAAGAAGAATATAATAATTCCAATCCCAAAGAAAGCAGGTGTTGACAGATGTGAAAATTACCGAACTATCAGCTTAATAAGTCACAGCTGCAAAATACTAACACGAATTCTTTACAGACGAATGGAAAAACTAGTAGAAGCCAACCTTGGGGAAGATCAGTTTGGATTCCGTAGAAACACTGGAACACGTGAGGCAATACTGACCTTACGACTTATCTTAGAAGAAAGATTAAGGAAAGGCAAACCTACGTTTCTAGCATTTGTAGACTTAGAGAAAGCTTTTGACAATGTTGACTGGAACACTCTCTTTCAAATTCTAAAGGTGGCAGGGGTAAAATACAGGGAGCGAAAGGCTATTTACAATTTGTACAGAAACCAGATGGCAGTTATAAGAGTCGAGGGACATGAGAGGGAAGCAGTGGTTGGGAAGGGAGTAAGACAGGGTTGTAGCCTCTCCCCGATGTTGTTCAATCTGTATATTGAGCAAGCAGTAAAGGAAACAAAAGAAAAATTCGGAGTAGGTATTAAAATTCATGGAGAAGAAATAAAAACTTTGAGGTTCGCCGATGACATTGTAATTCTGTCAGAGACAGCAAAGGACTTGGAAGAGCAGTTGAATGGAATGGACAGTGTCTTGAAAGGAGGATATAAGATGAAGATCAACAAAAGCAAAACAAGGATAATGGAATGTAGTCTAATTAAGTCGGGTGATGCTGAGGGAATTAGATTAGGAAATGAGGCACTTAAAGTAGTAAAGGAGTTTTGCTATTTGGGGAGCAAAATAACTGATGATGGTCGAAGTAGAGAGGATATAAAATGTAGGCTGGCAATGGCAAGGAAAGCGTTTCTGAAGAAGAGAAATTTGTTAACATCCAGTATTGATTTAAGTGTCAGGAAGTCATTTCTGAAAGTATTCGTATGGAGTGTAGCCATGTATGGAAGTGAAACATGGACGATAAATAGTTTGGACAAGAAGAGAATAGAAGCTTTCGAAATGTGGTGCTACAGAAGAATGCTGAAGATTAGATGGGTAGATCACATAACTAATGAGGAAGTATTGAATAGGATTGGGGAGAAGAGAAGTTTGTGGCACAACTTGACCAGAAGAAGGGATCGGTTGGTAGGACATGTTCTGAGGCATCAAGGGATCACCAATTTAGTATTGGAGGGCAGCATGGAGGGTAAAAACCGTAGAGGGAGACCAAGAGATGAATACACTAAGCAGATTCAGAAGGATGTAGGTTGCAGTAGGTACTGGGAGATGAAAAAGCTTGCACAGGATAGAGTAGCATGGAGAGCTGCATCAAACCAGTCTCAGGACTGAAGACCACAACAACAACAACTATTTGAGCCAATGTTGACGGAACACTATTTACCGTATAGCTATCCGATTACAGGAATGATGTTCAGACTGCGGGCTGTAGGGTTGGCGATGTTAATAGTATTACACTACTGGCCATTAAAATTGCTACAGACGCGAAATTTATCCGACAGGAAGAAGATGCTGTGATATGGAAATGATTAGCATTTCATAGCATTCACACAAGGTTGTCGCCGGTGGTGACACCTACAACGTGCTGACATGACGAAGGTTGCAGCAGCAGCATGGACTATCAGCTCGGAGACCACAGCTGCGGTTACCCTTGACGCTGCATCGCAGACAGGAGCGCCTGCGATGGTGTACTCAACGATGAACCTGGGTGCACGAATGGTAAAACGTCATTTTTTCGGACGAATCCAGGTTCTGTTTACAGCTTCATGATGGTCGCATCAGTGTCTGGTGACATCGCGGTTAACGCACATTGGAAGCGTGTATTAGTCATCGCCGTACTGGCGTATCACCCGGCGTGATGGTAGGGGTGCCATTGGTTACACGTGTCGGTCACCTCTTCTTCGCATTGACGGCACTTTGAACAGTGGACGTTAAATTTCAGATGTGTTACGACCCGTGGCTCTATCCTTCATTCGATCCCTGCGAAACCCTACATTTCAGCAGGATAATGCACGACCGCATATTGCAGGTCCTGTACGGGCCTTTCTGGATACAGAAAATGTTCGACTGCTGCCCTGGCCAGCACATTCTCCACATGTCTCACCAATTGAAAACGTCTGGTCAATGGTGGCCGAGCAACTGGCTCGTCACAATACGCCAGTCACTACTCTTGATTAACTGCGGTATCGTATCAAGGCCGTTATTACGGTCAGAGGTGGTTGCTCTGGGTACTGATTTCTCAGGATCTATGCACCCAAATTTGGTGAAAATGTAATCAAATGTCAGTTCTAGTATAACATATTTGTCCAATGAATACCCGTTTATCATCTGCATTTCTTCTTGGTGTAGCAATTTTAATGGCCAGTAGTGTAGTATCATGACCTACTGTTAGGCGCTGGTACTGGTAGGTGACGTAGTGGCAAGCATCGGTGTGCATTACAGCTGACGATAGTCGACATGCGTCTAGACAAGGCGAGCCGAGCTTTACTCGTAAAGCTGTTCTGTCAGACAAATAGCGACAATGCTGCTGCTCTTCGCGAGTATCGACGCATTAAAGGAATGCCGAGAAGTGCTCTTTCCGCATCAGGGTTGAAGAAAATGATTCAGAAGTTTAAATTAGCTGGTCATTTGAGTACTGTTCCTGGAAGAGGCCGCGCCACAAATTGCTAAAGAAGTTAGTGTTGCCATGGCTGAGAATACTGGACGCAGTGTGCGATCTTCAAGCTGTGGACTAGCTGTGTCACGACAGCTGAACATGGCATGGTCCACCGTTCGGAAAGTGCAGCGAACAGCTATGAAATGGTATCTGTGACGAGATTCCAGGCCCTCGAGGATGCCGATGGTCGTTACATTGAGAGATGTTCCTAACCTGGAATGTAAACAAGTTACGCAATTAACAGATGTTACTGTGGTGTCACCGCCAGACACCACGCTTGCTAGGTGGTAGTTTTAAATCGGCCGCGGTCCATTAGTACATGTCGGACCCGCGTGTCGCCACTGTGTGATCGCAGACCGAGCGCCACCACAAGGCAGGTCTCGAGATACGGACTAGCACTCGCCCCAGTTGTACGGACGACTTTGCTAGCGACTACACTGACGAAGCCTCGCTCCTTTGCCGAGCAGATAGTTAGAATAGCCTTCAGCTAAGTCCATGGCTACGACCTAGCAAGGCGCCATTAGTAACATTGCATGTATCTAAAGAGTCTCACTTGTATCGCCACAATCTCCAGATGTACCACAAGGATGGATTAAAGTTAAGTATTCCAGCAGCTACGTACCTTTCTTTATAGCATTCATTACGTATCCTGTTTCAGACCTCACGCAATCCTGCTTTAAATTGGCGCGTGCCTTTCGGCTTCCTCTCATTGTGTCTAGGCTGTCTTGTCTAGACACAACAGTTACACATTCAGGTGGAAATTAGAATGTGTTTCTTTCAATTGTTTATTCGTGGTTTCTCTACCGCGTATCCTCACAAATATTTCAACAAACTTTCTTTGTTCTACGATCACTCGTCTGTCATTGGGGCCGCGTCAAGTAGGTAAAGTTTCATTGTAACTACCTTGAGTATCAAACAGTCGATAAGATAATGTGCGTAATTTGTGCTCTGTTTAAAGAAAAGCTGGCTCTTCTCCTGTGTCAGTGTTTATGACGTCATAGCTCCTGAACTATGTGACGTACAGTGATATAATTTTTTCTAGATAAATTCAGTGACACATGCGTGAGCCATGCACGGCTCCCGTTTATCCCATTTATTGTTTGCCATCTTCTGTTACGGTACTGACACCTTGTTTTCTTATTCCATTTACGTGCGTCACTAACTTCCTGCCTTACTTGCCCGTGAGCGGCAGCAGCAGCGTGTATCGATAAGTGCACTGTCGTACCATCTCTGGAGTGACCGATAGTATTTCCGGGTCGTCGTGTGTCTGGCAGATCGTCCACTATCGCTCTGACTATCCTTTCAACCTTCTAAAAAAAAAAAAAAAAAAAAAAAAAAAAAAAAAAAGCCAAGAAACGACCACAACCCCCATGTCAACCCACATCCTCAACACACCATATAAGAAGGAGAAGCGCCCTAGCAGCGCTAGAACTTCGTCCCCAGCAGAGGGTTCAGCCCTCAGTCACGTGCGTCTGCGTGTCTGGCAGTCAGTTCGGGACGGACCAGCAGTGCAGTCGGGACGCAGCAGCAGTGAAGTCGGGGACGGAGCGCCGGTGAGGCGGCGACAGCCAGTGCTCGCCGACCGCTGGCGACACACGTGAACTGTCCGACTTGAGGGAGATAGGAGCAGGATGATCGTTGGTTCGTGGATCGGTTGGTCGTTTCATTGGCCGACGTATATCTGGTCCTTTCACCGTTTCCGGACATGTAGTTGGTCGGTTGGCGTGGAGCAGCGAGGAAGTCTCCTGGGCGCGTAGTTTGGCCGAGGTCGCTGGCGGCGGCCATACGCGGTCGGAGAGTGTGGTGCTGTTCCCATTGCTATGGGGTCCGTGGCTCACCGATCCTCGACATGAAAGTTGAGTTTTGACTTGGTCTACCAGCAAGTCACGGCTGTCCACATTGTGTCGTTTGGATTTCGTTGTCGGCTGTTGGGACATTCCCGCGAGCGACAACGTGTGTTTTAAAATTGGCAAATTTTAGCCACCCTCCGGTGGAGTTTAACTGACCTTGGTTATTTTGAATTGAAGTGCACCAGCGGAATCTTCTGCCTTGTGGCTGTTAACATTCCGGTTATCTGTCCTGGCCGTTGACGTAAATTCAGGCAGTGTATTTTCCTCATCGTGTTGTCGCTGTCCAGTACGGTGTGTAGTTTGACAGCTCAGTGTATAATTGGTTGTGGGCGCCAACACCTTTTACGTTGTTCCATTGAACTCCCTGTTGTGTGCTGGTCGGGTGGAGCGGAAGTTATCTTGTCGGTGGGTCCGTTCACTGTCTGTCGGTTGTGTTGTCGTCGGATCGAGAATGGTTCGGCCGACTGCCTGTCTCACCTAAGCCAGCGTTAGTGTTTGAATTCCAGGCAGACCCTCGGAAACTTCTGAGCGCCGTTGGGTGTGCTGCCTTTTCATATTCGTTCTTGTTGTTTGTATGGCTTCTAGCCGATTTTTAAATTAAGGATGTTTTGCCCTTAAAGCGTAAGATTGTTTGGGCCTTCAACCTAATTTAAAGAACTCTTTTAAGATAAGGCCTTTGGCCTTTTAAGAATTTATTTTGGTTTGAGTATTAACTGGTGGGCTTTCAGCCGATTTTTAAATTACAGTTGTTTTGTTCTTAAAGTGTCAATTGTTTAGACCTTCAGCATAATTAAACAACTGATTTAAGATAAGGCCTTCTGCCTTTTCAATTTTTAATTTTGATTTGAGTCTTAAGTTATTGGCTTTCAGCCGATTTTAAATGAAAGTGGTCTTGCCGTTAAGGCATGAGATTGTATGGCGCAATCAGCCGGTAATTAAGTTCCAAAAATTTATGCTGTTTATTTATTTTCTTGCTTATTGTAAAGTTTGGTCAAATAAGTAAAGTTGTATGTCCGAGTATAACTGACAGCCGCTTATTTTGGCTACTTTCCACAATTTAACTAGCTGTACTGTCCTGCGGGTTTAGCATATTGCCTGCAAAATGTGTTCCGAATGGCGTTAATAGTAAAGAAGTGATAAATTAAAACGTCACGCCTAACACTGAAGTTTTACTATTTGGACGGCGAAAATGAAGTGTGCGATAGATAATTTTAATTTTCATTTCATGGTTTGTGTGTGTGTGTGTGTGTGTGTGTGTGTGTGTGTGTGTGTGTGTGTGTGTAAGGGGGAGGTGGTTTCAAATTATATGTGAAGTTTGTTGAAAGTCGCAAAGTAATCTCATTCTCAAATACTGGATGTATATAACCTGGGAAAATTACGCTCCGTGATCTAACGCTGCCGCAAGATATAAACACTAACGTTAGTACTTGAAATATTGCGTTAAAACACTTAATTTACGGTTTTATCTCATAATGAGTAGATTATAACAGCTCTTTATTTTTAAATCCGGTCAGTAATCGTATGAAACACTGAAAACCATTTTTTTTTTAACCCAGGAAGTCGTTAAATACACAGCGTATAGTGAATCAGGCGACACACACACACGTAAACATATTTTAGAGTGTCGAATTCTTTTCTTTTACTGGTGTTAATCGGGCGTTTGTGGTCTTGCCGATTACCCGATAATTTTAGCGTTCCGCTTGTGGTTCGATGACTTTACCGTCAGCCAGGCAAATCCAGAGAAATTAAGTCATTACGTACCAGCACAATGTAAATATAATATCCCGATTTCATTTTAATAAACCACTGATTTCATTTGTCCGTTTTAATTGAACGTAATTCACTTGATATAATAAAAACTTGCGGTTCCCGGGAAAATAACAGGTATGAATTTCATTGAGTTTCATATTGTATAAATTCGAGCTACGTCAACGAATTTTTTCATAGCTGTCCAATAAATGTACAAGCAATTACGTCAAAGTGTTTTTGCTGGTAACTGATGAAGTACAGGGTGATTACAAATAACATTAAACTTTCAAACCGCTGTCGAAATAACACCACTGGCCAGAATGACGTCAAATTGCAATGGAATAGTATCGGAGAAGGCGGAAAACGTATGGCAGAAGAAAAATATAGTGGGAAAATTGATCAATAGATGGCGCTGTATGTGTCAAAATACGTAAAAGAAAACGCCTGTCATGCGCACGACCTACTGAAGTTGGTATTAACACGCAGGTTCAAAATGGTTCAAATGGCTCTGAGCGCTATGGAACTTAACATCTGAGGGCATCAGTCCCCTAGAACTTAGAACTAGGTTATAGCTAGGCTCAATACGGTTTCTTCCAAATCCACCAGAAACAAACGCAAAATATTTTATTTAAAAAAGCGGATAAAGTCTCACTAGAAGCCTTCCTAAGAGACAATCTCCATTCCTTCCGAACTGACTATGCAAATGTAGACGAGATGTGGCTCAAATTCAAAGATATAGTAACAGCGATAGAGAGATTCATACCTCATAAATTGGTAAGAGATGGAACTGATCCCCCATGGTACACAAAACAGCTCCGAACGCTGTTGCAGAGGCAACGGAAAAAGCATGCGAAGTTCAAAAGAACGCTAAATGCCGAAGATTGGCTAAAATTTACAGACGCGCGAAATTTGGCACGGACTTCAATGCGAGATGGCTTTAATAGGTTGTCTCGAAATTTGGTACAAAATCCGAAGAAATTCTGGTCGTATGTAAAGTACACTAGCGGCAAGACGCAGGCAATACCTTCGCTGCGGAGTGCCGATGGTACTGTTACCGAAGACTGTGCCGCTAAAGCGGAGTTATTGAACGCAGTTTTCCGAAATTCCTTCACCAGGGAAGACGAATGGAATATTCCAGAATTTGAAACACGAACAGCTGCTAGCATGAGTTTCTTAGAAGTAGATACGTTAGGGGTTGCGAAGCAACTCAAATCGCTTGATACGGGCAAGTCTTCAGGTCCAGACTATATACCGATTAGGTTCCTTTCAGATTAAGCTGATACTATAACTCCCTACTTAGCAATCATATACAACCGCTCGCTCACCGATAGATCTGTACCTACAGATTGGAAAATTGCGCAGGCCGCACCAGTGTTTAAGAAGGGTAGTAGGAGTAATCCATCGAACTACAGACTTATATCATTGACGTCGGTTTGCAGTAGGGTTTTGGAGCATATATTGTATTCAAACATTATGAATCACCTCGAAGGGAACGATCTATTGATACGCAATCAGCATGGTTTCAGAAAACATCGTTCTTGTGCAACGCACGAAGTAATGGCCGCTATCAACAGGGGATCTCAAGTTGATTCCGTATTTCTAGATTTCCGGAAAGCTTTTGACACCGTTCCTCACAAGCGACTTCTAATCAAGCTGCGGGCCTATGGGGTATCGTCTCAGTTCTGCGACTGGATTCGTGATTTCCTGTCAGGAAGATCGCATTTCGTAGTAATAGACGGCAAATCATCAAGTAAAACTGAAGTGATATCAGGTGTTCCCCAGGGAAGCGTCCTGTGACCTCTGCTGTTCCTGATCTATATAAATGACCTGGGTGACAATCTGAGCAGTTCTCTTAGGTTGTTCGCAGATGATGCCGTAATTTACCGTCTAGTAAGGTCATCAGAAGACCAGTATCAGTTGCAAAGCGATTTAGAAAAGATTGCTGTATGGTGTGGCAGGTGGCAGTTGACGCTAAATAACGAAAAGTGTGATGTGACCCACATGAGTTCCAAAAGAAATGCGTTGGAATTCGATTACTCGACAAATAGTACAATTCTCGAGGCTGTCAATTCAACTAAGTACCTGGGTGTTAAAATTACGAACAACTTTAGTTGGAAAGACAACATAGATAATATTGTGGGGAAGGCGAGCCAAAGTTTGCGTTTCATTCTCAGGACACTTAGAAGATGCAGCAAGTCCACTAAAGAGACAGCTTACACTACACTCGTTCGTCCTCTGTTAGAATATTTCTGCGCGGTGTTGGATCCTTACCAGGTGGGATTGACGGAGGACATCGAAAGGGTGCAAAATAGGGCAGCCTGTTTGTATTATCACGTAATAGGGGAGAGAGTGTGGCAGATATGATACGCGAGTTGGGATGGAAGTCATTAAAGCAAAGACGTTTTTCGTCGCGGCGAGATCTATTTACGAAATTTCAGTCACCAACTTTCTCTTCCGAATGCGAAAATATTTTGTTGAGCCCAACCTAAATAGGCAGGAATGGTCATCAAAATAAAATAAGAGAAATCAGAGCTCGAACAGAAAGGTTTAGGTGTTCGTTTTTCCCGCTCGCTGTTCGGGAGTGGAATGGTAGGGAGTATGATTGTGGTTCGATGAACCCTCTGCCAATCACTTAAATGTGAATTGCAGAGTAATCATGTAGATGTGGATGTAGAACTACCTAAACCTAACTAACCTAAGGACATCACACACATCCATGCCCGGGGCAGGATTCGAACCTGCGACTGTAGCAGTCGCGCGGTTCCGGACTGAAACGCCTAGAACTGCTTTCTTTTTCTTTTTTTTTTGTTTTTTGTTTTTGCAATTTTCTTCGTTTTTGATCGTTGTGTTTGGTCGTTGCTAACGTCACATGACATCTGTTCAAGTTCGTTGTTGATCTTTTCACTCAGTTTTTTATTACAGAGGCCTACCAGCTCTCTGACCAAACACGCTGAGCTACCGTGCCGGCAAAAAACATATGGGAGCAGGATTCGAACACGGTACCTCCAGCGCGGTAGCCATGAACATTTAACACTGTGCTACGCTGACTTGCAAGTTCACCGTGACTGTCTCAATGCAGGATCGCACTCTGCTTGTAAGACTGTATTACAAGAAACGATGACGGTGCACACGTCGCTCTGCAGAAATTCCGGACACTGAAGGGTTTGAAATAAGGCGTTGGTCCTATGACTGCCGTGAGTCTGGAGAAAATGATTCGGAAACTCGAAAAGAGGGTTTCTTTTGGTGTGTAACCTGGTAGAGGGACGAAACGAATTGATTCGACGTCAGTGGAAGCAGTGGCCACAGCAATGAAAGAGGAGACGAGTGGTGGTGTGCAAACGTGTAGTGCACGGAGAATTACCCGAACATTGAACGTACCCGTGGGCACGGTGCGTAAAATTCTACAAAACATCCTTCTATGCGATCCATTCAAAATTACCCACGTGCACGAGCTGCTTCTGTTGACCTGCCAGCAAGGAAGACCTTTGCTGCCGGCCAGTGTGGCCGAGCGGATAAAGGCGCTTCAGTCCGGAACCGCGCTGCTGCTACGGTCGTAGGTTCGAATCCTGCCTCGGGCATGGATCTGTGTGATGTCCTTAGGTTAGTTATGTTTATGTAGTTCTAAGTTCTAGGTGACTAATGACCTCACATGTTAAGTCCCATAGTGCTCAGAGCCATTTGGACCATTAATTGTACCGTCATTGGTAAGCAATATGAGTGTCCCTTGCGCAACCACGTCATTCCAGCTCTCTCGAACAACATGGATGTGTGGATGGGATCATTTTTATGCAAGATGGCGCACCTCTGCACATTGCAAATCCAGTTAAGCAGCTGCTGAAGCGCCGTTTCGGAAATGCTAGAATTATCCGCCACCATTTCCCTACAGCCTGCCCGTTTCAATCACCTGATCCTAATGCGTGTGACTTCTGGCTGTGGGACTATCTGAAATATGTTGTGTTCAGTGTTCCGATTGCAAACTTAGCTGCATTGAAGGCACCCATTGCGCAACACTTTCTGAACGTGACCCCGGAAACACTTCGATCAGTTGTGGAACATGCTGTTTCTCGATTTCACCTTGTTGCAAATAACGGTGGCAGCATATTGAATATGTTTTGCGCCAGTCACAAGGAAATCAATACGGTTCAAATGGCTCTGAGCACTATGGGACTTAACATTTGACGTCGTCAGTCCATGGAACTTAGAACTACTTAAACCTAGCTAACCGAAGGACATCACACACATCCATGCCCGAGCAGGATTCGAATCTGCGACAGTATCGGTCGCGCGGTTCCAGATTGAAGCGCCTAGAACCGCTCCGCCACAGCGGCCGGCAAGGAAATTAATAATCCGATTTGATTTTCATTCATGGTTTTTATGCGGTTTTTGGTCTCAGTACAATTAAGAACTGATCTGATTGATGCTTTTTATGAGGTTTTTGCCCACAGGACCCTTAAAAACCGATGTTATATGATGCTTTTTATGCGGTTAGTGGCCGCAGGACATTTAAAAATCGATTTTTCCCATCCGATGTGATACGACATTGCCGTGGTGGATTGCCTTACGTAACTAACAGTATCACAACTGTACACCTATGCAGACTGAGTAGTACAGTTTACTTAAAGTCAAACGTACACCTTAGGCATTGTTGTATGATTCATTTGTCATTTGTTGTCGACCACTATTAAATTATGATGCTTACAGCGCCATCTATTGCTACATTTTTGAACTATACATTTTTGTTATGCCATACGTTTTCCCTCTTCTCCGATAATATTCCATTGCAATTTGACGTAATTCTGACCAGTGGTGTTATTTCTACAATGGTCTGAAAGTTTAACTTTAATTATAATCACCCTGCATATATGAAATGTAATGGGGGGTGGGGGGGGGGGGAGTAATTCATCCATATTATTGGGCAAACTGTACTACAAGAAGCAAGTTACAATCATTAAGACAGCTTATTATAAGCAATCGCAGTTGCGCGATCTCTGTCTGATTTATCTGTAATGTTTTATTTCTTGGGTAGTGGTAACCAGTAAGCATTCACTGCATTAGAGCTCAGAGTCCCAACTGTTCATCGAAATCCCACAGTACCGAAACTGCTGTTTGTACAAACTTAAGCATTTGAGATACCTTCTCATAATGTGGTTACCTTTAAATAAAGGCCGGCCGGGGTGGCCGAGCGGTTCTAGGCACTACCGTCTGGAACCGCGCGACCGCTATGGTCGCAGGTTCGAATCCTGCCTCGGACATGTATTTGTGTGATGTCCTTAGGTTAGGTTTAAGTAGTTCTAAGTTCTAGGGGACTGATGACCTTAGAAGTTAAGTCTGATAGTGCTCAGGGCCATTTTGGAGAGCCTCCTAACGTCTCAAGTGTTGTGCATCCTCAACACAGGTACTCCGACTCATTTCTCTGCTGCTACTGGGTCATTCTCAGCCATTGACCTATCTTTCTGATCTCCAACCCTCACCGACTCTGTTCACTGGGAGGTCATTGACGACCTTCATTCCAGCGATCACTTCCCCATCCGCATTCATCTTCTGGATGGTGTATTGCTGGAGCAGAGGCCGCCATCGTGGATGATTGGCAGGGCTAACTGGCCACTGTTCACTCGGTTGGCTGTCTTTGAACGCCACAACAGCGTACAGGAATGTGTGGATCACATCACACTTGTGATCCATCATACTGCTGACCTGTCCATACCACAGTCTTCTGGCCCTCTTAAGCGGCGCCTTGTGCCTTGGTGGACAGCAGAGTGCCGTTCAGCCATCCGGGTCAGGCGTGCGGCTCTTCACCGATTTAAATGCCGCCCAACAGCGGTCAGTCTTACCGCCTTTCGAATCGCGAGAGCCAGGGCACGCCGTGTCATTTAAGAGAGCAAGAAAAGGTCATGGCAGGAGTTCCTGGACTCCATAAACCGTTCCACTTTTTCCACAAAAGTATGGGAAGCCATCCGGAGGATTTCCGGTAAACGCAGCCGTTTACCTACAGCTGCAGTCCTGAACCAGGGATGCCTCCAAACGACACCCAGAGCCATTGCTCAGACGCTGGCATAGCATTTTGCACAAAGTACTGCCACTGCAACCCAGGATTCACCGTTTCGTCGCTACCGTGGACTGTCGAAAGAGCGAACTTCAACTTTCGGTCGAACAGTTCTCAATGTGGGAACTTGAATCGGCACTTACTGAGACTTCTGACACTGCACCAGGTTACGACCGCATCCGGTACTCCATGCTTCGACATCTGCCAGCGTCGTCAAAGGAACTCCTCCTCGAATGTTTTAATCTCATATGGCAGACAGGAGTGTTCCCCACCTCTTGGAGGGAGGCAATCCTAATCCCTCTCCTCAAACCAGGAAAGGACCGCACATGTCCCGGTAGTTATCGTAGTATCGCCTTGACAAGCTGTGTCGGAAAGACCCTGGAACGGATGGTTAACCGGCGTCTGGTCTGGCTGTTAGAGACCAGACAGCTCCTTAGCCGCTTTCAGTGTGGATTCCGAAAATTTCGGTCCACGGTCGACAACCTGACCCTCCTAGAGGCGGCTATTCGGCAGGCTTTCCTCCGTCAGCATCACTGTATCGGTATCTTCTTTGATATCAGTAAGGCATATGATACTACTTGCAGACACTGTATTCTTGCAAAAATGCATCAATGGGGCTTTCGTGGCCGCCTCCCCATTTTCATTCGGTCTTTCCTGTGTCAGCGGTTTTTTTCGGACCCGCGTTGGTAACACACTGTCTGCTCGCTTTGAGCAAGAGAACGGTGTCCCCCAGGCCAGTGTTTTAAGCGTTACCCTCTTTGCCATATCCATCAACAGTATAACGTCTACAGTGAGGAGTCCAGCACAGTGCTCCTTGTTTGTGGACGACTTTGCTGTTTTCTGTTCCTCCTCCAGTGTTGCAACCGCGAGCCGTCAGTTGCAGCTAACAGTGCGGCGGTTAGAGGAGTGGGCTGCAAAGACGAGTTTTCGGTTTTCTGCCGATAAGTGTGTTCGTGTTCATTTTAATCGTTCTCGTCGTCTTTTTACTTTTCCTGCCTTGCATATGGGGGATACTGTCCTACATTTTAGAGACACAGTGCGGTTTCTGGGCCTAGTTTTTGACTCCAGGTTGTCATGGCTGCCACACATATGTGACTTGAAAGCCAGAACGCTGAAGGCACTGAACATACTCAAGTGCCTCAGCCACAGGTCTTGGGGAGCGGACAGGTCGCGTCTCCTTCAGTTTTATCGAGCTTTTGTGCGCTCACGGCTGGACTATGGGTGCACAGTATATGGGTCAGCAAGGCCGTCTTATTTGCAGATCCTTGACGCTGTTCACCATGCTGGGATTCGACTGGCCACGGGTGCTTATCGGACCAGTCCCATACCCAGCCTCTGTGCTGAGGCTGGGGAACCACCACTTACCATCAAGCGGTAGCTCCTGCCAGTGCGCCAGGCTTGTAAGTTTCTTGCAGCTCCCAGCTCGCCTGCTCACCATCTTGTTGCCCATCCACCTCTGGACCGCCTTTTTTCCCCACCGTTCCCGGGCTACGTTGCCGTTTGGGATCCGTGTGCAACGTGTGCTAGAGTCGCTCGGTGTGGAGTCTGTACAGCCCCAAATCCATGGTTTTAACCGCCTGCCACCCTGGTTACTGAAGAGGCCCGGAGTGATTTTAGATTTATTGCAGTACAAGAGAGACTGCACTCCTGCCACCGTTTTTAATGCAGCATTTTCTGCCATTTTGTCTGAGCACCACGAATTTGTAGCTGTTTTTACGGATGGGTCGAAACAAGGGTATTCCGTTGGTTGCTCAGTTGTTTTTCCGGATCGTGTCGTCAAGGTCCGACTGCCTCAGACTTTTACTGTCTTTGATGCAGTATTGTCTGCGATCTTGCGGGCACTGGAGCAGATGAGACATTCTTCCTCTCCTAAATTTCTTGTCTGTTCCGATTCACTCAGTGCCCTTCACTCATTGCAACGTTTGTATCCGGCAGACAAAATAGTCCAGACCATCCAGGATGCCCTCCTCCGACTACAGCGACTGGGGAAGGTTGTAGCTTTCTGCTGGGTTCCGGGGCATGTCGGCATTGTTGGGAATGAAAGGGCAGATCTCGCAGCCAAGGAGGCGTGTCTCGCCCCACAAGTCTCTCAGTGTGCTATCCCCCTGCATGCACTCACCTCGCTGTTGAGCTCACGAGTCATGCGTCGGTGGAAGGATGAGTGGCGGAAGTGACTGACAATAAGCTCCGTATAGTCAAGCCCACAACGCGTGTGTGGTGTACTTCCTTTCAGCCCCATCGACGGGACGAGGTTCTCCTCACTCGGCTTCGAATAGGCCACAGCCCTATGACGCAGGGCTTCCTGCTCCAGCGAGAGAACCCTCCGCTGTGTGGTGCTTGTGACGTCGAGGTCACTGTGCGCCACGTTTTATTGGATTCCGTTTTATTTTCTGACCAGCGGGCCGCGGCTGACTTGTCAGCGGACCTGCCATCTCGTCTAGACAACACTCGGACGAATGTGGTTAAAGTTTTAAAGTTCTGTGCCCTGTCAAATGTTTTTACAAAGATTTTAGGGAGAGGATCTTAATTTGCTCACTGTGTGACAAGCTCACCCATATTTTATGTAAGTGGCCAGCCAATAACAATTTCCTGTGGCATTCTTGTTGCTATGTTTTCCCTTTCCTTAGGTTTTACTTTCTTATGTAGCATTTTCCTACTTTTCCTGCTTTGAGTGTGTGCTTCAATTTTATTAGGTCTGTCCACATTCGTTCTTTTTAATGTGTGTCAGGGCGTTGATGACCTCGATGTTGAGCGCCCATAAGCCCCAACACACACACACACACACACACACACACACACACACACACACACACACACTGCTCAGAGCCATTTGAACCATTTTTTAAATAAAGTAAATGAATAAAAGGTCTCCCCTTGATAATGCCGAGTGGAATTGGAATCATATTCAAATTTCCTGCTGAAAAAAAAACCATTACTATGGCAATCAGAATTGCTGACTTTTATATCCAACGCCGATTACCATATAGTTAACGTTGAAACAATTATCTAAACAGTCTTCTTTCGAATTTACTATATTCACAGTCATATTCGATTTGCCGGCCGGAGTGGCCGAGCGCTTCTAGTCGCTACAGTCTGGAACCGCGCGACCGCTACGGTCGCAGGATGAAATCCTGCCTCGAGCATGGATTTGTGTGATGTCCTTAGGTTAGTTAGGTTTAAGTAGTTCTAAGTTCTAGGGGACTGATGACCTCCGAAGTTAAGTCCCATAGTGCTCAGAGCCATTTGAACCATATTCGATTTCACAATACTCGGGCTGAAAATTGAAGAAAACAATTAACTGTCGTTTTTGATGAACCAGGGGGTCGCAAACTTAAATATTTACGTGAAAATTAAGAGCTCTGAATTGTCTGCAACGTCCACAGATGACCCATCATACCGGTATCGGTTTCGCAGATATTGTCCTGATCTCTGTCTGTAAAATGGAGACTGAGTTCGTTTCTACTTAATTCAGCACATAAAATGTTTCTCAACTATTTATTGTACCACCTCTTACTAATATCAGAAACAACCGGCGTCACCCTTGATACACTGCGCAACGCAATTAAGCTGTCGCTCTTTAGAGACGTCGTAACTGTCTCCCGTTCCGACGCAGAAGTTTTAAATTTGTTTCAGAGATACCAACAGTCTGCTTCTATAGAGTTCCAAAGGTTTGGTGCCAAGCGACGTCTCTCTCGCCCTGTGACGCTTCAAAGAAGAAGGTATCAACAGATGCGAAGTAAACACCCGAGCTCACAAGTTCGCCTGAGGAGGAAGGTGGGTTAACGACACCACATCGGCAACGAAGTATCATCACAGTTCTGCCAACGCTAGCGTGGACTTGTCACAAGATGGGAAGGTCGTCACAACGCCTCGTAGCCACGTTCCCCCTTTCTTTTGACGCCCCTGTGATGGTCGGAACCACGACACCCAGAGTTGAAATCACGTGGTTTCGCACAGGTGGCCGACAAAGATATTTCAGACACACCGCTGCTCAGAATCGACTTAAAAAAGGCATCAATGAAACCATCCTTTCCGTTGAGGCGTTGCTTGCCACACACTTCGCACTGCAGAGGGCAACATGACGTCACTCTAGGCAACATTTGACACAGCTCACGCCTCCTGGACGATTCAACCATTCTGCAAGGGCGTCGTGGTCTTGCGTCCCACTCAACGTAGTCACACCCGTTTGGAGTGCAAAACGACCGTGATTTTTGGTCTCGTGTAAAGGGTGAGACCACCAGGGACATCGCTGAATTTTTAAACGTCATCCGAACTACTAGAGGGTGTTCATGCTTTTGCAGCCCCTCCTGTTTCGCGTCCTCCTGTGACGTGATCAAGAAAGGTTTCGTCATTGATGCGTGGATAAAACGGCAAAAGGTCACGTAACGTTAGCGACAGCCCCGGACGGTGCACAAGACCCGGCCAATCACCCCCCCCCCCCCCCCCCCCACACACACACACACCAATCCACAACATCAAAGTTGATCGTATCACAGATATGCCACTCATAAGAAGGGAGAAAATCAGTAGTTAGTACGAAATACAGTTTTTCCGGTACCATTGGGAAAAGAATTAGAGATATATTCATTGAATATGCGAGTTGAAAAAATCATCAATAAGAATGAAAAATAAAAATGGTATCCACAGTGCCCTTTTTATTTCATGAGCATTCATCTGCACTATAGAAAAAAATCTGATATTTGTTAAGGGCCTCCGGAAAGGCTCAAAAGCATGAAAAGTTCAATTTTTACTTTTTTGCGTTTTCTGAATCTGCAGACTATTACCTTTTAATATATATATAATTTATTCAATTCCGAAGACTACAACTATTTTTAAATTTTTTTTGAAATGTGTTCTACATGGGCGTGACCCACTGTGGCGCTGTTAAACTGCTGTCAAATGGTTTTATTATTAACGTCCGCGATCATCAGGTATATTTTAGTGATGTGAGATAAAGTATGTGTTGTGGCTAACCTGTGATGGTTCAATATATATCGCTGGTGTGATTGTCGATTGTTTCATGTTTATTTACTCTGTCGTTATCTCGAAAATATTCGTAATTAATTCTGTTTCTTGAGTCTCTGTTTTGTTGAAGTATAATAATGAGTAAAAGTAAAGTTATTAGAAATCCTCTGAAGGCTTTTAAGAAAAGGAGAAATGTTGGAAAGCCAAAGGTATGTGTTATTACTGTAAACAATAAAGACGATAACCAACTGAGTGAACCTAACCTCTCAAGTACACCTGCCCATAGCAGTGAAAGTGGGAAAGAAAATACTTCACAGAAGAAGCTTGGTTCAATGAGTGAAAACTATGAATGTTTTATGGGCGAATCGGATGTGAATGAAATATTTGATATGTCGGTTCTCAAAGGAATTTTTTCAAACTGTGTAAGATGTATTCATTGTAGTGAAGTTGGTCTGGAACTCTCCATAATAAAGCACGTAGGACTTGCTAGTGAAATACAACTGAAATGTGATAAGTGTTCATACATGACCACCTTTTGGAACAGTGTTGCAGTAACTGCAACTGAAGAAAATGGTAGCAAAATCTACGAACACAACAACGAGCGATGCTTGCTTTAGACAAGGAACGCCTTCGGGCTGCAGACAGGGCTGTAAAGAGTCTAGAAATACAAGCAAGAGTAAACAGGAGGAGGAACAAGAGGAAGCTGGAGGAGGAGTTTGCAGAGGATGAAGATAATCCATCCTATGGACCTGGAATGCACTAAAAAGTTAATCCAATCTTTGTCGCTCGATTCCCAAAACTTTTATTTTCTCATACTAATTACATGTTTTCTAAGGATCTTCCAAACATATTTGTTTCAAACTTTCAGTAAATGTTACACAGTACCTTCTGCATAATTTAACACTGCCTTTTTTGAAAAAACTGTATATTTTTGAATATATAAATAAAAAATTGCAAAAAAATGTTGTCAATTTTCATTACAATTGAAAAAAAAATCATCTTTAATAACTGAACTAAAATTTTGTAAAATCCCTGTGTTAAGTTGTAGCCCATATTCCAATAAATAATCTGTAAAAAGTTCAACTTCCTACCTCAAATACTTTGTGAGGAAAGATGTAATTTATAAGCGTTATTCTAACATTGCAAGTATAGGGCGTTCCGGAGCCCCTTAATTGCAGTGAGCGCAAATTTCCGTCATCTCGCGTAGTGTAAGAAATTCTGTTGGGAAATATTAATTGGTAGTATCGCCAAGGACGCTGTCCATTATCTCGATTGTCTAAAGTCAATGTTGTGCATAAACAAGGCAAAGTCGATGTCTTGGTTTGTTTCTGATTACCTCATTAAGACTAAAGAATATAAGAGTGGGATAATGTAGAAATGCGTCAAGCAAGCAGTCAGATATTTATACAGTGACATTCTTCATTAATATTTGCCCGTGTAATGTGTGAATTTGTACTTGTGAACTCTTATGACTGCTTGCTTATAGCAGACACGAAATTACTTTGAGTTCTTCTTTAGTGTTTGAGAGCTTTAGAGCTGCCTATTGTTAAACATATGTACATAATTTAGTTAGTGTCGTTCCAACACATCTTATCGTACTTTAATGTCTGTTAGATATCAGTTTTGACAACAGTAGGCCACAACAGTCAAGATTAGGTACCTTGTGTATGATAACTTTATTGAGAGTGCATATATATGTTTCATTTGGACAGTATTACACAAACTGCTAAGAAGTACAAACAGCACAACACTGCTCGTATGAACAACCGCGGTAAAACAAAAAACGACGAACAAAAAGACGACAGCGACGAGGACTACCAATGACCATATTGATGCGCTCTTGGTTGATCTGGAGGGGGGTAAGTGTGGAGGGGGTAAATGGGCGGGGCTTGTCCAAATGTCCGGGTCTGTCGCTAACGTTTCCTCAAAAGGTCCCTGTAAGACAGGGCAGGCTTGTGCCATATCACTCGCGAGCCGGGTGTGCGGCCCGAGGCCTTGGCCTGCCTCGGCTTTGCTCCACCCTTCTCGGAAGTAACCGGTACAGCACGACATTGGCTGGGTGACTTGGGGTAGGGGATCAAACAGCGAGGTCATCGGTCGCATTGGATTACGGAAGGATGGGGAAGAAAGTCGGCCGAGTCCTTTCAAAGAAACCATCCCAGTATTTACTGAAGATATTTAGGTAAATCACGGAAAACCTAAATCAGGATGAAATTACAATGAAATCAAGACCAGTAGCTGCTTACAGGCGTTGACAAATATCAATGTGAAATTGTGTACCCCGACCAGGACTCGAACTCCGGATCCCCTGCTTAGATGCTCTTTCCGACTGAGCCATCGAGCACACAGAGGACAGTGCGACAGTAGGGACTTATATCTGGCCCGCTCCCAGTGAGCCCCACACTTTCAACTTACCGTCCACACACTACATTTGTAGTGCCCCTGCCCGTTATACTCATTACTCGCGGCAGTCAATCTACCGATTCCTGTAACACTCTGAGCAGTGCGAGTGCATCTGCATATACTAAATCAGGATGATCGGACGTGGGTTTGAACCGGCGCAGCGCCACATTTCATTTAGCATCGCGGTGTGGCGTTCGTCGGTCGGCTCAGCTCTACTCAGTTCGACAGAATCGTGGTGTCAGCATTGCTTACCCTTTGATGTTTGTTCGTTATACCGAGGACATTCCCAGGTATAGTGGCTGTTTGTACAAAAAGCGGCAATCTAGCGGCCTGTCATCACAAGTTCTTAGAACTAGATAGGAGTTACAGAATACAGCGGTGAGCATTTTCAATATCTCTTATGCAGTTGCAAAATTTGCTTTCAAACGACATTGCAATACTTCGCAAAAAGAATTTAAAGATTTACTTGACAATGAAAGAGCAAATAATTACAACGATCATGTATTCAGTGTTCTGTACATCAAGAAGCAATTTGTGCTACATTTGCAGTCATGGAGTACGTGAAGCAATTTGTGGTATGAACAGTAAAATTTCTATAGTCACATGCATTATTCCACTGTCAGTTGCACGATTGTACCATGGAAGTGAATGAAGTCTATAGAGGATCTACACTCCTGGAAATTGAAATAAGAACACCGTGAATTCATTGTCCCAGGAAGGGGAAACTTTATTGACACATTCCTGGGGTCAGATACATCACATGATCACACTGACAGAACCACAGGCACATAGACACAGGCAACAGAGCATGCACAATGTCGGCACTAGTACAGTGTATATCCACCTTTCGCAGCAATGCACGCTGCTATTCTCCCATGGAGACGATCGTAGAGATGCTGGATGTAGTCCTGTGGAACGGCTTGCCATGCCATTTCCACCTGGCGCCTCAGTTGGACCAGCGTTCGTGCTGGACGTGCAGTCCGCGTGAGACGACGCTTCATCCAGTCCCAAACATGCTCAATGGGGGACAGATCCGGAGATCTTGCTGGCCAGGGTAGTTGACTTACACCTTCTAGAGCACGTTGGGTGGCACGAGATACATGCGGACGTGCATTGTCCTGTTGGAACAGCAAGTTCCCTTGCCGGTCTAGGAATGGTAGAACGATGGGTTCGATGACGGTTTGGATGTACCGTGCACTATTCAGTGTCCCCTCGACGATCACCAGTGGTGTACGGCCAGTGTAGGAGATCGCTCTCCACACCATGATGTCGGGTGTTGGCCCTGTGTGCCTCGGTCGTATGCAGTCCTGATTGTGGCGCTCACCTGCACGGCGCCAAACACGCATACGACCATCATTGGCACCAAGGCAGAAGCGACTCTCATCGCTGACGACGACACGTCTCCATTCGTCCCTCCATTCACGCCTGTCGCGACACCACTGGAGGCGGGCTGCACGATGTTGGGGCGTGAGCGGAAGACGGCCTAACGGTGTGCGGGACCGTAGCCCAGCTTCATGGAGACGGTTGCGAATGGTCCTCGCCGATACCCCAGGAGCAACAGTGTCCCTAATTTTCTGGGAAGTGGCGGTGCGGTCCCCTACGGCACTGCGTAGGATCCTACGGTCTTGGCGTGCATCCGTGCGTCGCTGCGGTCCGGTCCCAGGTCGACGGGCACGCGCACCTTCCGCCGACCACTGGCGACAACATCGATGTACTGTGGAGACCTCACGCCCCACGTGTTGAGCAATTCGGCGGTACGTCCACCCGGCATCCCGCATGCCCACTATACGCCCTCGCTCAAAGTCCGTCAACTGCACATCCGGTTCACGTCCACGCTGTCGCGGCATGCTACCAGTGTTAAAGACTGCGATGGAGCTCCGTATGCCACGGCAAACTAGCTGACACTGACGGCGGCGGTGCACAAATGCTGCGCAGCTAGCGCCATTCGACGGCCAACACCGCGGTTCCTGGTGTGTCCGCTGTGCCGTGCGTGTGATCATTGCTTGTACAGCCCTCTCGCAGTGTCCGGAGCAAGTATGGTGGGTCTGACACACCGGTGTCAATGTGTTCTTTTTTCCATTTCCAGGAGTGTATATAATAATGCGAAGTACGTCAGTTAAGTCAAGGGGCATGCCTGAAACGACTTGTCGATTTAAAACCTGTTATCATTTAATTTACATCGTATAAAGGAGTGCAAAAACGAAAATTAGAACATCTGGAATAGATTGCACACCTCGCAGTTTAAGTGACTGGACTGCACACTGACCAAAGTGGGCACTGCAAAGTGAGAAACAGGTTGGTTTGAAGGGAACACATTAAAAAAGACAGTCACATTGAAGACTGAATAAATTTTTAAAAAACCGTTAACCCCACTAGCTTTAAAGAAAACGTGAGGTTGGAATAATTCATTGCGGCCTTGAAGAAATCACAAGGCTAGTATTTCAAACGCTTTGATGACACTGCCAATTTTACATCTGTTTACATGCTGCTTTCAAGAATGTTTGCTGTTTCAGTTGAAAGCACCCCTGCGCCTGTGCAGATGTAACTGCTTGATTTGCAAGGTAATTCCCATTTTAAAGACAACTCCGTTTACACTGAAATCGTCAAAGATGTCTACATTGTTTTCCTGAGGTGCAGTTTCCGTGTCTCGATAATAAGGTTACAAAAGTGCTACCATACTACGATCAACATATATATATATATATATATTCGATTATTCTCTTACGAGAGAACGATTGAACTTGAGTAGTCATGATTTCTTGTTCTTTCTTCGTTCTTCCCAAATTCTCTTCATACGTTCACTGTGTTCTCTCTTGCGTTCTTGCGACCATCTTTTTCCGTTCTCTTCTCCGTGTGTTCTTGTTTAAGTGTGTGTTTCTTTATGAAGTTTCTACACTGGTCTCTATTGTTTATGTTGTTTTGTGTGATCCCGAGTTCTTTAATGTCTTCTTTTGCTTCAGTGACCCACTTTGTCTTGTTTTTGCTCTTGTTTACTAGCACAAAGACTTGTCTTGTGAGTCTGCTTTTATTCATCCTGATTTCCATCAGCTCCCGACAATGAAAGACGATCTTAGGGGACATCATCATGCTTCTGATGAAGAAATTGAGAGAACTGTGAAGCTGTGCTTGCGGAAACAGAATGTCAACTTCATCCGTGAAGGCTTCAGAAAACTTGTTCATTGTTGGCAGAAATGTATCCAATTGGCTGGTGATTATAAGGAAAAGTGAATATTGGTAATTAAAGATCGCATCCTAATGATTATTTCTGCGTTTGATCATCATCATCATCATTTAAGACTGATTATGCCTTTCAGCGTTCAGTCTGGAGCATAGCCCTCCTTATAAAATTCCTCCAGGATCCCCTATTCAGTGCTAACATTGGTGCCTCTTCTGATGTTAAACCTATTACTTCAAAATCATTCTTAACCGAATCCAGGTACCTTCTCCTTGGTCTGCCCCGACTCCTCCTACCCTCTACTGCTGAACCCATGAGTCTCTTGGGTAACCTTGCTTCTCCCATGCGTGTATGCGTGTAACATGACCCCACCATCTAAGCCTGTTCGCCCTGACTGCTACATCTATAGAGTTCATTCCCAGTTTTTCTTTGATTTCCTCATTGTGGACACCCTCCTGCCATTGTTCCCATCTACTAGTACCTGCAATCATCCTAGCTACTTTCATATCCGTAACCTCAACCTTATTGATAAGGTAACCTGAATCCACCCAGCTTTCGCTCCCATACAACAAAGTTGGTCGAAAGATTGAACGGTGCACAGATAACTTAGTCTTGGTACTGACTTCCTTCTTGCAGAAGAGAGTAGATCGTAGCTGAGCGCTCACTGCATTAGCCTTGCTACACCTCGCTTCCAGTTCTTTCACTTTGTTGCCATGCTGTGAGAATATGCATCCTAAGTACTTGAAACCGTCAACCTGTTCTAACTTTGTTCCTCCTATTTGGCACTCAATCCGTTTATATTTCTTTCCCACTGACATTACTTTCGTTTTGGAGATGCTAATCTTCATACCATAGTCCTTACATTTCTGATCTAGCTCTGAAATATTACTCTGCAAACTTTCAATCGAATCTGCCATCACAACTAAGTCATCCGCATATGCAAGACCGCTTATTTTGTATTCACATATCTTAATCTCACCCAGCCAGTCTATTGTTTTCAACATATGATCCATAGATAATAAGAATAACAGTGGAGACAGGTTGCAGCCTTCTCTTACCCCTGAAACTACTCTGGGACCATGAACTCAGTTTACCGTCAACTCTAACTGCTGCCTGACTATCCATGTAAAGACCTTTAATTGCTTGCAAAAGTTTGCCTCCTATTCCATAATCTCGTAGAACAGACAATAACTTCCTCCTAGGAACCCGGTCATATGCCTTTTCTAGATCTATAAAGCATAGATACAATTCCCTGTTCCACTCATAACACTTCTCCATTATTTGTCGTAAGCTAAAGATCTGGTCCTGACAACCTCTAAGAGGCCTAAACCCACACTGATTTTCATCCAATTGCTCCTCAACTAATACTCGCACTTTCCTTTCAACAATACCTGAGAAGAGGATTTATTAAAATATTCCCATCCAAACCCAATTCTTTTCATTCAACCCTCGTATGTGCAACCGACATGGTCACGAGCCCAGGACAGGCGCTGCAGGCGATGTGGTGCTGTTAGCAAAGGCATTCGAGCCGGTCGCCTGCGGCCATAGCCGATTAACAGCAAACTTGACCGGAATGTCCTAACAGAAACGTTCGTCGTGCGTTCGACATTGATTTCTGCGGTTATTTCACGCAGTGCTGCTTGTCTGTTAGCACCGACAACTCTACGCAAACGACGCTGCGCTCTCCTTGGTCAGAGGCAATGTCTGAAATTTGATGTTCTCGGACACTCTCGACACTATGGATCGCAGAATACTGAATCGCCTAACGAGTTCCGAAATGGAATGTTTCACACGTCTAGCACCAACTACCGTTCTGCATTGAAAGTCTGTTAATTTCCGTAGTGATGCCATGGCACATCGGCAGCCTTTTCACATGAATCATGGTAGTATAAATAACAGCTTCGGCTATGCACTGTCCTTTTACACCACCTGTACGTGATACAACTGTCGCCTGTATATGTGTATATAGCTATCCGATGACTTTTCTCACTTCAGTATACAGGGTGATTCAAAAAGAATACCACGACTTTAAAAATGTGTATTTAATGAAAGAAACATAATATAACCTTCTGTTATACATCATTACAAAGAGTATTTAAAAAGGTTTTTTTTTTCACTCAAAAACAAGTTCAGAGATGTTCAATATGGCCCCCTCCAGACACTCGAGCAATATCAACCCGATACTCCAACTCGTTCCACACTCTCTGTAGCATATCAGGCGTAACAGTTTGGATAGCTGCTGTTATTTCTCGTTTCAAATCATCAATGGTGGCTGGGAGAGGTGGCCGAAACACCATATCCTTAACATACCCTCATAAGAAAAAATCGCAGGGGGTAAGATCAGGGCTGCGAACAAATGCTTGCTGGATGCGTGCTACATTTTCATCACTCGTTCTCGGCCGTCCAGAACTTTTCCCTTTGCACAAACACCCATTCTCTGTAAACTGTTTATACCAACGTTTAATACACCACATATCAGGAGGTTTAACACCACACTTCGTTCGAAATGCACGCTGAACAACTGTCGTCGATTCACTTCTGCCGTACTCAATAACACAAAAAGCTTTCGGTTGAGCGGTCGCCATCTTAGCATCAGCTGACGCTGACGCCTAGTCAACAGCGCCTCAAGCGAACAAATGTACAACTGAATGAAACTTTATAGCTCCCTTAATTCGCCGACAGATAGTGCTTAGCTCTGCCTTTTGTCGTTGCAGAGTTTTAAATTCCTAAAGCTGTGATATTCTTTTTGCATCACCCTGTATAATACAGTGAAATGTTTTATTGTAACTGTCTACTTTATTCTGTGGCTTTGGAAAGAATCTTCACGGAGAACTTCGACGACACATAATGGGTGGAAACTAATCACCAGAATCAAGACAACAGCATCGTAAACCACAGTGCCACAGGCAGGAGAGGAAATTCCACAAACTTCTGGCTTGAGGAGGCCTTATGTGTGCGGAATGGGTGGTACGCCCATCATGTTCGTACCACACGGAATGCACTATTTCCAGTGGGCTGCGGCAACATAATTCTTAGGTCATTTTGTTCTGAGTTGGCACCACAGCCTCGATATATTTGAAGAAAGGTGTCATTCCAGTGGGCTGTATGTTAAAACTGCACTTTACTCAGCATTAATAGCTTCGAGCACGGCCCATTTTTCCCGTGTTTCTAAAAGCACAGCAGCACGCCTTAATGAAAAAAAAAAGTTACGACATAACAGCCACGTTACTACATTGGTGTGGCAGTAGAAGACAGCAAAACAAAATATGAAGTTTTAATTTTCACGTTTAGAGGATTATACACGCAGGAGGATCGTACAGACATAGTACCGTCATTTGACCATCGCACAGATTCCCGTATCTAAAACATACGAACAAGCATCTCTGGTGTCAAGAAGCAATTAAAAAAAGAGTTGAAAAGAAGTAAGTCGGCAGAACCGGGCAGAATCCAGTACTTCGTCTACCAGTTTTCCTATTCCAGTTGCGGATAGTTCGCGGGAAGAACATGTAACACCGAAAATGCATGATGCATGGTACCTGCTACCGATATATACATTTTTTTAATTGTATGTAAACATTTGTAATTTAAATGCTTTCTTTTAATGAGTAAAGACATTGCCTCACTGTATGTGTGCGTTTAGGTAGAAGGCTGTTGACGTTTCGTTGTATTTATCTGTGTTTTACTGTGAAACTTATAAGCTCTGGGAAAAAGTCAAAGGAATTGTTATTTGCATCGACTAGCAACGATAACAGTAGTGCTTGTGCGTTGTAAAATCTTTGGGTAGGGAGTTGTTGCCGCGCGGAGCGCGCGGAGATGGGTTCCAGCGCTTGTAGTGTGCGGAAGTGTGGTGTTAACGCTCTCGCAGTAGAGAGTGCCATTTCGGCGGCATCATGTACGCGCGCCGTCCAGATGACTAGTAGCAGGAGGAAGGACAGTGGATGGGCGGAAGAGGCTGTATTAATTACGACTGCCCGTTCCTGTAATTAGCCATGCTCCACAAGATGCTACCGTCTTCAATAACAGCAGCAGTTCCAGCAGCACAGATTCGTCGTCGGCTCCGGGTTTCGTCGCATGCACAGCACTGAAGTAAGACTATTCAATGGTAGAAAGTATTAACGGCTAACGCAGCAGCAGAACTGAATGTGATTTTATTAATGAACTTTGTTTAAATAATAATCAGCTAAATTTAGGGCGATTGTGTCCTCATTGGCCCCAGACATTGTTACCAAGCAGTGTCCTTGTTCCCCTTTTTCCTTATATGCTAACCGAAGTTTGAGAATCTATCACTGGAAAAAAATCCAAATCTAAAGAAAATGCACAAATTAAGAGTGCGGAGGTTTCAATTATTTTACATATAGCTTGGAGCACACGGCTGTTTGGTTTGGCACGCATTCTAGCATTTAATTCTGTTCAAGTCAGTAAAAAAGGCTCAGTTGTTCAGACAATAGTATGAAATCCAATTTGAAAATTAAGTAACTGCAAAGAAAAAAGTGCTTGCCTTTCTCTAAATTTCTTTGATGACGTTATGTTGAGGTCTCTGTAAGTCATTGTTCACGTAACGAAGTTCAATAGTAACATACAGTTTAAGTGGATATTTTTAAATCATTACTCGATTGCCTTTTTCAAAATTTAGTGACAAACTTAACGTCAAAGTGACTTCTCAATGTTCTTTATCATTACATGTTCACTTAAAATTAGTATCAAAAAACGTGACAACCTTCAGCTGCCACGTCAGTGTTTAATAATAATTGTTTTTCTTTCCCATCATCTTGTACAGGATTTTGGATGTAAATCGCCCTAGTGGGCAGGCGACCGTAATTATTTCCTTTTCGTTCAGTAGTGTTACTTTTGGATTCATGATCAGTGGTACACCTCTTCTGCCCAGTGTTTTCATTTTTCCAAATTGTAGCCTTGCTCGGTTTAATTACTTTTTTATTTTTAGTAGACTTCTCCATAAGAAAGATCGGTTGTACACTTGCCCCCTACTTACCGGTATTTCTTCTTCGGGAAAGATGGCCTTATCCAATTAGAAAAATTCCAATAGGTATACACGCGATCCACGGTCACATTTTATATCGGAAGCCGGATAGGTCGATTAGTAAGGGGGAGGTTGCAAACGATTAGCGGTAAGCCTTTTTGTGGGCCCGAATCTCTGTACATCTACCTTCATGGTGTCTTCGCGAAATATGCGAAGGAGGAAGCAATGTATTTGTTGAGTCTTCTAGGAACGTACGCTCTAGGAACTTGAATAGTAAAGTACACTGTGATGCAGAACGCCACTCTTGCAGCGTCTGCTACTAGGGTCGGCTGAACTTTGACTGAACACCTGTGTGACGCTTTCGCGCTTCCTAAATGAATCTGTCTCTTCTTTGGATCTTCCGCATTCCCTCTTTCTATCTGTTACGGACCCAGGCTGCCGTGGACCATTGAAGTATTGGTCGAACGTGAGTTTTGTAAGCTACCTCCTTTGTTGATCCTTTCAACGAATCTCTGTCTGACATCTGGCTTACACGCAGTTAATTAAATTAGTATCGCCTGTGGTCGAAATTCGATAAACTGCATCAGTGGACCTGATCTGTGATGGCAAATGTCATGTATCTCAAAGGGTGTGAATCTTTAGCCACAGACCTGATCCGTGGCAAATGCGTGTATTCTCGAACTAATTGAGTTCACTTTAAATTGTTCGATCATTTGAATGGGGTCTTTGATACACTGCGCTGAAAAATAAATGTTGCGTTAATGGTGGCAAATTGACTTTAACCTTACGACAACACAATGTGAATGCCGTTGTATCGCGTAAAGAAGCCTCAGACGCGAAATGGTTTTCATTACAAAATCTGCACTGTAAATTCATCAAACCGTAACTACAGTCCTCAAAATTATTTAGAATTACGTTCAGTGTACATTTAAATGACCTTTCAGAACAATAGAATTGTCGTTACCGACGTCTGCATTATTCCTATTACTTTCCTTACGCAAAAATTTCCCGGCTTTTCGTCTTTCAGTCCAAAAGGTTAATGTTCTTCTTCGAGGCATAGCATAAACACATATAATTTTCTTACAATACGAGACGTTGTAGCTACTCAAAATGAAGATACTGAAAATTAGGAATACACTAAATTTTGTGATGACGGCCGTAAACAAACACGGAGTTATTTCCTTTTACTCTTAGACCAAAGGAAGTGAGAAAATGACGCTAACAGACATTTGCTGTATCCGACGGCTACGTTACTATGTTTCAAAAATGGTTCTGAGCACTATGGGACTTAACATCTGAGGTCAGCAGTCCCCTAGAACTTAGAACTACTTAAACCTAACTAACTAAGTTCTAGGGGACTGATGACCTCAGAAGTTAAGTCCCAAAGTGCTCAGAGCCATTATTTTTAAAATCGGTATTTCAATTTTCGGTGCTCACTTATGATCGTCAAATAAAACACACGTATTATCATCATGAATGTCCACATTGCTATTACTTTTACTTTCTCTACACAAAAATTGAGTGTCTAGCTCTGCGTCTTTCTCTCAGATAAGTTAGCATTCTCCTTCTAGTCATACCCTAAAATAAATATAGTTCCCACGTTATAAGGTAAGTCAAAAGTCGTAGTTATTGAAAATGAACAAATTAAAAGTTAGGAACGTACTTCAGATTTTCTGGTAATGGCAGCAAATGACCATACTCTTACAGAAACCTGAGCGAAATAACGACGCCAATATATAACGTTATTTTCAGACTTAGTCACTACGATATATTGATTCGCACTGCTGACAACATCATCGCAAATGAACCATGTAAATATGAAAGCCCCCAGAATACGATCACGAAATGTTGTTATTTTCGTGTGTTATTTCCATCATAGCACTTGATCTGAGCGCAGAGCAGAGGTTGGTAGCTCTTCAATTTTCATTGCGTGATAGACAATGAAATATCAGTGTTACGAATGTGAAAGCTGATTCTTCCTTTCACCAGTCTTAAAGCCTACATGCATACAGTTTTTCTTTGCGCAAATCTATGGCAAAGTACCTTTCGAATTATATAAGAAACATTGGCCCCCTTGTACAATTAATATTCAAAATCGGTACTTCAATTTTCGTGTTCATGTATTTATATTATGATGTGCCTGTTAGAATATAAATCGCCCCGAGCACATACTACTAGATATTTCGTGAAAGTAACTGCTTCCATTGACTGTTCTGCGATCGTGTAGTCATAAAATAATGGGTCTGTCTCTCTGTCTATACATAACACGTTACATTTGTTAATGTTGAGGGTCAATTGTCACTTTCTGTATCAAGCGACGATGGTCAGGAGGTTTTTCCGCATTTCACTGGAAGTTTCTAGCATTGTGACTTCTCTACATACAACACCGTCATCCGAAAAAAGACTCATAGGATTTCCGACAGTGTCTACTAGATCGTTTAGACATACTGTGAACAGTAATGGCCCTGTATGGGGTATACAGGAAGTTACTTATAAATATTTCTCTGTGTGAAAATGTGTGTGAAATCTTATGGGGCTTAAGTGCTAAGGTCATCAGTCCCTAAGCTTACACACTACATAACCTAAATTATCCTAAGGACAAACACACACACCCATGCCCGAGGGAGGACTCGAACCTCCGCCGGGACCAGCCGCACAGTTCACGACTTCAGCGCCCTAGACCGTTCGGCTAATCCCGCGCGGCAATATATCTCTCCGTTGAGAATGACATGCTTTGTTCTGTTTACTAGAAACTCTTCAATCGAGTCACATCGTTGTTCTGATTTATCGCGAATCTCTCGCACAGCGCAAAGCCCCAAGCGGCTGGAAGAAAACGGAGATGACTTCTATATATATCAAGGGTAAAAGAATGGAACCACAAAATCACATACTTAAGTCCGCAGCCCGTCGAATAGTGGGCTAGCACTGCTGCCTCTGGATCACGGGCTTCCGGGTTTCATTCCCGGCCGAGTCGGGGAATTTCTCCGCCCGGGAACGGCGTGTTTTTTCTCCTCATCATTTCATCATTCGGGAAAGTGGTGACACAGGCAAGTGAAAATAACGAGAATTTTACGAGCACTGGTAACCACGCATTTGAGTGCCACCCCCCCCCCCCCCCCCCAAACCAAATATCTTCATCATCATATAGTTAACATCGGTATGCTGCAGAATTCTTGAGCAAATAATAAATACAATAAATTCCCTTGAGACAGAAAAGCTAATGTCCACAACTCATCACGGAATTAGAAAGTATCAGTAGTACGAAATTATCTCGCCCGTTTCTCGGACGGTACCCTCGAACCTTGGATGAAGAGCAACAGGCAGATACCGTATACCTAGATTTCGGGAAAGCGTTGACACAATGCCGCACTTGAGGTTGTTAACGAAGGTACGGGCATATAGAATAGATTCCTGGGTGTGGGAGTGGCTCGAAGATTTTTTTAAAGTAATAGTCCATTCCGGTGTCCTCGACGGAGAATGTTCATCAGAACAAGGCTATCGTTCGGAATTCCCCATGGATGTGTGATAGCATCTCTCCTATTCCCTAGGATAGGATGAGCAGCAGTCTGTGACTGTTTCCGATGACGCTGTAGTATTCGGGGAAGTATCATAGTTGATTAACTATAGGAGAATACCGAATTACACGCACAGGATTGCTGTTTGGTGTGATGAATAGCAGTTAGCTCTAAATACACAAAAATGTAAGTTACTGCATGTGACTAGGAAAAAAAATCCTGTAATTAAATATCTAGACGTAACGTTTCTGAGCGATACGAAATGCAACGAGCACGTAATGACGGTAACGACAGATCAACTTCGGTTTATTGGGGTGGGAGGTGGGGTTCTAGGAAAGTGTAGCTCATCTACAAAGTGGACCACGTATACAAGACTCGTGCGACCAATTCTTGAGTGTTGCTCGAATGTTGGGAGTCCCCACCAGGTCGGATTAAACGAAGACATGGAACCAATTCAGAGGCGCGTTGCTATATTTTTTACCACTAGATTCGATCAGCACGCGTCTGTTACGGAGACAGTTCATGAACTCGAACGGAAATCCCTGGAGGGAAGGCGACATTCTTTTCGCGATACATTACTGCAAAAATTTAGAGAAGAATCATTTGCAGCTGACCGTAGAACGATTTTACTGCCACCAAGGTCCATTTCGAGTACGGACCGCGAAGACAAGATAAGAGAAATTAGAGCTCTTACCGAGGCATATTAATAGTCGTTTTTTCTTCGCTCCATCTGTGAGTGGAACAGAAAGGAAATGACTAGTAATGGTACGTGGTACCGCCCACTTACGAAGTGTACATGTAAATGTAGATGTACTTAAGAGTACTTTCACACATGTAAGAGGTCCATCACTAAGGAATTTATTGCTAGCGCACTCGAGCAGATGTAATTTCGATGGATTGCTCACGCGCTGCCTGCGATATGTAAGCTATAAGAGAATCTCAGACCAGAGAGCAGTGTTGGCAGCAGTAGTAGTTCTAGCTCCGGCAGTAGGAGTAAGTAGTAGCTGGCAGTCGGGTGTATGGAGTTTGCATGGGCCGGTCGTAGCGAGCGACGGCGGTGCCTGAGCGATGTAGTATAAAGTAAAAGCAGCCGCGCGCATATGTTGTTTGTTACAACTAAATTTGTACTATTGTTATATCAAATCCCATGTAAAACTTCCTGGCAGATTAAAACTGTATGCCCGACCGAGACTCGAACTCGGGACCTTTGCCTTTCGCGGGCACGTGCTCTACCAACTGAGCTACCGAAGCACGACTCACGCCCGGTACTCACAGCTTTACTTCTGCCAGTACCTCGTCTCCTACCTTCCAAACTTTACAGAAGCTCTCCTGCGAACCTAGCAGAACTAGTACTCCTGAAAGAAAGGGTATTGCGGAGACATGGCTTAGCCACAGCCTGGGGGATGTTTCCAGAATGAGATTTTCACTCTGCAGCGGAGTGTGCGCTGATATGAAACTTCCTGGCAGATTAGAACTGTGTGCCCGACCGAGACTCGAACTCGCGACCTTTGCCTTTCGCGGGCAAGTGCTCTACCAACTGAGCTACCGAAGCACGACTCACGCCCGGTACTCACAGCTTTACTTCTGCCAGGACCTCGTCTCCTACCTTCCAAACTTTACAGAAGCTCTCCTGCGAACCTAGCAGAACTAGCACTCCTGAAAGAAAGGATATTGCGGACACATGGCTTAGCCACAGCCTGGGGGATGTTTCCAGAATGAGATTTTCACTCTGCAGCTGTGTGTGTGCGCTGATATGAAACTTCCTGGCAGATTAAAAGTGTGTGCCCGACCGAGACTCGAACTCGGGACCTTTGCCTTTCGCGGGCAAGTGCTCTACCAACTGAGCTACCGAAGCACGACTCACGCCCGGTACTCACAGCTTTACTTCTGCCAGTACCTCGTCTCCTACCTTCCAAACTTTACAGAAGCTCTCCTGCGAACTTAGCAGAACTAGCACTCCTGAAAGAGAGGATATTGCGGAGACATGGCTTAGCCACAGCCTGGGGGATGTTTCCAGAATGAGATTTTCAGGCTGTGGCTAAGCCATGTCTCCGCAATATCCTCTCTTTCAGGAGTGCTAGTTCTGCTAAGTTCGCAGGAGAGCTTCTGTAAAGTTTGGAAGGTAGGAGACGAGGTACTGGCAGAAGTAAAGCTGTGAGTACCGGGCGTGAGTCGTGCTTCGGTAGCTCAGTTGGTAGAGCACTTGCCCGCGAAAGGCAAAGGTCGCGAGTTCGAGTCTCGGTCGGGCACACAGTTTTAATCTGCCAGGAAGTTTCATATCAGCGCACACTCCGCTGCAGATTGAAAATCTCATTCTGGAAGTCCCATGTAATTTTTTTCAAAAAATCTATTAATAATAATCTTTTTTTATAAAATTAACTTTTTGACAATCATACATCTCAGTTTAAAGAATTTACTAATTTCTGGAATCCATGGTCATCCCGATTATCATAATAATAATAATCATCATCATCATCATCATCATCGCCGGCCGCGGTGGCCGTGCGGTTCTAGGCGCTGCAGTCCGGAACTGCGGGACTGCTACGGTCGCAGGTTCGAATCCTGCCTCGGGCATGGATGTGTGTGATGTCCATAGGTTAGTTAGGTTTAAGTAGTTCTACGTTCTAAGGGACTGATGACCTAAGATGTTAAGTCCCATAGTGCTCAGAGCCATTTGAACCATCATCATCATCATCATTTAAGACTGATTATGCCTTTCAGCGTTCAACGTTCAGTCTGGAGCATAGTCCCCCTTATAAAATTCGTCCATGATCCCCTATTCAGTGCGAATATTGGTGCCTGATGTTAAGTCTATTACTTCAAAATCATTCTTAACCGAATCCACGTACCTTCTCCTTGCTCTACCCCGACTCCTCCTACCCTCTACTGCTGAACCCATGAGTCTCTTGGGTAACCTTGCTTCTCCCATGCCATCTAAACCTGTTCGCCCTGACTGCTACATCTATAGAGTTCATTTCCAGTTTTTCTTTGATTTCCTCATTGTGGACACCCTCCTGCCATTGTTCCCATCTACTAGTACCTGCAATCATCCTAGCTACTTTCATACCCGTAACCTCAACCTTATTGATATGTTAACCAGAATCCACCCAGCTTTCGCTCCCATACAACAAAGTTGGTCGAAAGATTGAACGGTGCATAATCTTGGTACTGACTTCCTTCTTGCAGAAGAGAGTAGATCGTAGCTGAGCGCTCACTAAAATCAGTTGCTTCTTTTTATACATGACAAATCTAGCGGCCAGCATTACACTGGGCTGTGCCAGAAAAATTTCTTATAGGTGCAGATATATACGAGCTATCCTGCGACATCATTGAGGTAAGAATCTTCAATTTATTCAGAATGATCTTTCAGCGCCATGATGCAGCACTGCTGACGTCCAAATTCACCAGTTTAGATTCACAGTCAGTTAATTATTGAAAGGTTATATATGAGTCACATTTTTTATTGGGAGGTTAGTCACGTTATTACTGCGAGGTTACGGAATAATAAACTGTTGGGAGGTTACAATGGATGTGAATGTTATACGTATTTTTTATGTTGAGAGGTTACACACTTAATGAGAAACAATTTGCTAAGCACATCACAGCTGACATTCCAGAAACCTACCTTGAATGAGAATTCCGTGTATCCATTTCCTTGCAAATTTTAAATAATAAAACATGGCCAGTTCGTATTTTTTTATCGTCCAGGGTGTTTGGTTGCGTTGATGATGTTACTCATAGAAAATCTTAACATCAACAAAATTCTCGATATGCATCAACGCAAGAGGCCCAAGAAAAATTCAGCTAAATCCTTGTTCGAAGAATAACACCCAATAACGAACTACAATTAACCACAGAACTGAGTACGAAATGGATGATAAATATTTCAAACTAGTAAAAATTGTTTTCCATGTAAGTTTTAAGTTCGTCTCAGTTAAATGGCACAGGTGTTCAGTAACCAGAAATGTCGTTCTAAGAACGTTTCTTACCTGTCATTCATTCATTTTATACGGTTTTCTCTGAGAACCGTTGTAAAAGTTACACTGATATTCTTATTTTAACAACCTTTTGAGATGAAACTCTTGTGAGTCAAATTTACATAAATTCAGAGAAACACGGGTATATTTTGTAGGCATCTTTTTCCTGGCTTTAGCAGCGTGTTGGTTCCATTCTTTCTGAGTTAGGATGCGAGACGCGTTTAGTGCAGTGTTGAAAGAATTACATTACGTAAGCTGGACAAAATGTCCGAGAAATTCTGAGAACTGCCCACATGCGGAATGTGCTGAGTTAAATTCTTTGGAAGGCAGAATTTCAGTATAGCCCATGAAATTCCATTAAATGAGGATAATAATACACGAAAAACCGGAGCGCGGTGTGTACTCTTCTCGATCCACAAGTTTATGAAGCTTTTTGGTCGTGGAATCGGCAAAATTTGCACATCCAGCTCTTCTAAATTACGTTCTAGTTCTCAAATAATTGAATAACATTTCCGTTGCGCTTTTAGAAACGAGTAGACAACAGGCTTCCCAGCGTCTGACACGTACGTGTCTGTTACTAAGAGTGCCTGAAGTTATCCTGGTTTTCTAGACTGCTGCTCACGTCAGTGAGAAACGTATGTCGTAATGAAGACTAAAGTAAATACTACATTCTAATGAATCATTGCCTTTGGAGTAACATTCGATTCGTACCGAAATTTATCACTTTGCGAAAGATAACTAATTTCAATAAATATAGTTCTTACTTGTTGACTTTGACAAAAGGTAAGTAATTTCAGTAAATATGTATCTAATTTTAACCAATGATATCCATAGTTAAAATTCTGTCGCATAATTAATACCAACTTTATTGGAACTATGAACAATGTCAACTATTTGTGTAATTTTCTTAAGAATTATGATACTAACGAGCTTTTGCGTTCTCTCTCTTTCTTACGTAAATTTATTGTTTAGGTGCCTATAAGTTCATTATTTGTTATGTAGGATTAATGAGGACATCTGTAACAAATTGGAAGACCAGCTATGTTTGGCGAGAAGGGGTTCCCCCATATGTTATTCGACGCGTCATTACCAAGTTATCCATTGCTCTACTCATTACTGCGCCGGTGCGGCTAAGTTAGAGTAAGTTAATCTTACCAGATGTATGCCTCGAGACATTTGATATAATTATTTACACTTACGTTATGTTATATGTTAAATGGTGCGTCGTTTGATAATTATGCAGCTTAGGCAATGTCAGGTAAAAGATAGCTCTTAGGTAATAATTCACTGAAAGAAATTATTTTCTAATTCTAAAAACGCTACGATCAGATAAAAAAATATTCGCAACGTTTACAACTTTTCCCGTGGCCCAGAAAAAGTAATGTAAGGTTCTTGGACTGAACATGCCGACTGTGAAAATCATCTTCTCCCTTTTATTTTCACTTCCACCAAATTTTGTTTATATGTAGTCCATTCAACCAGATAAATTTACTTAAGATGCTCCGATTGTAAATTTATATCTTCACATCACATACACGAATAACTAGGCGGAAAGACAAGGTCTAGTAAGAACCTTGGGTTGAAGAGCCAGTTATTAAATCTAACTGATGAAAGGAGGAATGATAAGTGGCAACACGAGGGGTGCAGCATGGAGCACAGAAGTCAAAAATTTTATTGAATAAGCAGCAACGTTCCACAGAAGACGTGACTAGCGGAGAAATGCAAAGCCGTTAAAACATGCATCACTTCTGGAAAGGTAGAGGGTGGGGTTGGGTTGTTTGGAGGAAGAGACCAAACTGCGCGGTCTTCGCTCTCATTGGATTAGTGAAGGACGGGGAGGGAAGTCGGCCGTGCCCTTTCAAAGGAACCATCCCGGCATTTGCCTGGAGCAATTTAGCGAAATCATGGAAAATCTAAATCAGAATGGCCGAATGCAAGTCCAGTGTGCTAACCACTGCGCCACCTCGCTCTGTGGGAAAGGTAGAATGGTTCAAATGGCTCTGAGCACTATGGGACTTAACTTCTGTGGTCATCAGTCCCCTAGAACTTAGAACTACTTAAACCTAACTAACCTAATGACATCACACACATCCATGCCCGAGGCAGGATTCGAACCTGCGACCGTAGCGGTCGCGCGGTTCCAGAGTGTAGCGCCTAGAACCGCTCGGCCATTCCGGCCGGCGGGGAAAGGTAGAGTCCGCGTATAGGCACACTAGAGAAACCTTTTCAGAAAAGACACACAGCTGCACAAGCTTCAAGGTTTCAGATGGGAAGCAGGTTTTAAGCAAAGAGGGAAACCTGAAAGTTGAAGGAATATCTAGAACAGCTATGTAAAAAAAATAAGTTTGAAGTTAATATTACGGAAAAGTGAAGAGGAATGGAGGATGCGATACTGCGAGAAAAAATTGACAGTGCACTAAAAGTTTTAAGTCGAAACAAGGTCTCTGGAGTAGACAACAATCCCATATAATAATAAACATTCTTGGGAGAATTGGCCATGACAGAACCCATCCGGTCTGTAGAGCGTATTAGATAGGCGGAATACTTCCCACTTCAAGAATAACATAGACCAAATAATCTCAATCCCAAAGGAGACAAGTACAGACAGATGACAGTATTACCAAGCTAGCAGTTTAACAAGTCACAACAACAAAATATTAGCTCCAATTACATACAGGGGAATGGAAAGAGTGGGAGAAGCTGACATGAGGGAGATCAGTTTGGTTTTCGGAGACGTGAAGGAACATACAACATAATACTGACCCAACAGCTTTTCTTAGAAGACAGAAAGATGAAAGAAAAGACACATCTATAGTATTTGTAGATTCAGAAAAAGCTATAGAAAAGTTTTTCTGGAACTCTGAAAGGGCCATCTACTAAAGTTAGCGCCTAATTTCCTAATCAGTTTCTCTTACCATTATTTGGTTTAAGTTTTGCATCACCCCGGTTCCCAGAACCCCTGAAGATAGATATTGACTATGGATATTGTATCACAGACACAGTCCCTTTGACTGTTCAGAGGTGTCATTAAACCCGCCAGAGATGTAAACAACCATCCATAAGCAGCGACTATTAGACGGAGGGGATCCGACAGCCGATCAGTTCCAGTCATTCCACCAGGAAGGAGGTACATGGATCGTGTTGTCAGTAGTTCAACCATACGTAGACGGTCAATAGCGCGGTTCGATCACAATCCGCATTTTTACTTTGTACCAGGAAGGGCTCTCAACAAGGAAAGTGTGCAGGCGTCTCGGAGTGAACCAGAGCGATGTTGTTCGGACATGGAGGAGATACAGAGAGACAGGAACTGTCGATAACATGCCTCGCTCAGGCCGCCCAAGGGCTACTGCTAAAGTGAATGACCGCTACCTATGGATTAATGTTCGGAGTAACCCTGACAGCAACGCCACCGTGTTGAATAATGCTTTTCGTGCAGACAGAGGACCTCGTGTTACGACTCGAACTGTGCACAATAGGCTGCATGATGCACAACTTCACTCCCGACGTCCATAGCGAGGTCCATCTTTGCAACCACGACACCACGCAGCGCGGTACAGGTGGGCCCAACAAGATGTCGAATGGATCGCTCAGGATTGGTATCACGTTCTCTTTATCGTTGAGTGTCAGATGTGCCTACAACCAGACAATCGTCGGAAATGTGCTTGGAGGCAACCCGGTCAGGCTGAATGCCTTAGACACATTGTCCAGCGAGTGCAGCAAGGTGGATGTTCCCTGCTGTTCTGGGGTGGCATTATGTGGGGCCGACGTACGCCACTGATGGTCATGGAAGGCTCCGTAACGGCTGACGATACGTGAACGGCATCCTCGGACCGATAGCGCAACCATATCGACAGCATATTGGCGAGGCATTCGTCTTCATGGACGACAGTTCGCGGCCGCATCGTGCACATCTTGTGAATTACTTCCTTCAGGATAACGACATCGCTCGACTACAGTGGCCAGCATGTTCTCCAGACATGAACCCTGCCTGACATGCATGGTATAGACTGAAAAGGGCTATTTTTGGACGACGTGACCCAGTAACCACTCTGAGGGATCTACGCAGAATCGCCGTTGAGGAGTGGGACAATCTGAACCAACAGTGCCTTGATGAATTTGTGGATAGTATGCCACGACGAATACAGGCATGCATCAATGCAAGAGGACGTGCTACTGGGTATAAAAGGTATCGGTGTGTACAGCAATCTGGACCACCACCTCTGAAGATCTCGTTGTATGGTGGTACAACATGCAATGTGTGGTTTTCATCAGCAATAAAAAGGGTAGAAATGATGCTTATGTTGATCCCTATTCCAATTTTCTGTACAGGTTCGGGAACTCTCGGTGATGCAAAACGTTTTTTGATGTATGTATTTACTTTATAACGTTTATTTAAAAAAAAAAGTATTCACTCTATTCAACTGATGTTCCAGGTCTTTCCCTGTTCATTTCGAAATTTATTATCAGTTGCCGATACTGCTTGTTCAGTGTACATTTGACAATTTGAATCATTTCCTGGAGAAGTATTGCTTCCTACCAAGCCTCTCCAGTCTGGTTTCTGTAAAAGATATCGTTTACCTTTCTCTCAGCGTATTTTATCCTCCCTGTCTTCAGAATTCCCGTGATTCTATTCTAGTCACGTTGTTCAAAAGCCTTATCCAAATGTATGTTGCTGGAAATAATGTGTTAGATGAAGCACGGCGGGCTCCGCTAATTTTAGCAGTAAGGTTCTCCGCTATTTGTGACAGTTTTCTTGTAGCGTCTCTCGTAGGAATTACTTACATGTATAAGATGAATTCGCACTGACTAAAGAGCCCTTGATGAAACACGAAGATTGTAGCACTGCCATGAAGATAATAGTGTGTGTTCAAATGTGTGTGAAATCTTATGGAGTTAACTGCTAAGGTCATCTGTCCCTAAGCTTACACACTACTTAACCTAAATTATCCTAAGGCAAACACACACACCCATGCCCAAGGGAGGACTCGAACCTCCGCCGGGATCAGCCGCACAGGCCATGACTGCAGTGCCTAAGACCGCTCGGCTAATCCCGCGCGGCGAAGATAATAGTGATACTGCTAGATTATTCCTCTCTACATCCGTTCTCTAATCGGGCAATCATACGTATTCCTTCAGCATCATATTGCTACATGGACAATAAAGTACTTCATTGGCAACAATTAATGAGGGATCACAAAATGACACTTTGATTATAGTGTAAATGTGGAGGGAACGATTAAAACTAGCACAATCTCGAGGTTCTATACGGCAATTACAGAAACTAGAGAGCAGTTATATGAGTCAAAGGACATGAATGGGAAACAGAAGATGATCAGGGAGTGGGATAGGTTTGTAGCCCATCTATGAAGTTCTTCCTGTATTGAGAAAGCAGTAAAGGAGACGAAATTGGAAAAAGGAATTATATATTAGGAAGGAGAAATTAAAGCATTGAAGTAACGCTGCCAAGGACAGCAAATGACTTCGAAGAGCATTTAAACGGAATGGGTAGCTTCTTCAAAAGAGATTAGAGGCGAGAACCAACAACTGTAAAACAAGGTTAATCAGATACAAATGAATTAAATTGGGCCATGCTGTGGTAATTCGATTAGGAAAAGAGACACAGAAGCTTGCATTTACATCGTAGATGAAATGCAGAATCAAATGTATACGTTCTTAATTGCAAAAACAGGGACACTTGATACTTGTCGATTACAGCGCCATCTACCACGAATGGAAAACAATACTTTGAGTAAACCCAATGTTTTCATTTTATGCGTAGAATATGAATATTCAATAAAATGCTGGTTCACATTTGAAAATACATAGCTGATCCCGCCCACGCAGGAGAGATATTGGAAGCTGACCAGTTGTAATAGATACAGATGTCCCCCTGACTAATATCAACTTTTCAGAAAACATTTTTTTCTGTACGATGATTTGTTTTCGAAATATTTAGTTGCCTGGAGTTAAAACGAAAAAACTAAACTAAAATCTGTAAGAACTGGCCACTCCTAGCCAGACAGCCTTTAACGTCGGTATCTGACGGCAAACGGTGTTAAAACACCCTGAATACAAATACTCACGTCCCATCGCGTCAGCATCTAGGTAATGCTGGAATGTTACGCCCGGCGCGCGCGGTACGGACAATACCAATAACTCAACAAAAAAAAACAATGCCAGCAAGAGAAGATTATTTTTAACATCTGGGTACAGTTTCAACAGCTGTTGCTGTAATACTATTGACACGCAATATGCAGCCAAATTGAGTAACAGAAAATACCAAAAAATGGTAAACAACTTGACTAGCGAGCTTGTAGGATTCTCAGAAGATCCTTTTAGCAATATTTTCTATATTATCTGTTAACGCAACTTGGTAGAGGTCTCTGTCCAACGAACAAAAGCCCATATTCAACCAAACGAAGAATCTGTAAGCGACCTCTTTCGTGAATTAAACTTCCTTAGGGCTGAGCAAGTAAATCTGATTCTGGCGTTAACCGATTATCAGATGATAACATGTCTCTTCGCCTGTTTACATCTTTTACAGTACAATTACGTACAGGCCACATTTGTGTCAGGCTCTGAACAACTATAAGTATGCTGAATTTCGTACCAGTTTTGACACGACTTAACTTCTTTTCATACACTACATATTTGATCTGAGACTGAGATACGCCGAACGTAAATTTTGCTTCTGACAGTGCCTCTCGTGCTAACAAGGGAAGTGTCCCAGTTAGGACGTAAAAAAGGGATCAAAAGTGATTTTAACACATGGAGGTGTGTCCGTTTGAACAACCCATCAAAGTCACTTACAAGGAGAATTTTGCATTTGTGAACTTAATGCTTCAAAATTATTAAATCGAAAAACTTCGGAAGTAGATAGGGCCAGCAGATTCACAAGAGCAAGAAGTTAGTTATTATGAGATAAAATATTAAGCAGTTGCTTGATTCAACACACGTTAACGCACGCAGTATTCTCAGAGCCATATTTCCGAAAACTTGCCGTTGACGTAAGACTCAATGAAGTGCTTAAGTCGCTACGTAATGGAACAGAATGCATCCTGGACACACCCTACATCATTTTCGGTATATTCGCACTGGTGTAGTACAAAATCCAAAGCTACGGTACTCATTTTGGCTTTACGAGCTACTCCACTCCACTGCGTTTTTATCAGTTCGCGAACCACACATTTGTTCTTCGATGTCCAATAATGGCAGAATGAACGAAACCCAACGACTTCTACTTTGGGAACTACAATGCGCGACTCCTGCATCTGTTAAAATATGTGGTTAAAACTATTGTTGACCTACGTATTTGCCGGCCGAAGTGGCCGTGCGGTTAAAGGCGCTGCAGTCTGGAACCGCAAGAGCGCTACGGTCGCAGGTTCGAATCCTGCCTCGGGCATGGATGTTTGTAATGTCCTTAGGTTAGTTAGGTTTAACTAGTTCTAAGTTCTAGGGGACTAATGACCTCAGCAGTTGAGTCCCATAGTGCTCAGAGCCAGCCAACCTACGTATTTGTCAAACAATATCTCATTTACAATGTCTGAAATTCTACTACTGATACTCGTTTGTTGCACGGTAATGTTCCTATAGCGATATGAGTTTTTGTGGCCTTTTGATATGTTAGCGTAACTTTGAAACAACGATTGAATACAAATGCAGATCTTTATCAATAAACAACCTCGATAACTGGTGCAGCAGACTCCACTTCGAGCTGGGGGTACCCTCATCGTGAGGTTTGTTTTCTTAAAAGTCTCCAAGTCAAGCACACAAATGTAGGAGTGTCCCCCAAGTAGGTGAATATTTTGTTTACCAGTTGTCAGTGGAAAACTAATTCTGACGTTTTCTAGAACTAAAGAATCAATGCGTCCATTTGTATCCGCCTTCTGGGTCTCGCGAACGAGGAGAACAAGCTTGATTACACAGTACTTTACGCAGAATTTTCGAGTCTCCATAAACGGAATCATAGCCAAACAAAAAATACAGCCATAACTATCGCTATGCTATGCTCTATTTCCACATTGAACTGAATTCCATGCGTATTGTTGAGCTTTTGATGAAACCAGCGTAATTCTGCTTGCCCATGCAGCCGTATGAAGAATGTGTGATCCACGCACATTAACATACAACGTTGGAGCAGCGGCACGGAACATAGTGCTGTTTGTTCGAAGACGTCCACGAAAGCACTACGCAAGCTTCACCAGCATCTCAACAGCACACACAAAAATACAGTTTACCCAATACGCAGTGAATAAAGCACAGAATAACGTGGTGTTTCCCTTAACGAACGTAGAAGTACGCAAAACACCTAGCGGAAAACACACAAAGTGTATGAGAAACCACCGTACACCATTAGATACCTGCAATCTGCATGTATGTACACATCGTCATTGTTGTTGTGGTCTTCTATCAGAATACTGGTCTGATGCACGTCTCCATGGTACTCCATCCTGTGAGAGCCTCTTAATCTCCGAATAGCTACTGCAACCTGCACCTTTCTGAATCTGCTTACCATATTCATAACTTGGTCTCCCACTATGATTTTGATCTGCCCGGCATTTCCCTCCAACACTAAACTGGTGAAACCTTGAAGTCTCCGAATGTGTCCTGTCAACTGATCCCTTCTTGTACCACAAATTTCTTATGTTCCCAATTCTGTTCAGTACCTCCTCATTAGTTACGTGATCGACCCATCTAATCTTCAGCTTGCTTCTGTAGTACCAAGTTTCGAAAGCTTCTATTCTCTTTTTATCTAAATGCTCATCATCCACGTTTGACTTCCATACATGGCTACATTCCAGACAAATCACTTCAGCAAAGACTTCCTAACACTTAAATCCAAATTCGATGTTGACAAATTTCTCTTCTTCAGAAATGATTTTCTTGGCATGGACAATCTACATTTTATGTCTTCTCTTCTTCGGCCATCATCAGTTACTTTGCTGCCCAAATAGAAAAACCAATCTACTGCTCTAAGTGTCTCGTTTCCTAATCTGAGTCGCTCAGCATCATCTGATTTGATTCGACTGCATTCAATTATCCTTGTTGTGCTTCTGTTGATGTGCATCTTATATCCTCCTTACAAGGCGCTGTCCATTCTATTCAACTGCTCTTCCAAGTCCTTTGCTGTCTCTGACAGAATTACAATGTCATCGGTAAAGCAACAAAGTTTTTATTCTTCTCTCTCATCTTTAATATCTACTTCTAATTGTTCTTTGGTTTCTTTTGCTACCTGCTCAATCTACCGATGGAATAATGTCAGGGACAGGCTACAACCCCGTCTCAATAGGAGTGGAACAAAGTTCATATGAGCACATTTTGTTAGTGCAGCTTGCCTACATCAGGGGCAGGTATGCACTCAGGGGAAAACCTATTGTTCTCCTTTGATTGACAGGACATTAACCTATTGTTCTCCTTCGACTAACGGGTGCTTAACCTATTGTTCTCCTTTAATTGAGAGGTACTTAACTTATTGCTTTGCTAAAAGGATCCTTTTAACAGAACAATAGAGTAAGTACCCATCAATCAAAAGGAAGGATCCTTTTGCCAGCCACAGTGGCTGAGTGGTTTTAGGCACTTCAGTCTGGATCCATGCGAGTGCTACGGTCGCAGGTTCGAATCCTGCCTTGGGCATAGATGTGTGTGATGTTCTTAGGTTAGGTTAGGTTTAAGTAGTTCTATGTTCTAGGGGACTGAAGACCTCAGATGTTAAGTCCCATAGTGCTCAGAGCCATTTGACCCAAGGATCCTTTTAGCAGAACAATAGGTTAAGTACCTGTCAATCCAAGGAGTACAATAGGTTAATGACCTATCAATCGAAGGAGAACATTAGGTTTGCCCCTGCGTGCACATCTGCCCATGATGTAGGCAACCTGCACTAACAAAATGTGCTCATATAAACTTTGCTCCAGTGCTCTCTCTCCCTTCTCAACCACTGCTTCCCTCTCCTGCCTCTCAAACCCCGTAAGTGCCATCTGCTTTCTACACAAGTTGTAACTATCCTTTTGCTCCTTGTATTTTACCCCTACTGCCTTCAGAATTTCAAATAGAGAATTCCAGTCAACATCTGCAAAAGCTTTCTCTAAGTCTACAAATGCCATAAATGTAGGTTTGTCTTTCCTGAACCTATCTTCTAAGATAAGTCGTAGGGTCAGTCCTGCCTCGCATGTTCCTACATTTCTCCAGAATCCAAACTGATGTTCCCCGAGGTCGGCTCCTACCAGCTTTTCCATTCTTCTGTAAGTAATTCATGTTAATATTTTGCAACCAACCAAGAAAAAAAAAACGTTCAGCTCGAGTTCACTGGATAAGCGGCGCTCAATATGAACTAAACGAGTTCCGGACGATTTTCTGTAAGAATGGGTAGATTAATAAAACATTTAATGAGCTATGATGTACTGCAAAGCAGAAGCAGATCAAGAAACAGTAGAACAAATCCCATTTTTTCGTTCACCTTACGTGGTTGTTGCCGGCGACCGCATAGGTAATACTCTGCGCCGTGGAGGAGTTAATCTGACGTCTCAGAGTGACTGCAACACTATTGAGGCCCGCAGAGGCTTCTTGAATGCTCTCCACACTTCAGGTATTGACGAACTTCACTGCCAATGCAGTACTGTCTATGTTGGCGAAATCGGAAAACCGATTACTCGGAGCATGAATACTATGACTAAGCCAGCACAACTAATCAGCAATAGTTGAACACCACCTGGACTCTGGCCAATCCACAAATTTGCAAGAGTCCCATGTGCATGATTGATAGCCGCGAATGGAGCAGCGAAAACTGAAGGCAGGCTACCGAAATAATTGAAAGCCCCAACAACAGGAACAGGAAGAACAGAAACTAGTGAAAGCTTGCGTGTAATTGATGGCATTTCTAACGGAGTACTAAAAGCTTGTTCCCAACAGGTAAGTAGGATTCTCAGCCGCATAAGTAGTAACTCACTGAAACACCACATTTTTCTGGATAGACTGAAATATGCTTTTGTTACACCATTGCATAAAAAGGGCGATGGGCCTGGTGCTAACAACTATCGCCCAATCTCACTTCTGACACCATTATCTAGAATTGTTGAAAAAATAATGTATTCAAGAGTAGCTTCACAGATTTGTAATATGAAAAATGCCAGTTCGGGTTTCAGAAAGGCTTTCCAACACAAAATGCTGTCACTGGTGAAATATTAAATTCTCTGAATAACCGAATGTCACCCATTGGGATTTTTTTGTGATCTCTCAAAGGGTTTTCACTGTCTGAATCAAATAATTCTTCTACATAAGCTTAAGTATTGTTGTATGAGTGGGACAGTGACAAATGGTTTAATTCATATTCAACTGGAAAAATGCAGAATATTAAATTTAACAGTAGAGATATCGAGCAAAAACCAGCAGAGTCTTCTGGCTGGGGACATATTAAGTGCAGGGTTCCACAGGGTTCAGTCTTGGGTCCCTTATTGCTCTAGACGTATGTTAATGACTTACCACCCTACATTAATGGAGATGCCGAGCTATTCTTTTTGATGATAATCCAAGTATAGTAATTACACCCAACAAACAAGAATTATTTGAGGAAATTGTAAATAATGTCTCTCAGAAATTTATTAAGTTCTCCCTACAAATGGACTCTCAGTAAATTTTGAGGAAAGACAGTACATACAATTCTATACAGTAAATGGCATAACACCTTTGATAAATACAGACTTTGAACAGACGTCTGTTGCTAACGCAGAATATTCAAAATTTCTGGGTGTGTGTACTGCTAAGAAATGGAATCGGAAGGTTCACATTGATGAGCTGCTGAAATGCTTGAGTTCAGCTACTTATGCCATGACGATTATTGCAAATTTTGTTGATAGACATATCAGCAAATTGGTATATTATGCCTATTTTCATTCACCACTTTCATATGGCATCATATTTTGGGGATAATTCATCATTAAGAGAAAAAGTATTCATTGCGCAAAAGCGTGTAATCAGGATTATAGCTGTAGCCCACCCTAGAACACCTTGCAGAGATATTAATTTAAAAAAACCAAGTATATTCACAGTAACTTCACAATAAGGAAATCACTTATGAAATTTGTTATTAGTAACCCATCCCAATTCAAAAATAATGGCAAGGTGCATAGCTACAACACTAGAAGAAAGGATAATCTTCACCATTCTGGGTTAAATCTGACTTTGATACAGAAAGGGGTGAGTTACGCTGCCACAAAAGTCTTTGGTCATTTACAAAGTAGCATTAGAAGTCTGACGGATAACCAACCAGCGTTTAAAAACAAATTTAAAGAACTTCTGAACGACAGCTTCTTCTATACAATATATGCATTTTTAGATGTAAATAGTAATTGTGAAAAATTTAATTACATCATGTAAAGAAGTCTTAGGTTAAAATTACACGTTCCACATCGTTATTAACTGTCGTATTCATCATCTATGAACCAAATATTAACGTAATGCAGTGTTGCCCACATCCCAGATGCCAGTGAACCCAGTATAATGGGCGACGTGTGTTCACAAGCTAGCAGCTCCTCGAGATCGGGTTCCTACAGGCGGTCACAAGAGAAATGTCATGCGGCATCGACGTCTCTCCGCAGGTAGGCGCTTGCCTTGAATGGAAGCTGCCGTTGGTCACCTCTCAGCAGGAGTCAGAATTTTGAACTGTCCAATGAAGCTCCGAAACAATACAGTCGGTTGCCACTCGACAATCAAAACAAAATGTTATATACGAAAGACCATTATCATTACCTGTGAAATTTCGCCGCCTTGAAGAGAACACTGCACACACGCTTTCATTTTACAGGTGTTTTGGTGATACAAAATGATGCGGCTTAGTATCCAAGGGGATTTTATTCAGATCAAAATTTTTGTCCGTCACGTCGACTGCCATTAATACTCTGTCACTGATACTCGAGAATGCAGTACAAAATAAAATGCGTTCTTGATTGACAGTTGGTCGTCATCTCTAATGACTTTCTGTCAAGTCGTTCCACCAGTTTGTAATGCGTATTTACATACAAATGGCGCGACAGTTCCGGATTTTCTGACGGCAAACACATTACGTTTTAAAGCACTAATGAAACTCATTAAAATGTCAGAGTAAATATCGGCTTCATGCGTCACAATCGTCCATGTGTTACTTACTGAAAGAGCTTTTTAATTTGACTCTTCACACTGAAATTCTACGGCAAATATTAACTGTGTAACAAGCCAAATAAAACTTGTTCTATAGGTGACACGGATAACAACTAAGTTATTTCATTCATCCTTGCAAAGTCCCTATGCCCGACATGTTTTCCGCACTGTAACGTCTGTTAAAATGTAACGAAGCGGAATCCCTAGGAAGTCTTTACCATTCTTTTTCACATTCAGTAGCGAACACCAACCACATCACACAATATCTCAAGCCCTTTTTAGACGTTTGTGTGATCTTGGGTCCTTTCAGACTGATGAACGTGCAGGGACGCACTTGGAGGAACGGGTTGTACAGGATACCGAGACGAACCCTAGTACAAGCTCCAGGCAAATGGCTCGCCAACATGGTGGAAGATAAAGTACGATTATGTGTATCCTGTACGGCACTGCATCCCATGGAGGCCACTTTGAACATCTGCTGTGACGTGAATACAATGCTACTCTGTATTGTGTTCTGGGACGATTTGCCGTCATTGCATGCACTCCGTCCATTTCCGGACACATTTTCATAGGACTTTTTGCCTTCAATTTGCAGTCAGGAATCCCTCCCTACAGTTTTCGGTTTTATGAATATTCACTCTGTATTTACACGCATCGCTGTCTTTTAAGAAATTGCAATGGACATTATGCGAACGACCGACTTATTCTCTGTATTTAGAGGCATACACACTCTTCGGTGGTGGTAGTGTTGTGAGAATCGTGTTAGCGATTGTGCATATGTTATTCGACTTTTAATTGCTTCAAACAATGTTATAAAAAGCTATTAATATTTAATCTTGATCTGGCTTGGAAAATTTGTTGCATGTATAAAATTCCGATAGCATCAGTTTATTTCATATGTCTGCATTACATATTCGAAATCGTTTGCACTGTCTCTGTCCTCAACAGTTTTGTTTCACATTATATAATCTATCTTTATATAATCTATCTTTCTACTACACTCTGTCAAAAATCATTTTTTCCAGAATGTTGTTGTTGTGGCCTTCAGTCCAGAGACTGGTTTGATGCAGCTCTGCATGCTACTCTATCCTTTGAAAGCCTCTTCATCTCCGAATAACTATTGCAGTCTACATCCTTCTGAATCTGCTTAGTGTATTCATCGGTTGGTCTCCCTCTACGATTCTTACCGTCCATGCTTCCCTCCAATACTAAGCTGGTGACCCCTTGACGCCTCAGAAAGTGTACTACCAACCGATCCCTTCTTCTTGTCAAGCTGTGCCACAAATTCTTCTTCTCCCCATTTCTGTTCAGTACCTCCTCATTAGTTACGGAAGCCGGCCACTGTGGCCGAGCGGATCTAGGCACTTCAGTCCGGAACTGATCGACTGCTACGGTCGCAGGTTCGAATACTGCCTCGGGCACGGATGTGTGTGATGTCCTTAGGTTAGTTAGGTTTAAGTAGTTCTAAGTTCTAGGGGACTGATTACCTCAGATGTTAAGCTCCACAGTGCTGACAGCCATTTGAACCATTAGTTACATGATCTACCCATCCAATCTTCAGAATTAGTATGTAGCACCACATTTCGAAAGCTTCCATTCTCTTCTTCTTTAAACTAGTTTTCGTAAATGTTTCACTTCCATACATGGCTACACTCCATACCAGTACTTTCAAAAAAGACCTACTGACTCTTAAATCTATACTCGATGATGACAAATTTCTCTTCTTCAGAAAGGCATTCCTTGCCATTGCCAGTCTACATTTTATATTCTCCTTACTTCGACAGCCATCAGTCATTTTGCTTCCCAAATAGAAAAACTCCTTTACTACTTTAAGTGTCTCATTTCCTAATCTAATTCCCTCAGCGTCGTCTGATTTAATTCGACTGCATTCCATTATCCTCGTTTTGCTTTTGTTGATGTTGATCTTATATCCAGCTTTCAAGACACGGTCCATTCCGTTCAGCTGCTCTTGCAGGTCCTTTGCTGTCTCTGACAGAATTACATTGTCGTCGGAAAACCTCAAAGTCTTTATTTTTTCTCTATGGATTTTAATTCCTACTCCAAATTTTTCTTTTATTTACTTTACTGCTTGCTCAATATACAGATTGAATAACCCTGTCTCACTCCCTTCTCACCACTGCTTCCCTCTCGTGCCCTTTGACTCTTAATTGCCATCTAGTTTCTCTACAAAGTATAAATAATCTTTCATCCCCTGCATTTTACCCCTGCCACCTTGTATAGGCACATAAGGAAAAGCCCTAACAAGCTACGACAAAAATTTAAAACCAATGATAATAATCACTAGCGCGAGCGCTGTAAGCGTCGGAAAAGATGTATTTTGCTACGCCGGAAGAGGCGAATGACAAATGATGGACCTCCATTCAATTTTTATGTCAATTATTTAGAAGTCTTTGTCTTTAGTTCTCGTGGGGAGTAGACGTATTCTTGTGAGAAGTGTGTAGTAGACATTGTGTTACCTGAATAATAATTTTTATGACAGTATGAAGTGTGACAGTTCCTTTTAGTGCAAAACCACGAAAGTTTTCTTTTCTTCCGCACATTATGTTAATGTCATGTCACTGTAGCTGCCTGCATCTGAACAGGAACTCCGATAACAATCAGTATTGTATTCACGGTCAAAAATGAGAAATAGTTTTGGCGGAAGAAGAAGCATATAACGAAATTCCGCAAATCCCAACGGCGTAAAGCAAGCAAAATCGACAGAAGTCCACGCCTCCACTGACTTACGATTTACGACATTTGTAAATTAAGACTTCGTAATTAATTCGATTAATAATAATAAGAAGAAGAACGTTTATTATATTACATATATTTTTATATATATTTGCACAACCTTCAAAATCTGAAAGACAGTATTCCAGTCAACATTGTTAAAAGCTTTCTAAGTGTACAAATGCTAGAAACATAGGATTGCCTTTCCTTAACCTATCTTTTAATGTAAGTCGTAGGGTCAATATTGCCTATGAAACACGATTTTTGAGAGAGGGCAGGAGACTAGGAAATACGATAGAAGGTTTATACAAAACTTACGTGCCATATTTGCTAGGTTTAGAACCTCGAGAATTAATTTAACATTCCCGCCAATATACGGATCAATTGTTAAATTAGGCAAGAGGATGAAACAGACGTGTTACAAACGTCCCAAAGAAGCGACATACGCAGTGTCTCTGGATAAAACGCAACACGGAAGGATTGTTGAGGAAAACGTCTGCGAATGCGGTGTAACAGTGTGCGCGCCGTGCTATAATGAAACAAGATATGGTAGAACACTTGCCCGGGAAAGGCAAAGGTCCCGAGTTCGAGTCTCGGTCCGGCACACAGTTTCAATCTGCCAGGAAGTTTCATATCAGCGCACACTCCGCTGCAGAGTGACAATCTCATTCAAGAAACAAATACTTTCATTAGGGCCATGACGTATAAACTATGATAAAACGCGTGCAATGCGTCATTGTTTTGAGTACAGACAAGTGTATCCCGCTATATGAAAGAATGCTTGCAGGCAGTTCATGTACAGCTTACAGTAAAGATAGTTGCTAAGTTACCAATATATGCGACAAGCGAACAGAAAAGGCGGCACAAGGTGAGATACAGAATTCGACAGCCGTCTGTTCGTTTGTGGTGGCATGCAAGCGACACCGCAAAATGTCACGAGTCAGAGTTCACGGGACCGCCACAAACAAGTTGACTGATCTCTCAAGGGGTTATGTGGAAACTTTACTGAACACATCTAAGGGAGCGATTTACAGAACCCTTACCATGAAATACCTAATGTAGGAAGTGTCGGAAAATTAACTTGTGCTGAGATATCAGTTGGAACAGTGTTCTAGTAAGTAGCAGCTACGAGTACAACATATTCAAACGCTGTGACGATTCCTTTTAATGTGAACGAAGATCTTAGTGGAAACATATTGAGCGGGATGGCTTGAGCTCAAAATCCTTATCCGTCCATTCTAATTTTCGTTCTCCGTCCGAGTTTACTTTCCATCTGTAAATATCTCTACGCCGACGAGGTACTAAAACTGACAGTCTTTCATTCGTTGATATTGTAATGAAGACTGGATGTACACCTACTCTAAAAGAAATTGATTACTCTGTTCAACAATATCTGTATAAACACATATTAGCAAAATTCTACAACCAACTGCAACTCCACCGGCAAAGTCTCTGACGGCAGGTACTGTTGTGCTGCAGCTTGGACACTGACTTACGTCATAAAAAGTATTCGAAGGTTAACAATAGAATTTTGCATATGAAATTCGCCCCCCTCCCCCCCACCCCCACCCCGCCCCCCCCAGTGAGGAATGTGAGTCAAACGTCATTAGACGTTTATTTTAATTAGTAATACTCAGTAGTACTAAGTGACAGGTGTCGTACCGAAAGGCGTTGGTTTCACTTTTTATGACCATTTTGTCTATAGTTGAGATTTCCTCACATAGGTTACTGTCTTCAATTCGTATCTCCCTCCGACTTTGAAGTATTTGGGTATCATTATGAGACATCTGTGCACATTCTACGGATAATTCACATGATTCTTTTCTAATTTTTATATATGAAAGCTGTAAATACACTCCTGGAAATTGAAGTAAGAACACCGTGAATTCATTGTCCCAGGAAGGGGAAACTTTATTGACACATTCCTGGGGTCAGATACATCACATGATCACACTGACAGAACCACAGGCACATAGACATAGGCAACAGAGCATGCACAATGTCGGCACTAGTACAGTGTATATCCACCTTTCGCAGCAATGCAGGCTGCTATTCTCCCATGGAGACGATCGTAGAGATGCTGGATGTAGTCCTGTGGAACGGCTTGCCATACCATTTTCACCTGGCGCCTCAGTTGGACCAGCGTTCGTGCTGGACGTGCAGACCGCGTGAGACGACGCTTCATCCAGTCCCAAACATGCTCAATGGGGGACAGATCCGGAGATCTTGCTGGCCAGGGTAGTTGACGTACACCTTCTAGAGCACGTTGGGTGGCACGGGATACATGCGGACGTGCATTGTCCTGTTGGAACAGCAAGTTCCCTTGCCGGTGTAGGAATGGTAGAACGATGGGTTCGATGACGGTTTGGATGTACCGTGCACTATTCAGTGTCCCCTCGACGATCACCAGTGGTGTACGGCCAGTGTAGGACATCGCTCCCCACACCATGATGCCGGGTGTTGGCTCTGTGTGCCTCGGTCGTATGCAGTCCTGATTGTGGCGCTCACCTGCACGGCGCCAAACACGCATACGACCATCATTGGCACCAAGGCAGAAGCGACTCTCATCGCTGAAGACGACACGTTTCCATTCGTCCCTCCATTCACGCCTGTCGCGGCACCACTGGAGGCGGGCTGCACGATGTTGGGGCGTGAGCGGAAGACGGCCTAACGGTGTGCGGGACCGTAGCCCAGCTTCATGGAGACGGTTGCGAATGGTCCTCGCCGATACCCCAGGAGCAACAGTGTCCCTAATTTGCTGGGAAGTGGCGGTGCGGTGCCCTACGGCACTGCGTAGGATCCTACGGTCTTGGCGCGCATCCGTGCGTCGCTGCGGTCCGGTCCCAGGTCGACGGGCACGTGCACCTTCCGCCGACCACTGGCGACAACATCGATGTACTGTGGAGACCTCACGCCCCACGTGTTGAGCAATTCGGCGGTACGTCCACCCGGCCTCCCGCATGCCCACTATACGCCCTCGCTCAAAGTCCGTCAACTGCACATACGGTTCACGTCCACGCTGTCGCGGCATGCTACCATTGTTAAAGACTGCGATGGAGCTCCGTATGCCACGGCAAACTGGCTGACACTGACGGCGGCGGTGCACAAATGCTGCGCAGCTAGCGCCATTCGACGGCCAACACCGCGGTTCCTGGTGTGTCCGCTGTGCCGTGCGTGTGATCATTGCTTGTACAGCCCTCTCGCAGTGTCCGGAGCAAGTATGGTGGGTCTGACACACCGGTGTCAATGTGTTCTTTTTTCCATTTCCAGGAGTGTATTTGATAAAAATTATTACAATCAAAAACTACCTACGTTTCAATCGTATTATTACGCATTCTTAAATAATTCCTCCAGGCAGCACATTTTGTTTAGAGAATACAACGCTTATATTAGTAACGAGTTGCGCGCTTGTTTGCAAAATGTTTAAAACGACCGTCCGGACACTCCGTCGCAGACACAGATGACGGATGAAGCTGAGCCTGTTGCCAAACTAGCGTCCAATGGGAGCTCAGTTCTTCTTGAGGACTAGCGGAATGGTTATTGGAAGGTATTGAACGACAAGAGGAAGAGCAGAAATTTTCAGTGGAATCTCAGTCAGTCTTTACCTCCAGTGAGTAGAGACCGAAGATTGCTTGTTCTCATTCGAATAGAAATTATCTAATTATTGTTCTTCTAGAGGTATAGTTTTTAAAATGAAACCATCGTGTTCTGCATCCTAAGACCGTTCATGTTTGATTTACGGAAGTATCACTGTTAGGTACTTCCTGCATGACGCAGATTTCATTGTTATTGCAACAATGAAATGATTTATAACGAAAAATATATACGGTGCCGCAAAAAAAATTTGTATACGTACAAAGGCGACGTCGATTTTGATCCGATGATTGCATGTGCCGCCTAGGAGTAATACACTAAATTACCGGCCCATATCGTTAACGTCGATATGCAGTAGGATTTTGGAACATATATAGTGTTCGAACGTTATGAATTACCTCGAAGATAACGGTATATTGACACACAGTCAACATGGGTTTAGAAACATCGGTCCTGTGAAACACAAATAGCTCTTTATTCACATAAAGTGTTGAGTGCTATTGACAAGGGATTTCAGATGGATTCCGTATTTCTGGATTTCCGGAAGGTTTTTGACACTGTACAACACAAGCGGCTCGTAGTGAAATTGCGTGCTTATGGAATATCGTCTCAGTTGTACGTAGGCTATTTTGGTTTTTATGTTGGTAACGCCACGTAGCGCTCTGTATGAAAATCACTGACTGTGCTGTGTGCAGTCTGTGGCTGGTTTGCATTGTTGGAATATTTGCTATTGTAGTGTTGGGCAGTTGGATGTGAACGGCGCATAGCGTTGTGCAGTTGGAGGTTAGCCGCCAGCAGTGGTGGATGTGGGGACAGAGATGGCAGAATTTTGAGAGCGGACGATCTGGACGTGTGTCCATCAGAAGGAGTAAATTTGAAATATTGGATATCATGAACTGATATATATATATGATTACTTTTGAACACTATTAAGGTAAATACATTGTTTGTTCTCTATCAAAATCTTTCATTTGCTAACTATGCCTCTCAGTAGTTAGTGCCTTCAGTAATTAGAATCTTTTATTCAGCTGGCAGTATTGGCGCACGCTGTATTGCAGTAGTTTGAGTAAAGAAGATTTTTGTGAGGTAAGTGATTCGTGAAAGGTATAGGTTATTGTTAGTCAGGGCCAGTGTTTTGTAGGGATTGTTGAATGTCAGAATGCGTTGCGCTAAAAAATATTGTGTGTCAGTTTAGTGTTGATCAGAATAAGTAAAGAGAAAAATGTCTGAGTACGTTCAGTTCTGCTCAGCTGTTTGAAAATCAAATAACGGGGAGGTTTCCAGCACTGTCATTTTTATAATTTTCCATGGGGATGTTTCACAATTATGTGACTGGATTTGTGATTTCCTGTCAGAGAGGTAACAGTTCGTAGTAACTGACGGAAATTCATCGAGTAAAACGGAAGTGATTTCTGGAATTCAAAAAAAAAAATGGTTCAAATGGCTCTGAGCACTATGGGACTCAACTGCTGAGGTCATTAGTCCCCTAGAACTTAGAACTAGTTAAACCTAACTAACCTAAGGACATCACAAACATCCATGCCCGAGGCAGGATTCGAACCTGCGACCGTAGCGGTCTTGCGGTTCCAGACTGCAGCGCCTTTAACCGCACGGCCACTTCGGCCGGCTATTTCTGGAATTCCCCAAGGTAGTGTTACAGGCCCTTTGCTGTTCCTTAGCTGTATAAACGATTTGGGAGACAATCTTAGCAGCCGTCTTCAGTTGTTTGCAGATGACGCTGTCGTTTATCGACTAATAAAGTCATCAGAAGATCGAAACAAACTGCAAAACGAATTAGAAAAGATATCTGAATGGTGTTAAAAAGTGGCATCTGACCCTAAATAACGAAAACTGTGACGTCATCCTCATGAGTGCTAAAATAAATCCGTTAAACTTGGTTTACACGGTAAATAAGTGTAATCTAAAAGCCGTAAATTCAACTAAATACCTAGGTATTACAATTACGAACAACTTAAATCGCAGAGTACAGATAGAAAATGTTGTGGGGAAGATTAACCAAAGACTACATTTTATTTGCAGGACACTTAGAAAATGTAACAGGCCTACTAAGGAGACTGCCTACACTACGCTTGTCCGTTCCCTTTTAGAATACTGCTGCGCGGTGTGGGATCCTTACCAGATAGGACTAACGGAGTACATCGAAAAAGTTTAAAGAAATGCAGCACGTTTTGTATTATCGCGAAATATGGGAGAGAGTGTCACAGAAATGACACAGTATTTGGGCTGGACATCATTTAAAGAAAGAGGTTTTTCGTTGCGACGGAATCTTCTCACGAAATCCCAATCACCAACTTTCTCCTCCGAATGCGAAAATATTTTGTTGACACCGACCTACATAGGGAGGAACGATCACCACGATAAAATAAGGCCGGCCGGTGTGGCCGTGCGCTTCTAGGCGCTTCAGTCTGGAACCGCGTGACTTCTACGGTCGCAGGTTCGAATCCTGCCTCGGGCATGGATGTGTGTGATGTCCTTAGGTTAGTTAGGTTTAAGTAGTTCCAAGTTCTAGGGGACTGATGACCACAGATGTTAAGTCCTATAGTGCTCAGAGCCATTTGAACCATTTTTTGATTTGATAAAATAAGGGAAATCAGTACGGAAAGATATGGGTGTTCATTCTTTCTGCGCGCAATACGAGATTGTAATAATAGAGAATTGTGAAGGTGGTTCGATGAACCCCATGCCAGGCACTTAAATGGGCTTATCAGAGTAGCCATGAAGATGTAGATTTAGATGTAGGGATTAGTATATGTACTGATAATGGTTTCATCATCTTCCACCAACAGATAGCGCCTTTTGTGTCTACTCTTTAATATGGAATGTTCACAGCCAGAAATCTCAATGTGGTGCAGACGTGTGAAGCAAGCAGGCAACCATGCAATGGAGACGCACTCGTACTTTCTACAACCAACTGAGATAATTTGAAAAGCGTCAAATTGTGGCCCTCCGTATGACGGGACGCTCGTTTCGGAGAACTGCCACTCAATTTGGACGTGCTCCGTCAGTTATTGAAAGATGTTGGTATCAGTGGTCACGTGAACATTCTCACACCCGTGGACGAGGTTCTGGACGTCCACACAGCACAGACGCCCGCCAGGTTCGTCGTATTGTGAGAGCAGCAGTGGCAGATGGTACAGCTACCACAGCACAGGTACGACGGCTGTGCCAACACGAACTGTTGGGTACCAGTTATTAGCAGTGGGATTATGGGCAAGCACACCTCTAGCCCGTCTGCACATCGCGCTACAGCCTCGACGTGATCAGGTCGATTGGCGCCGTCAGAGGATCACTTGGAGGATGGAATAGCGCTCCGTGGTCTTCAGCGATGAAAGCAGATTCTGTCTGCACACAACCAACTTATGGTCGTTAGCGCGTACCACGTAGACCTGGTTAGTCAGTTGTTCAAATGTGTGTGAAATCTTATGGCACTTAACTTGTAAGGTCATCAGTCCCGAAGCTTACACGCTGTTTAACCGAAATTATCCTAAGGACAAATACACACATCCATGCCCGAGGGAGGACTCGAACCTCCGCCAGGAGCAGCCGCACAGTCCATGACTGCAGCGCCTTAGACCGCTCGACTAATGCCGCGCGCCGGTCAGAGTGGCCGAGCGGTTCTAGGCGCTACAGTCTGGAACGGCGCGACTGCTACGGTCGCAGGTTCGAATCCTGCCTCGGGCATGGATGTGTGTGATGTCCTTAGGTTAGTTATATTTAAGTAGTTCTAATTTCTAGGGGATTGATGACCTCAAAAGTTAAGTCCCATAGTGCTCAGAGCCATTTGAACCATTTTTTTTAATCCCGCGCGGCGGTTAGTTAGTTGAAACTTCCTGGCAGATTAAAACTGTGTCCTGGACCGAGACTCGAACTCGGGACTTTTGCCTTTCGCGGGCAAGTGCTCTACCAACTGAGCTACCCAAGCACGACTCACGGCCCGTCCTCACACCTTCACTTCTACCAGTACCTCGTCTCCTACCTTCCAAACTTTACAGACGCTCTCCTGCAAAGCTGTGAGGACGGGCCGTGAGTCGTGCTTGGGTAGCTCAGATGGTAGAGCACTTGCCCGCACAAGGCAAAAGTCCCGAGTTCGAGTCTCGGTCCAGCATACAGTTTTAATCTGCCAGGAAGTCTCATATCAGCGCACACTCCGCTGCAGAGTAGATATCTCATTCTAGTTAGTTAGTTGGTTGTGTGTTCCATTGATCAATCACACGGTACGGTAGCCGTTATGATGTGGAACGTGTCAAGTGCACAAGCAATGCACATACGAAACAAGATTTTTTAAGATACAGAGTTAAAAATTAATATTTCTATTATTTTCCCCATTCCCTTAAATGGCACAAAATGCATGTACTATATTCATAGATTTATTTATTGCTATTCAAGAATTCATCTATGGTATAGAAGGAGTTGTCAAGGAGATATGATTTCAATTTATTTTTGAAGCGATTAATGCTGTCTGCCAGACACTTTATTTCATCTGGTAGTTTGTCGAAAGTTTTTATAGCAGCGTATTTTACCCCTTTCTGTGCCAGGGATAGGTTGAGTAAAAGGATAGTGTACGTCTTTCTTTTTTCTGGTATTATGATCATGAATGTCACTGTTGTTTTTAAACTGGTCCATGTTTCTGAGAACAAATTTCATTAGTGAGTAAATGTACTGTGAGGCTGTTGTAAGAACTCCAAATCTTTTAAAAAGATGCCTACAAGATGTGCAACTACGAACCCCATACATTATTCTAACCAATTTCTTTTGAGCAGTGAATACTTTTGTCTAAATTTGGAGTTACCCCAATATATTATTCCGTGTGACATCAGAGAGTCAATGTATGAATAGTATGTTAGCTTACTAATGTCTATAACCTCAAAATTGGCAATTATTCTTACTGTAAAAGTTGCTGAACCTAGTCGCTTTAAAAGATCCAAAATGTGAATTTTCCAATTAAGATTCTCATCTATATGTACACCCAAAAACTTAGTATTCTTTACCCTGTCTACTGACTTCTGTTGATGTGTTATATTTATTGAAGGAACTGTACTTTTTGCAGCAGAAAATTGGATATACTGTGTTCTTTCAAAGTTTAGAGCGAGCCCATTTGCAGAAAACCAATTAACGACTTTTCCAAAGACCTTATTTGTATCATTTTCAATTGGAGTTTCCTTTACTGGATTAATAATGATGCTTGTATCATCAGCAAATAGTGTCAGTTCAGCTTCCTGTTTCAGACTGGAAGGCAGGTGGTTCACATATATCAAGAACAGGAGGGGACCCATGATTGAACCCTGTGGAGTTCCTAATTAAATTTCACTCCAGTTAGATGAAGTGGTGAACTTATTTAATCACTTGACTCATATAAGGAAACGTTTTGCTTCCTGTTCTGCAGGTATGACTTGACCCACTCATATGCTATTCCATTTATACCATAGTATTGTAATTTCTGTAACATAATGTCATGGTTCACATAATCAAATGCTTTGGACAAGTCACAGAAAATTCCTATTGGTGACATTTTACAATTTAAAGACTCAATTACGTGGATAGTGAAATTCTATATTGCTGTCTCAGTGCAACAGCATTTTTGAAATCCGAACTGTGATTTACTAACTATCCCATTACTGTTGAGATAGCTAACAACTTTTGAGTACATTACTTTCTCGAAGATTTTTGAAAATGCTGTAAGCAAGGATAATGGCCGATAATTATTGACATCTGTAGTGTTCCCCATCTGGTAGAGAGGCCTGACAATAGCACATTTTAACCTGTCTTCTGGGAAAATACCTTGAGTTAGTAAGCGCTGTCTCATAGAGTGCATTCGTCTGATACACACTGGTCCCATCCCAGGCTTTATCGTTGTTGTGCAATAAGTTACAACTCTCGTTCACCTTTGGTGTTTCTGGAGTGGCCGCTAATCGGCACTCGGTGCGTGCAGAATGTTGCCATTTTTGCAAATAGTAAGATGGTGTGTTGTATCCAACAAGATAATGCTCGCCCACACACTGCCCGTGAAACTCAGTGTCCTCTGCAAGACATGCACCAACTTCTCCGGCCAGCTTATCTCCTGACTGGTCTCCAATAGAGCGTGTGTGGGACTGATGGGATGGGGATTGTCTCGTGCGACTCGCCAGCCAACAACTCTTACAGAGCTACGTGAAGAGTCGAGCAGGTGTGGCATAACGTACCCCAGGACAGCATTCGCCATCTGTACGATCGACCGGATGCCGGAGTCATCGCCTGCATTGCCGCCCGTGGAGGCAACGTCATTTGCTAATATGGGTGTTTCAGTATGGATCGATACCTGGTACCTCAGAACCGCTTTTGCTATTGAAATGTGAACATAATCATTTCATGTACTCCATATGCAATGTTACAACAATAAACCTTGGGTGCATCGGGTTTCTCTAAAACGTTGTGTAACAACACCAACGCTATTCTATTCTACATATAATAATTTTTTCTTCTGATTTTCGATAAATTAGTGTAAGCGATGTTCTGATTTCATTTCTTTTTTCTTTTCATGTCATTATGTTAAAGAAACTGTAAACAATTTTCGATGCGAATATTAATATTTATGTCAAATTTCAAGCAATATTATAACAAAATGGAAATGTAAGAAATGTTGAAATTTTTGTAAGATGTTAAAGTTGTACTTGTGCGTCTGGTCCATACGTAGGAAATGTATTAGGATATGTAGAATGCAAAACCTCTGGTGAATACCCCGTCTGTAGGGGAGCGGTAAAAGATGGCAGGCGAGCGCGGGAAAATGCACACGGGCGCGGCACGGCATAACGGGCTCAGCAGTAGTAGTCGGAGTTGGGCTTTGATCTAGGCAACACGTTCTGGATCGAGGAGGCTATCCTGGAAAACGTGATTTCATTGAGCCTCGGATGTGCCGTTTCCGACGACTATACAGCATGGCAAAATTCCATTGGCACTAAATGGAAAAATATTGCGACGCTATGAAGAAGTAAAGTGCCGATACATCAAGAGCCATAGCTGTGATTGTATGTGTGCTCTGCGCCACGCATCTCGCCGTCCGCCAACCGCCGCATCGATACGAACAGGTTGAAACTTTTAGTACTGTATTCGTGTGGACCAGTGTTACTTTTGTTCCTGACTGTTCAATAACAACTTAACTTTTACCAGAACTGTCCTATCATTTAATTATCCTCATCACTAACCTAGACAGGGTCCTTTCCACATGTGGTGCAATCCGAGTGTCCCGAGATGAAGATTTAGAGTTTATTTTAATAATAATTACCGGCAGACCTAGCTATGTTAGAATGATGTTTAAAGAACTTTGTTGTTAATGAATATATAGGTCTGGCAAAGTTGGAAGATAATGTTGAAATTGGTTTAGTAATGAAGTTTAATTAATTTGAGACAAAAATAATGGTAATTAAATGAGCAGGAAATATGATAAAAAGAGTAGTAATTCATATATTGGAAATCTTGAGTGCTTAATGCTTTCAATAGTTAATAGTTTCAATACAGTGATCATAACAGTTTCAGCCCTCCCCCTATTTTCTTTTCTATTCATTTAAATTCTGAAGTGTAATGAACTGATTTGACCAGCAAAGTTAAAGTCAATATAAAATCAAAATTTATTAGTGTTTTACCTTTTTCAAAATTGACATTGTATGTGTGTTTCGAAAGTGCTGTTTCTAGGGTAACCTATGCCCGATTTTAATCAGATCAATAGACAGTACGAAGTTTGTAGTAAACATTATAGTGTATTGTTGTGTATTTTTGGTTTGTCCATATTAGTACAGAAAGTGAAATTATTAGTTCAGTAGATTTTCTGGTTCTAAAATTTACCATATTATGCAGTGTAGTTACGTGTTGTTTTGCATGAACGTACTTCAACTTGTACTGGGAAGAAACTCAGTTAATGCCTAATTAGGCTGGCGACCGTATTATTAACAATTTGGTAGCATCTGCGGTGTTGTTTCTTGTCCGTCCTAACGTGTAGTTGCACTTCAGACGTGCTTCACGTATTATTGTTGTTACTGAGTGGGTGAAAGTCTGATTTTGCCTCCATTCAGGTACACGCGGTCAACATATGTGCCAAAATCCTTTCTTATAAGGTGAAGCCTGTCAACTTACCATAGTACAGGCTTTAATAAGTATCGTGCCCAGTAGCGAAGTGTTACAGTTGTACTAATTTTTTTTCGGCAGTGCAGTTCCATTTGTCAATGTGGCACAGTGTTAATTCTAACTACTTTTTAGGCAGAGCGTAATGGTTAGCAAACCAACACGGAATATAGTTACAGTAACTTTATCCAGATTTCATATTCCAAATAATATTTCACCCGAAATGTAAAAAGCGCTTTTCGTTTTTGTAAGAAACCCATCCCTTATGATATCAGTTAACTCGACAAATCTGGGGCAACCTATCGTGAGAACAGTTTGGAACTCTACGCTTAGCAATGTCCAGTTTAAATACTGAATGTGCGGTGATCGCAAGGGAAAACTGAAGTACGAAGTTAAGCAAACCTACTGGGTAACTGCAAATTTCGAGTTCATCAAACACGCTGAAACAAAACCTACCCATTCCGGCGCTGTATACTTGGTGGATTTTCTTCACATATGTTACTTACTATAGCAAGTACACAAATATTCATATAGTTCACAGACTATAAAATTAAACAACTTAACTTAGTTTTAGGATTTATTTTAGTTATGACATAGAATGGTTTTTTTAATATAATGGTCCATTGGGAGAATATGACCACTGAAGAACAAAGGTGAGTTCTTGAACTGCTATAGCGCTAAGGGTGCATTTGTTTCGTATTCTTTCGATTCCTCCTCTGGATAGCAGATTAACGTGTGCTGCAGTACTAAAGTCACTGGAAAGGATGCAGTGAAAGTGCTGCACTCAATATGTCAAAAAATATGGATCACGCAGCAGTGGCCAGAAGACTGGAAAAAAAGATCAGTATTCATCCCCATTCCAAAGAAGAGAAGTTCTAAAGAATGCTCAGATTACCGAACAATCGCACTTATTTCACATGCTAGCAAAGTTATGCTGAAAATCTTACAAAATAGACTTCGCCAATATCTAGATCGAGAGCTACCAGAAGAACAAGCTGGATTTAGGAAAGGAAGAGGAACTAGAGATCAAATTGCTAACATTCGGTGGATTATGGAAAAAGCGAGAGAACAAAACAACAAAAACCCATATTGTGAGGGCTATGGTCTTTCCAGTTGTGATGTATGGATGTGAGACCTGGACCATTAGGAAGGCTGAACGGCGAAGAATTGACTCCTTCGAATTGTGGTATTGGAGGAAACTTCTTAGAGTTCCATGGACTGCAAAGAGAACCAACAGATCAATATTGGAGCAAATTAAACCAGATTTCTCCCTGGAAGGTCTAATGTTAAAACAAAAGCTGACGTACTTTGGACACACAATGCGAAGGCATGCCTCGCTGGAAAAAACATTAATGCTTGGGAAGATTGAAGGAACTAGAAGAAGAGGACGTCAGAGGATGAGATGGATCGATGGCATCACAGAAGCAATGTGTTCCAACCTGGAAGGTCTACGGGAGAAAGTGCAAGACAGGAAAAAGTGGCGTGATTTGGTTCATGGGGTCACGAAGAGTCGGAACCGACTAAACGAATAGAGAGAGAGAGAGAGAGAGAGCAGTACTAAAGTAGCTATGTGACTTCATTAAATATTTTGATCAGACTGAAGTACGTCATTCCAAGTGTACATTTTACTAGTTCAATCCGAGCGTAGGTGCTGCTCTCATTTTGGTGATGTGGTAGGTGGAGTAGGTCATGATACGACACAGAAGCAACCTGCATAGGTGTAGCATGCAGAAACATAGCAGAAGAGACTTAACTGGTTCACACTCGGACGATAGCGATACAACACCATTACGATTTTCCTTCGCATCGGCCACGCGACACGCAACTATATCGTACAGTACTTGGGGAAAGAAACTTCAACTCATTTGATGTTCCTCAAGAAACTGTTTCTTGTAGATGTTTTACGTACTTAGCTTTGCGGTAAAACGTTTACTTTTTGCGGTAGAAAGCTAACAACCACTTTTTTGCTATTCAGACTTGTTCTCCGCCAAGCAATCTTTCTCTTTTGATTTTCAAGAAAATATTCAGTAAGCAAATAATATTTTTGTAACTTATAGTCTGATACCACAGCTTTCTCATGAATTGGTTTTCTTTTCACTGTAGTCCATAGTTACAGTGACACTTCGAAATTAAGAAAAACACACCACATATTTTGAATAGTTTGCAGTAACAAATGCTGTCGATGACCGATTTACGCTTGTTGTACTTCAGATCATACAATTCTGCGTACTAAATGTAGTTAACATATCCAAATCGCTTTAACGCTGGAAGGAGAGCCATACTCGCCCGTTTTGAGTAAATAAGTGACATATTTGGAAGTTGTCAGCGATGTGCCACAAGTGATGCTATTGCTGCCTGCTTTGTCTTGTTGCTCCTGTGGGAACATGAGTGTCATACGACCTTTATTGTAACGTGTCTTATCGCATGTTGTTTGGCCTCAGCGGGAACTGTGTCTTAAGGAGCTTCCTGCACAAACCGTCTTTCCAAGGATATAGCAGTGCACATTCGGCTACAGCTTGATATTATACCCCAGTTGTGGAGGATTCGCTCTTTCACTTAGTCTTATACATATGATTTTCCTTATTCAACCATTTGTTGTTGAAGTGTATAACAGTGGATGAGGCAAAATAGATGAACAGGTGGCCGTCCCTTTAGCAGGTCTCGAGCAAGTGCAGGCGGGCAATGGGTTGCCAGATAGCGGGAGCTCCAACGTCAGGCCCGTTATGGCGTCCCTTAGGAAGATAGCGTCCAGGGCTGTAAAGAAGTCAATGTGCATTCGGTACATGTGCTGCGATGCCTCACCGGAGATGTGGAGGCGGTCTTGGGTGCAGCTATCGAGCGTGCAACATGTCGGCGTAGCCACCAGCGACGCAAGTGAGGTACGCTCGTGAACGATCGCCAATCAGTGCGCAGAAAGGAAAGTCAGATCGCGCTGAGAGTAAAGATATTTCGATAGTCAAAATTTCATCGGTAAATTGCCAAAGTACTCGTAACAAAGTTCTCGAATTTACTGCCCTCCAGGAAAGTTTTGGGGCGCAAGTCATTCTTGAGACCGAGAGCTGGATGAAACCTGAAGTAGAAAGTACTGAGGTATTTAGTGAGTCATGGAACGTAAGTCGGAAAGACAGTTTAGGCGCCATAGGAGGGGAAGTACTCATTACAGTTGACAAAAATGTTATCTGTCTGAGGTCAGTAGTCCGTAAATATTCAGGTCACGTAATACTAGTTGGAGGTGACTTTAACCTAGCGGGTATTGAGTGAGACGTCTAAGGATTCGTTGCGGGAGAACAGACAGACAGTCTTGCGGAGTACTACTTAACACGTTTCCCGAAATCTGTCTTGAGCAACTTGTTCGGCAGGCCACACGCAATGGGAATTTCTTAGACAGTGTAGCTACAAACAGGCCGGACCTCATCGATAACAGCAGTATAGAGACAGGTATTAGCGATCATGATGTCCTCATAGCGACTTTTATTACGAAAATTAATAAATCAGATTGTTTCTGTTAGAGAGAGGAGATACGCAGTAGTTGCATCTCACTTAAGTCTTCTGACATCACTTAGTTCTAGTAAGAGAGACGTAGAGCAATTATGGACGAAGTTTAAACAGACTGTAAATCGTGGTCTGGAGAACTATGTCCATAATGAGTGGATGAAGGACCGGAAAAAAGCTGAGGAAGCAAGGGCAGTTGCACACTCTGTTCGAAAGACAACTCGCCAATGACGACAGGCAAAGGTTAATAGAGATTCGTGCGTCCGTAAAGACGCCTGTGCGCGAAGCATAAAACTACTACCACCGGCATACCTTAGCGAAAGATCTGTCCAAGAACCATAGAAAATCGCTAAGCAGGTCTAAGCCTTCCATCTAATCACTCGGCGATCAGTTTGGTGTGGCAAAAATTGGTTCAAATGGCTCAGAGCACTATCGGACTTAACATCTGAGGTCATCAGTCCGCTAGAACTTAGAACTACTTAAACCTAAATAACCTAAAGGCATCACACACATCCATGCCCGAGGCAGGATTCGAACCTGCGACCGTAGCGGTCGCGCGGTTCCTAGAACCGCTCGGCCACACCGGCCGGCAGTTTGGAGTGGCAGCTGAAGATGGCAAAGCAAATCCCGATGTTCTACCTTTCACTTTTAAGAAATCGTTCACGCAGGAGAATCGTACAGGCATAGCGGCGTCATTTGGCGCTAGAAGAGACTCCTGTATGGACGACATAGTGATATGCATCCATGGCGTAAATAAGCAACTGAAAGAGTTGAAAACAAATATGTCGCAATTCCAATATGGTTATAGAAACAGTACTCTGCGACATAAACCCCTTACTTATCTTGCATTTATCGCGAATCTCTCACCAAGTGAAAAGTTCCAAGCGACTTCAGTACATCAGAAGTGTAAAATAATGGATCCGTAAAATTACAGACGAATAAGCACGGTTTTAGAAAGACTCTCCCGTGCGAATTTTTTTATTGTAATTTCATGCCGCGTAAGACGCGGGCCGGCAGCTGCCAACCCCTGCGCGAAACTCAGTTTGCCCTTTTCTCACACGAAAAACCGCGAATTAAGGATGGAGAGCAACAAGTGGATTCTATATTTCTGAGTCGTGCCGCGGCTGGCGCCAGTGTTCTCGCAATTAGAATGGCATCGCCATGGACCCTTGCCTTGCACACGTAAAGTTAACCGGTTTATTTTTGTAGTAGTAGATGCCTTTTCACGATTTTCGTGGTTGCTCCTCACTCACGGAGTCACCGCCCACATTAACTTACAGCACTTATCAAGGGTTTTTTCTTGGTTCGGTCCTCCTAAGAGTATGGTGAGTGATAATGCTCTGGGGTTTTGTAGCCTGTTCCTTTAAAGCCTTTTCTTTTAGACATGGAATTAAGCATATCACCACGACCCCTTATTATCCGAAGGCATCGTTTGCCGAACGGGTAAGTCGCAATCTTAAATAGCCCCTGATTATATATCATGCCCGTTCTCTTGCTAGTTGGGATGTTCCTTTACCGTGGCTAAACCAGACCTTTAATATGGCTAAACATGAGGATACCCGAGCCACCCCGTCCAGCCTTAGGTTGGCTTATACCTCCAACTCTCCTCTGTCTAATGTCTAATCTGTGGGGTATTAACGATGTTATTCCCGGGGAGATTAACCCCGGTTCCTTATGTGACAATTGGAAGTGGGCCAGGAATAATACAGGGTGATTCAAAAAGAATACCACAACTTTAAAAATGTGTATTTAATGAAAGAAACATAATATAACCTTCTATTATACATCATTACAAAGAGTATTTAAAAAGGTTTTTTTTCACTCAAAAACAAGTTCAGAGATGTTCAATATGGCCCCCTCCAGACACACGAGCAATATCAACCCGATACTCCAACTCATTCCACACTCTCTGTAGGATATCAGGCGTAACAGTTTGGATAGCTGCTGTTATTTCTCGCTTCAAATCATCAATGGTGGCTGGGAGAGGTGGCCGAAACACCATATCCTTAACATACCCCCATAAGAAAATATCGCAGGGGGTAAGATCAGGGCTTCTTGGAGGCCAGTGATGACGTGCTCTGTCACGGGCTGCCTGGCGGCCGATCCATCGCCTCGGGTAGTTGACGTTCAGGTAGTTACGGACAGATAAGTGCCAATGTGGTGGCGCTCCATCCTGCTGAAATATGAATTGTTGCGTTTCTTGTTTGAGCTGAGGGAACAGCCAATTCTCTAACATCTCCAGATACTGTAGTCCAGTTACAGTAGCACCTTCGAAGAAAAAGGGACCACAAACTTTATTCGCTGAAATGGCACAGAAAACGTTCACCTTAGGCGAGTCACGTTCATACTGAGTTGTTTCCCGCGGATTCTCAGTGCCCCATATACAGACATTGTGACGGCTGACTTTCCCGTTAGTGTGGAAAGTTGCTTCATCACTAAACACAATCTTTGAAACGAAAGATTCATCTGTTTCCATTTGAGCAAGGATAAAATCACAGAAATCGATTCTTTTAATCTTATCAGCTGCAGACAGTGCTTGAACCAATTTCAGACGATAAGGTTTCATAACTAACCTTTTTCGTAGGACTCTCCATACAGTTGATTGTGGAATTTGCAGCTCTCTGCTAGCTCTGCGAGTCGATTTTCCTGGGCTGCGAACTTTTCCCTTTGCACAAACACCCATTCTCTGTAAACTGTTTATACCAACGTTTAATACACCACCTATCAGGAGGTTTAACACCATACTTCGTTCGAAATGCACGCTGAACAACTGTCGTCGATTCACTTCTGCCATACTCAATAACACAAAAAGCTTTCTGTTGAGCGGTCGCCATCTTAGCATCAACTGACGCTGACGCCTAGTCAACAGCGCCTCAAGCGAACAAATGTACAACTAAATGAGACTTTATAGCTCCCTTAATCCGCCGACAGATAGTGCTTAGCTCTGCCTTTTGTCGTTACAGAGTTTTAAATTCCTAAAGTTGTGGTATTCTTTTTGAATCACCCTGTATTCTGGTAGCGTATTTTCACCAAGCTCGGCGCTATAATAAAGGGAGGAGCCTGATCCGCGGCAAAGTCGGGGCCTTGTGTACATCAAAAATTTTGTTGGGAGAATCGGCAATGATGTCAATGGAAAACTAAGACCTCGATATTTGGGACCTTGCAGCATCCAAAGAATTTTAGGCCCGGTTAATCTGGAGGTCAAAGAGGTCGCTTATGTGAAATTGTATTGGGGGCACTTTAGTCAAGTTAAGATATAACCTGGCGTTCACTGCCCAACTTCGAGGTTTCATGTTAACTGTTTTTAAGAATCAACAAGTGACTGTGTATGTTGCAGGTAGCTGAAACTGACGTGTTCACGGGGGTCGCGTCCTGACGGGGTTGATGGTGGCCCTTTTTACTACGGCACATCATCCGGCTATCCTCCTTCATTACATTTGTCTCGCTTATATCGTTACTACGTTTGTCTATTGGAATTAGGTCTTACTGCAATCACCTTAGATGTTGAAGTTAAGTATCTACCTTGCCAGGGTGCGAACCTCCATGGATATAGTTGTATTCTCATCTGTAAAGATTGGTAGTGTTACTCATTTGTTCTTGTCACATGTATGATTATTTATCTTGTTATATTTAATGTCAGTAAAATGTAAGTGTTAGTGAGGTCCGAATTGGGACGTTGTATTCTCCTCTTGTGGAAACAAATTTAAGTGATTTTATTCCTTTTTTAAGTAGCCATTAGATGCGTACATTTTGCCTGCATGTTTGGTGTTTTTATGGCTTCCACGTTAATTAAAATTACAATAAAAGTATATTTGGTAACAGAGGGTTTCGTGTATTTATTAGTTGCTACGTGGATTCTAAGTTAAGTGCAGGAACCTTACCAATTGATTCTGCAGTGGCACACAACCGACCTTACATCTCCAATTTAGTACAATCAGAATAAACAATTTTGTGTATAATAATTACTTACAGTACCATGACAACCCCTGGATAACACTTACTACCCAAGGTAGGTGCTGCTATCGAAAGGCACCTTTAGTAATACAGAGTTCGAGTGAATTCACTTATTGGAAGGGTTTGAACTTTACATCCCATTCCACATACCTCTCTGTTTACGCACCTCTATAACTTCTGCAGCTAAAGAAGGGCATATAAATACACATATAACTGACACAGATTGAAGCAGAATGAAACAGGACCTTAGTATGGCGCAAATGGCTTCATTTCCTTTACACGTGGGATATCTTCACCATTCAATAATTCCGAAATATATTCAACAATGCGTAAGAGCAAGAGGTCGCCGTGGTATCAGCTATTCACGTAACTTCCTGCGCAGACACAAGGTAGGCGTTTTCACATGCAACAGAGACGAGCATCACACATTTCATCCATCACGCCATAGGCAGATCTCAATTTCAGTGGCTATTAGGAAGAACCTATACATGCCCTCGGAGCAGAAAAGCCTCAAAAGACAACAGTGTACCACTGTGATACCAAACCCGAGGTCCCATCAAGTCCCTGCCAGGATCTCTCGCTGACCCTGCCCATAGCGTACAGGCGTCATAACACATGCCTCACGCTAAACGTCAACAAGCCACGTTCAACCGTGCGAATATCCACTTTGCTGTCTCTTTTCTCTCTCCGTTAACCACCCGAACACCGACGTAAATCGCGGAAGGCAAAGATTATGACCCTATAATCGATGACAGCGATGCCATTCCAAGTGCGAGAACACTGGCGCCAGCCACGCCACGGCTCATCCTCCCTCCAAATGGTTCAAATGGCTCTGAGCACTATGGGACTCAACTGCTAAGGTCATTAGTCCCCTAGAACTTAGAACTAGTTAAACCTAACTAACCTAAGGACATCACAAACATCCATGCCCGAGGCAGGATTCGAACCTGCGACCGTAGGGGTCTTGCGGTTCCAGACTGCAGCGCCTTTAACCGCACGGCCACTGCGGCTGGCCCATCCTCCCTCCCCCCCCCCCTTAACCCAGAAGTCCCCCTTCAAAGGGAAAGGCAGAAACTGGGTAACAAAGGAACATCTCACCCTGACCTAATGTTAGGGATGCAGACAACCGTTGAAGGTAGGACCACGATATATCAGCCGGCGTGGGGCATCGATAAGCAACCTAGAAGTTGGGCAGCGAACTCCAACTTAACTTGACTAAGGTGCACCCAACACAATTACTCAGAAGCGACCTCTTTGACCTCCAGATTAACCGGGCCTAAAATTCTTTGGATGCAACAAAGTCCCTGATATCGAGGTCTTAGTTTTCCCTTGACATCATTGCCGATTCTCCCAACAAAATTTTTGATGTACACAAGGTCCCCGACTTTACCGCAGAACGGGCTCCTCCCTTCATTATAGCGCCGAGCATGGTACAAATGCGCTACCCGAATATTATTCCTGGCCCGCTTCCAACTCTGGGGTTAATCCCCATGGGAAGAAGATTGTTAATACCCCACAGATTAGATAGAGGAGAACTGGGGGTATAAGCCAACATCAGGCTGGATGGAGTGGCTCGGGTAGCCTCATGTTTAGCCATATTAAAGGCCTGGTTTAGCCACGGTAAAGGAACATCCCAACTAGCAGGAGAACGGGCATGATATATAATCAGGGCCTATTTAAGATTGCGACTTACCCGTTCGGCAAGCGATGCCTTCGGATAATAAGGGGTCGTGGTGATATGCTTAATTCCATGTCTAAAAGAAAAGGCTTTAAAGGAGCAGGCTACAAAACCCCAGAGCATTATCACTCACCATACTCTTAGGAGGACCGAACCAAGAAAAAAACCCTAGATTACTGCTGTATGGTAATGTGGGCGGTGGGGAACAACTATGAAAAACGTGAAAAGGCATTCACTACTACGAAAATATACCGCTTACCTTTAAGCGTGCGCGGCAAGGGTCCAATGTAATCAATAAATATTTTGTTGAGGGGATATTGCTCCCTCTCAGCTTGGAGAAATCCTTTCCGTTTTCCAGAATCCGGTTTAGACCTTTTACACATTTCGTATTGCTTAACTAATCGTCGCATATCGCGAAACAGCGTGGGCCAGTACAAGGTCTCGTGAATACACTGTAGGGTTTTGCAAATACCTAAATGGCCGCCTAAAACAGAATTATGGAAGTACAGTAGAGCGTCGATTATCCGAAGTAGTTGGGGGACATGGGTGTTCGGAAAACTGGTTTGTTTGGATAATCGAACTGTACATGTTTATTTGCCAAAACGTGATACTGTACAGTAAATTTATTCATAAAAACAGGCATCTCTTTTAGTATTACAAAGTAACATACAAAGGCAACTTCAGTAGGAATACATAGTATGTGGCACAGTTTATTAAACAAAAATATATACATATTACGTACGCATTTGCATGAACAATACACACAGTATACAAAATTAAAATTTTATAAAGTGGTTGCAGATTCACCTTCTTCTAACCTTTTAATAATCTCGTACTTGTCCCTCACAGAAAGGACAACACGTTTACGTTTCAGCATTTTGTATCGTCAAGTTCACTTCTTCACGCAGCAGCACACAAGTGGGCCGCTACTTCTACTGCCAGCGCCAAGCCGACAGAAGTGTGCTGATTGTTGAAACACAGAGACTGGCGGCTTGGCCCCATTAGAAGCAATGTTCCTCCAGCGGTGGCCCAGTGCGGCGACTACTGTGCGAAACTTGGTTTGGGAGTGAGGGGGATGATGTAAGGTAGGGTGGGAGAGTAACAGGTGCGAGCGAGTACACAGTTCGGCTAAGCGGTCGTTCGGTTGGCCGACGTTCGGATAATCGACGCTCTACTGTAATGGAATTCAGAAGGAAGGCATATCCTGAGTTGGCGATCAGTCCCTATTTCCTTACATAAAACACCTTGCCTCATACAATAGCCCTTCACGTCCTTTCCTGACTGCAATTTATTTTTAAGGGGTCCCCACTAATGATTCGAAGATTGCCTTTCCCTTAAATCCTGAAACAACTCCGGGACCTCCATCAGGACGGCATTTACTTCGTGATAGACTTTAGTCTGACCATTATCGTTCCGTACTTCTCCCTTGAACATCCGGCTTAAGGCGTCGGCGACAGTACTATCCATACCCCTAATATGCTTAACTTAAAAACGAAAAGTTGATATCAATTCTGCCTCACCCAGCTAAGAGCCTGATTGTTGGTCTCCTAGATAAAAGGTTTATGCTCAAGGTAGAAGGCGAACTTTTCTAACGCAAATAGGACGGCTAATGCCTCACATTCATAGATGGAATAATTGCGTTCAGCCCGCATCTCGTGGTCGTGCGGTAGCGTTCTCGCTTCCCACGCCCGGGTTCCCGGGTGCGATTCCCGGCGGCGTCAGGGATTTTCTCTGCCTCGTGATGTCTGGGTGTTGTGTGCTGTCCTTAGGTTAGTTAGGTTTAAGTAGTTCTAAGTTCTAGGGGACTGATGACCATAGATGTTAAGTCCCATAGTGCTCAGAGCCATTTGAACCATTTTTGAATTGCTTTCAGCCCCAGACAATCGCCGCGAAGCATACGCAATAGGGCGTCTTTCTCCTTGGTGATCTTGGAGAAGACCAGCAACGACACCGGCATGGGAGGCATCCGTTTGAACCACAAAGATCTGCTTAAAATCCGGAACCGCCAATATAGGAGGATTTGTAATGGCAGACTTTATAAGTTCAAAGGATTTTCGCTGATCCGCCCCCCAGCTGAATTCAACGTTTTTGCTACGCAAGGCGTTTAACAGGGCTGCCAATTCGGTGAAATTAGGAATAAAGTTTCGAAAAAAATTGGACATGCCGATAAAACGGGTAATTTCTTTCTTATCACGAGGCCAAGGAAAGTCCCTCAAAGCCTAGGTTCGCTCTTGATCAATTTTAAACTCTTGGGCAGAAACGAGATGGCCCAAAAATGAAATCTCCGATTTACACATGGTAATCTTCGATGGCTTGACAGTAAGGACGGCGGAGCGCAACCTCCCAAAACCTTGATCCAGGTGAGTTAGATGATCGGAGAAAGAAGAGCTATAAATCACCACGTCGTCGAGGTAATTATATACACACACAAATCTTAAATCGCCAAGTACGGCGTCTAGAAGACGAGATAGTACAGCAGCTCCAGTTGCCAATCCAAAACGTACCCGATTGTATTCCAATCAGTACAAAAGGCTGTGATTGGTTTAGATGATTCGGCCAAGGGTTTCTGATAATAAGCTTGATTTAGGTCCAAGACGGTGAACACCGTAGCACTGCGGAACCAAGTAAAATAATTATGTAAATCGGGTAACGGAACAGATTCCAACACAACCTTTTTATTGAGAGCCCGATAATCAACAACTGCCCTGAAATCCTCCCCTTGCCGTTTAGGGACTAAGAAGATAGATGACGCATAGGGAGAAGTAGAAGGGCGAATTACACCCTGCTTTAACATCTGCTCAATCTCTTCCCTTAAAATCTTCATTCTGGGCGGGGAAAGCCTGTATGGCGCATGTCGGACCGCGGCATCATCAGTAAACAAAATGGTATACTCGATCCTATTAGTAACCCCCAAGTCATCAGACGACACATCAGGGTAACGTCGAATAATCGGCTCAATCTGCTCCACCTGCTCCGGACTAAGATGACTAACATCCACAGGAAGGTCTCCCTTGCCCACTAAATTCACAACTGTAAAACGCCTACAAGAATAAAGGGCAATTTTATCAGCATGAGAAAATTTACAGTGAACGGCTCCATCCACATAATCAAAATAAAGCCCAGTATACTGCATGAAATCGCAGCCAAGCACTAAAGGGGTATTCAAATTTCTAGCGATAAGAAAAGACATCGGCCAAGAAAATCCTCCAATCGAAATACTACCGCGAACCTCCCCAATTAGAGGTAACTCATGCCCATCGGCGACACGACATCTTATAGTGGGAGGTCGTGGAAGGGATAACTTACACAAATGCTGATACTCAAGGGACCATTGATAATCAATTAACGAAACCGTACTTCCCGAGTCCAGTTAGGCACAAACGGGTTCTTTACCCAATGAGGTACAAACAAAAGGAGGAGAAAGGTCAAACGCGACAATCTTATAAGAATAAGGAGTATAATTGACTTTTCTCGAGATTAGAAATCTACTCTGTAGGAATCAGAATGGTTTTCGAAAAAGACGATCGTGTGAAACCCAGCTCGCGGTATTCGTCCACGAGACTCAGAGGGCCATAGACACGGGTTCCCAGGTAGATGCCGTGTTTCTCGACTTCCGCAAGGCGTTTGATGCAGTTCCACACAGTCGTTTAATGAACAAAGTAAGAGCATATGGACTATCAGACCAGTTGTGTGACTGGATTGAAGAGTTCCTAGATAACAGAACACAGCATGTCATTCTCAATGGAGAGAAGTCTTCCGAAGTAAGAGTGATTTCAGGTGTGCCGCAGAGGAGTGTCGTAAGACCGTTGCTATTCACAATTACATAAATGACCTTGAGGATGACATAGGAAGTTCACTGAGGCTTTTTGCGGATGATGCTGTGGTATATCGAGAGGTTGTGACAATGGAAAATTGTACTGAAGTGCAGGAGGATCTGCAGCGAATTGACGCATGGTGCAGGGAATGGCAATTGAATCTCAATGTAGACAAGTGTAATGGGCTGCGGATACATAGAAAGAAAGATCCCTTATCATTTAGCTACAATATAGCAGGTCAGCAACTGGAAGCAGTTAATTCCATAAATTATCTGGGAGTACGCATTAAGAGTGATTTAAAATGGAATGATCATATAAAGTTGATCGTCGGTAAAGCAGATGCCAGACTGAGATTCATTGGAAGAATCCTAAGGAAATGCAATCCGAAAACAAAGGAAGTAGGTTACAGTACGCGTGTTCGCCCACTGCTTGAATACTGCTCAGCAGTGTGGGATGCGTACCAGATAGGGTTGATAGATGAAAAAATGGTTCAAATGGCTCTGAGCACTATGGGACTTAACTTCTAAGATCATCAGTCCCCTAGAACTTAGAACTACTTAAACCTAACCTAAGGACATCACACACATCCATGCCCGAGGCAGGATTCGAACCTGCAACCGTAGCGGTCGCGCGGTTCCAGACTGAAGCGCCTAGAACCGCTCGGCCACACCGGCCGGCGGTTGATAGAAGAGATAGAGAAGATCCAACGGAGAGCAGCGCGCTTCGTTACAGGATCATTTAGTAATCGGGAAAGCGTTACGGAGATGATAAACTCCAGTGGAAGACTGTGCAGGAGAGACGCTCAGTAGCTCGGTACGTGCTTTTGGTGAAGTTTCGAGAACATACCCTCACCGAGGAGTCAAGCAGTATATTGCTCCCTCCTACGTATATCTCGCGAAGAGACCATGAGGATAAAATCAGAGATATTAGAGCCCACACAGAGGCATACCGACAATCCTTCTTTCCACGAACAATACGAGACTGGAATAGAAGGGAGAACCGATAGAGGTACTCAAGGTACCCTCCACCACACACCGTCAGGTGGCTTGCGGAGTATGGATGTAGTTGTAGATGTAGATGTAGAAGTCCTAACCTTGCGGTTACATTTACGTACCGCCTTATGGCGTCAACTATTAGGCCGTGGCCCTCGAGTTCGCGGGCAGTCATGCACTAAATGATCACCGGCTCTACAACAAAAGCACCGACGAACTGTCGCTTCCCTTTGTTCTATCACGGGATCGGAAGCCACCACTGCATTTTTACCCTTTTGATTAATAACCAAATCAGATCCCAATAGTGAATGCCTAGCTGACGGTTGTTCTTGTCGCGCGACCGAACGCTGATCATCCGCAAAAGAAATGGCGGTTGCGCTATCAACAAGCTGTTGAAACTGTCTTAACGAAGTAGGGCGTTCACAAAATAAAAGGTGGGACCGGTCCTGAGGTCGCATTCCTTCAACTATATGATTCAATACATCGATTTCCGTCACTTGTATGTCTAGTGCTCTAACTACGGTCTGGACACGATCAAGGTATTGCGCCAATGTTTCATTATGCTCTTGGACCTTCCAATAAAAATCTCGCTCTAATTGCACGCGCATGCGAGCTGACAGCTTGTGCTTAATTATCCGTTGTCGGAGCTGATCTATGGATGCCTGATCCTGTAAAATCCCCGCCAACATTTGAATTTCTACATTTCCGGAAGGCACCTGACACGACGCCGCATTCTAGACTGTTCTAACTGTAACACGACACCCTATTGTAAAGGGAAGAGACACTTTATTGCCGGCCGCGGTGGTCTCGCGGTTCTAGGAGCTCAGTCCGGAGCCGCGCAACTGCTACGGTCGCAGGTTCGACTCCTGCCTCGGGCATGGATGTGTGTGATGTCCTTAGGTTAGTTAGGTTTAAGTAGTTCTAAGTTCTAGGGGACTGATGACCCCAGCAGTTAAGTCCCACAGTGCTCAGAGCCATTTGAACCATTTTTTTGACACTTTATTCGATCACAAACATGCGACCGAGGACGCACAGCAGGAGGCTAAGATGGGGTCATATTCGTGTTGAGAGCTGAAATCAGCTTGACAAGGGCACGTGGAGGGCCGGTTTCACACTGTGCTCCACAGATGGGGCTGTCTCTGTACTTCCGCCGGCCGCTAAGGTGACCATGTGACCGGAGAAACGCTTCCGTTTGGGAGCACAATGGCTGCTCGTTTCTCATGGCCGCCTATCGCGTCCAGTACAAAATTAAAGCTTACCCCAAAATTAATAAATATTTGTCACTGAAGAGTCAGCAGGCTCATTTGAAGAGTAATACATGGACGATTACGCATGTGAAGACGCGCGTTTGATATCAGTATTAGTTTATAAATCACTGTTAGTTAAATGTTACAAATTATTTCTGAATTGTAAAAGCGAATATCTCGGCAACGCATTATCCGACTGCAACAAACGAGGTATCTACTGGTACATCTCGTAGAACTATATCGGACAGTGACAGCAGATTTACTGAAACTATTGAAACGTCCCCTTTGAACAATTATACACGACTGTCCTTAAACTGACACACAATATTTTGTTAGCGCAACGCAATCTGACTTTCAAAATTCCCTACAAAAGAATGGCCCTGACTAACATTAAACTATACCTTTCACAAATCACTTACCTCACAAAAATCTTCGCTGCTCAAGCTACTGCAATACAGCGAGCGCCACTACTGCCAGCTAAATAAAAGATTCAAACTATGGAAGGCACTAACTACTGATAGGGATAGTTAGCAAATGAAAGATATTAATAGAGAACAACAATGTATTTACCTTGATATCATCATATATAAATATAGCAGTTCATGACAAATTACAAATCTCCGCCATCTCTCTCCCCACATCCACCACTGCTGGCGGCTCACCTCCAACTGCGCAACGCTACGCGCTGTTCACAGCCAGCTGCCTAACACTACAATGGCGAGTATTACAACAATGCAAAGCAGCCACAGACTGCACACAGCACAGCCAGTGATTTTCATACAGAGGTGGCGTTACCAATAAAAAAAACCTAAACAGCCTACTTACATAGAGAAAACATAAACAGCCTACTTACATAGAGAAAACATAAACAGCCTACTTACATAGCCCCCATGCTCCCCACAAAAATTTTTTGCAAATTGGATTGGGCAGTGGCCAATACAGATTTGAAAAAAATTTTTCATAATTACAATAACAAATAAATCAAATGCACACACTTATTGATACAATGTTGGTCAACGGCTAAAAATTTCTCACAGTCCATAAAGACAGTCCACATTATTCATCACAGTAAAAATGCAGAGTTTTTCTCAAAGTCTGAGCAGTAAAAGAAAATGCACATAGAAGTAGTGGATTTCAATGCAGTCTTGAAGAAGTAGTGTTGTCCTTCCAACGGAAAGACAGTGCTGACTCTTGACATGCATACAGGTAATGGGCCACAATGGAGCAAACCCACAGCAGAGTCATTCGACGTTTTGAAGAATATTGGTAGTTAGGTCATCACAGAGCAGACCCACTGTAGTCCTGGTAGAAATTACGGTATTGGTGGGCCACCAGAGGTGCAGACCCACTGCAGTCCTTGTAGAAATAATGGCATGGTGGGTCATCATAGATGCAGACCCACTGTAGTCCTTGTAAAGATAATGGTATTGGTGGGCCACCAGAGGTGCAGACCCACTGTAGTCCTTGTAGAGATAATGGTATTGGTGGGCCACCAGAGGTGCAGACCCACTGTAGTCCTTGTAGAGATGGCCAGCAGCCATCTGTTGCGATTGTGCAGGTGCACATTCACCATCGAAGAGTCTTGCGGAGAATATAGCAAGTCCATAAACCACCACTTGTGCACTCACAAAGTTTTTGAAATTGTCCTTAGAACCAGCAATGCTGTTATCCAGTCCCTTGCTGAGTTATTAACACACGTGCAAACACTAACAGTCCCAACTTCTCACATATTGTCCATATACTATGACCAACAGAAATGTGTGCAGTGAAATGTAACTAACAAGTTAATAATATCATGAACTGGTGACAATTACAATTTTATAACATAAGAATACAATAAAGGTACAAAATACATCATTAAAGAACATAACAATACAGATAACATTTGTAGTAATAGGGGCTTTACAAAAGAATAGAAATAGACATATACGTCAGTGTTACAGGAATTATGACATGAGTACATGTACATACATAGAAGATCAGAATAATTATTGAAACATCAACTTCACACATGAGCATTTAAACAGAATGAATAATGTCTAACATCTTTACAAAGTAAATAACATATTATTAATGCCAATTATATTTGAGGATAACAGTATTCCTCATCATAGTGAATGTAGCTTAATATTAAAAGAGAAAAAAATTCTATGAAACTACACAGAGACAGGAAGAAAACAAATACACAAGGGTACACAAACACATAGACGGATAACACAAAAGGAAAGGACAGGGTTCGTTTTCAGTGTAACATTTGGTACTGCAGTCCATCCCAAAACTTCATTCCATAGATCTTTCGTCTTATTTCAACCTTTGCTTCCACCAAAAAAATCTTATCCAAGCATGCTTTCTGTATTTATTTCACGTATGTCTTACCTCATTATTTATTTCCAAAAAGTCCTATATAAGCCTGCTTTCTGTATTCTGTGCATATTTCTTTCAAAATAATTATTTCTGATTGTACAATACTCATTTGGGCCCAAATCCTTTTTCATATAACTTCGCATTGCATTCTTTACCTATTCTCCATAGTCAGTTTCTTATATAGTCTACCCCCTCTTAAGCTAACTTAAATCTATTGAGCTCAGAGATATATATACCAAGGGACGAGGCAATGCAGCATCACATAACAAATTAACACAAACAGCAATGACAAAAAATGCAAATTGGCAAAGCTAGCAGCATAAATTAGCAAAAGTCAAATTCAATAACACTATGCCTGGCAAACAGCAGCAACTTATACCTAAACATTACATAGCGCAAGCAGAAAAAATATTATACTAAAGACGATAATGCAGACAAGGGAAATGTATATTCACATCTTAATGTCTATGTAATTAAAGTGGTGCACCATAACAACTTATTGTAAAAAAAATATTACCATGTACTTGAAAAGAAAATTATGTGTTACTGTTACTAGTTCCTTCTTATTGTTCTTTCCTTTCCAAGTGCTCCTTTTTTAAAGAATGTGGACCATAAAATAATTATTTAATAGATCTGTTGACAGAAAGTGTTCACATTAGCAAATGCATTTCATTTTATAAAAGCAATGCTGCAACACAGCTGGAAACCAGATATCAAGTGAAATAAGCAACTACGAAAAGCAAAGCATAAAAATATCATTCAATAGTCATGTGGCATTTCGTAAGTCAGTAGCTCTCAACTCTCATAGAAAGACACTTGTCATAATCAGGTGTGCAGTTGTACGAATATTTCCCATCAATTCATAAGCATTGCAGTAATTAGCACAAAGTACGAGTAATCATATGTTTTCAAGTAACGAGGGTGTCGCATTAGCGATGAAAGGCACACCCTAATGGCTTGTTCTCCAGGTGTTTGACACAGCTGTGTGCCCACAACGCATTACAAAAATCATATGTTTTCAAGTAACGAGCGTGTCGCATTAGCGATGCCCTCTACAAAGGAATATCAATAGCAAGGTTAATGGAAGTAATGAGGGTGTCGCATTTGCAATATTTTCTCTAAAGGAATGTCAATGGCGAGGATAAAGGCCTGCCTTTTTTTCCTTTTTTTTTTTCTACCTGTGCCTCTGGAAAGGCCCTCACTCTAATGGCTTGTTCTCCAGGTGTCTGACACAGCTGTGTGCCGACGACGCACGTGCAGGTGGTCACTTTCTTACGGAAATATTTACGACAGCAGTTTCCGCTACAGAGACAGTCTCATATACAAAATTTCACGGGTCGAGAATTTGCGTTGCAAGTGTGTAGAAACAAAATCCTATGAATATAACAGTGTCCAAAAAAAATTTTCGCCGGCATTGTGATACATTCACGCATTTACACACACATTTCATAACTCTTAAAGTACGATTCTCGGTTTCCAACATCCTTTTTCAAAAGTCAGCGTCCCTAACCACTATTCATTACTCCTTACCTTATTCGTCGACACTTCTTCAATATTGCATCATAACAGATAAGTAGCATAATCAAATAACTCATATAGCATCAGTCTATTAATCATAAACATACCTCAGCAGCATAATACACATCGTCGTCGTAATAATAACATCATAACACCTCAGTCAAATCTCAAAATCGTCGTAGCTTTCTGCAATAATTTCAAAACCTAAAGAAAATTCTCTGCTCATTTCAGTAGTGTCATCTACCTCAAACGTACTTTAAAAATCATGATCCCATACCAAATACATCATTCAAAGGCTCTCATAGTATCACAATGGTTCCGAAAAAATATGAAGAGTGCACACAGTACAGACAAAATACAATTTCATAAGTGTGAAGTTACCCAACTGTGTAATTGCGTAAACATCTGTCACTAACGTAGTAAAAAGGTTTGTCTCTCTCAGTTAAATGATCAGATAGCTGTGTAATTTATGTTTTAGAGAAATATGGTACCGATGTGTAAAGTTGTATAAGCAAATACCATATTAGCTAGGGTTCCTTGTGGTTGCCAAACACATGGTACACAAAGTAGGCGTGTACCCCCCTGAGGATTAATGTAATTATACCCTCAGGTGTTACAGATTACAGCAATGGAATGAAATGTATCATGGAAAAACTTCGTATCATTGTACTTCAAATATCTTAAAAAATAAATTTTTAAAGTACAAAATTAATCACTCAAATGCGTGTCCTGTAGCGCTAAATGTGCGTCTTGTTGCAACATAATCTCTGTGGAAGTGTCGTAGTTATCGTCCTCCGAAAGCTAAGTTCTGCAGAAGTCAATGTACTTACCTCATAATACACAAAAGTGAAATGCTTTGCATATAAATATCTTAGTTATTACGCTTATTGCCGTGATGAAGAAAGTTCTGTACTGTAACGTAATGTTGTGCCACGAAAAAGGCTGTCTCATTGTTGCTATACCACAAAAGTTACTACTAAAACATGTTTTTCTTTCCAGAAGAATTCAGAAAACTGTGCAGATGTAAAACAGATACACCGCAAAAGCAACATTGTAAATTGTCACTCATTAGTAGCGTCGTGATAAAAATCGTGTAGCTGTCACATAAACTAACCTCTGTGTCATCTGGTATCTCTCAGAAAGCACTTTAAATTCAGAATGTATTTTCAAATAAACCAAAATGTTGCATTAAAATCTCATTAGCAGTACTGGTAAATGTTCTAAGTATGTGAGCCTTATAGTCGTTACGTAATCGTGCAACAAACAAGCAAGAATGTACACACACAATAACACTGTGACGTCTGTTCACTATAACAATGCATTCGTCATTTCTGTTTAAATAAGTTATCTTGGTTCTTGACTGGATATTTCACTTCAAACATTGTTACATGTTAACAGATTCTAAATCTGACAAAGCATATTAGTAATGTGAAGCGAAAAATTTTATGACAAAGACTAAGTTAAAAAGCAGATTATCTTTCAATAAACGGTTTTACATGTGAAATGTGGTGTAAACCTTTACTCTTCCTAGTACGCAGAGTTTCAACTTCAACGCAATTATCATGTGGTATACGTCGGATTCTGTAAGGTCCATTGTAAACTAGAAAGAATTTGTGACTCAAGTGTTTCTTCTTATGTGACAATGAATGAGCTTTAATGAGAACCTTCTGACCAATATACAATTTCTTTGCATTTGCTTTACCGTGTAGTTTTCTCCTTTTGTCTGCTGCAGATTTTATATTTTTAAGAGCCAAATCAATTATGTCTTTGTGTCGAAGTTTACGTGTATTTGGGAAAGGTACAAGCTCTATGATTCTGTTCGGTGGTTCTTCATTCTTTAGTACAAGAGTAGGTGGTAAAGCAGTGGAATCATGAGGCATTTCATTCAGCACATTTTGAAATAAGTGTAAATATCTGTCCCAATGCTGATGCTTTCTGTGACAATAAAGCCTGCAAAGCTTATTGATTTCTTTCATAATCCGTTCGGAGGGGTTACAATGTGGTGAGTACAATGAAATAAAAACAGGTTTGATTTTATGGTTGCGAAGCATGCGTGACCAAACAGCAGATCTAAATTGCAGTCCGTTATCTGAAATGACTTTAGCAACGTGGCCAACTTCACGTAAGAAATTTTTAACAAAGGCGTTGGATACAGACCGTCCAGTGGCTTTACGTAACGGTGTGAAAGAAACAAATTTTGAAGTAAGTTCAACAGCGACTAGAACGTACGAAAATCCATTAGATGTTCTGACAAGCGGTCCCAAGAGATCAACAGCAGCAAATTCTTTTAATTTAGAAGGAATGATGGGAAACAACGGAGCACGATGTGAGACAGTAGATGGTTTCGCCTTTTGACAAAGTTTACAAATAGACAAGACTCTTCGAATTCTCTTTTCCATATTGTTAAAATAACAAGTCGTTCGAAGAATATGATAACATTTTCGTGGACCAAAATGTGCGTAGCTGAAATGAATGTACCAAATGAGCTTATTAACAAAATCGTCAGGAATGCAAAGTACCCATAGCTTGTCATCAACAGTGCAGCGTTTGAATAGTATGTTGTTTCTAACCAGATAATAATGCCGAATCTGTGTGTGTGTCTTTTCATGCCATTTGCTCTTGATGACTTTCCAGATTGGATCTTTATCTTGTTCATGAGCAATGTCCTTTAAAGATGTGGTGATGAAGTTTTCAAAGGCGACTTTCTGAATGTAAAGAATACTGAAATTTTTCTCGAGGTTGCCTTCTGTGTTACTTTTCTCAAGCCCAGCCGGTGAGCGTGACAGCGCGTCCGCAACAATGTTCTCCTTGCCGGGAATGTAGACTATTGTGAAGCGGAATTCTTGCAGAAACAATGCCCAACGTTTTAGCCTGTCATGATTTAATTTTGAAGACATAAGAAATTGTAATGCACGATGATCACTGTATACTTTTACGTGCTTACCAGAAAGAAAGAAACGGAATTTGTTAAATGCCCAAACGATAGCTAAAGCTTCTAATTCAGTAACGGAATAATTTTTTTCAGATTTTGTTAGCACTCGGCTAGCAAAAGCAATGGTTTTCTGAACAGTAGTGTCATTTTCTATGGCTTCTTGAAATAAGTGGGCACCAAGACCGACTTTAGAAGAATCCGTGCTAAGGCAGAAATCTTGTGACAGATCTGGATGAGCTAGTATTGGCGCGTGAAGTAACGCTTCTTTCAAAGAATTGAATTCCAACTGTGCTTGTTCGTCCCAGTTCCAAATAGTATTTTTTCCAGTGAGAGAACAAAGTTTTGGTGTAACTAGAATATGCATATTCAGAAAACGACGGTAAAAATTTACGAGACCTAGAAAACTACGGACTTGTTTTTTTGTGGATGGAACTGGAATGGCTCTGATTGCTTCTAACTTTTCAGGATCCGGCTGAATGCCTTCAGAAGAAATAATATGTCCCAAAAACTTCACCTTTGTCTTACCGAATTCAGACTTTTCCAAGTTAACTGTAATTCCAGATTCTGCAAAAATACGTAACAAACTGTTGAGGATGCGATTATGTAGTTCCCATGAAGCTTCTGCTATTAGAATATCGTCCACATATAAGGTGATGTGACGTTTTAAGAACTCAGGTAATATGGAATTTAGCCCGCGAATGAATGCTGCTGAAGAAATGTTCAAACCAAAGGGAAGTTTCCGAAACTGATAACAAACGCCGAAACAAAGGAAAGCTGTGTATTTTCTACATTCTGGATGATGTTCGATCTGATAAAAGCTGGATCTGAGATCAATGGAAGACAACACTTTTACACCATTAAAATTTTGAAGAAGTTCTTCCATCGTCTGCGGCCTGTCTGTTTCAGGAATAATGATAGTATTGATTTGTCTCGAATCTAAGACAAGTCTGATCGATCCATTTTTCTTCTCAACAACATGTAATGGGTTGTTGTATGAGCTTACTGCAGGCTCAATAATGCCCTCATTAAGCATAGATCGTATTTCTGTTCTAACACGGTCCCTATAATGTGCTGGAATTACGTATGGTCTTACACAAAATTTAGTATGCTCACGAACACGAAATTGGTATTGAAATCCCTTGATTGTTCCTGTTTTGTGAGTAAAAACTGTGGAATGTGCTTGTAAAATCTCAAAAAGGTCCTGCCTATCAGTTTCATTACAATTCTCAATTGTTTGAATTTTATTCTGAATTAACTCATTAATTTCAAACATGCCGTCGATATCATCCCTGTCAGTACTTGCAGAGTGATTGTTAGTGTCTAGTTTCGTAGAAAATTCCGAACTGTTATCTAACAGAAGGTAAAGCCGATTAATTTTGCTCATCATGGTTTGAGAGCCAGTCTTCAAATTTCAAAGCTATTGACTTACCTTCTTTCTCTAAACTTATTTCAGCATCGTGAAAGCTTAAGATTGCTTTGTATTCATTCAAAAAGTCTACTCCCAGTATAATTTCCGTTGACAATAATGGAACAATAAGAAAGTTCATAGAGAAGCTGTGGCTTTGACAAAAGAATTCTAAGTTGGTTTGTTGGCGTACATCTACACTTTTTCCAAAGATTGCACCTTGCAATTTAATCTTACGTAACGGAAGTGTGGGGCAATCGTTCGATTTGTTGCATTTGCTAAAGGCTGTTTCACTGATTACTGAAATGGGACTGCCAGAGTCAAGTACTGCCGTAAATTTTACGTCATTTACAGTAATGTGAATCACAGGATATGCAATGTTGTTATGTTTTACGTCGTGTTCCTGGAGTAAGATGTCCCTAATGTCTTCCATTTTTACGTAATTACTAGCTACGGCAGCTGCGTCGTCAGTTTGATAAGTACGTATTGTGACTGCCAGCAGTGTGAGTCATTGCCTATTGTCTCTTTGTTGGCGCGCGTCGTTATTGGGATTTGGAGACCTAACTTCTACAAATTCACCGTGACGAGAGGGCCCTGCTCTGTTTAAATCTCGCCAGTTCTGATGCAGTTCAGCTCGAAACGTCCCCTTTGAACAATTATACACGACTGTCCTTAAACTGACACACAATATTTTGTTAGCGCAACGCAATCTGACTTTCAAAATTCCCTACAAAAGAATGGCCCTGACTAACATTAAACTATACCTTTCACAAATCACTTACCTCACAAAAATCTTCGCTGCTCAAGCTACTGCAATACAGCGAGCGCCACTACTGCCAGCTAAATAAAAGATTCAAACTATGGAAGGCACTAACTACTGATAGGGATAGTTAGCAAATGAAAGATATTAATAGAGAACAAACAATGTATTTACCTTGATATCATCATATATAAATATAGCAGTTCATGACAAATTACAAATCTCCGCCATCTCTCTCCCCACATCCACCACTGCTGGCGGCTCACCTCCAACTGCGCAACGCTACGCGCTGTTCACAGCCAGCTGCCTAACACTACAATGGCGAGTATTACAACAATGCAAAGCAGCCACAGACTGCACACAGCACAGCCAGTGATTTTCATACAGAGGTGGCGTTACCAATAAAAAAAAAACCTAAACAGCCTACTTACATAGAGAAAACATAAACAGCCTACTTACATAGAGAAAACATAAACAGCCTACTTACATAATCACATATTTAAATGAGGAACTGAAAAGTGGAATTTGCACAATTAAAAACAGCTTTTCTTACTAAATATATACAGAAACATTAAAGGTAGCGGCAGTACTGTACCTTTAGATATATAGGAAATCATTTAAAGTATAATTTAAATTGTCTGTTAATACCTACACTTTTAAGCCCTAAAACGGAGGAAAACCGTAGAAACTATTTTTTATAAATAAACTGTGGCATATAAAAGGAAACTGATAACAGCACAATATTTCTTGAAAAATTTCTTTGTGATTTGATGTATCAAATGCGTATAAAAGGTCAAAATTAATATCCGCGTTCAGTAGTTTAACTGACTTCAGTGGTGCTTAACCGAGGTTTCCTGAATGAACAGCGGCAATTTGGAGGGGAATCAAGGTTCGGACGCAGTTGTAGACGGTCAGGCTGTGTTAGTCAGTATTAGGAAAAAGTTTTACTTGATGAGAGGTGAAATATCCGCTAGTTCGGGTGTGTGAATTATTCAGGGTTCCTACTTCCGGATAGAGACATTTATCGGCATCTAATGAACTTGTTACTTTTCGGGTTGCGTGTGATACAAGCCGCACTTATAAGATTTCAGTGTGTAGCTGTCGTGAATTCATAGTTTGATATGCTGTGGAACTTTAACGGTTTTCTAAAGATAACTCAAGCAATTAATCATGTTTTATTCATCCGCCTCCAAGACCTTAAGAAACACTGTCAGGTTCTGAAATTAATTTATTCTGAACTGTGACTTTCGATTTTTCTATTATCTTATTGGAAATAATCTCGAATTTGTGAAACTTTAAAAAATACGTGCGTTCGAACGTGGTTTATGCATAGGAAATCCTGCCTGAATTGAAATTAAATACTTTTGTGGAACATTGGGTACATTCCAACGAATGTATGAGCCCCGTAGATGAAACGTAGCCATTGAAGTGTTTGTGCCGTGTAACTTTTGGGTAAATCTTTTCGTGCAGTAGCAAAGGGGGCTCCAAGCTGATATAGAACTTGTGATAGTCTGAGAGTTGATGAGAAAGATTGTATTTTATTTCGTCATCCACACTACACGCATATGCCCATACAACCCATAACGAGCATATGGAATAGGCTCTCAGATATATGAGTGGCTTGAAGACTCCACCAGTTATAGAACCCAGTATGCTGTCTTCGAAGGCGGGTGCTCATCAGAGACTAGGGTATCGTCTGGAGTGCCACAGGTAAGTATGATAGGACCGCTATTGGCAGACAGAGTGGCATCTGTGTGCGGATGTTTGTTGATGATGCTGTGGTGTACAGATGGTGTCGAATTGCGTTACTGTAGAAAGATACAAGATGACTTAGACAAAATTTCTATTAGGTATAATGAATCGAGCTAGCTCTAAATGTACACAAATGTAAGTTAGCGCGGATGAGAAGGAAAAACAAACCTGTTGTGTTCGGATACAATATTAGTAGTGGTCTGCTTGAGGCAGTCATGCCGGCCGCTGTGGCCGAGCGGCTCCAGGGGCTTCAGTCCGTAATCACGCGGCTGCTACGGTCGCAGGTTCGAATCCTGCCTCGGGCATGGATGTGTCTGATGTCCTTAGGCTAGTTAGGTTTAACCCCCCTAATACTGTGGTGTCTATAATAATCCCAGGCTGTAATTTTCTGTAAAATATACCTTATTTCCTATTCCTAAAAATTATGAAAATTCGTACTTTTCCTGAATTAGGTAATGGCTTCGTAATATATTAACATATCTTTTTGAAAATATTTAGTTTTGCAGAAAATCAAGAGAGAACCATTGAATACCATTGGGGTTAAATGCGACCCCATTTCTCTCTTGCGGTATTATTACCCAATAATGCTGCACTGAATCCGTAACTGTTGCTGTATTTCCTTTGTTTTATTCTTGTAAGTATTGTTGTAACGTGTGATTGTTGCCAATATTTTATAAGCCGACAGTTACTTGTTCCATACAAGTCGAGACTACCATTGTGTGTGTTGCGTTTAGTGGAAAATGTCTCATCACCTTTCCGAAGACGAAGTGCTTGAAATATTACTGCAGGATAATCCTCTATCTGGAGACTCAAATAGTGATATTAGTGATATAGTTTCTGATGTCTCAGGCAGCGGTGGAGAAACTGACGTCCTCAATCAGACGGAAGTTCAGAAGAAGATTTGGACAGCCTGAATTTGAAGTAACACATATTTTTGACTGTTATATGTAAATATACATTGTATTTTTGTAAATGTGCGCTAGGTTCTAGCGCCAAGATATACCCTTGGTATTATTCATTTTTTTCTTATTCTGTGTAGGTCTAAAAACAAAGAAGAATTGTGGCACAAACACGAGTTGAGAAGAGCTTGTGGAAGAGAAGAGAGAAGGAGCATAATGCGAGTAACACCAGGTCCAACAAAATTCGCAGTGAAAAATGTAGACTCCATAGAATCAGCTTTTCAGTTGTTTCTTAGGAGAAGCATTCTTGATGTAATTCTAAAGTGGACTAACAAAGAGGGTAGTCTTGTTTACGGTAGTAAATGGAAACCAGTAGATGTCATTGAACTGCTTTATCAGTGTCTTGATCCTAGCGGTGCTTACAAGGCCCATAATGAAGCAGTTACACATCTGTGGAACAAAGAGGATGGTATACCCATATTTAGTGAAGCAAATTTCAAGGTGCATCCGATTTGATGACGCAGATGTGAGATGTCACAACCGTGCTCCTGACAAGCTGGCTCCCATTAGATAAATATTTGAAATGAGGGTACTCACATTTCAAGAAGCATATGTTCCCCACAGCAATATAACAATTGATGAACAACTTGTGGCATTTCGTGGAAGATGTCCATTTCGGCAATATATTCCTTCAAAACCAGGAAAATATTGGTTGAAATTATGGGCTGTCTGTGATAGTGCAACGTCTTACGTTCTCAATCTCAAAGTTTACGCTGGTCGACAAGAAAATGAATCTCTTGAAGATGGTCACGGCAAGAGAGTTGCTTTAGATATGGTGAAAGGCTTAGAAAACAGTGGCAGAAATGTAACAACTGACAAATTTTTCACTAGCCTTAGTTTGGCGAGAGAACTTGTGAAAATCAATCTCACACTCTTAGGAACAATTATAAAAAATAAAGGAGAACTACCACAAGCTTTCCCTCAGACCAAAGCTCGAGCCACTTATTCGTCTATTTTTGGATTCCAAGAGCATGCTTCAATTGTTTCATATTGACCGAAAAAGCGAAAAGTTGTAACTTTGCTCAGTACAGTGCATTCAAGGAAGGAAGTGGAAGATCGTGAAGAATGCAAGCCAGTAATGGTTCTGGATTATAATAAAACAAAATCAGGAGTAGAACGTACACTACAAAGAGGATGAGCAGAAGGTGGTCAATGGTATTATTTTACAACATGATTTATATCAGTGCACTGAATGCATTTATCATATGGCTACATCTTACAGCAGACTGGGCAGAGAAGACCAACTGCAAGAGATGGGCATCTCTCATAGGAAAGCAGCTCGTCGGAAGAAAGCCAGACAAAATTATTTCCCCAGTACTTCCATCAACAGCACAGCCAAAAAAAAGAGGAAGGTGTCCGTTTTGTAAAAGGTCTGAGGATAGAATATTCACCGATAAATGTTCAACATGTGGATGTCCTGTGCGCAAAAACCACTCTGCAATTTATTGCCGTAAGTGTAATGCGTCATAAATGTCAATTCGGAATTTAATCAAAAATGTTCATAGTTTCATGAGAATCGTTTGTAAATTTTACGTAAATAAATAATTTAAAAAAATGCATTTTAATTTAATGTAATGTCACTAACATCATGTTTTAGATTGTGGAAAAAATAAGGAATGTGATTATATTCTACCATTATTAAAACTCTCTTTAATACAAAATAAATTCCGTTGTGGTCACTAAAGACCCCAATGGTACTCAGTGCAACAAAAAATACTCGGTATTAGAAGGGTTAAGTAGTTCTAAGTCTACGGGACTGGTGACCTCAGACGTTAAGTCCCATAGTGCTTAGAGCCATTTGAACCATTTTTTGAGGCTGTCATGTCGTTTAAATAGCTGGGCGTAAAGTTGCAAAGCGATATGAAATGTGACGAGCATGAGGATTGTGGTAGGGAAGGCTAACGGTTGACCTCGATTTATTGGGAGACTTTTGGGAAAGTTTGATTAATCTGTAAAGGAGACCGCATATAGGTTGATGTTCCGCCCTATTCTTGAGTACTACCGAGTGTTTGGGAACCGTACCAAGTCGGATGAAAGGAAGACTTCGAAGTAATTCAGAGGCGGGCTGCTAGATTTGTTACCGGTATGTTAGAATAACACACAGGTGTTACGGAGACGCTTCGGGAAATCAATAGCTATTCCCTCGAGAGAAGTTACTATTGAGAAAATTTAGAGAACCGGCATTTGAAGCTCACTGCCCAATGATTCTACTGTCGTCAACATACTTTTCGCGTAACTAGTAGAAAGACAAGATACGAGAAATTAGGGCTCATATGGGGCCACACAAATAGTCGTTATTCCCTCGCTCTGTTTGCGATTGAAAGAGGAAAATAAATGCCTAGTAGTGACACAGGATATCCTCTGCCACGCACCGCACTGTGGCTTTCGGAGTATATACTGTATGTGGATGCAAATGTAAGACATTATGATCATTGCTCACCGCGAGACTGAATGTCACCTGGGGGATGTGGTAGGTCGGGGTGGGCGGGGGTAGGGGGACATTGCGCGATCCGGCCGCGGTGGCCGAGCGGTTCTAGGCGCTTCAGTCAGGAACCGCGCGACTGCTACGGTCGTAGGTTCGAATTTTGCCTCGGGCTAGGATGTGTGTACTGTCCTTAGGTCACTTAGGTTTAAGTAGTTCTGAGTTCTAGGGGACTGATGACCTCAGCAGTTAAGTCCCATAGTGCTCAGAGCCATTTGAACCATTTGACATTGCGTGCAGATAACGCAGTAAAGAAAGTATAAGAGGAGACGAATGAGGAATCATTCTGGTGACGATACAGGCCACAAATGGACAGATCTTTGTAGATCGGCGCCTAGAAATTAGCAAGTTGAAAACGGCTAAGGTGGTCAGCTGTTCGAACCGTACTGTACTGAGCATCGATGGAAAATGGTTCAAGGCATCATTGCAACCGTTGATTGTGTGTACATCATTGAAGACCACCTGCATTCGTTCATGCTTGTTTTCTCCAGACGGCGATGGGATCTTCCAGCAGCATTACTATCCGTCTTTTAAGACCAGAATCATGCTACAGGGCTGAAGAGCACTGATAGCGAACTCGCGTTTATTTCATGGTCACCGAAATCACCTGACCTGTATCTGATGCTACACATCCTGTATGCGATTGGGCGCCATATCCGGGCCCACAAATCATCAGCCAACAATACGAGGATTGGTGATAAATATTTATTTACAACTCGTACAAAATAGACACGTGTTTCAAAATTTTACTGACCTTCAAAGTACTCTCGTAGTAGTAGAACTCGTAGGATACTCTTAGCAGTGCCAGTTGTGTTGACAGTTCGGGTGCCCGTCGAATTTTTAGCAGTTCTGAAACTAATGCCGTGAAGTGTTTCCTTCAGTTTAGAAATCGAGTTGAACTCACGACGGCCTAAGTGAGGAGGGTGCATTAGGTGGTATAGCACTTAGCAGCCCCATCAGTCAAATACATCAGTAACAGCTTGCACTGTACGTGCTTGAGCACTGTCCTGCAAAATGATGGCCAGGTCCTTCAGAAAGTGTCATCACTTCTATGCTGTTCTTATTTGGAACACAACCTACGAACAGCTAAAGTCTCCCCATCATATCTGAGACATATGCTATGGGTGACAAATCAAAGGACTGAGCAGGTCAATCAACCAGGATCAATATATTCCAACCAACCAGGCTCAGTATATTCGGTATGAACTGCAATTTGTGGTTTTGCATTGTGCTACTGGAATATGCCAGTCGGTGCCTGATCATGATAACAGGGTTTACCGTTATTCCCAAACATTGGTAAACATTCAGGCTCCCTTCAATAGATTACCAAATTAACCGTCTTGTCATATGCAGTAGCTCCCACAACATGAGTCTGGGAATTAAAAGAGATATGGGTCTCGAGAAGCGCTGTTTTCCGTTACCTTTCATAGGTTGTTCTAAGAGAACTCAGGCGTCCCTCTGACCTCTGAAAACAGAATCTAGAGTCATTCCTCAACACCACATAATGCCACTCAGTGTCCCAGGTGACTCTACATCATGCAAGTCTCTGTGCACTGTGGTATGGTATCAGTTGTAAATTACGTCCTTCCAAGAAGACTACACCAAGATTCCTGAACTGGACCTGGCGGAAGCTGCAGGCATACTCGAGAAGACTTTACTGGTAGCTGTGTTGAGATCTCGAGCTGCTAACCTGGGTCCATAACTTCAACAATCGTTCTGCAGTCATTTTACTACAGCCAGCTAGCTGTGCGATCTACATCTGCATCCACATCAACACTCCGCAAGTTACCTGATGGTGTGCGGGGCAGGATACTTCTGGTACCGATAACTGATCTCCCCTTCTCTGCTCCACTTGCGAACGACACTTGGGAAGACCGATTGTCGCTAAACCTGTATATTAGCTTAATTTCTCTAATTTTCGTGCCTTGCTCATTACGCGAGGTGTCTATGGGAAACAGTAATAAATTGTCCGACTCTTCCCGGGAAGTACTCTCTCAAAATTCCAATAGTAAATCTCTCTTTGATGCACAACACCTCTCTTGTAACGCCTGCCACAGAAGTTTGTCGAGTATCTCTTTAATGCTCTCCCGCCGACTAAACGATACCGTGATAAAATACACCGCTCTTCGTTGCATCTTCTCTATTTCTTCAATCAGTCTTACCCGGCAAGGATCCAAAATTGACGAACAATACTCAAGAATCAGTCAAACAACCGCACTGTAAGTTACTTCTTTTGTGGATGAGCTACATTTCCTTAAGATTCTTCTTATGAATCTCAGTCTGGCATCCGGCTCTCCTACTATTTCTTTCATGTGGTCGTTCCACCAAATTTTTCGTTCTCCAGAAGCTTTGTAAATCTTGAGCATAAAACATGATCAATAATTCTGCAACAGATTGACGTCAACGGTGTAAGCCACTAATTATGTGCATCTGGTCCTACGATACTTCTAGGAAACTGCAATGACCTGTTCTGTTTTCCTGTCGGTAGGTGCCCTTCGTTACCCCAGCGAACTACGATAAACTGCTGCTAGAAGAGAAGCAACTTCTTTCTCATAATATTTATAGAATCTTACAAGTATCCCATCTGGCCCTGACGCCTTTCGACTTACAAGCGATCGCAGCTGCTTTTCTATTCCGTGATCTGTTATATCGATAATACTATCTGTCTCCCGTGCCTTCATGCCAAGGATTCGATCTTTCTCAAATTCTGTAATATGGCATGCTTTGTTACGGTCTTCATTTGAAAATACCAGAAACGAACGCCATTTTGCACTCACACCATTCTTCATCTGTAGGACGGCTATGTTCTGTACTGAAAACAGCCGGCCGCTGTGGTCGAGCGGTTCTAGCTGCTTCTATCCGGAACCACGCGGCTGCTGTGGTCGCAGGTTCGAGTCCTGACTCGGGCATGGATGTGTGTGATATCCTTAGGTTAGTTAGGTTTAAGTAGTTCTAAGTCTAGAGGGACTGATGACCTCAGATGTTAAGTCCCATCGTGCTTAGAGCCATTCGACCCATTGTAATGAAAACACAAAAAATTACCTGATATCAGGATGAAACTTTAATCATTCCCCCAGGCATGGAAAAGCTGGAATATCTTTTTGGTTACATTTGGCCAAGCTGGTCATTTTCCATCTGTATTCTCTCCCCCATGAAACCATAGGGGAAGCTTGCGACAGAATCGGAGCGGAATATGTCAGGATACGTTTCTGAACTAAAGCTGCAACGTAGTGTCCTGAGAACGCAGTAACTACATTTAAAGCATTTTTCTCCATATTCTGTTGCGCTTATTCCCACAATTTATTAAAGAATGATCCATAGATCTTAAGAGTTCGGCCGCCCACATTTAGGTTTCCTGCGGTTCGCGTACAGACTGGGGGGAACATTTGAAGATTAAAAAAAAAAAAGGAAGATACCCTACTCCGTCACTAATAACATCAGCCTCGATGGGACTGTAAGCACTAATCTTTCTTGTCTAGCGTTGTCTAAAGTACCTCTGAATCACTGACACAATTTAACTTCGCTTATTAATATGACAACACATTTACTTTGTACGACTCTGGAAGAAGCGTGTTTGAATAACAATACAGAGATTTTCTTGGAAATATAGCTAATCTACTTAGTATTCGCGGAATAGCTTGTGCCTCCCGGAAAACGACTCCATTAAACTTTTGAACTCCGTGGTGAGCATCATTTCCGTTGGCAGATAGTCCTGAGTCGTCAATTAAAACTTTTTCTGCGCTTTCTCCGTGTGCAGTGAAAACTCACAAGCTTCATTCATCTACATCTCCACCACTACCCTACTACACTAGGAGCTGGCAGATAGTTCATTGAACAACCTTCAGGCTATTTCTCTACCGTTGCACTCTCTAAGATGAAGGCTTAAATCTTTTCCTTCTGCTTCTGACTCCTCTCATTTTACTACAATGATCATCTCTACTCTCGTAGACGGAGTCAAAAGAACATTTTCGCAACCGGAGGAGAATGATGGTGACTGAAATTTCGTGAAAGGATTTCACAGCAGCAAAAGACGCCTTTGTTTTAGTAATGGCTTCCCCAACTCGCGTTTCCTATCCATGACACTCCCTCTCTGCCGGCCGGGATGGCCGAGCGGTTCTAGGCGCTGCAGTCTGGAGCCGCGCGACCGCTACAGTCGCAGGTTCGAATCCTGCCACGGCCATATATGTGTGTGATGTCCTTAGGTTAGTTAGGTTTAAGTAGTTCTAAGTTCTAGGGGACTGATGACCTCAGCAGTTAAGTCCCATAGTGCTCAGAGCCATTTGAACCATTTTTTTGAACTCCCTCTCTGCTATTTCGCGATAGTACAAAATGAACTTTTTCGATGTCCTCCGGCAGCACCGTCTGGTAAGGCTTCCGTACAGCAGTCCTCTAGTAGAGGACGGACGAGCGTACTGTTGCGTCTTCTAAGTGAGCTGCCATTAAAATGCAGTCTTTGGATCGCCTTATCTACAACATTATCCAAGTGAACGGTCCAATTTAAGTTATTCGTAACTGTAGTATGTAGGTAATTAGATGCCTGTAGATTTGTGACTTGTCTTCTGACCGAAATTTAACACATGTATTGTCGTACTCGTGTCGATGACGTCACACTTTTCATTATTTACAGCCAACTGTCACTTTTCGCACTATACAGATATAATTTTGCAATTGGTTTTGATTTTCTGATGACATTACTAGACTGTAAATGACAGCATCATCTGCAAACACTATAAGAAGGCTGCTCAGATTGTCTCTTAGCTCATTTATATAGATTAGGAACATAAAATCATTTACGTATATTAGGAACAGTAGAAGGCCTGTAACATTTCCTTGGGAAATGTTTTAATCGATTTCGTTTTAATCGATAACTTTCAGTTAGTTTTTACGATTGCGTCCTTCTGAGAGGAAATCACGTATCTAATCATAGAACTTAGACGATACTGCACAGGCACGCAATCTGTTTAGAAGTCGACGAAATAAATCTCGGGTGAACAGCCTGGTATGAGTGTGCATAGGACACAATGTTTCGGCAATCGACCACGTTGCCATCATCAGGTGCGGTGATGTACTGACCCGCGGAGGGCCGGCGCCAGGTATGTATAGGACAAGGGGGGATTGTCCTATATATACCTGCCGCCGGCCCTCCGCGGGTCAGTACATCACCGCACCTGATGATGGCAACGTGGTCGATTGCCGAAACATTGTGTCCTATGCACACTCACAACAGGCTGTTCACCCGAGATTTATTTCGTCATAAAATACGCCTGGAGGAATTGAAGTCACTTGTCAGGATCGGTATCTGAAGCCTTCTGGAAATCTAGAAATGTGGAATAAATGTTGGATCCCCAGTCGACAGCACTCATTACTTCATGAAAATAAAGAGCTAGTTATGTTGCACATGTGCGATATTTCTGAGACCGTGCTCAGTATATGCCAATAAATCGTTTTCGTCGAGGTAATTTGAAATGTTCGAACTTGGCATTTGTGCCAAAATTCTACTGCAAATCGACGTCAGAGATATGCGTCTGTAGTTCAGAGTATTGTTCCTATTTCCTTTGTTGCGTATAGATCTAACGGGTGCAACATTCTAACCTTTAGCTGGCGCATCTTTCGTCAAGCGAACGGCTGTATAGGTATACAAACAAGACTGGAAGACTAGAATTTATCAAGTCATTTGAGATGTTTCGCTAGATCGAGGGCATTTACTTCGAAGTTACTCTTCTACGCAGCTGATTTCTATTCGAATTCTGTAATGATTGCTTTGTGTTCTTTCCTGAAGGAATTTCAAATAACCTCATTTAGTATTCCGCGTTTGTGACACTGTCACCCGTAACATTATGATCGCTATCGGGCAGTGAACGCATTGTGTCTTGCCACTGGTGCACGTTACATACGACCAGAATCTCATTGGATTTTCTGCCACATTTACAGAGTTCCGTTGTGGAAATTATTAAAAGCACCTCGCATTGAGTTCCGCCCTAAATTTCCAGTTACCGTAAAAGTTTGCGAATCTAGGGGACAATGCGTTTGTTTACATTTGGCACGCTTGGCTCTGAGCACTATGGGACTTAACATCTACGGTCATCAGTCCCCTAGAACTACTTAAACCTAACTAACCTAAGGACAGCACACAACACCCAGCCATCACGAGGCAGAGAAAATCCCTGACCCCGCCGGGAATCGAACCCGGGAACCCGGGCGTGGGAAGCGAGAACGCTACCGCACGACCACGAGATGCGGGCTGGCACGCTTGTTTCGTTGCTCATGCAACAGTGTTCTGACCTGTTTTATGTACCATGGGGCATCATTTCCGTCATTTATGAATTTATTGGTACTAGCGGACCGGGAAATGCTTCAGAATTGTTAAATAAACTGAAGATCCAAAGATACTGGTACAACTGCCTAATAACGTGTAGGGCCCCCGCGAGGACGCAAAAGTGTCGCAACACGACATGGCATGGACTAATGTCTGAAGCAGTGCTGGAGGGAACTGACACCATGAATCCTGCAGGGCTGTCCATAAATCCGTAAGAGTACGAGGGAGTAGATATCTCTTCCGAACAGCACGTTACAAGACATCCTAGGTATGCTCAATAATGCTCATGTCTGGGGAGTTCGGAGGCCATTGGAAGTGTTTAAACTCAGAAGAGTGTTCTTGTAGCCATTCTGGACGTAATAGTTGTCGCATTGTCCTGCTGGAATTGCCCAAGTCCGTCGGAATGCACAATGGGCATGAATGGATGCAGGTGATCAGACAGGATGCTTACGTACGTGTCACCTGTCAAAGTTGTATCTAGACCCACCAGGGGACCGATCACTCCAACTACACACACTCCACTTCATTACAGAGCCTCCACCAGCTTGAACAGTCGCCTGCTGACATGTAGGGTCCATGGATTCATGAGGTTAGCCGGCCGGAGTGGCCGAGTGGTTCTAGGCGCTACAGTCTGGAACCGCGAGACCGCTACGGTCGCAGGTTCGAATCCTGCCTCGGGCATGGATGTGTGTGATGTCCTTAGGTTAGTTAGGTTTAAGTAGTTCTAAGTTCTAGGGGACTGATGACCTCAGAAGTTAAGTCCCACAGTGCTCAGAGCCATTTGAACCATTCATGAGGTTATCTCCGTAACCGTACACGTCCATCCGCTCGATACAATTTTAAACGAGACTCGTCCGACCAGGCAGTCGGTTTCCAGTGATCAACAGTCTAATGTCAGTGCTAACGGGCCCAGGCGAGGCGTAAAGCTTTGTGTCATGCACTCATCAAGCATAGACTAGAGGGCTTTCGGCTCCCCGAAAGCCCGTATCGATGGTGTTTCGTTGAATGGTTCGCACACTGACACTTGCTGATCGCTCAGCATTGAAATCTGAAGCAATTTGCGGAAGGGTTGCACTTCTGTCACGCTGAACAATTCTTATCAGTCGTCGTTGGTCACATCCTTGCAGAATATTTTTCTGGTGGCAGCAAGGTCGGAGATTTGATGTTTTAACGGATTCCGTATACTCACGATACGCTCTTGAAATGGTCGTACGGGAAAATTGACAACTGATCGCTACCTCGGAGATGCTGTATTCCATAGCTCGTGCACCGACTGTAACACCACGTTCATACTCGCTTAAATCTTAATACCTGCCATTGTAGCAACAGTAACAGACCTAAAAACTGTGCCAGACACTCGTCTTATACAGGCGTTGCCGACCGCAGCGCCGTGTTCTGCTTGTTTACATATCTCTATTTAAATACGCATGCCTGTACGAGTTTCTTTGGCGCTTCAGTGTATGTATGGGAACTGCGTATATGTCCTAATCTCCTTCTCTCTCTCTCTCTACCCTCCCTGGCCATCTCCTCCCTCCCCTCCTCTATGCATCTCCTCTTCCCCACTCTCTCTGAACTTAAGCCTTGATTGCCGTTAACCTAAATTCAGATTCCACAGCAATATTCTAATTATTAGCCGATAAGCCATTAATACAACCATTTTGTTTTCTGTGAAAATCGACTCCAATGAAGAATTCAAACATTACTTCGTTGTTTCGTTCAGTGAGCAAGAACATATATAGAAGAAACAATCTGTCTAATTATTTAAATGTCCTGATACCGATGCAGGAAAGAAAACAAAATTGCACATTTCCATTGCAAAGCACAGCATTACAGTTTTTTTCCCAGCTTGATTTTAACGCAAAACCCGTACACTGTTGTTTTAAAAAATATGCATATCCTATGTCCATCTGAATTTTTATTACATTTTCATCTAAAAATTTGAAGTACATCGATCAAGAATTTTTCGAGATTTTTTGCAAGCCTTGTTTCCATATATTTCCATGAATTCAAGCCACATGTGGTCTACGCTGAGATAGCCAAATTGGAAGGAGTCGAGATTGTCTATTAGGAAGATTCAAGCTGATTTTTATAAAGGAATTTTTCTCCGCTTTTTTGAACAGGTACATTTTGCGGTTATTTCTGGTTGGTATGGATGTTACGGTGTTCAGTCTCGCTATACCGACGTTGTGGTCAATAATTCCTGTATCCGTCAAACAGCTCTCTGTTTGCTCAGGATTATTTGTTGCTAAGAGATCAAATATGCTTTCGCAACCATTTACACTTCGACTGCTTCCTGAGCGGAATGCCCACAATAAGTTTCGCAGAAAGCATTTAGCACGATATCGGAGAAGTTTATAGTGTTTTAGTTGGAATGTAATCCGCAACCAAAACTAATTTTTGGATCGACAACCAATCGCACAGTGGCTCTCGTTAGTAGTATTAAAATATCCTTTTACTTCACGGTCATCACTGCTGCACAGTTTCCACTGTGCAGTGTATAGATGAACCCGTGGAACTGTAGCAGTCAAAACTGACATTGCTCATACCCTGTAAAATGCTGTGGGTTCACCAGATTTTATAATTGACAGCATGACGCCAGGTGTTTCATAAACAGCTCTTATGTAACGTATCACTGGCTACTTTTTCAGTGCATTGTCTTAGTAGCAAGTCTTACGTTACGACATATATTTTCAGGAAACACTTGCTGTCATGCTGTTAATTTTAAATTTCGGTCATTCCACTGCATTTTAACAACGTATAACTAGATGAAAGATTTGGCTGTAGCCCAAATACGTCCGTTTGACGGATTACATTTGACGCTTGAAAATGGTTACACGGGCAAAAATGCAGCAGCAATAAATCAAGAATACAAGAATCCTTTAATCCCACTAACAACAGCCGTGGACACAAATTATTGTCATTCAAAAAATCGGATATCGTTTCTCATTTCTTGTGTTTCACATGATGAACAAATGTAAAATCCATTACAAATTATGATGTAATTCACACAGCTCATTACTCCCTCTTGGGCAGTACAGAAAAATTTAATTGTTGTGGTATGAAGTGAATTTCGCAGCTGTTGGAGTGCTGGGACATTTATATCGTTGAAGCACAGGAACCTTCTTTCTTGGTTATTTATCAGAATCATCACACTATCTCATTAAAAGTGTTCTGTATCTGTATAACGCGGAATTGTCCGAGAGGCGCACCCGCCATTACGAAACAAGACGGTATTGCTATGTCGTCAATACAGAAGGAGTAACCGTCAAGCGCGTTGATCAGGAGAACTCAGTGGCTTCGAACGTTGACTAATCGTTTGAGGTCACGTGAGTAACAAATCCATCAGGGTTTTTTCAACGCTTCAAGTTGACTGTTGATGATGTGATTGTGAAGTGGAAACGCGCAGGAACAACCGTAGCTCAGTCAAGACCAGGTAGACCCGGGCCGTTGTGCATTACGCAGGTTGGTCCTGAATATAAGTCAGCGAATCAGTCGTGAGTTCCGAAGTGCTACCAGTAGCCCAGGTGGGGTGCTCAACGGCGTTTTTATCAGCACCCGAATGACTGTATGTATGGAGTTAAAAAGAATAGGGCACAATGGTCGAGCAGATTCTCACAAGCATGACATTTCCGTAGCCAATTCGGAGCGATGCCTGAGGTGCTGTAAAGTGGACAGTGGAAATGAAATGTAACGAGCACATATAGACGGTAGTAGGGAAAGCGAATGGTCGACATAGGTTTATTGGGAGAAATTTAGGAAAGTGTAGTTCAGCTACAAAGAAGACTGCGAGTAGAACTCTGGTGCGACCCACTCGTGAGAACTGCTCGAGTAACTGGAATCACGACCAGGTTGCATTAAAGGGTAGCAATTCAGGACGGGGTTCTAGATTTGTTACAGCGAGGTTCGAGCAGTTCGCGAGTATTTCAATCCTAAGCATTTATACAATCCACATAGGTGCCAGTGTAAGGTAGCATTACAATAACTGACTGAAAGAGGCCATTTTATCGACCGGTCAGATAAAATAACAGTTTGAACAATATTTTTAATGAGTACTATATCGACGTCTGTCGTTGCACCGTCCGCAGCTCGTGGTGGTGCGGTAGCGTTCTCGCTTCCCACGCCCGGGTTCCCGGGTTCGATTCCCGGCGGGGTCAGGGATTTTCTCTGCCTCGTGATGACTGGGTGCTGTGTTATGTCCTTAGGTTAGTTAGGTTTAAGTAGTTTTAAGTTCTAGGGGACTGATGACCGTAGATGTTAAGTCCCATAGTGCTCAGAACCATTTGAACCGTTTTTTTTTTTTTTTTATCGTTGCACCACTACTTGAAAAGTCTTCGTTTGGGATGATTTCATTACACATTGCCACCATAAAGCTGAAAATATCTTCCGAAAAAGTGTCTTATGACTCTTAGAACACACAGCTCATACGTCGTTCTAGTTTTTCCCGCGTATAATTAATGCCTCATCAGACAGCAGATATGAAACTTTCAGTCTAATTGTTCTGTTATTTTTTACGTTGTTCAAGATCCAATCGAAAAGAATGTTCGCTAACGAAGGACACATACTGCGATGCCTGTAGGAAACTGCTCGCTTACTACTGACAATTTTTTTACATAAACAACTAATAAAAAATATCATGGCAGTAAAATACGTTATGAAATCCGAAAATTATTAATGAAACTTAGGATTCTACATGACTTCAATAAGAATCGAACCTACAGTAAAACTACTTTTCCGCTACTCTTTTTGGACGAAGGTAACATACGAGTATAATGTTTCAACTACAGACAATACGTTTTTAACACGCATGTCTAGCTTCTTCCCTGTCCTTCTCCATAAAGAATTTTATATTTTCAGCTAAGTTATCTCCTTGGTTGGAATTCAGCGGTGTTATCAGACAAGGCAAAAAAAAATTAAATGGAAAAAAAAATTATTAATCCGAAGAAATACATTCTACGAGATTAAAACTGAATTTATTTCAGATGATTATAAATAAGTATTTCAGTGCTTCAACAGAACTGGTCTAATTACTATTGATACATTTTATTTAGTTACTGCCCTGGTTGTATCATCTAAATAGCAACATAAATGGGAAAAATGACAAAAGAATTACAATATCTGATTTTGACCATATATTTGACTCGGTGTGTATAAGCACAAGTATTTATTTCCTGGCCGGCAGGGGTGGCCGAGCGGTTGTAGGTGCTACAGTCTGGGACCGCAACCGACATCGTTAAAGAGAGCACAGTGTGGCTCAGTCTAAGGAAGACGTCATAGGTACTTACAATATCGTTCCAACGAATTCCGAGAAAAAGCTAATAAAAACTAAAAGCCTTTGCCATATGGTAATTTGAATTTGTAACTAGATTTCTTAAAGTTCTGTGTTTAATATTGTGCAATGCTGTGAGATTCGATACCATAGTCAAGATATTGTAGACCAGGGGTGGCCAAAATTCGGCTCGCCCGCCATGCCCGGGCACGAGTGCTAAAGCAAGCACTTTCGCTTCACGTTTCCCCCACCGCCACGCCACGCTGTCTGAGCGTGTGGAGGGGGTAGAGGGGAACACTACGAACGTGCCGCATTTAATGGCAGATCAGTCGCACTGCATAGTATTTGCCTTTGTAATTTATGTTTCTCAATAACGTAAGTTACAAACAAAACAAACTTTTAGTATTACTTACTTATTTTTGGCGTACTGCAGACATAATATAATTTTATCCGCTAAAAAGTGTCGGCATACTGACAGACACGGACAATCTCAGAGAGTTTCGCAAGCAAGTTCAACATAACTTGATTAATCTTCCACACAAGTATGTTAATCGAAATATTGTGGCACTTTTGCAATGTCATTATGTAGACGTGGAAACTCTAGCTAGGGAAAGCAATGTATACGTCCTGTTCGGTTTAGGGTAAAAAGATATGTCAATAAAACTGGAATTACTTTGTAGATCAATCAGTTACGTCAGTATATCCAAAGGGGTGTTTTCAACTGAAACGGCTAACGCGCTTAAAAACAACACGAAAACAGATGTCCGATTGACGCCGGCCGCGGTGGTCGTGCGGTTCTAGGCGCTCCAGTCCGGAGCCGCGTTGCTGCTACGGTCGCAGGTTCGAATCCCGCCTCGGGCATGGTTGTGTGTGATGTCCTTAGGTTAGTTAGGTTTAATTAGTTCTAAGTTCTAGGGGACTGATGACCACAGCAGTTGAGTCCCATACTGCTCAGAGTCATTTGAACCATTTGTCCGATTGACACTGTTCTCCAAATCTTTATATAACTACCCTTGTAGTCCTTGCAAAGCCGATATGAATTCTTCACACCTCACGTTTCCTTTAACATCAGTGAGAATAGGGAAGTGTACTGTATTTCCCAAAATCTGTCCGTTCTACAAAGAGATTTTCTTTTTAAATGTATCCCCATCAAATCAGAAGTGATTTTGCAATGTCTTGCAGTGGGCAGTGTGCAGCCAAGTACGCTTAAATTGCGAGGTCTGCAATCAATTCCGGATGTTCTAATTTTCCTTCCTGTACTCCTTTTTCCTTCATAAATTCAACAACAGCGAGTTTTAAATCGAAAAATTTCTCCAGGCATGCTCCTGAACTTAATCACGTACTTTGCAGTAACACATGAAGTAGTCTTCGTTCAGTTACACTGAAATCAGTTGCAACTGAGAGTGGAATAATGAGCACGATTTCAGAAATTTTACTATTCGTACGACCTATTTCTTCACGTGCTCCAGGCCTGAGAATTTAGCACAGAGTGCTTTTTTATGTGCAGAACAGTGAATCCGGTCTGTCGATCGTTGTAATTTTTTGCTCTTTCATTGTCAACTAAACCTGACAATTCTGTGTGGCATTGTAATGTCGTTTTACAGCAAATACGCAGTCCTTGTCGTTGTGCAAATTGAATTATCATACCGCTCTTCTGTCATTGCCATTCGTTTTAAAGGATTGCAACGATAGATCGGTAGCTGCCTCTTTTTGTGCAAACGGCATTTGCACCTGTGAACGTACTTCATACCACAAACAGACAGCCGAGGTTAAAAAGCGCTGACAGCACGATTCTGCCGAGCTCAGAGCTGTGCTGACCGCAAAATGCCGCACTGCCCATGCTAAATGGAATATTGCGCTGTTACGGGTCCCTCCGATAGCGACCGAACAAAGGCGAGTGACAAGCCAGACGTTGGCCAGTCCGTGGCCCTCACACGCTGCGCCTGTGAAGATCGGCACCCCGTGGTCGGCCCTTGTGGGGCGGCGGGTGGAATTACTTGTTGTTAAATGTTCCTATTATTTATGCAGTCTTTTGCCGTTCTCAACACTGGCTCTCTAACTACAATATTGGCAACCAGAAAGTGATTAGCAAAACGTGAAGCCTGTAATTAGAATTCCTAGTACCCACTTCATCTGAGAAATACATTTATAGCTACAGCTTATAGCTCTGAGGAATTAGGAGATTGTCTGGGATTCATAATCAAAAACGATTCTCTATAAAAGGTTCACTATATTCTGAAAGTCACAGACCAAAAAGAATCCACACAATCCAACTACCAGAGCAGTTCAGAGTCTAATGCGCTGATGCAACTACAACTGTTCAAATTAAAGTTTAAGTGAATGCTCGCCATAATTTGATGATAATGTTCATCAAACGCCACGCTAAATAATGGTAGAATGTCTGTCCGCTGGTGGCACGTGAAAATAAGACATACGCAAACCGAAAATAGATCATTAAAGTCATCCCAGAATTAACACTTCACTCGAAAACGATTTCATGGTTACGCGTATCCCGAGTAACTTATTACGGCATCCGAGGCTGTTTATAGCAATGATACCGACGCGACGCGACTCCCAGCACAGGTGGTGTGCTATTCAGCGTCTGGAGAGAACTGGGGCCTTTTTCTCTCGCGCAGCGTTCTTATATATAAAGCCGCGGTGTGGACGGCTAAGAGCACGCCTGATCAATTCCGCTCTCCCGACTGGCCGCTGGGCTAGTAATGCACCACTATAAGTTATTGAATAAATCATTGCTTCCTTTGCTGATGGCCCATGAAGCTCTCAATTTAAATATGCAATCAGCACACAGGTAAGTAATCATAATAAAAGTCTGACGTGGCTAAGTCAAATATTTTGGGCGAGAGAATCAATTTAATTACACTACACGCAGTAGACGAGCTCTGAACTTGCCCTTTGGAGATACGCTATCGCTATAGTTTTATAGTTATTCAATTGAAACTTCTCACATCTTAATGATTATAGCGGATCTCCCTTCCACTTAAATTTAAACATCCTAGCCTTATTTATTCTCCTACTTAATCTATCTTGCTTCCTTAATTTTTAAGACAAAAACTAGAAAATCATGAATTTTAACTAAAATTTTAATTTGTGAGATCGAGAATACTGTTTCTACTACATTATTATGCAAAAGGAATCTAAATACAAATTTTTAAGTTTCTAGCTCTTTTCTGTTGCGCCAATGATTTTTACAGAAAAACATCCAAATTTCGAAAATGGTTAAAGTTATTGAACTGACATTCAACACATATTGATTTAGTATTACTCCTGACATGCTAGAAACGTTTCAGGTTATTTATTTGATTTTTAAAGTATTGCGCAACATTTATGACGTCAGAGCTAGTTACAGCGGACTAGGCTGGCACACAATGGAAAGACTGATGGGAATTTTATACGGCGTGAGTGGGCTGCTTCCCTACACCCTGTTTAGACAATCAACTTCACCGATGAAGGTTCGTGCAGTACTTGCAGAACCTGTTGCCAAAGTCCAGCAGTTATGGTCATTTGCCTGCATACTGGTTAGAAGCTAAAGACGCTGCACATTTTTCACGATGAGTGGTACACTGCATGCAATAAATTTTATGTTTGTCGGTGTTCGGGACAAGGCGATGTTGATGCCGGCGTAAAGAGTTATCTCTATTTTGATTATTTTTGTTCTCTATGTACATAAATGATTTGTCGGACAGGGTGGGCAGCAATCTGCGGTTGTTCGCTGATGACACCGTGGTGTACAGTAAGATGTCGAAGAAGATAAAAGACGACTTAGAAAAAATTTCCCGTTGGTGTGATGAATGGCAGGTAGCCTCAGATGTGGATAAATGTAAGTTAATGCGGATGACTAGGAAGATCAAACATACAGGAAGGTCCACTGATCGTAACCGGGCCAAATATCTCACGAAATAAGCGTCAAACGAAAAAACTACGAAGAACGAAACTTGTCTAGCTTGAAGGGGGAAACCAGATGGCGCTATGGTTGGCCCGCTAGATGACGCTGCCATAGGTCAAACGTATATTAACTGCGTTTTTTTTAAAATAGGAACCCCATTTTTATTACATATTCTTGTAGTACGTAAAGAAATACGGATGTTTTAGTTGGACCACTTTTATCGCTTTGTGATAGATGGCGCCGTAATAGTCACAAACATATGGCTGACAGTTTTAGACGAACAGTAGGTAACAGGTAGGTTTTTTAAATTAAAATACAGAACATAGGTAGGTTTGAACACTTTATTTCGGTTGTTCCAATGTGATACATGTACGTCTGTGAACTTATTATTTCTGAGAACGCATGCTGTTACAGCGTGATTACCTGTAAATACCACATTAATGCAATAAATGCTCAAAACGATGTCCGTCAACCTCAGTGCATTTGGCAATACGTGTAACGACATTCCTCTCAACAGCGAGTAGTTCGCCTTCCGTAATGTTCCCACATGCATTGCATGTTGTCAGGCGTTGTCGGTGGATCTTGATAGCAAATATCCTTCAACTTTCCTCACAGAAAGAAATCCGGAGACGTCAGATCCGGTGAACGTGTGGGCCATGGTAAGGTGCTTCGACGACCAATCCACGTGTCATCAATTATGCTATTCAATACCGCTTCACCCGCACGCGAGCTATGTGCCGGACTTTCTTCATGTTGGAAGTACATCGCCATTCTGTCATGCAGTGAAACATCTTGTAGTAACATCGGTAGAATATTACGTAAGAAATCAGCGTACATTGCACCACTTAGATTGCCATCGATAAAATGTGGGCCAATTATCCTTCCTCCCATAATGCCGCACCATACATTAACCAGCCAAGGTCGCTGATGTTCCACTTGTCGCAGCCATCGTGCATTTTCCGTTGCCCAATACTGCATATTATGCCGGTTTACGTTACCGCTGTGGGTGAATGACGCTTCGTCGCTAAACAGAACGCGTGAAAAACATCTTTCATCGTCCCGTAATTTCTCTTGTTTCCAGTGGCAGAACTGTACACGATGTTTAAAGTCGTCATCATGCAATTCCTGGTGCATAGAAATATGGTACGGGTGCAATCGATGCTGATGTAGCATTCTCCCGATTCTCGCGCAATTTGTCTGCTACTGATGTGCGGATTAGCGGCGACAGCAGCTAAGAAACCTACTTGGGCATCATCATTTGTTGCAGGTCGTGGTTGACGTTTCACATGTGGCTGAACGCTTCCTGTTTCCGTAAATAATGTAACTATCCGACGAACGGTCCCGACACTTGGATGATGTCGTCCAGGATACCGAGCAGCACACATAGCACACGCCCGTTGGGTATTTTGATCACAATAGCCATACATCAACACGATATCGACCTTTTCCGCAATTAGTAAACGGTCCATTTTAACACGGGTAATATACCGCGAAGCAAATACCGTCTGCACTGGCAGAATGTTACGTGATACCACGTACTTATACGTTTGTGTCTGTTACAGCGCCATCTATCACAAAGCGAAAAAAGTGGTCCAACTATTCATATTTCTTTACGTACTACACGAACATGTGATAAAAAATGGGGGTTCGTATTTTAAAAAACGCTGTTGATATGCGTTTGACCTATGGCAGCGTCATCTAGCGGGCCAACCATAGCGCCATCTGGTTTCCCCCTTCAAGCTAGACGAGTTTCGTTGTTTGTAGTTTTTTCGTTTGATGCTTATTTCGTGAAATATTTGGCCCGGTCACTATCAATGGACCACCCTGTATAATGTTAGGATACAGTATTACCAGTGCCCTGCTTGACACAGTCAAGTCGTTTAAACGTCTGAGTGTAACGTTGCAAAGCGATATGAAATGGAACGAGCGTGTGACAACTGTGGTAGGGAAGGCGAATGGTCGACTTCAGTTTATTTGGAGAATTTTAGGAAAAAGTGGCCCATCGGAAAGGGAGACTGCGTGTAGGACACTGGTGCGACATATTCTTGAGTTCTGCTCGAGTGTTTGGGATCCGTACCAGGTCGGTTGAAAGTAAGACATCGAAGGAATTCAGAGCCGGGGTGCTAGATTTGTTACCGGTAGGTTCGAACAAGACGTAAGTGTTAGTTACATGCTTCGGGAATTCAAATAGGATTCCCTGGAGGAAAGGCGACGTTCTTTTCGAGAAACACTATTGAGAAAATTTAGAGAACCGGAATTTGAAGCTGATTAGCGAACGATTTTACTGTCGACAACATACGTTGCGCCTAAGGACCACGAAGATAAGGCACGAAAAATTAGGGCTCATACGGAGGCATATAGAGAGCCGTTTTTCCCTCGCTCTGCGAGTGGAACAGGGAAGAAATTGACTAGTATTGGTACAGGGTACCCTCCGCCACGCACCATACGGTGGCTGGCTCAGTATCTATGTAGATGTAGATGTACATGTAGATTATTTCTTTGCGTAAGCAAAAATCTCAGAAGATATTTTAAATGATTATGTGAGCGATAAATAATATCCCTATCACCAACAGATACTCGAATAGCCCTCTGCGGGAGACGAAAATGCTTTATATTAGCAGATGGCATTTTTGAATGGAGGTAGATATTTTGACTCCAGAAAACTTCGTAGCCGTCTAATACAAGGCCGCTCAGCAAAGTCGATCGGGAGCGCGGAGCCGCGAGAAGCAAACAGAGCGACAGGCGCGAGCAACGGAAACAGCAGTGTGCGGGCCGTATCGGCCAGCGTCCCAGCCCGCCGTCAGCGCGTTTAGATGTGGCAGGAGCAGCTAGCAGCTCTGAACACCAGGCCCTCAGCACCATCTTCTTTCAATGCTGCGTGAGAGGATCTGTACCTTTATACTGAACACGATGGTCGAGTAAAACGTTTAGTGTGTCACAAAGTATTAAACCACATCAAGAAATTCAATTTAAGAGGTTATTATGCAGTAAAACCCGCGGCAGAGTACGAGAAATATGTCTACGACGAACGAAAGGCAATTATCATTGAACTGAAAGCAAGCTTTTCAAAACAATTAAGTTACTTAATAATAAGTTTTGGTTGTAATACCAGGGGCGTTTGAAAAGCCCGCGGAAAAATAAAAACTACTTACGTGTTTGGGCTACACCTTTTTTATTTTTCAACAGTCTCCTTTTAGAGTTATACACTGCGTGCAACGCTGTTCTAATTTGTTGATCCCTTCCAAATAATGGGGATTATCCAAGTCTGCAAAATAGCTGTTAGTTGCTGCAATCACCTCCTCGTCTGAATAAAATCTTTGTCCCGCCAGCTATTTCTTCAAATTAAGCAACAAATAGTAGTCCGAGGGAGCCAAGTCTGGAGAATAGGGGGATGTGAAACGAGTTTGAATCCTATTTCCATTAATTTTGCGACCACAACTGCTGAGGTGTGCGCTGGTGCATTGTCGTGATGGAAAAGGACCTTTTTGCGGTCCAGTCGCCGGCGTTTTTCTTGCAGCTCGGATTTCAAACGGCCCAATAACGATGAATAATATCCACCTGTAATAGCTTTACCCTTTACGAGATAGTCGATGAGGATTATCCCTTGCGAATCGGAAAAGACAGTCGCCATAACCTTTCTGGCCAAAGGGATGGTCTTCGCCTTTTTTGGTTCAGATTCTCCTTGGTAACCCATTGTTTCGATTGTTCCTTGGTCTCAGGAGTATAGTAATGTATTCATGTTTCATCCGCAGTCACGAAACGACGCTTTAAGCCCTGCGGATTCATCCTGAACAGCTACAAACCATCCTTGCAACACTTCACACGATTCCGTTTGTGGTTAAGCGTGAGCAATCGCGGAACCCATCTTCTGGATAGCTTTCTTATGTCCAAATGTTTATGCAAAATATTATGAACCCGCTCATTCGAGATGCCCACAGCACTGGCAATCACACGCACCTTAACTCTTCTGTCATTCATCACCATATCATGGATTTTATCAATGATTTCCGGAGTCGTAACCTCCACAGGGCGTCCAGAAAGTTCAGCATCACTTGTGCCCATATGGCCACTCCGAAAATTGTGAAACCACTTATAAACTGTTCTAATGGAACGTGCAGAGTCACCGTAATGTTTATCAAGCTTCTATTTAGCCTCCTGAGGCGTTTTGCCTTTCATAAAGTAATGTTTAATCACCACACGAAATTCTTTTTCGTCTATTTTTTGACAATCACACGACTTCCTTCATTCACACGAATGCCAAACACAAATAAATGGACCAATATGACTGAAAATTGGTGTGTGTTCTTTCCAAAGATGCTACTAACTAAACATTACCTCGATGCGAGCCGGTGGTGCCGTCTCCCGGACTTTGCACGGACTTTTCAAACGCCCCTCGTATAGTGGCAATGGAAGGAATAAGAAAACTGCTTCGTTTCAACAATTATCACGTCAGTTTTGAGAGCACATGCTACTGATATTATTTTATAAAAATACTTCATATAATTTGCAGGACGTTGATCATCCTGGAAGATACTATACTGTGAGAATTAGCCACAGTATTTCTCATCAGACAGCTGTGCACTTGAAGCCATTTGTTGAAGGCTTTTTTTTCTATTAAAGCAAGCCTTTTAATACCGGCGGAAGAGATGTGCCCACAACTGGTTCCGTGGCTACAGTGCGTATCATTTTCTCGAGATACTGTAATGCGCCGAACTGAAAAATTGGCGGAAGATTTGGAGGCTCAGCTGTCAATAAATACTGAAGACAATGTTGTATTTTATTTGTCTTTGCATGACTTTTCGATTTGCCAGACACACCACAGCTGGTATTTTTCATTAGGAGAGTAAGCAAAATTCCCGGAAGTTCGGCCGGGCGGAGTGACCGAGCGCTTCTAGGCGCTACAGTCTGGAACCGCGCGACCGCTACGGTCGCAGGTTCGAATCCTGCCCCGGGCATGGATGTGTGTGATGTCCTTAGGTTAGTTAGGTTTACGTAGTTCTAAGTTCTAGGGGACTGATGATCTCAGCAGTTAAGTCCCATAGTGCTCAGAGCCATTTTTTTAACCGGAAGTTCGCGAGGATATGTTATATCTGATGCCACTGAAGGGCACAACAACAGGTCAGGACGTGTTCGACGCACTTGAAGCGATTATGGAGAAGTTTGGTCTGTAGAGGGAATTACTAGCTTCTGTAGCAACAGACGGTGCTCCAGCTATGACTGGCGAAATCAGTGGCTGAGAAAAATGAAGAATCATTATCTCCTGGTTATCCTTATACGTTGCCTGATTCATCAACAACAAAACTGTCAAACTGAATAATGTAATGAGCCTGGTTGTTAAAAATACTAATTCTATTCGAGTAAAAGGATGCAATCATCGCTTGTTCAAAGCGTTTGTGTACTATGTCTGTTGTGATTATCGACATTTACCTTATCACTGTGAGATTCGCTGGCTCAGTGCTGCTAATTTCCTGGAACGGTACATGGAACTGTGCCAACAAATATCGTTACTCACTGAAATGAAGGGAAAAAGTGTCTCTGAACTGTCGGTTGATAAATGGATATGTGATTTATCCTTTTTAGCTAATTTCACAGGGATCTTCACGACTACTGAATGTCACTTCAGTGGAAGATATTCTAATCCTCCATTTCTGTGGCAAAATAAAGGCATATGAGATGAAGCTATCGCTCTCGGAAACGCAGCTGGAGGATAGAAACGTCCATTACTTTCCTAAACTGTCTGCAAATGGAAGTCGTAGAACTTCAGGGCGATTCAGAATTGAAAGACAGATATTAGAGCAGAAAAATTAAGTGACTTTTATGAACATTCATTACAGAAGCGTTATCCAAAACGTCATAGATATGCATCACGGATGCTTAGTCCGTTCGGATCAACGTAATATTGTGAGCATTTCTTTTCCCTGATGAAACTGTATAAAACGCAACTGAGATGCTCCATATTAAATAACCATCGAAAATGTGTTTTGTGACTGAGATGTAGTGAATCAATCATTCCAGACACTGAAGCTCTAACGCAAAGAGAAGTAAATAAACGTAGAAAGCAAAAACAGAAAATTGGGGTGAATTAATTTTGTACATTTTCTTCGTTATTTCGTTTCTTAGACTTGTCTTCCAGTATGGTATAATCTATTACCTTTCGTTTTTAGTACTTACTTGCATTCATTTTGTCCTTTTTTACTTACTGACAGTTTTGGGTCCTTAAAAAATTTCTTGCATCGAACAATAAGTAATTTGAAAAAATGGTTCAAATGGCTCTGAGCACTATGGGACTTAACATCTATTGTCATCAGTCCCCTAGAACTTAGAACTACTTAAACCTAACTAACCTAAGGACAGCACACAACACCCAGCCATCACGAGGCAGAGAAAATCCCTGACCCCGCCGGGAATCGAACCCGGGAACCCGGGCGTGGGAAGCTAAGTAATTTGAACGTATAGTCTTGTGTCCAATGTTGCCCAAACAGTATAACAACTTAGCGAGTATTCTGTACTTTCTCAATGCACTTGAATCACAAACCGTTTATGTCAGTGCGATAGTATATATTTTGTGCATAGCACAGGAATGATCGAAAAGTCGTATTTCTGTTGAAAACCATTTATAACTTAATCATTCGGTGGTAAACAATTAACATGCAGGTAATGAATATCATATTGAGTTTCCCAGCTTCCGGTTAGCGATGACGGATAATGCATGCAGTCACTTAAATTTTTTTCACATATTTTCTACAATCACAGCCAATAACTTAAAGTTCAGTTTCATTTCATTTGATTAAGAAAGTTGTTAGCGTTAAAGGACTTCTTTAGGTATTTCGGTTTATTCCTCAAACATCCCGCATACGTGTCAACTCCTAGTAGTGCACCGAAATATGAGAAAGCGTACTTTAATGATCGGACGTGTTTGATTAAGCTATGACGTGTTTAAGAAATTACCTCTTGTACAGAGCGAAGCATCCCTTCAACAGTTGTCTCCTGCGCCGAACTAAAGACGTGTTTTTCTGAGAGGACAAAGTCTCCCTATAACACATTAGCGATCTAAGGAGTCGTAAGTAAAAATAATCAACTCCCTATCAAAGCGCGGTAGTTTTATTATTTCTTTTTAAAGACGCTATCAGAGCTGTCATGGTAAATTACTGATAACGTACTTAACATTACTGCTTAATATTATATACTAACAATTTACATATGTAAGTAAAACTACGACCAGTCACACGCCCTTAAAACTCACATAGATATTCTATGTCTGTCCTGCTTTGATACTGTCATGACCTCTCGTCAACACGTGAAGGCCTTCTCTAGCTTTCCGACATCGCGCTGAGATACTAATATTAAATCCTGCCAGCAGTAATACGTTGTATCATTAAAACTCTCGATGAGCCATCATAAGCGTCCAAAATTATATCAGCTAATTTCAGCCCTGCTCTAGGAGCATCTGCATTATAAATAAACGCTCGGGTTCAATCTTAATACTGTAACAATAAGTAACTCACCTATTAACCACATATATTTGTCATTTCTAGGGCAAATTCAGACGTATGTTAGTTTTGGTCGGCCGCGGTGGCCGAGCGGTTCTAGGCGCTCCAGTCTGGAACCGCGCGACCGCTGCGGTCGCAGGTTCGAATCCTGCCTCGGGCATGGATGTGTGTGATGTCATTACGTTAGTTAGGTTTAAGTAGTTGTAAGTTCTAGTGGACTGATTACCTCAGATGTTGTCCCATAGTGCTCAGAGCCATTAGAACCATTTTGTTGGCTCAAATGGCTCCGAGCACTATGGGACTTAACATCTGAGGTCATCAGTCCCCTAGAACTTAGAACTACTTAAACCTAACTAACCTAAGGACATCACACACATCCATGCCCGAGGCAGGATTCGAACCTGCGACCGTAGCAGTCGCGCGGTTCCGGACTGCGCGCCTAGAACCGCTAGAGAACCATTTTGTTAATTTTGGAGAGTCTTCTTGTCGTAACGCACAGCCGATAGTGAACCTGTGTAACCGAAAAACAACGACCAATCGCTGCACATTCAACCATATATTTGATAATTCTCCGTTTTACATGCTTTGGTATATCACGGTCTCTTCCAATACCTCAGACATCGTCCTCAAACGTAGACGTTACATCCAGTCCAAAATGTCTTGTACGTTCATCATTAAAAATTTTCGTTTACTTTCATAAGTGTCTAAAATACTACCAGCTTTGCATCAACGCTGCTACAGGTAGTGAAACAATCACGATTACTGCATTGTTATTACACGCTGGTGTACTTTCGATTATAATGTAAAGGTACGTTTACATCTGACAGTTGTTGCATGTTATTTGTGTCAGACAGAAACCGTGTCTCATGTAAACAACGAAGAATTTATGTCGACATATATTGCTAACATTTATATATGTGTCGTCACATCTATACTAACAGATGTAAACACCATTTATCTGCAAGTTCAATCTCGTCCGACATATATCGCAGAAATTGACTGCCCATCTACAGTTCTGACACTAAGCAATAAGTTTCGCGTGAACATAGATGATAAGCAAGAGTGATTAAAAGTTGAGTAATTAATTAAAAAGTACCACAGTAACCTGAATTATGGGAAATGTAAAGTTATAATGTACTCTCTTTTTAAAGCTGACAAAACTGCTGCGCGAACTTCAAGAAAACGAAGGTTTATTATATATTTCGCTGTTCCGAATTAAGAACTAAGGATTGCGTGAGAATCACCTGTAAACAAATAATGTTCAGTTTCAGACAATATAATTTTAACAAGCATTTCGTGGACTAAAATAAATAAATAAAACCAAGTAGTAGCATTTGTACCTGCTTAACTGATGTTAAAAACCCTAATGTTATGGAAAGTTGTTCTGTTACGCTGACAGCTTTTCTGAATTTGGTGTCTGGTTTTGATATGAGTGGACCAATTTTAGGAGCAAGCTTTTCGATATCAACTGCTTTTCTACTTAGTAGATTCGAAAACTGCGACGGATCCTCAATACAGAGCTCAAAAATAGACTGTAGTCATAGACGTTTCCGCGTCTCACGACGCACTCCCGGACTCACAAGAAACGTTTCTTCTTCTTCTTCTTTTTCTTCTTATGTGACGTGTTTCGAATAATTACAAAGGCCACAATTTTGTGTTTCCATGCTTTCAATATGGCAGGAATAGGGAAGGGATGCACGACACAGGGCACTTTTGTGTGTATCATGCAATAACTTGAAACATCCCCTTAGAAAAACTTATAAATGACTGTGCCGGTAAACCTCTTACGTTATTTGATTTTCAAACAGCCGATCAAAACTGAACGAACTGAGAGATTTCTCTCAAAAAATGGTTCTGAGCACTATGGGACTTAACATCTGAGGTCATCAGTCCCCTAGAACTTAGAACTACTTAAACCTAACTAAACTAAGGACATCACACACATCCATGCCCGAGGCAGGATTCGAACCTGCGACCGTAGCGGTTGCGCGGTTCCAGACTGAAGCGCCTAGAACCGCTCGGCCTCACTGGCCGGCCACATTTCTCTCTTTACTTATTCTGATCAACATAAAACTGACACACTTTTTTTTTTTTTTAGCGCGACGCAATCTGACTTTCAATAATCCCTACAAAAGAGAGTGAGTGCCAATACCGCCAGCTAAATATAAGATTCTAACTATTGGAGGTACTAACTACTGATAGGCATAGTTAGCAAATGAAAGATTTTGATAATGAACAAACAATGTATTTACCTTAATAGTGTTCAAAAGTCATTATATATATATATATATATATATATATATATATATATATATATATATATATCAAGACATCCGGTCTTACCAAATTTCGTTTTTCTGACGGACACACGTCCAGATCGTCCGCTCTTTAAACTCTGCCGTGTATATCCCCACACCCACCACTGCTGGCGGCTCACCTCCAACTGCACAATGCTACTCGCTGTTCACATCCAACTGCCCAACACTACAATAGCGAAAATTCCAACAATGCAAACCAGCCACAGACTGCAGACAGCGCAGCCAGTGATTTTCATACAGAGCGCTGCGTGGCGTTACCGACATGAAAACTTAAGCAGCCTACTTCATACGTAAACGTAGCTATGCGAGCAGTTGATTTATTACGAATTATAGAATTTCGGTAACTGTCAGATACATTTCAATGACATTCGTGTCAGTATGTAAACAGTCAAGGCGATTAACCGCGCGAGTCTGGAGATACGTTTCCGGTGCGGAGTGTCAGATGTGAACGCACCTTAACAACAGGTAACTCACCTACTAACGACACGAATTCGCCATCGCTCGGCCGCAGTCGGGCGCGCGCCTAGGACGGAGGGCCTCGCTACGCGGCTGGCTGCCCTGCCCGGTCTCTCGCGCTCGCGATGTTCCGCCGTGGTCCGGGCGCAAAGCGAGTCTCTCTGTGTGTCGGCGCTGCACGTGGGACCGCCAGCGGCAGACTGCCCGCTGCGCGGACGCCGCTGCCGCCGCCGCCGCCGACGCCGCCTCAGCTGACGCGGCAGCCGGCGCCGGCGCCTCACAGCGCCCCCGCCGCCGCCCCCAGCGGCGGCCTCCGCCACTCTCTTGGCCCCGTGCCGTGACGTGCCGGGCCGCTGTGAATGGAGGAGGAGTGCGCGTACTCAGTCAGCCTTCTGAGGCCTTAACTGCCTCGAAAGCGCGTCACTGTGCAAATGAGCGTCTTCCATCCTATTCACTGTCACAGGCGACTTTTTCCGGCCTCTTACTCAGGTAGCGTGCACAAAGAGCGACGTTGAAAGCTACTGTTACATTACTGGCAAATAAAAATTGCTACACCAAGAAGAAATGCAGATGATAAACCGGTATTCATTGCACAAATATACTATACTACAACTGACATGTGATTACATTTTCAAGCAATTTGGGTGCATAGATCCTAAAAAATCAGTACCCAAATAACCACCTCTGGCCGTAATAACTGCCTTGATATGCCTGGGCATTGAGTCAAACAGAGCTTGGATGGCGTGTGCAAGCACAGTTGCCCATGCAGCTTCAAGAGTAGTGACTGGCGTATTGTGACGAGCCAGTTGCTCGGCCACCATTGACCACATGTTTTCAATTGGTGAGAGAGCTGGAGAATGTGTTGGCCAGGGCAGCAGTCCAACATTTTCTGTATCCAGAAAGGCCCGTAAAGCACCTGCAACATGCGGTAGTGCATTATCCTGCTGAAATGTAGGGTTTCGCAGGGATCGAATGAAGGCTACATCCACGGGTCGTAACACATCTGAAATGTAACGTCCACTGTTCAAAGTGCCGCCAATGCGAAAAAGAGTTGACCGAGACGTGTAACCAGTGTTACCCAATACCATCACGCCGGGTGATACGCCAGCATGGCGATGACGAATACACGCTTCCAATGTGCATTGACCGCGATGTCGCCAGACACGGATGCGACCATCACGATGCTGTAAACAGAACCTGGAGTCATCCGAAAAAATGACGTTTTGCCATTCGTGCACCCAGATTCGTCGTTAAATATACCATCGCCGGCGCTCCTGTCTGTGATGCAGCGACAAGGGTAACCGCAGCCAAGGTCTCCGAGCTGATAGTCCATGCTGCTGCAAACGTCTCCGAACTGTTCGCGCAGGTGGTTGTTGTCTTGCAAACGTCCGCATCTGTTGACTCAGGGGTCGAGACGTGGCTGCACGATCCGTTACAGCCATGCGGATTAGATGCCTGTCATCTCGACTGCTAGTGATACGAGCCCATTGGGATCCAGCACGGCGTTCCGTATTACCCTCCTGAACCCACCGATTCCATATTCTGCTAACAGTCATTGGATCTCGACCAACGCGTGCAGCAATGCCGCGATACGATAAACGGCAATCGCGATAGGCGGAAACTTGACGGTACGCATTCCTCCTCCTTACCCGAGGCATCACAACAACGTTTAACCAGGCAACGCCGGTGAACTGCTGTTTGTGTATGAGAAATCGGTTGGAAACTTTCCTCAAGTCAGCACGTTGTAGGTGTCGCCACCGGCGCCAACCTTGTGTGAATGCTCTGAAAAGCTAATCATTTGCATATTACAACGTCTTCTTCCTGTCGGTTAAATTTCCCGTCATATTCGTGATGTAGCAATTTTAATGGGCTGCAGTATACGTATAACAGTGGCCGTCAAACTGCGACCCGCCGGCCGCACGAGGCCCGAACCGACATTCGTGCGTTCTCGTGTTTTTATAATGATACTGTAAAAAGGCAATATAACGCGGTTGTCGGGAGACGTTCTTTACTCTCGTTTATTCCTTAACCGCGATATATCGAGGCTGATCCGCGTAATCACAAACTACGCTTGAAAAGTTCTGGAGAACCCACAATGTAATTTTATACATACTGCACTATGTTGTTGTTGTGGTCTTCAGTCCTGAGACTGGTTTGATGCAGCTCTCCATGCTACTCTATCCTGTGCAAGCTTCTTCATCTCCCAGTACCTACTGCAACCTACATCCTTCTGAATCTGCTTAGTGTATTCATCTGTTGGTCTCCCTCTACGATTTTTACCCTCCACGCTGCCCTCCAACACTAAATTGGTGATCCCTTGATGCCTCAGAACATGTCCTACCAACCGATCCCTTCTTCTGGTCAAGTTGTGGCACAAACTTCTCTTCTCCCCAATCCTATTCAATACTTCCTCATTAGTTATGTGATCTACCCATCTAATCTTCAGCGTTCTTCTGCTACGGTCGCAGGTTCGAATACTGCCTCGGGCACGGATGTGTGTGATGTCCTTAGGTTAGTTAGGTTTAAGTAGCTCTAAGTTCTAGGGGACTGACTACCTCAGATGTTAAGTCCCACAGTGCTCAGAGCCATTTGAACCATTAGTTACGCGATCTACCTATCTAATCTTCAGAATTAGTATGTAGCACCACATTTCGAAAGCTTGTATTCTCTACTTGTCCAAACTATTTATCGTCCATGTTTCACTTCCATACATGGCTACACTCCATACAAATACTTTCAGAAATGACTTCCTGACAGTTAAATGTATACTCGATGTTAACAAATTTTTCTTCTTCATAACGCTTTCCTTGCCATCGCCAGTCTACATTTTATATCCTCTCTACTTCGACCATCATCAGTTATTTTGCTCCCCAAATAGCAAAACTCCTTTACTACTTTAAGTGTCTCATTTCCTAATCTAATTCCCTCAGCATCACCCGACCTAATTCGACTACATTCCATTATCCTCGTTTTGCTATTGTTGATGTTCATCTTATACTGCATTGAAATTTAAAGAACGTTAGAAAAAAAATTCAAAAAGCTACCAAATGGGGTACAGCAATTAGATAAATTCCCCTCAAACGTCGACCAAACACTCCAGTTCGCGACATACTAATAAGCTTCCCTGACATAGAGAGCCCACTGAAAGATTTGAAAGCAAATAAGTCAGCAGGTCCAGATGGAATCCCAATTATGTTATACAAAGAATACTGTACATCATTGTACAACACCCTCATTGGCATTGTAGCGAGAAGGAAGTACTTCCCTGGACGGTATCACTAACCTGGTGTCTTGCTGCTTCGGTAAGTCCCTCGACACACAGTAGTAGCGCTCAGCCGCCAGGTTCCATGTGGGTGTTGATCCTGCTGAAGTGGAGTGTTTACGGATGCCAGTTGTTAATTCTCAACAACGTTTGAACTATACTTGTTTTAATACTGAAATTGCTTTGTCACACACGTCAGAGGATCAGTATTTGCAATATGGCGGCTCTGGACTACGCCGTTATATTCGACCCTTTACACACACTAACACAGTTTTCTGACTTTACATAATGATATACACTGCCCACGACACGTGGCGTTCTGATAAGTAATAACTTCACTTTATATCTTGTTTAACATCTGAAATATGCACTCGCGACCGTTCTTTTGGAGCCGCCCCGGTTACACGACCGTGCGTTCTGCGGAGCTCCTCGCGACTAACTCGCCCTCTCTTCCCGAAGGACAAGAGAGACCCCCCCCCCCCCCCAATTTCTCCCTCAGCCAATAAGTACACTTCTCTCGGTTCCTATATATATATATATATATATATATATATATATATATATATATATATATATATATATAGGGTGTTTCAAAAATGACCGGTATATTTGAAACGGCAATAAAAACTAAACGAGCAGCGATAGAAATACACCGTTTGTTGCAATATGCTTGGGACAACAGTACATTTTCAGGCGGACAAACTTTCGAAATTACAGTAGTTACAAATTGCTTTGTCACACACGTCAGAGGATCAGTATTTGCAATATGGCGGCTCTGGACTACGCCGTTATATTCGACCCTTTACACACACTAACACAGTTTTCTGACTTTACATAATGATATACACTGCCCACGACACGTGGCGTTCTGATAAGTAATAACTTCACTTTATATCTTGTTTAACATCTGAAATATGCACTCGCGACCGTTCTTTTGGAGCCGCCCCGGTTACACGACCGTGCGTTCTGCGGAGCTCCTCGCGACTAACTCGCCCTCTCTTCCCGAAGGACAAGAGAGACCCCCCCCCCCCCCCAATTTCTCCCTCAGCCAATAAGTACACTTCTCTCGGTTCCTATATATATATATATATATATATATATATATATATATATATATATATATATATACAGGGTGTTTCAAAAATGACCGGTATATTTGAAACGGCAATAAAAACTAAACGAGCAGCGATAGAAATACACCGTTTGTTGCAATATGCTTGGGACAACAGTACATTTTCAGGCGGACAAACTTTCGAAATTACAGTAGTTACAATTTTCAACAACAGATGGCGCTGCGGTCTGGGAAACTCTATAGTACGATATTTTCCACATATCCACCATGCGTAGCAATAATATGGCGTAGTCTCTGAATGAAATTACCCGAAACCTTTGACAACGTGTCTGGCGGAATGGCTTCACATGCACATGAGATGTACTGCTTCAGCTGTTCAATTGTTTCTGGATTCTGGCGGTACACCTGGTCTTTCAAGTGTCCCCACAGAAAGAAGTCACAGGGGTTCATGTCTGGCGAATAGGGAGGCCAATCCACGCCGCCTCCTGTATGTTTCGGATAGCCCAAAGCAATCACACGATCATCGAAATATTCATTCAGGAAATTAAAGACGTCGGCCGTGCGATGTGGCCGGGCACCATCTTGCATAAACCACGAGGTGTTCGCAGTGTCGTCTAAGGCAGTTTGTACCGCCACAAATTCACGAAGAATGTCCAGATAGCGTGATGCAGTAATCGTTTCGGATCTGAAAAATGGGCCAATGATTCCTTTGGAAGAAATGGCGGCCCAGGCCAGTACTTTTTGAGGATGCAGGGACGATGGGACTGCAACATGGGGCTTTTCGGTTCCCCATATGCGCCAGTTCTGTTTATTGACGAAGCCGCCCAGGTAAAAATAAGCTTCGTCAGTAAACCAAATGCTGCCCACATGCATATCGCCGTCATCAATCCTGTGCACTATATCGTTAGCGAATGTCTCTCGTGCAGCAATGGTAGTGGCGCTGAGGGATTGCCGCGTTTGAATTTTGTATGGATAGAGGTGTAAATTCTGGCGCATGAGACGATACGTGGACGTTGGCGTCATTTGGACCGCAGCTGCAACATGGCGAACGGAAACCCGAGGCCGCTGTTGGATCACCTGCTGCACTAGCTGCGCGTTGCCCTCTGTGGTTGCCGTACGCGGTCGCCCTACCTTTCCAGCATGTTCATCCGTCACGTTCCCAGTCCGTTGAAATTTTTCAAACAGATCCTTTATTGTATCGCTTTTCGGTCCTTTGGTTACATTAAACCTCCGCTGAAAACTTCGTCTTGTTGCAACAACACTGTGTTCTAGGCGGTGGAATTCCAACACCAGAAAAATCCTCTGTTCTAAGGAATAAACCATGTTGTCTACAGCACACTTGCACGTTGTGAACAGCACACGCTTACAGCAGAAAGACGACGTACAGAATGGCGCACCCACAGACTGCGTTGTCTTCTATATCTTTCACATCACTTGCAGTGTCATCTGTTGTTGAAAATTGTAACTACTGTAATTTCGAAAGTTTGTCCGCCTGAAAATGTACTGTTGTCCCAAGCATATTGCAACAAACGGTGTATTTCTATCGCTGCTCGTTTAGTTTTTATTGCCGTTTCAAATATACCGGTCATTTTTGAAACACCCTGTATATATATATATATATATATATATACTTTCAGCCAATGGACGTTCAGATCGCTGTTGCTAGGCTGATATTACGTCACGTTTCCAGACATTGTGACGGAAGTTTGTCTCGGAACACTGTCTCAGATTGTAAGATCCTACTCCCGAATAGTCGGATCTTGTCCCTACTAAGGTTCAAATGGCTCTGAGCACTATACGACTTAACTTCTGAGGTCATCAGTCGCCTAGAACTTAGAACTAATTAAACCTAACTAACCTAAGGACATCACACACATCCATGCCCGAGGCAGGATTCGAAGTTGCGACCGTAGCGGTCGCTCGGCTCCAGACTGTAGCGCCTAGAACTGCACGGCCACTCCGGCAGGCTGTCCCTACTAAGGTTGCACAACATTGCCTCCTATGATTTCATCATTAATGCTCTTGGTGACGCTTAATTGTTAAATGTACATGTAGTCTGGCTGCTACTGAGCATTCCCGAGCGCATAAATGTGCGTAATACTTGGCTTAAACACGTGAAGGGAATGCATATATGCGTTACAATTGGCTCTCACCCGGCCTGCATTTATTGTGAAAGTGCAAAGTCCCAAGCGGCTGGAAAAATACGCAGGTGACTCCTGTATACAGGGTGTTACAAAAAGTGTAAGTAGGCTGTTTATGTTTTCTTATTGGCAACGTTACGTAGCGCTCTGTATGAAAATCACTGGCTGTGCTGTGTGCAGTCTGTGACTAGTTTGCATTGTTGTCTGCCATTGTAGTGCTGGGCAGCTGGATGTTAACAGCGCGTAGCGTTGCGCAGTTGGAGGTGAGCCGCCAGCAGTGGTGGATGTGGGGAGAGAAATGGCGGAGTTTTGAAATTTGTAAGGAGGAGGAGGAGATTAGTCTTTAACGTCCCGTCGACAACGAGGTCATTAGAGACGGAGCGCAAGCTCGGGTGAGGGAAGGATGGGAAAGGAAATCGGCCGTGCCCTTTCAAAGGAGCCATCCCGGCATTTGCCTGAAGCGATTTAGGGAAATCACGGAAAACCTAAATCAGGATGGCCGGAGACGGGATTGAACCGTCGTCCTCCCGAATGCGAGTCCAGTGTGCTAACCACTGCGCCACCTCGCTCGGTAAATTTGTAAGACTGGATGTCATGAACTGCTATGTATATCATGAGTTTTCAACACTATTAAGGTAAACACATTGTTCTCTATTAAAATCTTTCATTTGCTAACTATGCCTATCAGTAGTTAGTGCATTCCGTAGTTTGAATCTTTTATTTAGCTGGCAGTAGTGGCGCTCGCTGGATTGCAGTAGTTCGAGTAACGAAGATTTTTGTGAGGTAAGTGATTCAAACTTTCAGGAAACATTCCTCACACACAAATAAAGAAAAGATATTACGTGGACATGTGTCCGGAAACGCTTAATTTCCATGTTAGAGCTCATTTTAGTTTCGTCAATATGTACTGTACTTCCTCGATTCACCGCCAGTTGGCCTAATTCAAGGAAGGTAATGTTGACTTCGGTGCTTGTGTTGACATGCGACTCATTTGAAAGCTCTTGTCTACGCAACCCCGGTATCAAATGTAGAGACTCTTCGTGCTCGTATTGTGGACGGCTGTGATACAATACGCCATTCTCCAGGGCTGCATCAGCCCATCAGGGATTCCATGCAACGGAGGGTGGATGCATGTATCCTGGCTAACGGAGGACATTTTGAACATTTCCTGTAACAAAGTGTTTGAAGTCACGCTGGTACGTTATGTTGCTGTGTGTTTCCATTTCATGATTAATGTGATTTGAAGTAATAAAATGAGCTCTAACATGGAAAGTAAGCGTTTCCGGACATATGTCCACATAACATATTTTCTTTCTTTGTGTGTGAGGAATGTTTCCTGAAAGTTTGGCCATAGCTTTTTGTAACACCTTGTATAAGAAGGGTAAAAGAACGGACCCGCAGTATTACAGACTAATGTCACTAACTTCGGTATGTAGCAGAACATAATAACTTTTCTTGAGATTGACAAGCTTATGTTCACGAATCAACATCGTTTCAGCAAGCAACGCTCGTACATAACTCAGCTTGCCCTTTTCTCACATGATATACTGCGAACTATAGAAGAAGGGCGACAGGCAGTTCCCATATTTCTGTATTTCCGGAAAGCATTTCATACGGAGTCCCATTCCAGGCTGTTACCGGAGGGAACGAGCATATGGAATAAATTCACACATACGTGAGTGACTAGAAGACTACTTAAGTACTAGAACCCGGTATCTTCTCCTCGACGGCGAGTGTTCATCAGCGACCATGGTGTCGTCAGGAATGTCACAGGGAAGTGTGATACGACCGCTGTTGTTCTCTGCATACATAAATGATTTGGCGGACCGATTGGACAGCAATCTGCGGTTGTTTGCTGATGATGCTGTGGGTGTACGGTAAGGGATCGGAGTTGAGTGACTGTAGGAAGATACAAGATGACTTAGACAAAATTCATTGTTTGTCTGATGAATGGCAGCTAGCTCTAAATGTGGGAAAATGTAAGATAATGCGCATGAGCAGGAAAAACAGTCCTGTAATGTTCGGATACAGCATTAATAGTGTACTGCTTGATACAGTACGTGGGTGTAACGTTCGAAAGCGTTACGAAATTGAACGAGCATGTGGAACTTGTGGTAGGGAAGGCAAAAGGTTGACTTCGGTCGATTGGAAGAATTTCAGGTAAGTGTGCTTCATCTGTAAAGGAGACCACATTTGGACACTGGGCCGGCCGAAGTGGCCGTGCGGTTAAAGGCGCTGCAGTCTGGAACCGCAAGACCGCTACGGTCGCAGGTTCGAATCCTGCCTCGGGCATGGATGTTTGTGATGTCCTTAGGTTAGTTAGGTTTAACTAGTTCTAAGTTCTAGGGGACTAATGACCTCAGCAGTTGAGTCCCATAGTGCTCAGAGCAATTTGAACCATTTTTGGACATTGGTGCGGCCTTTTCTTGAGTGGTGTTCGAGTTTTTGGGATCCGACCAGGTCGGGTTGAAGGTGGACCTCGAAGCGGTTCAGAGGCGGACTGCTACTGTAGATTTGTTAGTGGCAGGTTCGAACAACACGTAAATGTTATCGAGATGCTTCGGGAACTCAAGTGGGAATCACTGAAGGAAAGGTGACGTTCTTTTCGAGGAACACTATCAAGAGAATTTAGAGAACCGGTACTGAAGCCGACTCCCGAACGTTTCTACTTCCGCCAGCATACACTGCGTGTAAGTACCACGAAGGTAAGATACGAGAAATTAGGGCTCATACGGAAGCATATAGACAGTCGTTTTTCCCTCGCTCCATTTGCTAGTCGAGCAGAAAAGAAAATTACTAGTAGGAAATGACTAGCCACACACGTTAAGGTGGCTTGCGGAGTACCTATGTAGATGTAAATGTAGCACAGCACGATTTTCAACACGGAATGTAGAATACACTATCAAATACAGACAGTTTTCTTCTTGCATATTTTTTTGTGCTCATTAAGTGCAGCAACTCAATTCGGTTTGGTTCACAACGTCGGTCCATCCACGTAACCGCTGTATTTATGTTATCCAGAATTTCATGTGCACTGGAAACATTATCTGTACTTTTTTCTTCAGCTTCACTATTGTCATCCTCGATTGCTTCACTACCCTTACTTTGAACAGCAGCAGTAATGTCCTTGTCTCTGATTTCCGAAATCGGTTTTTCGTTATCGGCGCTCCGTCTTCAAGATCAATACTGTATTGTAGAACATCATACATAGACGGCATGTCACTGCTGTTGAAATCTGTGTCATTACAGTGTTCATCTGTTCCATTTTCATCAATGAACACTAGTTTCAGAAATTCATAACCGTGGTCGCACCGATGCTTTCCATCGCCAGGCCTACTGAATAAGCTACACTCCTAAGATTTACAGATTTTAAGAACATTGCCATTTCCTCTCATGAATTTAACACTTAAGTGAGAAGCTCACGGCGATAATGAACCTTAAATGCTCGGATAATGCCCTGATCCAGCGGCTGAACTAATGTCGTCGTATTTTTCGGCAAAATTTCAGTTTTTAATTTTCCCACCTTGTGCTTGCAACACTCTAGCAAGTAGATGAGCTGGACAATGATCAAGTGTTTGCAGAGTTTCTTCTTTCAGCTTAAGTGATTGTTGTTCTTTCTCACCGATGGAGCAAACTGTTCTGGAAACCAGTAAGTGAAAAAGTCAAATGTCGTCCAAGCTTTCTTTGACTGCCTGTAAGTGGATTGTAATGATCACATGTTTACATGCTTGAAACATCTCGGGCTTTCGCTTTTACCTATACAAACTGGTTTCAGTTTATGGCCGCCACATTTATTTGTAGCAAAGAAAAGGGTTATTGTGTCTTTACTCATTTAAACCCGTCTTACTTCTCGATTCTTTTTTGCATCTAGAGTTCTGGGTAGAAGCAATCGATTTTAAAGCGCCGTTTCATCACAATGATACACTTGATAAGCACTCACGAAAGATGAGTTTTCATGTATCATTACTTTGTGTAGATTTTCAGGAAACGGTGAAGCAGATTCACTGTCGCAAGATCTTGCTTCTCCTTCAGTGGTCGTTTTACGAATTCCATGGCAACATTTCCATCTTGAAAACCATCCGTCACATTTGTCACCATATATAACACCAGTTTGGGTGTTAATAGTTGGCCCGGAAAGTAGCATACCTTCACTTCTGGTTATTAAAAACCACCTATAAAGTCATTAGTCACGTTCACTGGATTTTTGTAGTTCAGTCCTTTTTCTATTCATTTCCACATCACATTCAACTGCGTTCACAAAGCTTCTAAGTTTATTCTCTTCTTTCACCCATCCCCTGTTTGTTTCATCAGGTATACTTCACTCGCGAGATTAAATTGCTTTAGTTTCACCATTCTTTACACAATAAATAATGTTTAGTTTATCAGTCACAGAATACGCTTTCCGTTTCTGTGCTATAGTAACAAACATGTTGAAGCACAGACAATGAATGAATGATTTATGATCCACATGATGGTTATGGTAGTTTCTTTCGTTGCCAAGCACTGTTGCATAGTTATTGCATTGACTACATCACAATGTTAACCATGAGAAACATTACGTGATCAAAAGTATCCGGACACCTGACTCAAAATGACTTACACTTTCGTGGCGCCCTCCGTCGGTGATGCTGTAATTCAACATGGTGTTGGCCCACCCTTAGCCTTGATGACAGCTTCCACCTTCAGTCAGCTGCTGGAAGATTTCTTAGGGAATGGTAGCCCATTCTTCACAGACCCCTGCACTGAGGAGAGGTATCGATGTCGGTCGGTGAAATATGGCACGAAATCGGAATTCCAAAATATCCGAGAGGTGTTTTTTAAGATTCAGATCAGGACTCTGTGCAGTCCAGTCCATTACAGGGATGTTATTGTCGTAGAACCACTCCGCCACAGGCCATGCGTTATGAAAAAATTCTCGATCATGTTGGAAGATGCAATCGCCATCCCTGAATTGGAAGATGCAATCGCCATCCCTGAATTGATGTTCAACGGTAGGAAGCAATATGGTGCTTAAAACATCAATGTAGGCCTGTGCTGTGATAGTGCCACGCACTACAAGAAGGGGTGCAAGCCCCCTCCATGAACAACACGACCACACCATGACACCACCGCCTCCGAATTTTACTGTTGGCACTACACATGCTGGCAGATGATGTTCACCGGGCATTCGCGATACCCACATGCTGCTATGGGATCGTCACATTGTTAACCGTGATTCGTCACTCCACACATCGTTTTTACACTGTTCAATCGTCCAATGTTAACCCCCCACTCCCCCTAAACACGAAGCGAGTCGTCGTTTGGCATTTACCGGCGTGATGTGTGGCTTATGAGCAGCCGTTCGACCATGAAATCCAAGTTTTCTCACCTCCCGCCTAACCGCCATAGTACTTGCAGTGGAGCCGCGCGGAGTGGCCACGCGGATAGAGGCGCAGTGTCACGGACTGCGCAGCCCCTCCCTCCCGCCAGAGCCACGAGTCCTCCCTCGGTCATGGGTGTGTGTGTTGTTCGTAGCATAAGTTAGATTAAGTAGTTTGTATGATTAGGGACCGATGACCTCAGCAGTTTTGATCCCATAGGAATTCACACACACTCACACACACAAACACTTGCAGTGGATACTAATGCAGTTTGGAATTCCTCTGTGATGGTCTGGATAGATGTCTGCCTGTTACACATTACGATCCACTTCAACTGTCGGCGGTCTCTGTCAGTCAACAGACGAGGTCGGCCTGTACGCTTTTGTGATATTCGTGTCCCTTGATGTTTCCACTTCACTATCACATCGGAAACAGTGGACCTAGGGATGTTTAGGAGTGTGGAAATATCACGTACAGACGTATGACGCAAGTGACACCCCATCACCTGAACACGTTCGAAGTCTGTGAGTTCCGCGGAGCGCCCCATTCTGCTCTCTCACGATGTCTGATGACTACTGCGGTCGCTGATATGGAGTACCTGGCAGTAGGTGGCAGCACAATGCACCTAATATGAAAAATGTGTGTTTTAGGTGGTGTCCGGATACTTTTGATCGCATAGTGTACGTATTCAAAGCTTCTGTACAGCAGCTCTCTTGATTTGTTGATAAGCAAAGGATGAGTTTGATTACATCCATCTGGGTAGAGACTTTGGATGTTGCTGCAGTAAATCGTACTGCAGAAAGTTTACATGCAGACTATCATAAGATATTCTCAAGTTTATAAAACATGATGAGAGTACAAAAATCATTCGTAAACGGTATATTGTTTTGGGGTACATACCTTATACTACGTTATATCGAAATCCGTGGTATATCGGGCTTCTGCTATACTAAGAACGCGTTCCGGCTTTGTACGGGTCGGCGCACTTCTGCCCCAATTTGGACAGCCCGACCGCAACCAGCTAACAATGCGAGCCGTGCATCAAAGGCGCCGCGCCTCCACGGCCACTCGCTTGTCAACGCGGCGGTTGCGACAGGTCGCCGCCAAACTTTCAGGAAACATTCCTCACACACAAAGAAAGAAAATATGCTATGTGGACATGTGACCGGAAACGCTTACTTTCCATGTTACAGCTCATTTTATTACTTCTCTTCAAATCACATTAATCATGGAATGGACACACACAGCAACAGAACGTACCAGTGTGACTTCAAACACTTTGTTACAGGAAATGTTCAAAATGCCCTCCGTTAACGAGGATACATGCATCCACCCTCCGTCGCATGGACTCCCTGATGCGCTGATGCAGCCCTGGAGAATGGCGTATCGTATCACAGCCGTCCACAATACGAGCACGAAGAGTCTCTACATTTGGTACCGGGGTGACGTAGACAAGAGCTTTCAAAAGCCCCCATAAATGAAAGTCAAGAGGGTTGAGGTCAGGAGAGCGTGGAGGCAATGGAATTGGTCCACCTCTACCAATCCATCGGTCACCGAACCTGTTGTTGAGAAGCGTACCGTACGAACACTTCGACTGAAATGTGCAAGCGCTCCATCGTGCATGAACCACATGTTGTGTCGTACTTGTAAAGGCACATGTTCTAGCAGCACAGGTAGAGTATCCCGTATGAAATCATGATAACGTGCTCCATCGAGCGTAGGTGGAAGAACATAGGGCCCAATCAAGACATCACCAACAATGCCTCCCCAAACGTTCACAGAAAATCTGTGTTGATGACGTGATTGCACAATTGCGTGCGCATTCTCGTCAGCCCACACATGTTGATTGTGAAAATTTATAATTTTATCACCTTGGAATGAAGCTTCAACCGTAAAGAGAACATTTGCACTGAAATGAGGATTGACTCATTGTTGGATGAACCATTCGCAGAAGTGTGCCCGTGGAGGCCAATCAGCTGCTGATAGTGTCTGCACACGCTGTACATGGTACGGAAGCAACTGGTTCTCCCGTAGCACTCTCCATACGGTGACGTGGTCAACGTTACCTTGTACAGCAGCAACTTCTCTGACGCTGACATTAGGGTTATCGTCAACTGCACGAAGAATTGCCTCGTCCATTGCAGGTGTCCTCGTCGTTCTAGGTCTTCCCCAGTCGCGAGTCATAGGCTGGAATGTTCCGTGCTCCCTAAGACGCCGATCAATTGCTTCGAACGTCTTCCTGGAAATCTGTCTCGATACAAACGTACCGCGCCACAGCTATTGCCCCATGCTAATCCATACGTCAAATGGGCCTCTACCAACTCCGCATTTGTAAACATTGCACTGACTGCAAAACCACGTTCGTGATGAACACTAACCTGTTGATGCTACGTACTGATTTGCTTGATGCTAGTACTGTAGAGCAATGGGTCGCATGTCAACACAAGCACCGAAGTCAACATTAGCTTCCTTCAATTGGGCCAACTGGCGGTGAATGGAGGAAATACAGTATATACTGAAGAAACTAAAATGAGCTCTAACATGGAAATTAAGCGTTTCCGGACACATGTCCACATAACATCTTTTCTTTATTTGTGTTTGTGAGGAATGTTTCCTAAAAGTTTGGCCGTACCTTTTTGTAACTCCCTGTATATCATCCGAAACCAAACACATACAGAAACAAAAACGTTGCGAGTGTCTTTTAATTTATTACACGTATAAGACAACGTATGTGGGTATGTATAGATTTTTGTAATTAAGCACTCCGTCTTCAGGCCACGTGTGGCCTACCGCGACCATCCGACCGCCTTGTCATCCTTGGAGGAGGATGCAGACGGGGGGGGGGGGGGGGGGGAGGGGTTATCACACCGCTCTCCCGGTCGTAAGATGGTATTCTTGACCGAAGCCGCTACTATTCGGTCGAGTAGCTTCTCAATTGGCATCACGAGGCTGAGTGCACCCCGAAAAATGGCAACAGCGCATGGCGGCCTCGATGGTCACCCATCCAAGTGCCGACCACGCCCGACAGCGCTTAACATCGGTGATCTCAAGGGCCGTTGCCAGATTTTTGTAATAATAATAATAATAATAATAATAATTTAGTGTGCCTCAGTGTCGTGGTGTAAGTCTTTCAACTGGACGTCACTTTGACGACTTGTGTCTCCCTACCCAGTTATCCAACTGGGAAAAGGCGACATACAGCTGAAAATGAAATCCGAAGCACGTTTCGTTTCTGGCGAACCTGGACCAGTATTGAGAGACGTTTGCTAGCTTAAAACTAGAGAGAGAAGTCCGTGGTCCGACCAGGCTTAGATCCAGCGACCTTACAGTTGCCAGGCACGCACTAGATCACCAGGCCCGACCCGGATTCTGCTCTAGCTTCTCTGCTGTCTGAAGTTGCGTTGACTGTACCGATACATGGCGAAGTCATTGTTTTCACAGAATTTAATGCATCATAATTCGGACAATTTTAGCGAAATATTTGAAACATTATATACGCAAACATTTCTCGTGTCTCTGTCTATCAGTCAAAACTTCATCAAAATCCCTGCAATAGTTTCTGACATTATCCCATACATAGACAGAAACGAGTAGGGAATTTTAATATAAACACATAGAAACTAAGGTTAAGAGCTTCCTGCTCAGTAACAAACAAAAATATTTACAGAGACAGAAATACTTTAAGATGTGCTTAATTTCAATCGACAATAGTGAATTCGACCGTGAGCTAAATAAAGTTGGCCGTCTTCCTCAGGGGCAGAGGGGTAGGCAGTGCGGCCATTGCGGGTTTAAAGAATGTGAGAGCGGCAAAGTTTTACTGTTTGTCTTCCGAGACAGAACTTACAGGCATGCGCTGCTGGTATAGACCAGCTGCTATGATACAAATTTTGACACGGATGTAAAGAGGATTCGTGAATGCGCATTGTAGACATGATCAGATTTAAATATACATATTTGTAACAAGGAAACTGAAATAAAGTTTACACTGCAGTGAGTAGAAGGAAAATAGCGTTCTAAACGTTTAATAAACGTCTGTGACCGTGTCTCAAATTGCATAATACATTTAAATAGAAGAACAGTATAATTATTTTTATTAATCTATTAATCATCTGCTCACAAACACAACACAACACTTCGTTAGGCTATTACAGTGTCACAGTTCTGGGGTCGGTGATGGAGGCAGTAATGTAAAACGGAACAGTCAACACGAAATGTTTCGAATTGTGTTGCCTTTTAACGATCAGTACTTGGCGGACAGCGCCAAACCTATCGCTCTCTTACTATGCCTAGTCTACCGGGAGCTCATGACATGCTAATTTATTTGGGTCACTTATTAATAATAAAGATCGGTAGAGACACACATATGCGGCCCAAGGTACCGCCCCAGAGTGTCAGTATTGGCTCCTGAGCGAAAACTTTTGACGACCATTAATGTAGAAGAAAGTAACACAGTGTAAATTAACTGTTGGCTTCTGTATCGGGTTCTTCGTACGACGGTTGTTTCATCATTTTTCTCACATTTGGCCAACACGATGGGCTGACATTGTAAAAAGCTTCACCGTTCATTGCTGCTGGCGGACTGTAGCCGAGCTCGCAGTAGCAGATTACACACGTTCGAGTCACATTAAGACTTTGCCATCCGGCGACAAAACAGTGGTGTCGTGCGCGAATTAGCGGTCAACGGTCGGCGACACCGCAGTGGTGTCGTGAGCATAGCATCGCGCAGTGGTCGGTGACAGCACTTTAGTATCTGTTTCATTCTGTTTCTGTTTTGCTTAGGTAACAGTAAGTTACAAACGTCAACAAGTTTTCTGTTTTTATAAGTACTTGTGCACTTTCATCATGACAGACCAAAGAGGCGATACGATTATTTACGATGAATGCACGGACGTCTTGTCTGACGTTCCAGACGACTTGGCCGATTGGGAAGGAGACATTGGATACCAAAAAAATGAAAGTGATGCAAAAGTGTCGGAGGATAGTGAAATACGTCCAAGAAGAATTCGGCGAACGCTACGGTTGCCAACTGATTCGACTGAATCAAGCGAAGAAGACAGACTATGATTTACTGAGGGCCAATAGTAAATTTGATGGATCTCCGGGTCTACATCTACATCTACATCCGTACTCCGCAAGCCACGGTGTGTGGCGGAGGGTACCCTGAGTACCTCTATCGGTTCTGCTTTCTATTCCAGTCTCGTACTGTTCGTGGAAAGAGGGATTGTCGGTATGCTTCTGTGTGGGCTCTAATCTCTCTGATTTTATCGTCATGGTCTCTTCGCGAGATAAACGTAGGAGGGAGCAATATACTGCTTGACTCTTCGGTGAAGGTATGTTCTCGAAACTTTAACAAAAGCCCGTACCGAGCTACTGAGCGTCTCTCCTGCAGAGTCTTCCACTGGAGTTTATCTATCATCTCCGTAACGCTTTCGCGATTACTAAATGATCCTGCAACGAAGCGCGCTGCTCTCCGTTGGATCTTCCCTATTTCTTCTATCAACCCTGTCTGGTACGGATCCCACACTACTGAGCAGTATTCAAGCAGTGGGCGAACAAGCGTAGTGTAACCTACTTCCTTTGTTTTCGGATTGCATTTCCTTGGGATTCTTCCAATGAATCTCAGTCTGGCATCTGCTTTACCGACGATAACCTTTAAATGATCATTCCATTTTAAATCACTCCTAATGCGTACTCCCAGATAATTTATGGAATTAACTGCTTCCAGTTGCTGACCTGCTATTTTGTAGCTAAATGATAAGGGATCTATCTTTCTATGTATTCGCAGCACATTACACTTGTCTACATTAAGATTCAATTGCCATTCCCTGCACCATGCGTCAATGCGCTGCAGATCCTCCTGCATTGCAGTACAATTTGCCATTGTTACAAGCTCTCGATACACCACAGCATCATGTGCAAAAAGCCTCAGTGAACTTTCGATGTCATCCATCAGGTCATTTATGTATATTCTGAATAGCAACGGTCCTATGACACTCCCCTGCAGCACACATATTTCCCGAAGATACACAGAGCGTTGTGGTTATCGTAGAATTATATATTGGGAACGATCTGTCTGAATATATTAGAAACGAAAGTAACAAGTATTACAGTCAAAATTGCAATAGAAGGAAACTGGATAAAAAAAATGCCAAATTTGTTGACGTTATGGGACCCCAACGTAGAAAATGGTTTGTGCTTGCTATCCTTATGGGAATTGTAAAAAAAGCAAGGATCGATGATTACTGGTCAATGAATCGGTTGACAGACACACCGATATTTCGCAAAACGATGTCCCGTAACCGATTAAGACAAATATTATCATTTTTACATTATTCCGACAACAACAATAAACCGGATAATGCCGATGGCTTTTCAAAGTGCAATTCGTAATTGATTATTTCTCCAAAAAGTTTAAAGAAACGTTTAATCTAAGTTGAGGAAGGAATGATACCGTGGCGTGGAAAGTTAAAGTTTAACGTTTAAAATGCGTCGAAAATTACGAAATATGGCATACTCATTCGGATGCTGTGTGATTCGAGTACGGGATACATTTCCTCATTCAAGATATATTCCGGCGCTAGAAAACCTTTAGCAAAAACAGTGATGGTGCTATTGACACTTTCTTATCGAAAGTGGCATCATCTCTACGTGGATAATTGTGATAACAGTGTAGAAGTTGCAGAGAAGTTACTTGAAAAGAAAATTCGAGTTTGTAGAACGATACGGCAAAATAGAGGATTTCCGGAAAAATTAAAGCTCGCGAAAGTCAATGTGTTTGAAGCTTGTCATCGATGGAAAGGTGCCCGCATCTCGTGGTCGTGCGGTAGCGTTCTCGCTTCCCACGCCCGGGTTCCCGGGTTCGATTCCCGGCGGGGTCAGGGATTTTCTCTGTCTCGTGATGGCTGGGTGTTGTGTGCTGTCCTTAGGTTAGTTGGGTTTAAGTAGTTCTAAGTTCTAGGGGACTTATGACCACAGCAGTTGCGTCCCATAGTGCTCAGAGCCATTTGAACCATTTTTGATGGAAAGGTGACAAGCGGCCGGCGACAAGCCGAGTAATCCGAATTAGCGCTGCCGGCGCCAAGCGAATAAATTTGTACGAGACGTGCGGACGGCAATATCTCAAAGTGGCCACCGCCTATGTTCGGCGTCTACGTGCCGTAACCACTGATGGCAAGTGGCAACACTAGTGGTGCATAGGAAGTATGTTGGGAAGGGGGGGGGGGGGGTGGACGCAGTCGTTGTAAGGCGGAAAGTGAAGGATTTATATGACTTCCAAAAGGGCTTGCTCATTGGCTATTGGGTCAACAGTGTAAGCATTTCCGAAATGGCAAAGTACGTAGACTGTCCGGTGGCCGCTGTAATTGAAGTATACCGTGCGTGGCTACATGACACAGTCCACAAGTGGAGCCGACGCAACTGTCGTGCACCACGAGCCATACATGACTGAATAATGGTAATTAAAACCAACAGCTGTATTGTAATCCAACGTCGTTTATTCAAAACATGCTACCAGTTTCGACACCAAAAAGCGTCATCTTCAGGCCCAAGCGTAGCTTGCCATCAACATTTAAACCTCAATGACGAAGTCCAATGGTGTCTTCAAATGGAAACAGTAAAACTTACTAAGCATGTACGCCACCATGTGCAACCAACATAGTCGAGTGCAGCTGGGTCAAACTCAACTCGATTTAATATCCTCGTAGCAGTAACAATCCAATCAATCATCAGACGACAAGACAAGAGGAAGAGTGGTATTGTAACGGTCCGTCCTGTTACGACCCCTAACGGAGGGGTAGCGAGCCATTTTTCCATTGTTGGGGTGGCGTAACTGGTCATTTATCCAGACATTGTACCGTTCGGTCAGGAGTCCGTGGACACAGGAGTCCGACGAATATGGAGATGTCAAGAGCGAGATGGACGTATTGCAGAAAAATTCTTTATCGTTGTACGAGGGTTGGAACTTTAATAGCGGCAACTATCTATTAACAGGTCGTACAATATAGATACGTGTTTTAAAGTTTTACTAACCTTCGAAGTAGACACCAGCATTGTGTATAACCCACTACTAGCGATGTGTTAAGTCGTAGGATACTCTTAGCAGTGCTAGTTGTGTTGACAGTTCGAGCGGCGCGGTCCATTGCGAGACGAATTTGTAGCAGTTCTGAAGCGAACGCCGTGAAGTGTTTCCTTCAGTTTAGAAGTCGAGTTGAACTTACGAGGGCTTAAGTCAGGGGAGTGCAGTAAGTGGTACAGCACTTAGCAGCTCCAAAAGTAAAAAAAATCAGTAACAGCTTGCACTGTACGTGCTTGAGCATTGTCCTGAAAAAAGATGGTCAGGTCCTGCGGAAAGTGTCATCACTTCTGTCTCTTAACTGGTCGTAGGATGTGTTGCAAAAATGAACAGCATAGAGACAGAAGTGATGACACTTTCTGCAGGACAATGCTCAAGCACGTACAGTGCAAGCTGTTACTGATTTGTTTGACTGATGAGGCTGCTAAGTGCTATACCACCTACTGCACTCTCCTGAATTAAGCCCTCGTGAGTTCAACTCGATTTCTAAACTGAAGGAAACACTTCACGGCATTCGCTTCAGAACTGCTACAAATTCGTCTTGCAATAGAAGGTGCCGCTCGAACTGTCAACACAACTGGCACTACTAAGAGTATCCAACGACTTCCACATCGCTGGAAACGGGTTATACACAATTCTGGTGACTACTTTAAAGGTCAGTAAAACTTTGAAACACGTATCTATATTGTACGAGCTGTAAATAAATAGTTGCCACTATTAAAGTTCCAACCCTCGTATCAAGCTGGAGCAGACATAGGAGTGCGATATCATCCTGTGGACACAGCTTGGAGTCGAGCCACAAGTTCCGTGGATCCTGTGCCGCGGTTGTGACTGGAGGCCACATTCACACTGGAGGCATGGTGCTGTGGTGACAGCCAGCTGACGCCAGTGCAGCATTTCTGCTTGGTGGAGCGACTGTGCGTACCACAGCTGGAGGGACTTGGGGAATGTTCGCAACGTTTCATGGGCGTCGGACCCCAAGCAGCGTGGACGGCGGCTGCCAGGCTGCCAGGCGAAGGCTATCTGACCTTATACACAGGCCTTTTGAACTCTCTCATCGGATTCTTCAGTAATAATAGACGGTTGGCCCTACCTCTTTACAGCATTCCTGTGCTGAGTGGTCACTGGCGTGGTACCCACAGCCGATTGACAAATTTCTGCGTCTCTCTAGTTACAGGAGATTTGTCAGATATTGATACAACAATGGGGGGTGATAAGGGTTGGGTATGTCGTCAAACACGTGCCTTCGGGATAGTAAGTTGATCATCATGCTCCGAAACTCTGTTCACACTGCGACAATAGGACCAGGGTCGGAGAGAATGTTGAGGCGTGGAAAGAGAGCAGCATGAGGAATGTTAGACGAACGATGTACCAAATAGAGGGAGATGGACTAGTGTATAGTTAGATACATGTAAGAAGTTAGAGATAGGTAAGCAGTTAGACGGTGGACTTTAGGGAATGGAGGGAGACGATGCAAAGAATGGTAGGACAGAGGGGAAAGAAACAGGAGTAAGAGGAGGAGGAGAATACTTGAATTTAGGGGAAGTGGCATGTGTGGTAAGTATGGGAGAGGTAGGAGAATAGCATAGAAACACTTCGACAGTTCTAATAGTTGCATGTAGCTCAGTTGGCGATTGGGCACCACTTCGTTGGCTTGCCTGTCCCTCCTCTAACCCAGTTATCGGAGTGGGGAAACGTGACCTACTGTTCAGCATGGAATGCGAACCACGTCTCGTTCTTCACATTGTTTAAAGGTGAAGTCTAAATTACAGACAGACTGGAAATTTCCCTGGTCCGATTCAATACGCTTCCTTATGGTTAACACTTTTTTTTTCGTTTTAGCATTTTTTTTCTTTTTACTACCTTTACCCTACTTGGAGTGCATGAGTTGCATTTAAAATACAAGTCACGTAATGGGTAATCTTAAATACAAAATGAAAGTAGAAGTCCCAGCCATTCACACACTGGCATTAACATCTCAGATGCAGAGATACCTTGGTACCCTCCAGGATAGCGAAGAGCGGTAACGCGCTGCTTCCTGGGCTCGGGTAGGCGCGACCGGCCGATTACCGACGTGGGCCGGTGTGCCGGCCAGCCTATATGTGGTTTTTAGGCGGTTTTCCACATCCCGCTAGATGAATACCGGGCTGGTCCCCACTTTCCACCTCAGTTACGCGCGTCGCAGACATTTGAAACACGTCCGCACTATTTCACGATTTACACTAGACGCAGACAGTTGGGGTACACTGATTCCATCCTGGGGAGTATGGGGTGGCGGCAGGAAGGGCATCCAGCCATCCCTAACACTAACACTGCCAAATCCGTTGTAACCACGCTAACCCTGCGATCGCTGCGGGACTATGGCGTAGGCGAAAGAAAGATGCAGAGATACCTTGGTCTTGTTCTGATTACTTCGTTTTCTTCTGCAGTTCAGGATGTACTGTTGTTTAGTCTACAAATAAATTCCGTTAAACTCAGTGTTTCTGATGTTCTCATGTAGGTGCGAATTGGCCCCTACAGCGAGATTACCATATTGTTTTTCTCGCTGGTGTGTCGCTTTTGGTCTCGCGCTACAAAATTTTTTATATTGACATACTGCTTTACGGTTCTCAGTAGAAATGTAGTTGTTTCTTGCATCCATAACCAGATTCCGCGTGCATGGTGACATGTGAATCAGTGTATAAGTGTATACTCTTTATTAGCTTGTCACTACTGGATGTAGGCACAAACTAGATGGACTCAACTATGTGCACTCCGGAGTCGTTTCACTGATGGCTTTATACCATTTCCTCCCAATGTCTGATGTAAGATGCGTGATGTGGATGTTCTCACGGGCATCAGGCCAAAGTGACATAAAGGTGTTTTAGCTTCCATTCCGTTAGTAAATGAACTTTTCTTAATATGGTGGTACCACCTCTTTGCGATGTACATTTTGTGTCTTCCGGATAAGTAGCTGCTCTCGACCATGTAGGGTCTGAGGAAGCAGAGCTTTGACTGTACAGGGTATTCACAAAAGCATATCCGACTTACAATGGTATATTACACTGACGATAACAAATCCCAACAGCAAAAAATGATCAATGTAGTGTAATGCAATTTTGGAAAGACGCTTGTCTAGGTACCATATTTAAGTGATGGACACTGCAAGGTCACAGATTAATGTAAGAGCGGAGCAAGCCATTGCAAATGTGAAATGCTGGTATCATAATAACTAATGTAACCGCCAGAATGTTGAATGCAAGCATTAAATGTGCATGCATTGTGTTTTAAGGGTCCTGACGTCAGTTTGTGGGCTGGAGGTACATACCTGTTGCACTTTGTCAGTCAATACAAGGGGGCGATTAATAGTGCTTGTGGATGACGTTTTGGTTTTGTTTTGTTGTAGGGCGCAAAAAACAACTGGGATCATACGCGTCCAAGTCAGAACTATAGAACACAGAGAGGAGGTAAAAATGACTATACGTCAGTCCCAATTGACATAATAGAAGACAGCTAAAAATAGGCAAGTGGCAAAGGGCTACAAAAGACACCATACAGAAACGGAGGTCCAAAATCGAAAATCAAATGGCCTTCGGCCTATTGCTTTGGCGGATAAAAAGTGAAACGCTGTCGACAACCCGCGCATCGCTTGCTAAAACGGCTGATAACTCAGACGGCAAACCCAAGCGGGAACATAAACCGTTAAAAAATGGGCATTACATCAGGAAGTGGCCGACAGTTAAAATTTGGGTGCAATGTATACAAAGTGGTGGGGTAGCGCCACTTATCAAATGACTATGGCTAAAAAGGCAGTGCCCAATACGCAGCCTAGTTAAAATGACCTCCTCCCGGCGTGAGGGACGAGAGGAGGTCGTCCAAGCCGCTGCAAGAGGCTTAATAAGCAGGAGCTTATTCCTGTGAAGGGAGGACCATTGGCGCTGCCAAGGGGACACCACCTCCTGACAGATGGCAACGCAGAGATCATCGGAAGGAATAGAGGTACTTGCGGGCTGAGGCAAGAGGACTGCAGGTGAGATTTGCTACGTCAGCGACAGACAACGCAGAACATTCTCAATAACACCCCAGACACGTTCTCCGAGGGAAGGGTAAAAGAATAGCAAGAGGATAGACATGCAGCACGGAAGAGAAAAAATCTGCGAAGGCTGGGGCCCCGTGGTTAGGCAAGCACGAACCCACCAAAGAGTGGCGAGCCTCATGTTGGGTTTGTGGATGACACAGAAATTTTCCATCCCATGATGTTCCATAGGTGCTCGATTACAGACTGATCTTGTGATCGAGCAGGCCAAGACAACATGTCGACAATCTGGGTTACAAAAGCGGTGTATGGTGAGCGTTATCCTGTTGGAAAACATCCCCAGAATGCTGTGCATATATGGCAGCACAAAAGGTCGAATCACCAAACCGACATTCAATTTTGCAGTCAGGGTCTGTGGGATAACTACAGGTGTGCTCCTGCTGACATAGGAAATCGCACCCCAGACCATACCTCCAGGAGTAGGTCCAGTGTGTCTGGCGTGCAAACTGATTGATTGCAGGCCATCACCTGGCTTCCTTCTAACAAGGGAACCTCCCCATCGCACCCCCCTCAGATTTAGTTATAAGTTGGCACAGTGGATACGCCTTGAAAAACTGAACACAACTCTCATAGACTTTGAAGGGCGCTGAGTGAATCTAAGCAGAGGACACAATTGTAAAGGCTGTGTCGCCGGATGTACTCAATGGCCTGATACAGGGCGAAGAGCTTCGCTGTAAATACTGACAAGGGAAGCTCCCCATCGCACCCCCCTCAGATTTAGTTATAAGTTGGCGCAGTGGATTGGCCTTGAAAAACTGAACACAGATCAATCGAGAAAACAGGAAGAAGTTGTGTGGAACTATGAAGAAAATAAGCAAAATATACAAACTGAGTAGTCCATGTGCAAGATAGGCAACACCAAGGATAGTGTGAGCTCAGGAGCGTTGTGGTCATGTGGTTAGCGTGTGCAGCTATGAAACGAGAGGTCCTTGGTTCAAGTTTTCCCGGGAGTGAAAAGTTTAATTTTTTATTTTCAGACAGTTATTGTCCGTCCGTCCGATGCGGGGTAACTGCGCCGTAGTATGGGGACGCTACACCTATACGGAAAAATTTGAAAACGTTAAAAACATGTTTTGACAGAGCACAGGGAAAACTGTGCGAGTGTGAAACTGTTGCATTCATTCGTTGCAGTTTATGTGACAAACTCTTATGTTTTCATCACTTTTTTGGGAGAGATTATCACATCCACAAGAAAACCTAAATCGGGCAAGGTAGAAGAATCTTTTTATCCATTCACCAAGTGCACAAGTTAGGTGGGTCGACAACATATTCCTGTCATGTGACGCACATGCCGTCACCAGCGCAGTATAGAATATATCAGACGTGTTTCCCTGTGGAGGAATCGGTTGACATAAGACCTTGCGATCAAATGTTTTCGGTTCCCATTGGAAAGGCACGTCCTTTCGTCTACTAATCGCACGGTTTTGCGGTGCGGTCGCAAAACACAGACACTAAACTTATTACAGTGAACAGAGATTTCAATGAACGAACGGACAGATCATAACTTTGCGAAAATAAAAAAAGGAAACTTTTTACTCAAGGGAAGACTTGAACCAAGGACCTCACGTTCCGCAACTGCTCACGCTAACCACGGGACCACGGCGCTCCTGATATCACACTATCCTTGATGTTGCCTATCATGCACATGGACTACTCAGTTTGTATATTTTGCTTATTTTTTTCGTATTTCCACTCTTCTTTCTGTTTTCGCGATTGATCTGTGTTCAGTTTTTCAAGGCGTATCCACTGTGCCAACTTATAACTAAATCTGAGGGGGGTGCGATGCGGAGGTTCCCTTGTGAGCAGTGTGCCGAAAGCCGATATCGAAAGACATGGGTACCAATGACGAAGGCACACCCGACCCCACAATCAGTCCGAGAGACATCAGTGTGTACGAAGTTCAATGCGAAGGTCGTGAAACAGAAGACGATAGACCGAAAGTGGAGTAGTGTACTTAGGAAGCGAATGAAGACCGAGGTTAACATGGGCCGCTTCACGAAGCCAAGGTGGTGAAGGGTGTACGCCCATCGGGAAAGTTGCAGGTAGTGTGTAGTAAAGCCGCCGTAGCAAGTGCCGAAAGCGGACTCCAGGAGGTAACAGAGAAAAGGGAAGAGCCCCATACTGGCGATCAAAGGAATCATCAAAGAAGGAAGCTTAGGATGGATGGCCACGCGTGGCAGACAAACGGAATGCATACCTGCTGAAGCGAAAGTCACGGTAGTAGAACAGAGTATAGCACTAATGTATTTCAATCTCTTCCCTAACAACCCAACATTCAGTCCTGTCACGGAAAAGGTACCTATAACACTGTTTGTATATCACTCTAACGTGAAACACGCTAATGGCACGCTCTGAGAAGGTACCTATAACACTGTTTGTATATCACTCTAACGTGAAACACGCTAATGGCACGCTCTGAGAAGGTACCTATAACACTGTTTGTATATCACTCTAACGTGAAACACGCTAATGGCACGCTCTGAGAAGGTACCTATAACACTGTTTGTATATCACTCTAACGTGAAACACGCTAATGGCACGCTCTGAGAAGGTACCTATAACACTGTTTGTATATCACTCTAACGTGAAACACGCTAATGGCACGCTCTGAGAAGGTACCTATAACACTGTTTGTATATCACTCTAACGTGAAACACGCTAATGGCACGCTCTGAGAAGGTACCTATAACACTGTTTGTATATCACTATAACGTGAAACACGCTAATGGCACGCTCTGAGAAGGTACCTATAACACTGTTTGTAAATCACTCTAACGTGAAACACGCTAATGGCACGCTCTGAGAAGGTACCTATAACACTGTTTGTATATCACTCTAACGTGAAACACGCTAATGGCACGCTCTGAGAAGGTACCTATAACACTGTTTGTATATCACTCTAACGTGAAACACGCTAATGGCACGCTCTGAGAAGGTACCTATAACACTGTTTGTATATCACTCTAACGTGAGACACGCTAATGGCACGCTCTGAGAAGGTACCTATAACACTGTTTGTATATCACTCTAACGTGAAACACGCTAATGGCACGCTCTGAGAAGGTACCTATAACACTGTTTGTATATCACTCTAACGTGAGACACGCTAATGGCACGCTCTGAGAAGGTACCTATAACACTGTTTGTATATCACTCTAACGTGAGACACGCTAATGGCAGGCTCTGAGAAGGTACCTATAACACTGTTTGTATATCACTCTAACGTGAAACACGCTAATGGCACGCTCTGAGAAGGTACCTATAACACTGTTTGTATATCACTCTAACGTGAAACACGCTAATGGCACGCTCTGAGAAGGTACCTATAACACTGTTTGTATATCACTATAACGTGAAACACGCTAATGGCACGCTCTGAGAAGGTACCTATAACACTGTTTGTAAATCACTCTCACGTGAAACACGCTAATGGCATGCTCTGAGAAGGTACCTATAACACTGTTTGTATATCACTCTAACGTGAAACACGCTAATGGCACGCTCTGAGAAGGTACCTATAACACTGCTTGTATATCACTCTAACGTGAAACACGCTAATGGCACGCTCTGAGAAGGTACCTATAACACTGTTTGTATATCACTCTAACGTGAGACACGCTAATGGCAGGCTCTGAGAAGGTACCTATAACACTGTTTGTATATCACTCTAACGTGAAACACGCTAATGGCACGCTCTGAGAAGGTACCTATAACACTGTTTGTATATCACTCTAACGTGAAACACGCTAATGGCACGCTCTGAGAAGGTACCTATAACACTGTTTGTATATCACTCTAACGTGAAACACGCTAATGGCACGCTCTGAGAAGGTACCTATAACACTGTTTGTATATCACTCTAACGTGAAACACGCTAATGGCACGCTCTGAGAAGGTACCTATAACACTGTTTGTATATCACTCTAACGTGAAACACGCTAATGGCACGCTCTGAGAAGGTACCTATAACACTGTTTGTATATCACTCTAACGTGAAACACGCTAATGGCAGGCTCTGAGAAGGTACCTATAACACTGTTTGTATATCACTCTAACGTGAAACACGCTAATGGCACACTCTGAGAAGGTACCTATAACACTGTTTGTATATCACTCTAACGTGAAACACGCTAATGGCACGCTCTGAGAAGGTACCTATAACACTGTTTGTATATCACTCTAACGTGAAACACGCTAATGGCACGCTCTGAGAAGGTACCTATAAGACTGTTTGTATATCACTCTAACGTGAAACACGCTAATGGCACGCTCTGAGAAGGTACCTATAACACTGTTTGTATATCACTCTAACGTGAAACACGCTAATCGCACGCTCTGAGAGGATTTCGAAGAGTGACCGCGCGTGTGTCTAACAGACTATAATTTTTAATTTTGAAATTAATGGAAAAACCAAACGGACTATAATCTTGGGAGTTAATGAAAGTGGTGAAATTATAAGTGAATGAAAAAATGAGTGGTCAGCAACCCAATTAGGCACATTAATTGGGAAATCTATGCTTAAGAGAATTGAATATTGGTTATTGAAGTTACTTTCGTTGAGATTTCCCTTTGAATAGCAAACAGGATACAAACTGACACAGCCGGCCGAAGTGGCCGTGCGGTTAAAGGTGCTGCAGTCTGGAACCGCAAGACCGCTACGGTCGCAGGTTCGAATCCTGCCTCGGGCATGGATGTTTGTGATGTCCTTAGGTTAGTTAGGTTTAACTAGTTCTAAGTTCTAGGGGACTAATGACCTCAGCAGTTGAGTCCCATAGTGCTCAGAGCCATTTGAACAAACTGACACAGTCAGCTCTGAACTGTGTGTAGCAGCAGTTACCAATAACGCACATATCAGTAAATTACAGGAAGTAATTTTGTAACAAGCTCATACTAATGACAGCGCCACCCAAGAGGATTACTTAATCAAATACTGAAATGTTACTGCATGAAATGCAGAACTAAATTTGGACATGAGGGGCTTTTATCTTAACTGACATGAAAAAAATGAAGATGAATAATATCATCAAAACACTGTTTATGCTCCTCTACATATATCAGTTTTCCTTAGGAACAGTAATAATAGTCAAATTTTTCCTAATAGGTGTAGAATATGATGGGGACCCATAAACTAGTATAGTTTCACTAGTCAACGCTCTTTCATTATTACAGCAAAAAAGGTTAATTCAAAAAGCTAATTATCCACTTGGAGTAGTTCATGATTTACTTTGCAAGACAATAAAATGCAACAAATGGTTCAAATGGCTCTGAGCACTATGGGACTCAACTGCTGAGGTCATTAGTCCCCTAGAACTTAGAACTAGTTAAACCTAACTAACCTAAGGACATCACAAACATCCATGCCCGAGGCAGGATTCGAACCTGCGACTGTAGCGGTCTTGCGGTTCCAGACTGCAGCGCCTTTAACCGCACGGCCACTTTGGCCGGCTAAAATGCAACACTGGGCTTAAAAAAAATCTTCAAAAAAGGAACCATTCATGATAGCAGTCAAAAGCACACTATTTTTGAAACTGAGTATAACTTATTTGCCTTTTTATCACCTGTGAAGCAGGTATTCCAGACAGTAATATTTACACAATCTTGCACTGTAATGCTACAAAACTGTATTTTGCAGTAAACTAAGGATACTTTTGCAAAAGCTTATACGACTTCACTTTTGTGGTTTTAGCTTTAAGTTTTGCTACTCCTTTTACATTAGATAAAAAACTCACTTTTAAACACTTGAATGCAAGAATTGCTCATTTAAATCAGGATACTCGGTTTTAATAGCACTTAGGTAAGGACCCTGCATAGATTCGTAATCACGTTAGAAAATATAGTTCTGGACACGAATTTATGTTTTTGTGATTATTATTAAAACAACACACAAATTAACTGGTCCATACCCATATACAATACTGAGTGTATGAAGTTTGTAAAGCAGTGGCGAAGATTGGTGGCAAGCGACATGGCGGCTAACTATACTCACGGCACTTGTTGTTCGAATGCTATATAAAATCTCTTCGTGCCGTCGGATTTTCAACGTATTAGAGCCATTACTTTTTCGAAAATACTAAATAATAGCCATATCCACATCTGAGACAAATCGGTTATAAAGCGGCTTCCAATTGCCTCTCTTAACACCGACAAGGTGTAATGTGCTACAGCTAGCCACATACTGCTTGTCGTTCACATAAAAGAGCCACTCAGTTTGAACGCCAAAACCACCTTTTACATCGCGCCCTGCCATTTCCGTTGCGGGGAGACTTCTCTAAGCATGAACCAACTTTCAATAAACATTTTCTTTTTATGAAAATGTACATATTATAATACACTCCTGGAAATTAAAATAAGAACACCGTGAATTCATTGTCCCAGGAAGGGGAAACTTTATTGACACATTCCTGGGATCAGATACATCACATGATCACACTGACAGAACCACAGACACATAGACACAGGCAACAGAGCATGCACAATGTCGGCACTAGTACAGTGTATATCCACCTTTCGCAGCAATGCAGGCTGCTATTCTCCCATGGAGACGATCGTAGAGATGCTGGATGTAGTCCTGTGGAACGGCTTGCCATGCCATTTCCACCTGGCGCCTCAGTTGGACCAGCGTTCGTGCTGGACGTGCAGACCGCGTGAGACGACGCTTCATCCAGTCCCAAACATGCTCAATGGGGGACAGATCCGGAGATCTTGCTGGCCAGGGTAGTTGACTTACACCTTCTAGAGCACGTTGGGTGGCACGGGATACATGCGGACGTGCATTGTCCTGTTAGAACAGCAAGTTCCCTTGCCGGTCTAGGAATGGTAGAACGATGGGTTCGATGACGGTTTGGATGTACCGTGCACTATTCAGTGTCCCCTCGACGATCACCAGTGGTGTACGGCCAGTGTAGGAGATCGCTCCCCACATCATGATGCCGGGTGTTGGCCCTGTGTGCCTCGGTCGTATGCAGTCCTGATTGTGGCGCTCACCTGCACGGCGCCAAACACGCATACGACCATCTTTGGCACCAAGGCAGAAGCGACTCTCATCGCTGAAGACGACACGTCTCCATTCGTCCCTCCATTCACGCCTGTCGCGACACCACTGGAGGCGGGCTGCACGATGTTGGGGCGTGAGCGGAAGACAGCCTAACGGTGTGCGGGACCGTAGCCCAGCTTCATGGAGACGGTTGCGAATGGTCCTCGCCGATACCCCAGGAGCAACAGTGTCCCTAATTTGCTGGGAAGTGGCGGTGCGGTCCCCTACGGCACTGCGTAGGATCCTACGGTCTTGGCGTGCATCCGTGCGTCGCTGCGGTCCGGTCCCAGGTCGACGGGCACGTGCACCTTCCGCCGACCACTGGCGACAACATCGATGTACTGTGGAGACCTCACGCCCCAAGTGTTGAGCAATTCGGCGGTACGTCCACCCGGCCTCCCGCATGCCCACTATACGCCCTCGCTCAAAGTCCGTCAACTGCACATACGGTTCACGTCCACGCTGTCGCGGCATGCTACCAGTGTTAAAGACTGCGATGGAGCTCCGTATGCCACGGCAAACTGGCTGACACTGACGGCGGCGGTGCACAAATGCTGCGCAGCTAGCGCCATTCGACGGCCAACACCGCGGTTCCTGGTGTGTCCGCTGTGCCGTGCGTGTGATCGTTGCTTGTACAGCCCTCTCGCAGTGTCCGGAGCAAGTATGGTGGGTCTGACACACCGGTGTCAATGTGTTCTTTTTTCCATTTCCAGGAGTGTAGTTTATCATTTTAACGTATCCTATTGCTATTTTCATATATACAGGGCTATTACAAATGATTGAAGCGATTTCATAAATTCACTGTAGCTCCATTCATTGACATATGGTCACAACACACTACAGATACGTAGAAAAACTCATAAAGTTTTGTTCGGCTGAAGCCGCACTTCAGGATTCTGCCGCCAGAGCGCTCGAGAGAGCAGTGAGACAAAATGGCGACAGGAGCCGAGAAAGCGTATGTCGTGCTTGAAATGCACTCACATGAGTCAGTCATAACAGTGCAACGACACTTCAGGACGAAGTTCAACAAAGATCCACCAACTGCAAACTCCATTCGGCGATGGTATGCGCAGTTTAAAGCTTCTGGATGCCTCACGGTTTAAAGTTTACGGCCCCTTTTTCTTCTGCGAAAAAAACGTTACAGAACACGTGTATCTGGACATGCTGGAAAATTGGCGCATGCCACAACTGGAGACCGACAGCGCCGACTTCATCTTTCAACTGGATGGTGCTCCACCGCACTTCCATCATGATGTTCGGTATTTCTTAAACAGGAGATTGGAAAACCGATGGATCGGTCGTGGTGGAGATCATGATCAGCAATTCATGTCATGGCCTCCACGCTCTCCCGACTTAACCCCATGCGATTTCTTTTTGTGGGGTTATGTGAAAGATTCAGTGTTTAAACCTCCTCTACCAAGAAACGTGCCAGAACTGCGAGCTCGCATCAACGATGCTTTCGAACTAACTGATGGGGACATCCTGCGCCGAGTGTGGGAGGAACTTGATTATCGGCTTGATGTCTGCCGAATCACTAAAGGGGCACATATCGAACATTTGTGAATGCCTAAAAAAACTTTATGAGTTTTTGTATGTGTGTGCAAGGCATTGTGAAAATATCTCAAATAATAAAATTATTGTAGAGCTGTGAAATCGCTTCAATCATTTGTAATAACCCTGTACATTACAAAAATCTAACTTTCTATCCACGGATCAAGGAATTTAAATAACACAGAACACACACTTCATAATCGCAGATACACAGTTACATAACATAAACCTACTCCTAATCGATATAAGAGTTACAAGTGGTACTTCAGCAGCTTCAGCATACTTACTCTCAACCGGACTAGTCTAAAGGCACCCATGGTCAATCGGATACCACGATGGTGGATAGTGTTGAGATGGCGTAAGAGGGATGGACGTGCAGACGCATAAACAAAGCACCCATAGTAGAGTTTCGAACGGACAAGGGACCGTCGCAAACGGTGGAGGGTGGTTCGACCGTCACCCCAGGAATTATCGAAGAGGGCACGTAGGACATTGAGGAACTGGGACAGCAGGCTGCCAGATAAGACACATGGGAGGACCAAGAGAGTTTCCTATCGAGCATGAGACCCAGGAATTTCGTAGTTTCAACGAACGGAAGGGCAACAGGCCCAAGATGTAAAGATATTAGGAGAATCCAGTTGTGTCGCTAGAAATTCATACAGACGGTTCTGTCAGTGGAAAAGCGAAAGCCATTGTCGATGCTGCAGGAGTAAAAACGCTGAAGACATCGCAGAAGACGCCGCTCCGTGAGACAGGTTCGAGGAGAACTGGAACAGATGGCAAAATCGCCAACGAAAGGGGAGCTGGAGATTCCCAGTGGGAGACAGGTCATTATAGGTTTAATGACGATAGCAAAGAGGACGACGTTCAGGACAGAACCCTGAGGCACACCGATTTCCTAGATAAACATGTTCGACAAGACAGATCCCACACGCACCTTGAAACCTCGGTCTTTCAAAAGTACCTGAAGGAAACAGGGCAGGCGCCCACGAAAGCCCCTCGTGTAGAGAGTATAGAGGATACCAGTTCTCCAGAAGGTGTCGTAGGCCTTCTCCAAATGAAAAACACTGCCACAGTCTGGAAGTTCCGCAGAAAACCATTCATGACATGGGTGGACAAAGTAACGAGATGGTCAGCAGCAGAACAGCATTACCTTTCAATACCGGCTCCTTGACCAGTCTTCAAGCTTTACAGCTGTGCTTTTTGCTCTCTATCAGCCATCAGCCTGTTCAGTATATCCGCCGCCATCATCATTCTCCCTATGCCATCTGCTCTGATTCTTTGAGCGCCGTTCAGAGTCTCCGTGACCCGTATTCGGACCACCCTCTCGTGCAACAAATTCAACGGTCCCTTCAGTCGCTAGCTGACACCGGCGCTCGTGTCCTTTTTTTTTTGTGGATTCCTGGCCACGTTGTTGTGTTTGGGAACGATGCTGCTGATGCTGCGGCCAAGGCTGCTGTCCTCCTGCCTGGGACAGCTTTCTTTTGTGTCCCATCAACTGATGTTAGTGGGGTTCTTTGTCAGCGCGTTTCATCATTGTGGCATGAGGCTTGCTCCTCTCTCCGTGAAAATAAGCTTATGGCCATCAAACTGACCCCGACGGCTCGGACGACCTCCTCACGCCCTTCCCAGCGAGAGAAAGTCATTTTGGCCAGGTTGCGGATTGGGCAATGCCGATTTAGCCACCGCTACCTGTTGTCCGGTGACCCCGCCCCGCAGTGCCCCTGTGGTCATCCATTGACAGTGCGCCATGTTTTATTGTCCTGTCCCCGTTTTATTCACTCTCGTGTTGTCCTGTGTCTACCGTCTACCTTACAGGAACTTTTAGCTGATGACGCTCGAGTGGCTGCTCGTCTCCTCAGTTTTATTACATTGACGGACTTGTCCAAAGAGATCTGACTCTTTTATTTTGTTTCTCTGCGTCTTTGTAAATACTTTCTGGTGTTGCCCCCTTGCGTTTTTCTACCTATTAGTGCACTAACGTTTGAGACTGGGCGCTAATGACCTTAGTAGTTGCGCGTCCTAAACAAAAAAAAAAGCACACTAGAAATCCACACTACTTTCTTCAGTAAACTGCGAGACCTGAGCAACCATACCAGCCGGGCATGTAGCACACCTTCCATCACCTTGCAAACGCAGCTGGTAAGAGCGATAGGGCGGTAGCTAGAAAGAAGGTGGTTGTTCTTACAAGGCTTAGGTATAAGTATGATGGTGGGTTCACGCCAGAGTCCGGGAAATGTGCCCTCTGCCCAGATGCGGCTGTACGTGTTAAGCAGAAAGTGCTTGCCCACAAGAGTAAGGTGTTGCAACATTTGAATGTGAATGGCGTCTGGCCCTGGGGCGGAGGATCGGTATGCACTGAGAGTATGATCTAGCTCCCTCATAGTAAAGGCGGCATTCTAGCACTCACGATTCAGAGGAGGAGGAAGGCAGGGTGATAGTGGTAAGAGCTCGAAACTTCCGCAAAATGACGGCCAAGGTGTTGGAGATAGCAATACGGTCCAAGATGACATCGTCTGTTACTATCAGGCCGGAAATTGGGGAATGGATCTTCGTCCCAGAGAGCCGTCGGAGATTGGCCCACACGACAGAGGAAGGTGTGGAACTGTTAAAAGAACTAGTGAATGAAATCCAGCTGGCTCTTTCAATATCCCGAAGAACGCGACGACACTTGCGCGCATCTGTTTACAATGAATGCAGGATGCCATCGTAGGATGAAGCTTAAAAACGCGGAGAGCACGTCTCCGTGAGCGAATTGCGTCGCGGCAAGCCTTAGTCCAGCAAAGGATTGGGGAACGACACGGTAAAGAGAAGTGCAGGGAACGGAACATTCTGCAGCAGTAAGGATAACATTTCTGAGATATTCCACTTAGTCATCACAGCTGGGGAGATCTTTTTTTCTAGGGCTGCCAGGGAGGAGTAAAGCTGCCAGTGAGTCTTAGTAAGCTGCCATTTGGGCGTGCACATGGATGGAGTAGGAGTCAGCAAACGGATAGAACACGGTAAATGGTCGCTCGAGTAGGTGTCAGAAAGAATGGACCACTCAAGACGATGGGCAAGATGGGCAGTGCAGAAGGATAGGTCCAAATGAGAGTAGGTGTGTGAGGAGTCGGAAGGGAAAGTGGGTGCTCCAGTGTTAAGGCATAAGAGGCTAAGTTGGTTAAGAAGGTCAGCCGAGAGGGGGCACACCTGCTTTAGGTGACTGTTCACACCTCAGGTCACACCTCCCGAACACCTGACAGAGGAACCAATCGGCAATTTGGGAAGGTTGCAGCTCAGGCAGTCACCCCTCCCTGGGTCTGGCCTGTACCAGAGCTACGTGTGAACCCTACCTGTCGACTGGGGCCTGGGAATTACGCGTTATCCAGTCCCCTGTTACAAGTTAGACGTGTGGACTGATCTTCAGGAATGCAAAGGGAGGGAGAAGAAAAAGAGGAACCTCAAACGTCGAAGCGGAGGAACAAGAGGAGAAGGGAAACAAAGAAAGGAAAAGTAAGCGAAAAACAACATGCAGCACGGAAGAGAAAAAAATCTGCAAAGGCTGGGGCCCCGTGGTTAGGCAAGCACGAACCCACCAAAGAGTGGCGAGCCTCATGTTGGGTTTGTGGATGACGCAGAAATTTTCCATGCCATGATGTTCCATAGGTGCTCGATTACAGACTGATCTCGTGATCGAGCAGGCCAAGGCAACATGTCGACAATTTGGGTTACAAAAGCGGTATATGGTGAGCGTTATCCTGTTGGAAAACATCCCCAGAATGCTGTGCATATATGGCAGCACAAAAGGTCAAATCACCAAACCGACATACAATTTTGCAGTCAGGGTCTGTGGGGTAACTACAGGTGTGCTCCTGCTGACATAGGAAATCGCACCCCAGACCATACCTCCACGTGAAGGTCCAGTGTGTGTAGCGTGCAAACTGATTGATTGCAGGCCATCACCTGGCTTCCTTCTAACAAGGGAACCTCCCCATCGCACCCCCCTCAGATTTAGTTATAAGTTGGCACAGTGGATAGGCCTTGGAAAACTGAACACGTATCAGTCGAAAAAACAGGAAGCAGTTGTGTGGAACTATGAAAAAATAAGTAAAATATACAAACTGAGTAGTCCATGCGCAAGATACGCAACATCAAGGACGGAGGGGACTAAGGGGCGCCGTGGTCCCGTGGTTAGCGTGAGCAACTGTGAAATGAGAGGTACTTGGTTCAAGTCTTCCCTCGAGTGTAATGTTTACTTTATTTATTTTCGCAAAGTTATGATTTGTCCGTTCGTTCATTGTCGTCTCTGTTCACTGTAATAAAATTAGTGTCTATGTTTTGCGACCGCACCGCAAAAGCGAGTGACTGTTATTGAAGTCGCCAGCTATATTCGCTGGATTCATATTGCCTACGGAATACATCTCACGTATTTAATGCACTCTCGTCCAAAGTAGCGAACAGTCAACTGCTAGCCAGGGAGCCTCGTTAGCAGGAATACTCTCTCTTCCGTGCGCTGTAGTCGACTGACGTTTACGTGTAGCGTCGCCATACTACGGCGCAGTTACCTCGTATCGGACGGACGGACGGACAGATAATAAGTGTCTGAAAACAAAAAATTAAACTTTTCACTTGTGGGAAGACTTGAACCAGGGACTTTTCGTTCCACAGCTGCTCGCGCTGACCACGGGACCACGGCGCTGCTGATCTCACATTATCCTTCATGTTGCGTATCTTGCGCATGGACTACTCAGTTTGTATATTTTGCTTATTTTTTTCATAGTTCCTCACAACTTCTTCCTGTTTTCTCGATTAATCTGTGTTCAGTTTTTCACGGCCTATCCACTGTGCCAACTTATAACTAAATCTGAGTTGGGTGCGATGGTGATGTTCCCTTGTAAGCAGCACATTCCTATCACTGGCAGTGAGGCAGAACCAGCTTTCATCAAAAAAAGCAACAGACTCTATCAAAAGTGTTCCCCACAACTTCGGGCTCCATCGCATACCCTTTTCGCTACAATTACGCAACGGCTTCGAGAAAGGATACCTTCGTCGTCAGCATATGTGACTCCAAGGACACGCCGCACACACTAATTGGAAGAGGCTGTACTGTATCGCATTGAAGAGAACACCTCGACGAGTACCTGAGCAATTTCTTTGGTTGCCTACTGATGACTAGCACTGTAAAACAAGTGACGCGCCGGATCACGCCTAATCAATTACTTGTAAAAGTGGTAGTGTACCAACATGTTTTAAAACGGGATCCAGTTGAAAATATTATCTATTCACGCCTCTCTACAAGTCGTAGAAATCTGTAACAGGGTTTTATGAAAACCCTGTATACCTACGTAGCCACCCACCCTTAATAACAGATTTTTGTATCTGGTGCTAACCTCGGTTCCCACTTTGTATACGATAGTGGTTTTGCAGTGGTAACTGTTGTGGTTGTGCCGGCCGCTGTGGCCGGGCGGTTCTAGGCGGTTCAGTCCGGAACCGCGCTGCTGCTACGGTCGCAGGTTCGAATCCTGCCTCAGGCATGGATGTGTGTGATGTCCTTAGGTTAGTTAGGTTTATGTAGTTCTAAGTCTAGGGGACTGATGATCTCAGCTGTTAAGTCCCATAGTGCTTAGAGCCATTTGAACCCTTTTTTCGTGGTTGTGGAGATACGAGTATCTGAAGTCGTTGCCGTCACAACATGGGAGTGGCCATAACTTCTTCTGTTTCTTTGGCATCAGTATGTTTTTCATGTTTAAAGGATTCGAGTTCGTGGTACAATGTTCTCTAGATTTTACGAGTATTCCTGAATTTTAACGAACTACTTTGAATGTTCAAGAATATTCTCAAATGTTCTGGAATTCACCTTGGAAACAATAGACATCACATTGATCCGGACTGCGGCAAAGTCGTCTTAACGGACGAGCCCTGCAGCGTAGTAAACGTGGAGGAACAACACAACGGAAAAGTTTACCTACTTATGAGAGAAACTGTGTACTCAAAGAATGATTGAGAGAGCGAAAACCTTTAGCTACAAAAAATGACGTACTATTTCAAGAAGTACGTCACAGAATACAAAGGACACTAGGAAAGTTTTGCAATATGACCCAACAATAAGTCACAGGAGGCCGATTGTTGCATTGTTCTAAGAATACTTCAAACTTGCATTGCAGCCGCTGTGTCAAATCTGTGGGCGCAGTCGTTCATTAGTAGGGTTGGTTTGAATTACTTGCTGCGGGATCGTGATCACGAAGTGAGATCCGGGCGGTTTTGCCGTGCAACTACGCGCGTGGTTTAAACATGGAACAGTGCTGTGAAGAAATGACTCTTGCACTCGGTGATGTGTATCCACATCCTACAACTATACTGTCCGCCCCCGGTAGCTGAGAGGTAAGCGCGGAAGAATGTCAATCCTAAGGATCCGGGTTCGAACCCCGGCTGGGTCGGAGATTTTCTCCGCTCAGTGGCTGGGTGTTGTGTTGTCCTAATCATCATCATTTCATCCCCATCGACGCGCAAATTGCCGAAGTGGCGTCAAATCGAAAAACTTGCACCCTGTAAACGGTCTAACCAACGGCAGGCCCTAGTCACACGACACTTACATTTACAACTATAGTCATGTGGTACAGAGATTTCCAGAAGTTCACTCTGGAGGAGGCTGAGAAGACGACATCATCAGTTACAGAGGAAAACATTGATGCTGTGAGGAAAATGCTAGGCGAAGACAGGCGAGTGACCTTCAAGCGGACGGAGGATACCTACCTTAAATCTAAATGCATCAGCAATTCGTTCGATTCTGCATGATTATGTGCAAGTAGAGAAACTTGGTTGCCTCTGGTGCCGTATAGAATGTCGGAAGAGCAGATGACACGACGTGTGACTTGGTACTGGGAGATATTAAAGAATTTTTCTAAGCCACAATCTCAGTATGTGATTAACATCGTGACAGGTGAAGAAACTCGGCTGTACTACTATGAAGTGCCGGCTAAGACTCGAAACAAATTTTGCGTCTTTGAAGATGACACCCGAAGCTGTCAGAAAATCGCGATCAGTAAGGAAGAAAAAGATAGCCTTTTTTTTCAAGTCTAGTGGAGTTGTGGAGCGTATTGTTTTGGACACGCAAAAGACAGTCACAGCTAAGTGGTATACTGAACAGTGCCTCCCTGCCCAAGATCATCCAACCTTTGAAGAAGCTGCGACCGAAGTTAAGAATGAACACTTGGTCCCTCCATCACGACAACGCTCCAGCTCACCGCACCAAAGCATGCTCCGAATATTGCGGGGTACAGGACTGAAACCTCTTGAGTACACTCCTTACCGTTGCTCCTTGTGCCTTTGCACTGTTCCTGCATATGAAAATGAAGCTGAAAGGACTTCAGTTTTTAACTGATGAAGACCTCCTGAGCGCTAAGGACAACGATTGTGCCTTACTCCCTACAGAATCCTGGGAGAACTGGTTTAGGGACTGGTTTTGATGGATGGATGAACAGATGTACTCAACGTGGCGGAAATTACTTCGAAAAAATTAAATAAAGCTTTGCTGCAAAAGCAGGCAAAAAGGAATACAAACGTCTCAAAAATGAGATCGACAGGAAGTGCAAAATGGCTAAGCAGGGATGGCTAGATGGCAAATGTAAGGATGTAGAGGCATATCTCACTAGGGGTAAGATAGATACTGCCTACAGGAAAATTAAAGAGACTTTTGGAGAAAGGACAACCACTTGCGTGAATATCAAGAGCTTTGATGGAAACCCAGTTCTAAGCAAAGAAGGGAAAGCAGAAAGGTGGAAGGAGTATATAGAGGGTCTATACAAGGGTGATGTACTTCAGGACAATATTATGCAAACAGAAGAGGATGTAGATGAAGATGAAATGGGAGATATGATATTGCGTGAAGAGTTTGACAGATCACTAAAAGACCTGAGTCGAAACAAGGCCCCCGGAGTAGACAACATTCCATTAGAACTACTGACAGCCTTGGGAGAGCCAGTCCTGACAAAACTCTGCCATCTGGTGAGTAAGATGTATGAGACAGGCGAAATACCCTCAGACTTCAAGAAGAATATAATAATTCCAATCCCAAAGAAAGCAGGTGTTGACAGATGTGAAAATTACCGAACTATCAGTTTAATAAGTCACAGCTGCAAAGTACTAACGCGAATTCTTTACAGACGAATGGAAAATTTGATAGAAGCTGACCTCTGGGAAGATCAGTTTGGATTCCGTAGAAATGTTGGAACACGTGAGGCAATACTGACCCTACGACTTATCTTAGAAGAAAGATTAAGGAAAGGCAAACCTACATTTCTAGCATTTGTAGACTTAGAGAAAGCTTTTGACAATGTTGATTGGAATACTCTCTTTCTAGTTCTGAAGGTGTCAGGGGTAAAATACAGAGAGCGAAAGACTATTTACAATTTGTACAGAAAGTAGATGGCAGTTATAAGAGTCGAGGGACACGAAAGGGAAGCAGTGGTTGGGAAGGGAGTGAGACAGGGTTGTAGTCTATCCCCGATGTTATTCAATCTGTATATTGAGCAAGCAATAAAGGAAACAAAAGAAAAGTTCGGAGTAGGTATTAAAATCCATGGAAAAGAAATAAAAACTTTGAGGTTCGCCGATGACATTGTAATTCTGTCAGAGACAGCAGAGGACTTGGAAGAGCAGTTAAACGGAATGGACAGTGTCTTGAAAGGAGGATATAAGATGAACATCAACTAAAGCAAAACGAGGATAATGGAATGTAGTCGAATTAAGTCGGATGATGCTGAGGGAATTAGATTAGAAAATTAGACACTTAAAGTAGTATGAGAGTTTTGCTATTTGGGGAGCAAAATAACTGATGATGGTGAAGTAGAGACGATATAAAATGTAGACTGGCAATGATAAGGAAAGCGTTTCTGAAGAAGAAAAATTTGTTAACATCGAGTATAGATTTAAATGTCAGGAAGTCGTTTCTGAAAGTATTTGTATGGGGTGTAGCCATGTATGGAAGTGAAACGTGGACGATAAATAGCTTAGACAAGAAGAGAATAGAATCTTTCGAAATGTGGTGCTACAGAAGAATGCTGAAGATTAGATGGGTCGATCACATAACTGATGAGGAGGTATTGAATAGAATTGGGGAGAAGAGGAGCTTGTGGCACCACTTGACTAGAAGAAGGGATCGGTTGGTAGGACATGTTCTGAGACATCGAGGGATCACCAATTTAGTATTGGAGGGCAGCGTGGAGGGTAAAAATCGTAGAGGGAGACCAAGAGATGAATACACTAAGCAGATTCAGAAGGATGTAGGCTGCAGTCGGTACTGGGAGATGAAGAAGCTTGCACAGGATAGAGTAGCATGGAGAGCTGCATCAAACCAGTCTCAGGACTGAAGACCGCAACAACAACAACAACAAGATACTGCAAAACTTTCCTATTACCCTTTGTTTGATATAAGGGGAAGAAATATATATATATATATATATATATATATATATATATATATATATATATATATATATATATATACAATGGTGAACAATGACGAAAGCGCACTCTTCCCAACAGAATTTCTGATAAATGGTTCAAATGGCTCTGAGCACTATGGGACTTAACATCTGAGGTCATCAGTCCCCTAGAACTTAGAACTACTTAAACCTAACTAACCTAAGGACATCACACACAACCATGTCCGAGGCAGGATTCGAACCTGCGACCGTAGCAGTCCCGCGGTAACGGACTGAAGCGCCTAGAACCGCTCGGCCACCGCGGCCGGCAAAACGCACAGTCTCTCCGTTTTTCTAAAAGCTCAAAATATTGTATATATTTCGTATGGCTTGAAGATACAGCGTGTTGTTGCAAAATACGATGTATAATTATTTACATATTTACAAACACATACATTTTTAGACCTCGATCTATGACTAACATGAATAGTATTACACATGGATGTGCAGTGTCCTTAAACGCTCCACAGCTTCCTCACTGACCTGATGGATCTCCTCCATTGAACCACTGAACCTTCGAAGTGGGTAATTCTTGACGATGGGGCTGATGGTCTGCAGAGTCGCAGAAAGGGCTATCAGCAATCTTCCACTTGTGCTTCCAAAACTGACATCTGCAGTGTCGGGTTGTTATCCGGTTAAGTTACGTCCAGATTTTCCTCGGTTGGTTGAAACCAGGGGGTTGCTTGGTAGGGTCCGAGATCAGTCCAGATCTGTCTGGATTTGAAGACAGCCAGTCGCTGCGCCCAGCTTCGCTTACTGTAAACTGATCTTGGGCCAGCTTCTTTGCTAGAATTCAAAAAGGGTTCTGAGATTTCAGCCTGAGATCTTCATGTACGTAGTCTTCATGTATTGGTAAGAGAGGGTTGTCACAGCACTTGTGCCATTCTTTTCAGTGCTAATGCTCTTGGAGATGAGGAGATGGATTGTTAGAAAGTACTGGTAGCCACTTCTGAGGAGTCGACTGGATAGTGCATGATATAATCCTCATTGTGTCATTCAGCTTGACATTTATGGTCTTTGTATGGGTACTGTTAAGCCATACTGGACTGCAGTATTCAGTTACTGGGTATATTAGTGCAAGTACTGTAGTTCTGAGAGTAGATGCAGAGGGACCCCAGCCTGTTCCCGTGAGTTCGTGTAAGATGTTGTTAGGGCTTTTGATTTTAGCAGATGTTTTGCTTCAATGTGCTCTGTAGGTCAAGGATCAATCCAAGATGACTCCTAGATATTTAGGGTGAGAATTGAACTTCAGCAGCCGGACGGTGTGGCCGACCGGTTCTAGGCGCTTCAGTCTGGAACCGCGCGACCACTACGGTCGCAGGTTCGAATCCTGCCTCGGGCATGAATGTGTGTGATGTCCTTAGGTTAGTTAGGTTTAAGTAGTTCTACGTTCTACGGAACTGTTGACCTCAGATGTTACGTCCCATAGTGCTCAGAGCCATTTGAACCATTTGAACTTCAGCAGGTGGCCACAATATTGAACTTGAGGAAAATATTTGGATTGTCTGTTGCTCAGATGGAAGCTGCTGACCTTTTTTTTCGTTATGTTTGGTTTCAGACTCCGGATCTTGAGGAACATGTGAAGTCTCTAAAGGTCTTCTGCGAGCGCCGTTTCTGCTGCTGCGAAGTCATTGGAATAGGCTGTCAGTGCAAGGTCGTCACTGCAAAACGCACAGTCTTTCCATTTTTCTAAAACCTCAAAATCTTGTGTAGTAAGAAGGTAAGCAAAGATACGATTTGTATTTCCGAAGCTAGTAGGCAAAATATAGACGTGCTACGAAACGTCGCTTAAGATCAAAATCTTAACAGAAATTCCCTTAGAAACCATGTACAAGGAGAGCTGAAAAGTAATGCATCCGAATTTTTTATCTGAAAACTCTTAAACAAATGTTATTACCATTCTACGTCTTTACTCGTCACGATAACATATTTATTTCTCAAGAAGTTACCTTGGCGACCGAATACATTTCTCCCAATGAGAGACCACATTCTTGATACCACCACCGTAGAATGTTTGTTGCCGAGTCAAAGTGAAGTCCTCTAAGGCGTTCTTTAAGTCTCGGAAAGAGATAAAAATAGGATGGGCTAAGTCAGGTGAGTATGGGGTGGATGATCTATGACAATGAGCCCAAGGCGTCGGATTGAAGAGGCCGTCGCAGCACTTGTGTGTGATCTGACATTGTCACGCTGAAGCAGGGGGCGCTCCATGGATGAACGAACTCACCTAATTCTAAACTCGATCTCAGAGTGGTATCTCTCACGCATCGAGTTAGTTATGTCACACATCGCCATGATATATGCAACAGTTCGGAGCCGTCTAGCGACAGGGGGCTCCGAATGTGTAGATATGAAAAATAAAGATGTAGAATGGTAATAATACTCTACTAACAATTAAATTTGCTACACTAAGAAGAAATGCAGATGATAAACGGGTATTCATTGGACAAATATATTATACTAGAACTGACATGTGATTACATTTTCACGCAATTTGGGTGCATAGATCCTGAGAAATCAGTGCCCAGAACAACCACCTCTGGCCGTAATAACGGCCTTGATACGCCTGGGCATTGAGTCAGACAGAGCTTGGATGGCGTCTACAGGTACAGATGCCTATGCAGCTTCAACACGATACCACAGTTCATCAAGAGTAGTGACTGACGTATTGTGACGAGCCAGTTGCTCGGCCACCATTGACCAGACGTTTTCATTTGGTGATATATCTGGAGAATGTGCTGCAGTCGAACATTTTCTGTACCCAGAAAGGCCGTAGAGTACCTGCAACACACAGTAGCGCATTATCCTGCTGAAATGTAGGGTTTCACGGGACTCGAATGAAGAGTAGAGCCACGAGTCATAACGCATCTGAAATGTAACGTCCACTGCGCCGTCAATGCGAACAAGAGGTGACCGAGACGTGTAATCAATGACACCCCATACCATCACGCCGGGTGATACGCCAGTATGGCGATGACGAATACACGCTTCCAATGTGCGTTCACCGTGCTGTCGCCAAATATGTATGCGACCATCATTATGCTGTAAACAGAGCCTGGATTCACCCGAAAAAATGACGTTTTGCCATTCGTGCACCCAGGTTCGCCGTCGAGTACACCATCGCAGGCGCTCCTGTCTGTGATGCAGCGTCAAGGGTAACCGCAGCCATGATCTCCGAGCTGATAGTCCATGCTGCAGCAAAAGTCGTCGAACTGTTCGTGCAGATGGGTTGTCTTGCAAACGTCCCCATCTGTTGACTCAGGGATCGAGACGTGGCTGCACAATCCTTTACAGCCATGCGAATGAGATGCCTGTCATCTCGACTGCTAGTGATACGAGGCCGTTGGGGTCCAGCACGGCGTTCCGTATTACCCTCCTGAACCCACCGATTCCATATTCTGCTAACAGTCATTGGATCTCGACCAACGCGAGCAGCAATGTCGTGATACGATAAACCGCAATCGCGATAGACTACAATCCGACCTTTATCAAAGTCGGAAACGTGATGGTACGCATTTCTCCTCCCTACACGAGGCATCACAACGACATTTCACCAGGCAACGCCGGTCAACTGCTGTTTGTGTACGAGTAATCGGTTGGAAACTTTCCTCATGTCAGCACGTTGTAGGTGGCGCCATCCTTGTGTGAATGATCTAGAAAGCTAATCATTTGCTTATCACAGCATCTTCTTTCAGTCGGTTAAATTTCGCGTCTGTAGCATATCATCTTCGTGGTGTAGCAATTTTAATGGCCAGTAGTGTATTTGCTTAATGTAAAATGCTTTAGGAGTTTTCACATTAAAAATTCGGAGGCACTACTTTCAAGCACGCCTTCGTAGTTCTTCGAATGTAACACGCGGATTAAGGGTAACAATTCTTGCTGAAAAAGCAATGATCTTCATCATCGATTACTGTGCACGCTCTGACTTACAGCGCGCAATTTAAGCCCTAAAGCTAACACTGACAGTAGTAATTTTCATTCGGCTCGAAATCGCTAAATGTAATGGTGCCTCATCCTTTGCCACGGTTCTCTCAAGCCTTTCCATGTGAATAATTATGATATGTTAAAGGACAATCGACCTTCCAACAGACGTGATGCGACTCGGTGATACATGAGAAAAGAAGCGCTTAGGGCTCAAGTATAAGGTAGTTATGTTCGAAACTGCTGAAACAACACGTCGCGGGCTTTTCGTTTCTCGACAGACTCGGTCGTACCTCTAGAATTTGTGAGCCTTTTCCTCGGTACAAATATGGAAGGCTTTTTTACTATTATTATTTTAAACACTGCAAGTCCCTCATTAGTGATAACTCAGTGTTACTTTCTTTCCTACTTTACTCTGTTCCAGCTTTTAAAGAATATTTAACTTTACGCCAACGGCGAGCTCGAGACAGCAAGAATTATTATGCTCTTACATCATGTAGAGAAACAGTAAAACTCTTAAGGCCGTCAAAGGTAAACACCATTAAAAGTTATTGAAAACAGTGGCGGAGACTCGATTCGGCTTGGAAGAGACAGGCGTGGGTGTGGGGGTGGAGGTGGGTTGGGCGAGGGTGAAAAGGGGGTAGCAGCCAGCGAACACAACACAGAGAACCATCTCTAACGGACAGATCGTATTGATGCTCCCTTTGGCACTCATCCACAACCAATCGTCGCATGTTAGTTGATTTGGAAAGTACGTGGTCACATGTAGGAAAACACAGGACATAACAACGCTTAAATGGTAAAAATGAATCTCGTAACACTGGGTGACACAGAAAAACGGGATCATTTCCACAATACAATAAAACTAGAAGTGATTAGGGAAAGAAGTTGCATTAATAGTAATTGAAACCTTACAACTTTGTCATTTACGAAACACTGATGGCATTTATCATTTTTTTTTTTAATTACGTCGTTTAGATGGCATCATCCTGTACAAATACATTCGTGAAATGTGCTGTTGAGATGACTCATTGAGCGCTGAAACATCTCAGCTGGGATACTGTGAATTGCATCCCCAATTCTCTGTTTTGACTCATCCAGAGTTCTTGGTCGAGTCGTGTAGCCTTTGTTCTTGAGGTAGCCCCACAAGAAAAAAATCACAAACGGATAAATCTGGCGATCTAGGGGTCAGGAAATGTTACTGAATGGTGAGATCACGCGGTTGCCAAACAATTCTCGCACATACGCCATTGATTGCAGTGCAGAGTGTGTATCGCTCCGTCCTGTTAAAACCAGGCTTGTAGAACGTTTGGAAAGCTGTCCAATGCAGGTGTAACGGAAGTTGGTAACATCTCCACGTAACGATCTGCATTGACAGTTATTGTGTTTCCCTGTTCATTTGCCAAAAATTTCGGTCCGATAATACCATGTGATGGAACACCACGTCACATTGTTACTTTAGTAGCAGGTAAAGGGCGCTCGTAAACGTCATTAAGATTTGTGTTTGCCCAGTAACGGTAGTTCTGTTTATTCGCATAACCTGTGAGAAGAAAATGTGCCTCATCTGACATCCACAACTTGTTTAGAAACTCACCGTCATTGTTTATTATCATTTGTTGACAGATCGCTAATCGTAACCGGTAATCGTTGTCCTTCAATTTTTGCACCATCTGCAGTTTTTACGGACGAAATTTTAAATCAAGATGAAGAATTCTGCGGACGCTCTCCCGGGGCATTCCAACCACTGCTGCCTGCTTACGAATTAAACGCCGTGGGCTCCATAAGACAGACTCGCGTACAGCATCACTGTTCGCTGGAGAACGCACACTTCTTGGCCATCGTGTTGGTTTCTGCTTTAGGGCAGATCCAGTCTCTTCAAAGTTATTAATCCAACATTTTATTGCGTGTTTCGATGGAATGGCAGCATGACGTCCTAAATTATAAAAACGTCGAAACTCCGTCTGCGCCGCTACCAAACTATCATCGTTTTTATAAAACGTTATTATGTCTAACGCACGCTGTTGTCCGTTCCACTCATCCACGATTACTAAAATGGCGGAACCCACAGTGCTGCCACCTGTCCGTGGCTGCCACTACTAATTTCAAACATTCCCGTTACTCTGTGTCACCCCGTATTTCTGGCTTTGCAGCCATTATAGTCAGGTACAACACGCTGTTGATCATCTGCAGGATCAGTATTATGAAAGGACGTTAGCTGAAAGAAGAGAAGTTTGGGTTAAACATCCCGTGTACAACAATGTCATTGGAGACAGAGATCAAGTTCGGTTAGGAGAATGACGGGGAAGAAAATTGGGTGCGTCCTTTTCATAGCAATCATCCCAGTATTTTCCTTGAACAATGTAGGGTAACATCGGGGAATATAAATTTCGTTAGTCGATTTGGGATTTGAACATCGTGTTGTCGAATGCAGTCGAGTGTCTCAATCACTGCACTCGCATCTTCCATGCAGTTGTATTACCACATTAACAGGAAAAGGTGGCTGCACGGTGTTGAGAAGAAACGCAAGAAATGTATTTCAACTGAACACTACACCAACTATCAAGTTATGGTTACAGACATTTTATTGGCTGTTACTCTCGGAAGAACAATTTTTGATGGTTCAAATGCTCGTTCTACATCTACAGTGATGAGCGAAAATATTATGACCACCTACTTAATAGCCTGTTGCGCTATCATTGTAACGCAATACAGCACCGTTTCTGCGTATCAGCGATTCCACAAGTCGTTGGCAGATTTGTGAAGGATGTGGCACTAAATGTTTACTCACAGGCCGTGTAGCGAGATCAGGTAGAAGGCACCGTGTTAAGACTTGTCTGTGCTTTCCAAGTGATTTATTGTTTCCAACTACAGTGGCCCCATTCCTACCAGCCTGCATCACTGGGTCCCATGATGCTGAGGACACCACTTCGCTGTCTGTCAAACAGCTTGGCGCAGAACGGCTGCCTCAGCGATCCGTGCAACGCCCTGTTGTGTGTCGGCCTTGTATAGGGACAGAGTTGGGACAGAGTTGCGTCGGTGTCATCAGGATGCGTCTGCAGTCGACTCACCGGTCTTCATTCCCGTTTTCTCAGCGCCGCCCTCAGCAACAAGCCATGGCGTGGCCCACCGCTGCTTCCTCACTGGCGTGGCTAAGATCGCAGCGATAACAAGCGCCTGCAATCCAGTGTCCAAATCTGCAGTCTTCGCCCTGGATGTGTCTGGTGCATGTTGGGAGCCCAGATCACTGCCCGCGGTAGCGAGCCGTGGAATGGCCCACCGCTGGCTGGCTATGGACCCCACGTTGGCCTCAGAGGGTTGAACCAGCGACCTGCCGTGGACTGGAACGTTGGCGCCCCATCTGCTGCTGTGTGTAGCCGGTGGTGTGACACGCCCCTCCATCCAGGAGAGCTGCCACACTTGAATTCCCCACAGTGGCCTCAGAGGGTCGATCCAGCGACCCGCTGTAGACTGGAACGTTGGCGCCCCATCTGCTGCTGTGTGTAGCCGGTGGTGTGACACGCCCCTCCATCCAGGAGAGCTGCCACACTTGAATTCCCCACAGTGGCCTCAGAGGGTCGATCCAGCGACCCGCTGTAGACTGGAACGTTGGCGCCCCATCTGCTGCTGTGTGTAGCCGGTGGTGTGACACGCCTCACCATCCAGGAGAGCTGTTGCACTTGAATCCTTTGTTAGTGAACCGGCACCTATTTACATGCGGCTGTGCTCCTCTGTTTTGCCAAACGCACCACCCTGCGTCATGTACTCATAACACGTAGGTTGGCTGGCTGCTGATTTGCGTACGCTGTGACGCCGCCTGGTAACGGTCCAGATAGGTTCTATCGCATTCGCATCAGTCGAATTTCGCCGCCAAGACTTCAACGTGAGTTCACAATCATGCAACTCTAACCGCTGCAGTGCGGTCCTGGCCTTGAGACACAGACGATTATGCTGCTGCAATATGATATCGTCGTCGGGGAAGACATCAAGCATGAAAAAACGCACCTGGTCAGCAGCCGTCAGATCGTCTCAGCTGCCACCATAGACCCCATGCAGGCGCAAAGGAATGTCTCTCGTAGCACAATACTGCTCTCAGTGGCCTTCGTCAGTGGCGCAATACTCGTTTCGAGTCGCCGTTCGCCTGGATAACGGCATAAGTGGAGAATGTGGAGACGTCCATCGACCTGGTGTAGCGAAAACGTGATTCATCTGACGAGCCGGCACGTTTCCACTGATGCACGGTCTAATCTCCACAATCCCGTGCCCATTGCAGCCGTAACTGGCAATGTCGTTGAGTCGGCATCCGGAAGCGCAGGGGTTGCCTGCTGCGAACTACGTAATATTATTCCTTGAATCATGTAGGCGACAGATTTATTTATTTATTGTTCCGTGGGACCAAATTAAGGAGAAGTCTCCACGGTCATGGAACGAGTCAATACATGAAATTATAACACGATATTAGAAACAGATAAAATGAAATATAAAAAAACATATTCAGGTGACAAGTCGTAAGTTTAAATGAAGAAAATCAACAATGTAGCACTGGAATTTGCTTAATTTTTTAGCTCTTCCAGGAGCTCCTCGACAGAATAGAATGAGTGAGCCATGAGGAAACTCTTCAGTTTAGACTTAAAAGAGTTCGGGTTACTGCTAAGATTTTTGAGTTCTTGTGGTAGCTTATTGAAAATGGATGCAGCAGAATACTGCACTCCTTTCTGCACAAGAGTCAAGGAAGTGCATTCCACATGCAGATTTGATTTCTGCCTAGTATTAACTGAGTGAAAGCTGCTAACTCTTGGGAATAGGCTAATATTGCTAACAACAAACGACATTAAAGAAAATATATACTGTGAGGGCAATGTCAGAATTCCCAAATTTTTGAATAGGGGTCGACAAGACGTTCTCGAACTTACACCACATATAGCTCGAACATCCCGTTTTTGAGCCAAAAATACCCTTTTTGAATCAGAAGAATTACCCCAAAAAATAATACCATACGACATAAGCGTATGAAAATATGCGAAGTAGACTACTTTTCGTGTTGAAGTGCCACTTATTTCAGATACTGTTCTAATGGTAAATAAAGCAGCATTTAGCTTCTGAACAAGATCCTGGACATGGGCTTTCCACAACAGCTTACTATCTATCCGAACGCCTAGGAACTTGAACTGTTCCGTCTCGCTTATAATATGCCTATTCTGTCTGATCAGAGAATGATTTATCTCTTGACTAATAGTTTATTAATATTTTTTGTAATTAATTGTTTGTCTCTATCACGCGCACACACCGATATGTCATTCAAAATTAACTTCTCATCAGTCCAGTAATCATGAAGTTGACAACAACTTTTGATTGAACGGCATATTGGTTTTTCCTTATGACTCTCTATTATTGTGTCCTACTCAAGACCACGGCTAGTTTTCTTGTCACTGATCCATTTCTATCAAGTTCGCAACTGTTCTTCAATCCGAAGGGTAAGTGCAGTAAATCAATATCACTGAAATAAAATCACCGTCGCGATGATAACGGTAAAGATTACTTTATTCAGTCGAATGACTGAGTATGGCTTTAGTCCCTCTCTCACGAACTATCGAACTTTCACAACTGAAACAATCTAATAGCGTTTGCTTCCAGAAGACTATCGCAATAGTACTCTCGAGCGACTCAAGAGCAACTAACTAAACATTTCCATATCCGAGTTGCATTGTAGGCGCATTGAATTTCCTTTTCGATACGGCTACAACTCTCTTCCATTCTAAGTGTTATCTTTGACCGAATTACCTCCTAGGACCTAACCTTCCTTCATATGAATTTAAATTTATTCTATAGATGTTTAAAAGATAATGCATGACAACCCTTTCCTTTTATCTCCTCTTTTGTATGTTACGCTCAGTATTTAAGTGTTATAGTTGTTAATCAAAATATTATCAGTATAATTAATTTTTTTATCACCAATAGTTGTTGTCATTGTCAAGGTGACTCACTTCCCTACTTTAAGTTGTCATAAAGTTTGTTAATTGGGGTTTTCTGTCCTTGGCGCGTTACAATGCTCACGACAGTAGCACCTGTACATTCGTCAAGCTTCGCCGTTTTCAAGATACTTGTTCCCAGGCTCCGGCTAATAATAATCTGTCCTATGCCAAAGTCGCTGATCTCAGTGGCTTTCCCAATTTTCGGTCCGTCGCTAGAATGATACCCCAGCCGTTTATCCTCCGCTTACAAGCTTTCCTTACCGTCTCATGTTCCTGCAACGCCACCAGGTGGAATACAATTTCGCAGAGGGCAGTTGGCATGCTGTTTTGTATTGGCTTATGAATGTATGTACATACTCCGGAAGTCACCATATAGTGCCTAGCGGACGGTATCCTCTAGCACTACTAGTAATTTCCTTTCCTGTCCCATTCGTAAATAGAGCGAGGGAAAAACACTGTGTATATGCCCCGTGTCAACCCTAATTCCACGTATCTTCGTGGTCCTTAGGCGAAATGTTAGTTGTCGGCAGTAGAGTCGTTCTCCATTCAGCTTCAAATGCCGGTTCTTCGAATTTTCTCAGTTGTGTTCCTCGAAAAGAACGTCACCTTCCCTCCACGGATCACCGTTTCGGTTCCCGAAGCATCTCCGTAACACTTGTGTGTTGTTCAAACAGTACCTGTAACAAATCTCGCAGCCCGCCTCTGAACAGCTTCGATGTTTTCCTTCAATCCGACATGGTGCGGATTCCCAATATTCGAACAGTAGTCAACAATGGGTAGCGTTAAAGTCGTATAAGCGGTCTCCTTTACATGTCAACCACACTTTCCTAATATTCTCTCAATTAACAGAAGTCGACATGCGCCTTCCTTACCACAATCCTCACGTCTCTCTCTCTCTATTCGTTTAGTCGGTTCCGACTCTTCGTGACCCCATGAACCAAATCACGCCACTTTTTCCTGTCTTGCACTTTCTCCCGTAGACCTTCCAGGTTGGAACACATTGCTTCTGTGATGCCATCGATCCATCTCATCCTCTGACGTCCTCTTCTTCTAGTTCCTTCAATCTTCCCCAGCATTAATATTTTTTCCAGCGAGGCATGCCTTCGCATTGTGTGTCCAAAGTAGGTCAGCTTTTGTTTTAAGATTAGACCTTCCAGGGAGAAATCTGGTTTAATTTGCTCCAATATTGATCTGTTGGTTCTCTTTGCAGTCCATGGAACTGTAAGAAGTTTCCTCCAACACCACAATTCGAAGAAGTCAATTCTTCGCCGTTCAGCCTTTCTAATGGTCCAGGTCTCACATCCATACATCACAACTGGAAAGACCATAGCCCTCACAATACGGATCTTTGTTGCTAGTGTTATATCTCTGGACCTTATAACCTTGTCAAGGTTCGACATCGCCTGTCTACCGAGCAACAGGCGTCTCCGGATTTCATGGCTGCAGTCACTGTCAGCAGAGATCTGGGAACCGAGATAACTGAATGTGGTCACTACCTCCATAGTTTCTCCTGCTATATCCCACGAATTGGTAGGTGTAGTTGCCATAGTTTTCGTTTTCTTCACATTCAGCATAAGACCGGCCTTTTCACTTTCGTCTTTCACCTTCAGTAAGAGTGTTCTCAATTCTTCTTCACTTTCTGCCAACAGGATCGTATCATCCGCGTACCTGAAGTTGTTTACATTTATTCCAGCTATTTTAATTCCTGTTTCTCCTTCATCTAGCCTCGCATTCCTCATGACATGTTCTGCATACAGATTGAATAAGTACGGTGACAGTATGCAGCCTTGCGGGACCCCTTTCTGAATCTTTATCCATTTCGTTGCTCCATACATAGCTCTCACCGTGGCTTCTTGGTCAAGGTATAAACTCCGTATCAGATGAATGAGGTGATCTGGTACACCCATGTTTTTCAGTATGTTCCATAATTTGTTGTGATCGACACAGTCAAACGCTTTGGCGTAGTCAATAAAGCAGAGGTACACATCTTTCTGGAATTCTTTCGCTTTTTCCATAATCCACCGAATGTTAGCAATTTGATCTCTAGTTCCTCTTCCTTTCCTAAATCCAGCTTGTTCTTCTGGCAGCTCTCGATCTAGATATTGGCGAAGTCTATTTTGTAAGATTTTCAACATAACTTTGCTAGCATGTGAAATAAGTGCGATTGTTCGGTAATCTGAGCATTCTTTAGAACTTTTCTTCTTTGGAATGGGGATGAATACTGATCTTTTCCAGTCTTCTGGCCACTGCTGCGTGATCCATATTTTTTGACATATTGAGTGCAGCACTTTCACTGCATCCTTTCCAGTGACTTTAAACAATTCTGCTGGTATTTCATCATGTCCACTAGTTTTGTTATCAGCCATATTTTCAAGGGCCCACTGGATTTCGCTCTCCAAAATATCTGGCTCTAGTTCTAAATTAACATTAACATCAGCAGTAGGAGCCCTGTCATGATGCAGTTCTTTCTTGTATAGGTCTTCTACATATTCTGCCCATCTTTCCTTAACATCCTCTGCTTCACTCAGATCTTTCCCGTTTCTATCTTTTATCATTCCAATTTTTGTCTGGAATTTTCCTTTAATTTCTCTAATTTTCTTATAAAGGTCTCTTGTCTTCCCCATTACGTTACTATCTTCAACTTCCTTGCACTGTTCATTAAAAAATATATTTTTATCTCTTCTAGCTAATTTCTGAAAATCTTTATTTAATTCAAACATAGCTGATCTATCTCACTTGATTTTTGCTTTCCTTCGTTCTTCTGCAACTTGCAGTGCCTCAACTGATAGCCATCTAGCCTTCTTACTGTTCCTTTTCTTGGGAATGTGTTTCTCTGCGGCCTCCTTGACAGTATTAGCTACTTCTGTCCACATCTCTTGCGAGCTTTTGTCCTCCAGCTGTAATACATTAAATCTGTTTTGTACCTCTACAGCATAGTCGGAGGGTATAGAGTTAAGGTCGTATCTGCAAGTTGGGATACTTTTCAGCCGAAATTTTGCAATCAGGAGCTCATGATCTGATCCGCAGTCAGCCCCAGGTCTTGTTGTAGCTGACTGAACCGCGCTCTTCCACCTCTGATTACAAAGTATGTAATGAATTTGGTTCCGGTGTTGGCCATCTGGCGAAGTCCAGGTATATAGGCGTCGTTTTGGTAGTTGAAACAGTGTATTAGTAATTATCAATGAATTTTCTTGGCAGAATTCTAGGAGTCTCTGTCCAGCTTCATTTGTTGTACCAAGACCATATTTCTCTGTTATACCTTCTACAGCTTCATTTCCCACTTTTGCATTCCAATCTCCAATTATGAAGACGATATCCTTTTTTGGTGTTGACAGTAGTAATTCTTGTAAATCTCCATAGAACTGGTCAATAATTTCCTTTTCAGCATCGGTTGTTGGTGCATAAACTTGAATTACTGTGATTTTGAGGGGCTGACCTTAAAGTCTGATGGACATCATTCTATCATTTTTATATTTGCATCCCATCACAGCTTTTCTCACTTTATCACTAACTATGAAGGCTATTCCATTATTTCTGTTGTTATCGTGCCCAGAATAATACACCATATGGCCATCCGAAGCAAATTCTCCCATGCCAGTCCACCTCATTTCACTTATTCCCAATATGTCGATGTTAATTTTCTCCATTTCTCTTTTCACTATGTCTAGTTTTCCTTGATACATGGATCTTACATTCCATGTTCCTATGCAGTGCTTCTCTTTGCACCATCTTACTCTTCGTGAAGCTCCTCTCAACCTGGTTCCCCCCGGAGATCCAATCGGGGAACTTGAAACTCCGGAACATTTTGAGCTGAGCGAAGCCATGGGGTTTTCTTGGGATAGTTCAGTGGTGGCTTCCCGTTGCCTTCCACTGTCCTCCAACTCCTATCTGCTCACCGACTCAGTTTCCCGCTGGGGTTGGTTACACAACCTTCCGCTGAGTTGCTCGGCTTAACAGGGGCACCACGTGTAGGTAGGAAGTTGGAGAACTGAGGTGACAGAGGCTGTGACAATCCTCACGTACTCCTTTCATTTCATATCCCTCTGCACCGTTACGTCCATATACTTAAACGACGTGACTATGTAAAGTAGAGCACTGCCAATAATGTATCCGAAAATTACGGGTTTGTTTTTCCTACTTAGCCGCATTAACTTGCATTTCTCTACACTTAGAGCCAGCTCCGTATCTCACATCAACTACAAGTTTTCTCTGAGTCACCCTGTATCTTCCTTCTGTCATTCAACTTCTATACTAATCTGTACACCACAGCATCATCAGAGATTAACCGCAGACTGCTGTGCTCCCTTTCCGCCAGATCATTTATGTATATGGTAAACAATAGTGGTCTTATTACACTTCCCTGGGGCAATACTGACGATGCTTATGTCTCTGATGAATACTCGCCATCGACGAAAACTTATCTGGGAACCTATTCCATATGCTCGTATCTCCGTTAACTGTCTGCAGTGGGGTACCGATTCAATTGCTTTTAGAAAGTCTAGAAATATGAAATCTGCCTGTTGCACTTCATAGTTCGCAGATTGTCATGTGAGGAAATGGCGCCGGCCGCGGTGGCCGAGCGGTTCTAGGCGCTTCAGTCCGGAACCACGCGACTGCTAGGGTCGCAGGTTCGAATCCTGCCTCAGGCATGGACGTGTGTGATGTCTTTAGGTTAGTTGGATTTAAGTAGTTCTAAGTTCTAGGGGACTGATGACCTAAGATGTTAAGTCTCATAGCGCTCAGAGCCATGTGAGGAAATGGCAAGCACGAGCGATGCTTTCGAAAACCTTGCTGATTCGCGGACATAAGCTTCTTGGTCTCCGGAAGATTTGTTATATTCGAACTGAGAATATATTCAAGAATTCTGCAGCAAATCCATGTTAGGGACATTAGTCTGTAATTTTGAGAGTCTCTTCTCTTCCCCTGCGTTTCCTTTGTAGTCGCTTGGGTCTTTGTACTGGACGAGAGATTCGTGATGAATGCAAGCTAAGTAATGCCGTGAAGTACTCTTTGCAAAACCGAATTGGGATTCCATCCGAACTTGGCGACTTATTTAACGCCGTCTACATCCAAGTCCTTCAGTTGTTTCTCTACGCCAGGGGGCTTATTACAGGGTTGTCCATAAGGAAGTCTGTTTGAAGGTCAATGACGGGGTGTTTGTACAATTACCCTGTATGAACTACTACTTAAATACGATATTTAAAACTTCGGCTTTCGTCTCGCCATCTGAAACTGTCACACCAGAGAGGTCAAGTGAGTGAATGGAAGCCTTAGTCCCACTTAGCGATCTGACATAAGACTACAATTTTCTCTGGTTCTTGGCCAGATCTTTTGCTAAGGTAAATGTCGTGTGACTAGGGCCTCCCGTTCGCCGGGAGCAAGTCTTTCGATTTGACGCCACTTCGGCGACTTGCGCGTCGATGGGGATGAAAATGATGATGATCAGGACAACACAACACCCAGTCCCTGAACGGAGAAAGTCTCCGACCCAGCTGGGAATCGAACCCGGGTCGTCAGGATTGATATTCTGTTGCTCTGACCACTCAGCTACCGGGGGCGAACTTTTGCTAAGGTATGACCGTGGTAGTAGTTGTATGGTTCGCGCATAAACATTTTCTCAGACAACCGAATCACTACTAACCTTTGGTGAAATAAAATTGTAGTAGAGCACATTAAAATTCATTCCTGACGCACCGGTTCAATGTATGTCTCCGGTAACGTCAGCTTGTAGGAATAGCACGCCTGTGAATTTCTATTATTTATATTAATAAATAATCTAGTAATGATTGAGAACGGGAACTACAACTCTGTATAGTAGCGTCTGTCCCTTGTGAAGCTTTACGTCAAGTGGAAGCACTATTAAATAGTTTCGTAAGAAGCTTACCGAAATTAAAGTACACAGAGATTCCGTACCCAATGTCAGTAACGTTACTTATAGCAGACAAGTTCGCGGCAGCTGTTGAGGTCTTCAGTCCGTAGGGTGGTTTGATGCTCCCTATGCTAGTCTATGATGTGCAACCCTCTACATTTATGCGCAGCTGTTGCAACCTACATCCACTAGAACCTTGGAACCTCCACTTCAGTCTTGATCCCACGCCATCCCCTCCGTCAACACTTCCATCTATTACCAAATTCATAACGCCATGATGTATCAGGATGTTTCCCATCATCCGACAGCCTGTCTCCTCTTTCAGTTTTTTCATCAGTTACTGATCGACCCATCCAATCTTCAGATTTCTTCTGTAGTACAATGTTTCAAAAGCTTCTGTTTTCTTCTTGTCGATACTTTTTACAACCCTTGTCAGACTTCCACATAAGCCAACACTCCAGACAAAACCCTCAGAAAAGAACTTTTGCATATAAAATAGTTTTACTCACACGTTCAGAAAAAACTGAACACCTTAAACGACTAGAGACAAGACGTCCATATTTACAGGACAGGTACATTGATATGTTCTGCAGAAATGATTAGCATTTGAACCATGTCGTCTCGGAGGTTCTAGTTCCACATCAATATCGCGGCGCAACACCACCTACCGGTAATATGTGCCTGCGGCTATCTCTTTGGCGCTATTAATCGAAGTTAATGAATCAGTGTGATTTGAACAGACGTGCAGGATGCCCCGAAGACGTATGCGCGAACCCTACAGTCAGATCATTGAGTTTCAAAGCGAGCGCATTATTGGCATGAGAGAATGTGATACATACATCCAGAAAATTGCTGTTCGTGTGGGACGATGTGTTTCGGCAGTGCAGCGGATGTGTGCCGAATGGTTTATGGAAGGCCGTAGATGGAATGACATGGGTCATGTGGTGTCACCGCTAGACACCACACTTGCTAGGTGGTAGCTTTTAAATCGGCCGCGGTCCATTAGTACTTGTCCGACCCGCGTGTCGCCACTGTCAGTGATCGCAGACCGAGCGCCACCACACGGCAGGTCTCGAGGGACTTACTAGCACTCGCCCCAGTTGTACGGACGACTTTGCTAGCGATGCAACACTGACGAAGCCTCGTTTATTTGCAGAGAAGATAGTTAGAATAGCCTTCAGCTATGTCAATGGCTACGACCTAGCAAGGCGCCATAGCAATCGATACTTATCGTATTAAGCATGTCTCATCAAGAACGATGTATACAAATGATGGATTAAAGTTAAGTATTCCAGAAGCTACGTACTTTTCTTTATAGCATTCATTACGTATCCTGTTTCAGACCTCACGCCATCCTGCGTGAGTTTAAGCGCGTGCCTTTCGGTTACCCGTCACTGTGGACTGGCTGTCTTGTCAGTCCACAACAGGTCAGATCGCATTACCCAGACCACCCCACGAGATGATCGACAGCTCATCTGAATGGCATTTCAGGACAGATCTGCGACCACCTCGGCTCTGGTGCGACAGTGGACCAGTGTAACACATCGTACACTATCAGAGATGACAGGCCGTCCCCCTTTATAACGGCACGGGTTACGTGCGCGTCGTTCTCTTCTCCGCCTACCTTCGACGAATGTGCGCAAGCATGCTACACGGCATCAGTGTATTGAACGACGTCACTGCGGACAGGAATGGTATATATAGTGTTTTCGGACGAATCCAGGTTCTGTGTGTTTGAAAATGATGGCCGCATTTTAGTTCACTTCAGACAGGTGGAGCAGTATCACAGTGACTGCAATCGCACAAAGCATACAGCGCCAACTCAAAATTTTTGTTGTGTGGGGTGTTATTGGGTACAACAACAAATCACAGTAGTTGTATGTCCCAGGCACTGTTCGTGAATGACATCCAGTGACCTGTAGCAATAGCCTTTCTCCACAACACTTCAGACGCAATTTCTCAGTAAGACAATGCATGATCGTATGTTGCTGCAATAACACGCGCCATCTTGGTCAAAGGATGTCAACGTTTAGCCCTGACCTGCTAGATCACTAGACTTGACTGTGTGGGATATGGTGAAATGAAGTGACCAATGCCTACCACAACAGACGAGCTTTGGAACCAGGTGAATGCCGCATGGATGGCTATATCACAGCATATCCTTCGCGCCTTATACGCATCGATGGCCTCAGCACGGAACAAGTTATCAGGACCCATGGCGGCAACACGGCACATGCTGAAACTAGGTGACTGAAATGCTAACTCTACTTCAAACACTACTTTTATTGTCTCATTTGTGAGTATAGTGGTCCTCAAACTGTATGTCGTGGCTTTACAGTAGGGCCATTGCAGTGGTTTCAGAATAATAATGATTTGTTTTATTAGCTTACTGATAAGGATAACTCCCCATCCCATCCCCCCTCAGATTTAGTGATGAAATATCCCAGTGGGTGGCCCATCAGAAACTGAACACAGATCAGTCATGAAAACAAGAAGATGTACTGAACGGTATAGAAATGGCCCAGTGGGTGGCCCATCAAAAACTGAACACAGATCAGTCATGAAAACAAGAAGAAGAAGGTGTACTTAACGGTGAAGAAATGGACCGATGGGTGGCCCATCAAAAACTGATCACAGATTAGTCATGAAAACAAGGAGAAGGAGGGGTACTGAACGGTGAAGAAATGGCCCAGTGGGTGGCCCATCAAACTCTGAACACAGATCAGTCATGAAAACAAGAAGAAGAAGGTGTACTGAACGGTGAAAAAAGAAGCATAATGGGAATAGTGAACTGTCCAAACTCAAGATGTCTGACATGGAGCAATTTGCAAGAATCACGGCGTAGTGGTTGTGTGGTTACAGTGTTGGACTACAAAACAGGAGATCCATGTGCAAATCTTCCTGGTTCCCCTGATGTGTCGGCAGCTGGGCCAACACCTTGTAGATCGAGATGGCTGAAAATGCACGCTAGACTAACGCAGACGGGCGTGAAGTACTGGAACAGGCTACGTAATTAATGCTATGAAGAAAAGTACGTAGCTGGATTAATACTTATCTTTAATCAATCATTGTGGTACATCGCTCTTGACTATACACAGGAGACTTTAATTACAATCACTGTAAGGCTAATGGCGCCTTGCTAGTTCGTAGCCATGGACTTAGCAGAAGGCTATTCTAACTGTCTCTCGGCAAATGAGAGGAAGGCTTCGTCCGTATGGTCGCTAGCAATCTCGTCGTACAACTGGGGCGAGTGCTTGTTCGTATCACGAGACCTGCCTTGTGGTGGCGCTACGTCTGCGATCACACAGTGGCGACACGCGGGTCCGACATGTACTAAATGGACCGCGGCCGATTTAAGCTACCACCTAGCAAGTGTGGTGTCTGGCGGTGACACCACATCCCCCATATTTTTTCCATAAAATTATGAATTTCCTGTCCGCTGATTGACGCGTCTGTTCTCCTTCTGTAGTTTCGGCAATTGTCATACTTCACGTTGGTTACAGAATATGAGTCATGTGGTAAGAATATATTACCGTCGCAAGTAAATGTGATGAACAATGAGAGCAAGCGAGATGCCACCTAGACCTCTCATAGAAATGAAAACAACAAATAAGCGGGAATTCAAGTGTCAAAACTTTCAAAACAGAACGCAAGAGTCATAACGTGTGGTACTTGTATAGATCAAATAGGAGGTACGTACATCTGGATATCATTTCCTTACACTTGGCTGTTGCAAAATGACATTACACCACGACATAAACACAAATTTGAATACAGCGAACAGACACGTCAAGGACGGGACGAACAGTTCATAATTTTGTGAAAAAAAAATATATGTTTCAAAAGATAGATTCGAACACATATCTCCCCCTTCACAGTCTAACACCGTAACCACATGAACACGACACAACGACTTTTTAAATTCGCTCGATGTTGCACATCTTGAGTTTGCAGCGTTCACTGTTTCTATTTTGCTTCTTTTTCCACCGTTCAGTACACCCTCTTTCTGTTTTCATGACTGATCTGTGTTCAGTTTTTGATGGGCTATCTACTGGACTACCTTACCACTAAATTTGAGGAGGGAGACGGAGGAGCGACTGGGAGTTTCCCTTGTGAGTAAAGATAAAACGTGAGAGCTAGTAATGATGTGTAGCGGACAAGCAAACAAGTGCGGTCACAGTGAGAACGTGATGGATGTCAGTCGAATCATACTAAGCAATTCTTTTGTTTTGTTTAGTAACAATTAGTCCGAATGTTAGCTTTGTCTAGTGCAGATGGTTTCAAAAAATGGTTCTGAGCACTATGGGACTCAACATCTGTGGTCATAAGTCCCCTAGAACTTAGAACTACTTAAACCTAACTAACCTAAGGACATCGCACACATCCATGCCCGAGGCAGGATTCGAACCTGCGACCGTAGCGGTCACGCGGTTCCAGACTGAAGCGCCTTTAACCGCACGGCCACACCGGCCGGCTGCAGATGGTTTTTAATTGTTTATCTACTGTCATTTGTCTTTCTCTGTCGGCATGGAAAAAATTTTAATGTAAGTACAAAACGTGATATTTCGAATGCATCGTGCAGCTCTAAAGGCGAACAGACGAAAGTGAAAGAAGTATGACAACTGTTATTTGAATTTCAGTTTTACGTGTGCTCCAGTGCTCGCACAGCGTCCCCCCCCCCCCCCTTCCTCCACCCCCCGAACATTATTGGAGTGCTCAGCAACCGATACAAAATGGGAAAGGAAAATAAAATAGTATAATATAAAACAGAAAAACGGTGGAACATTTTCAAGCAGTCGATTATGACAATTCTGATGTCGCACTTCTGCGTCGTCCAATGCAAGCACCGCCTGGTTCTTTTCAGTCCTCCAGGAATAACTTAACCAGTGCTCGGCGCTACGGTCTCGCGGAAAGTTCACGAAAGTATTTAAGCCTTCCACCAAACGGGCGACGGCCGGCGGAAGTCTAAACTGCCTGCTTTACGTCCATTGATATTCTCTGTGGAGCGGTAAGTTTTAGTTTATATTTTGTGTTGAGTAACATGGCATCATTTACAATTAAAATTTAGGTTGTTTATTTCCTTGTTGTAACTGTTTTTTTTTGTAACAGACAAATTCATCGTTCGCTTGTCGGTGAAGACAAGTGATTCCGCTACGACACAGATAGATACTGCTTCAGGTGGGTCCGATTCAGCTGCTTTATCGAATGAGGCGAATAAAACAAGTAACGTTGGTGGTGTCAGTTCTTTTAAATAAACAATGCATGTTATGCCGTGAGAAGTGTGGTAAAATGCTTTTTTTTTCCTGTGTGTATGGAAACCAATTCCTCTAGTGGGCCTTTCACGAAGAAAACTAAACAAAACCAAGATCAAGATCTGATAACAGCATTCCTTGAAGTCGAGCTTTCCTCCCGAAAAAAAGTTAGAAACGTTTCTCTGCCATTTTAAAGTCAAATTATCAAATGAAGTGCAAATGATAAACAAGTGAACGTGCAGTGACTAATGTCTAAGAGTAAGAAGGTATAAATGAAGTCTGCAAGAGCAACTCTGTCGAGAATGTTATCTTCACTGCCTTATTCCATGGTGCAAGGGTTACCGATCCTTGGCCACACGCATGAAATTATAATGCACTGTTAGAGTTAGTTGCTGATGATCTATTTCTCCTCTTGGCTCTGGCGTAAAAATTACAGATGGCTTTTGCACGACATAACAAGTCAAGTAGGTTCTATTATGGCTAACAAAGTCTTACACAGTTTGATAGTAGCTTTCGATAACTGTGGATGAAACTGGCGACATATGTCAACACGAGCAAGTTTAGATTTGATTTCGATGTGTCAATGCTGGTAATTTTAAAATTAATAAATTATCTTTTGTTTTTTATAATACTGAATGTACTACAGCTGAAGTATTGTTAACAATTTTAATGGACGTTCTTACTCGTTTTTCCCTAGATACCAAGTCGTGCAGAAGTATTGCTGCTGACAGAGCGACAAATAAGCGACAAATATGACTGGCGCTTTTTCTGGTTTGCGAGCAAAAATCATAGAAACTGATCCGAGAGTTCTGTATGTTCACAGTTTGGCGCATTCTTTGAACCTTGTGAACCAAGAAGCAACGCAAATTGAGACCGTGGCGAGGAACTATCTTTCAAACTTTACAAAAAATTATTATGTAAGCGGGCCCCAAGAGACTAGCAATATATGAGACTCTGTAACCTACCCATGGTGCTAGTTTTATTCATTTCGTAGCTCTTCCGGCTTCTTGCCCTCTCAGATGGTGACGTTGTAGAATAAGCACGTTTGAAACTATTTTCCAGAAAGACTAAGTGTTAATTTTTTGCCGGCCGAAGTGGCCGTGCGGTTCTAGGCGCTGCAGTCTGGAACCGAGCGACCGTTACGGTCGCAGGTTCGAATCCTACCTCGGGCATGGATGTGTATGATGTCCTTAGGTTAGTTAGGTTTAATTAGTTCTAAGTTCTAGGCGACTAATGACCTCAGAAGTTAAGGCGCATAGTGCTCAAAGCCATTTGAACCATTTTTTTGTTAATTTTTTCCTTCGAGGAACTAGAGCTCGAAAACTCGATGCCATTGCTCAAGCTATATTTTTCTTAAATTTTCGGTGTTCTTTTGACTTTATCTTTGCCATTACATCCCTTGTTAAAATTTTAGAGCCAGATGAGATTTTGAATGCCTTTCTACAAAATTCCCCTCTATAGCTCCAAAAAAGCCATGAACAATATTCGTGCTGTCCCAGATATTGTGAAATTATCTCGGACTAATGAAATTATCTTCCTTGCAAATGGTCAAAAAAGCTGAGATCCAAGACGTAAACTTGCAAAAAATCGAAAGATTTCTCGAAACCTTTATGATCACGATTGACCCTAAGCTTTTGCCAGCCCTCCTGATTAATACCTGGGGTTTATTTTGAGGTCTTACATATTGTGATTCAGTGTTTCGCGGAATGATTTTTCTAAAGCTGCTATGTCTCACTTCAAAGAAATAGAAACATTTCGTCTTTCAAATTCTAAAGTTTCGGTTATTTTATAACGATGCCTTTGACCCAGAAAGATTAACTTTGGACAGAATCTTGATATTAGATCTCTGTAAATTTAAAAATTATTTCGTTGGAAGTACGGGGGACTTAGTGTGCTTCTTTCAAACATACAAGGTGGCAAATTGGTTCCAAAGGCGTTGAAATTGATAAAGATCGCTTTAATTATATCAGTTTCTATACGTCGAGCAGAATGTTCATTCTCTTCCCTTAGAAGATGAAAAACTTACCTGCTCAACACCATGACGGATGAGAGATTGAGAGACCATGCAAACATGCATGTCCATAAACAAGAAACAAAAAACGTGAACTTTGATACTGTGGTGAACCTTTTAATCAAACGATTCATTGTCCGTAGAAACACATTCTCTACCAGTGAGGATTAGAAATCATACAAAGATTTGAAAAATAAAAATTCCTTGCGAACAGTCGATTTCTGTTAATTAAGATCGAAAATTCACCTAAAAAACAGTAGTTTGTTTTGTCAAGTGCTGCACATACAAAAGCACCTGAAACTGGATATTCAGGGGTTATAGATATAGATATAGACCTATATCTCTAACGTCGATCAGTTGTAGAATTTTGGAACACGTATTATGTTCGAGTATAATGACTTTTCTGGAGACTAGAAATCTACTCTGTAGGAATCAGCATGGGTTTCGAAAAAGACGGTCATGTGAAACCCAGCTCGCGCTATTCGTCCACGAGACTCAGAGGGCCAAAGACACGGGTTCACAGGTAGATGCCGTGTTTCTTGACTTCCGCAAGGCGTTCGATACAGTTCCCCACTATCGTTTAATGAACAAAGTAAGAGCATATGGACTATCAGACCAATTGTGTGATTGGATTGAGGAGTTCCTAGATAACAGGACGCAGCATGTTATTCTCAATGGAGAGAAGTCTTCCGATTCGATTCTACACAGAGTACGCGAAAGAACTTGCCCCCCCTTCTAACAGCCGTGTACCGCAAGTCTCTAGAGGAACGGAGGGTTCCAAATGATTGGAAAAGAGCACAGGTAGTCCCAGTCTTCAAGAAGGGTCGTCGAGCAGATGCGCAAAACTATAGACCTATATCTCTGACGTCGATCTGTTGTAGAATTTTAGAACATCTTTTTTGCTCGAGTATCATGTCGTTTTTGGAAACCCAGAATCTACTATGTAGGAATCAACATGGATTCCGGAAACAGCGATCGTGTGAGACCTAACTCGCTTTATTTGTTCATGAGACCCAGAAAATATTAGATACAGGCTCCCAGGTAGATGCTATTTTTCTTGACTTCCGGAAGGCGTTCGATACAGTTCCGCACTGTCGCCTGATAAACAAAGTAAGAGCCTACGGAATATCAGACCAGCTGTGCGGCTGTATTGAAGAGTTTTTAGCAAACAGAACACAGCAAGTTGTTATCAATGGAGAGACATCTACAGACGTTAAAGTAACCTCTGGCGTGCCACAGGGGAGTGTTATGGGACCATTGCCTTTCACAATATATATAAATGACCTAGTAGATAGTGATGGAAGTTCCATGCGGATTTTCGCGGATGATGCTGTAGTATACAGAGAAGTTGCAGCATTAGAAAATTGTAGCGAAATGCAGGAAGATCTGCAGCGGATAGGCACTTGGTGCAGGGAGTGGCAACTGTCCCTTAACATAGACAAATGTAATGTATTGCGAATACATAGAAAGAAGGATCCTTTATTGTATGATTATATGATAGCGGAACAAACACTGGTAGCAGTTACTTCTGTAAAATATCTGGGAGTATGCGTGCGGAACGATTTGAAGTGGAATGATCATATAAAATTAATTGTTGGTAAGGCGGGTACCAGGTTGAGATTCATTGGGAGAGTGCTTAGAAAATGTAGTCCATCAACAAAGGAGGTGGCTTACAAAACACTCGTTCGACCTATACTTGAGTATTGCTCATCAGTGTGGGATCCGTACCAGATCGGTTTGACGGAGGAGATAGAGAAGATCCAAAGAAGAGCGGCGCGTTTCGTCACAGGGTTATTTGGTAACCGTGATAGCGTTACGGAGATGTTTAATAAACTTAAGTGGCAGACTCTGCAAGAGAGGCGCTCTGCATCGCGGTGTAGATTGCTCGCCAGGTTTCGAGAGGGTGCGTTTCTGGATGAGGTATCGAATATATTGCTTCCCCCTACTTATACCTCCCGAGGAGATCACGAATGTAAAATTATAGAGATTAGAGCGCGCACGGAGGCTTTCAGACAGTCGTTCTTCCCGCGAACCATACGTGACTGGAACAGGAAAGGGAGGTAATGACAGTGGCACGTAAAGTGCCCTCCGCCACACACCGTTGGGTGGCTTGCGGAGTGTAAATGTAGATGTAGATGTAGAAGTAAGAGTGATATCAGGTGTGCCGCAGGGGAGTGTCATAGGACCGTTGCTATTCACAATATACATAAATGACCTGGTGGATGACATTGGAAGTTCACTGAGGCTTTTTGCAGATGATGCTGTGGTGTATCGAGAGGTTGTAACAATGGAAAATTGTACTGAAATGCAGGAGGATCTGCAGCGAATAGACGCATGGTGCAGGGAATGGCAATTGAATCTCAATGTAGACAAGTGTAATGTGCTGCGAAAACACAGAAAGATAGATCCTTTATCATGTAGCTACAAAATAGCAGGTCAGCAACTGGAAGCAGTTAATACCATAAATTATCTGGGAGTACGCATTAGGAGTGATTTAAAATGGAATGATCATATAATGTTGATCGTCGGTAAAGCAGATGCCAGACTGAGATTCATTGGAAGAATCCTAAGGAAATGCAATCTGAAAACAAAGGAAGTAGGTTACAGTACGCTTGTTCGCCCTCTGCTTGAATACTGCTCAGCAGTGTGGGATCCGTACCAGATAGGGTTGATACAAGTTATAGAGAAGATCCAACGGGGAGCTGCGCGCTTCGTTACAGGATCATTTAGTAATCGCGAAAGCGTCACGGAGATGACAGATAAACTCCAGTAGAAGACTCTGCAGGAGAGACTCTCAGTAGCTCGGTACGGGCTTTTGTCAAAGTTTCGAGAACATACCTTCGCCGAAGAGTCAAGCAGTATATTGCTCCGTCCTACGTATATCTCGCGAAGAGACCATGAGGATAAAATCAGAGAGATTAGAGCCCACACAGAGGCATACCGACAATCCTTCTTTCCACGAACAATACGAGAATGGAATAGAAGGGAGAACCGATAGAGGTACTGAAGGTACCCTCCGCCACACTTGCGGAGTATGGATGTAGATGTAGATGTAGGTTTTAGTTTTCAACATTTGTGACCCATGTGTTAGAGCATCCACATTGATTTTCAAAAACTGCTGCCCCTTTGGATGACCACAGAGTGACATTGCTTTCAAAGTTCTTGCATTCGTCCCAATTAAGTGAAAGGAGATTTGGAGCCAAATCATGATCGTCTGGTAAACAAACCACGATAATACATTTCCTACAAGTTTACAAAGCTGCGCAACTTTCGCTAAACTAGCTACGATTACTACAAAGGCTCTTCTTTCATCTTGGAAAGTTGCGTACTGTGTAGCAAAGAGAAAGGAAGCTCACGCCTAGCCCGAAGACCTTATTTTACTAGCTGCTCTGGATATGTCACGGTATCTATTATAATAGATGAGTTAGCTCCTAACCAACTGGCAAATGTGCCTTTGTCAGACAGCACTATCAGTCGTCGAATATTCGATATGGCTGACGACATTAATGATCAGTCAATTGAAAAACTCAAAGGTAATGGTGGTTTCGGCATTCAGTAGAATGTAGCTATTGGCAACCACAGTTACACCGGTCTTACTTATTACGAGCGGTTTATACGCGGCATAAAATTTCAAGAACATATTCATTTCTGCCGGAACGTAGCGCTTGGAACAAAAGTGACAGACCTTTTCGAAATACCACTCTCTTTTGTGGAAAAAAATATTAATTTGGAAAGTTATGTAGACGTGTACACAGATTGAGGTCTTAATATGACTGACTGTTACACCATATTGCAAACTGTGATCCCTAATGAGGCTTCTCTTGTCATATGAACAAGCTGTTTCATTCACTGAGAAGCGCTACCGTCAAAAAGCATAAACCCTCTCCCTTCAACCATTGGTCGAAGTGGTAAACTTCACCAAAAGTCGTTATCTTAATATATTTTCGACAATTTCGCGTTGATGTGGTGGCTGAGGACATATCACTAATTTATTAGAGCAGCTCTCTCTGACTTACACATTTGAATGCCACGAACTGAGGAATGAAATTTACCTTGTTCAAGAGAATCGTCTGAGTTACGAGAAGTTCGGACACAGTGATCTTGTTTTGATACTTGAGTATCTTTGTGACATCTCTGAAAATCTCAGTTATTGAATGTATCCCTTCAACGTAATGACACAGGCATTCTACAGTTGTTAGATAAAATTTCATCCTACAGAAAGAAACTACTATTGCGGAAAGTAAAAGCTAGATGATAAGGATATACTGTTGAGTCCCATAGTGCTCAGAGCCATTTGATAAAGATATACGCTGGGTAACCCCTGCTTTTCACACGATTTTAGAAGAAAATGAATTTCAATTAAGAACTGAAGTTTATGTTTGTGGATAATTTAAACGTAATCAGTGGCTATATTATAAAGTACTTTCCACAACAAATTGATCAACGCAACCGGATAAAAAAAATGTTCAAATGCTTGTGAAATCTTATGGGACTTAACTGGTAAGATCCTCAGTCCCTAAGCTTACATACTATTTAACCTAAATTATTCTAAGGACAAACACACACACCCATGCCCGAGGGAGGACTCGAACCTCCGCCGGGATCAGCCGCACAGTCCATGACTGCAGCACCCGTAGACGGCTCGGCTAATCCCGCGCGGCCAACCGGATCAAAAATGCTTTCAGTACAGAACTTTCTTAAACCTTTACCACTGACGAAAAAGACCGATTAGTTCATATTTTTTCAGGCTCCGCACTGAAATCTAAATTCGTTTCCTCATCACTGCTTGGGTTTTGAAGATTAGTGAAGCAGGCAGTATCCGCAAGTAGGTAAGATTACCCTAAGAGTTTTGACATAAGGTTTTCAGCATTGACAGTCATCAACCCGAAATACTGATTGCGAATGAATGTTGGGAAAGAAATGCGAATCATAGTCTTCAATCTTGTGCCTAGATCTGAAGAACGGATGATGAAGAAGGAAGCTCGCTCTTCCTGTTGATTTCTGTGCTAGAATAAGATGTAATAACATTAAAAGTTGATTAAAGTGACTTATATCAACAGTAATATTGAAACACGTATGTTGTGTGGCGGCGATGGCGAGGCATTGCAGAGTCTCTGACCAGAGAGCCATTTATCGTGGCTAGTCAGCGCTTGACCGCGCGAGAGTTGCGAGCGGTACTCTGTCAGTAGTAGTCGTGCAGTACAGTTGCGAGCAGTAGTCTGTGGGCAGTCTGTGAACAGGACAGTCTGTCGGTAGTAGCAGTCGAGTACAGTTGTGTGTGAGGAGTCGGCGGGCGTCGACATGGCACTCTGGTCAAGATTCAGGATGAGGTATATTATTTTTAAATGCGCTCAGCTAATAATGTAAATTAACTGTAACTAATTTGTGCAATAATTGCCCCAATAATAATTTTGGTTTTCACAGCAATATTTTAAACAAAATAACTATTCAATTGAACGAACGATTTCCTTCCATTTCCTTTAAAGAAAAGTTTCAATTAAATTTCAAAAAAAAATATTAAAAAAAATAATACTTGCAATGCATTTCCTCCAAGCCGTGGCCAACAATAAGAGCAGAACTTTGACATGCAGTTTCGAATGAGGTAAGAAATTAATTATGATTTTTTGCACGGGGCCAAAGACCGATATTTTGGTTTAATTGAGTTTACATTGTCACTGAAGTCTCATTAGCATTGAATTGTTTTTCATTATTTTCGTGACAGCTTACATCTTGAGTCAGATTGCGATTCTCATTTTTGTTGTCATTAAATTTAATTGCTAGGGAGGTTACGCATGGCTCCATTTCTATTAAATATTATCATTTAAATTTTGGTGGGGAGGTTACACTTGGCGACCCTGCCAGGATCGAATTTCGTTGAGAGTCTTTTGAAAAACAGTCAGATATCTGCTCTTATTTGCTTAGATATAATTAGAATTTGACGCAACGCTTTTACTAATCTTGTGACTTTCTTTCTACAGGTCAACGGCAATTCGTTGCTCTGTTGTATTTGTGTGTTGTTTTTGCATTGTGCTTATTTATTTTGTGAATAATTTTGACTATTGTAAAAATTTCGTGAAAGACTGTGAATAGTGTATCGCGAGGTATCGTGAATGAAATCACCGACTCAAACAACTTTACCGATAGGACTTGTGACATGCAGTGTAATGATGACAATCCTGTGTTCACTAAGAATCAGTGCATTCCAACCGCTAATGATGATATTTATCTTAATAATGAACAAGCGAACTCAATTGTCTCCTGTGTTAATTTGACAACAATTGATGATGCGGGGAGCTCGATTGTAATGAGCGCTGCCCAGCTTGACACAACCGGTTTACTAAATTCACGTGACGAAGACACAAATTTGTCCAATGAAAATGAGCAGGATACACAAAGTAGGACGGATTTATTTAATTCCGAAATAGTAACCGACAGTGTACATTCGACTAGCAAACCTCTTTGTAAATTACAGAATGACCAAATGGTCACACAAAACGCGACAATTGCAGGTACGCAATCAAACAGCACAGAGAAGGCAACAGCTACTTTTGGCTTAGATCAGATTATGGCAATATTGTTTCAAGTTAATGAAAAACAAAACGAGAGTGTCAAACAACAAGTTAATGAAATTAGTAAAAAACTAGACAATAATAATGAAAAACAAGACAAACTTAGTGAACAGGTCAAACAACAGAACGAAAAACAAGACAAGCTTAATGAAAAATTAGACAACAATTCCAGACAGCTTAGTGAACAAATTAGAGCCGTTGCAGCGCAGTGTCATGACACTAAGAAACAGTTACGTGAGGAAATTGAGGCTTGTTCAAGAAAAAGTAGCGAAGAAATTAAGTCTGTTGCTCAGGAATTAAGGGAATTGCAAACAGCTGCAACAGAAACACTCAGAGACGAAATTAGTACAGTCGCTAAACAATGCTCTGAAAGAGCTACACAATTACGCGACGAGTTTAAAGCAATGACAGCAGAACTTTCGCGCACAATGGATGAAAAGATTGACGCGAAATTCGAACAACAGAACACTCAAATTAACGAATGTCTTAGTCTTCACATACAAAACAGTGATACGCGTTTCCGCAAATTTATTCAGGACCAAAATAAAGTCAAACGTCAAGTCATGGAAACAATCACTGCTCAGAGACAAGAAGACAAACGTAAAATGTTTGCGAAGGCAAAAACGTATGTAGACAATAATATTGCCACAGTGTCCGACGAAATTAATACCATCAAACAGTCGAACACAGAGTTACGTGACAGACACATACACAACCGATTTTCAAGCAGTGACCGACAGACTCGAACAATTAGAACTAACACAGGATTCCGATGTAATTCAAGCTGACGTTAAAAAATTGAGCGAAACTACACGTAAGTTGCAAAAACAGATTAATGCGTCAGATTCTAAAACCGATGATCAGGCAAAAATACTGACTGAAAAATATGATGAATTAGCCAGTCGTATTGATGCTATTGAAAGTAATAATGATAATAAAGCAGACGATACTGCACCGATTTCATTTAGTCAAACACCGGAATTCCAAAATCTACAGCAAGAGGTAACAGAGATAAAAAATATTTCAGTTAATAACACATCATAGAGGACGCCACTTTACGAACATTTGTCAGACTTACGCAGTGCGTATAATTTGAGCAATTTACAGCAACTACGCGACTTAAAATCCGAAAAGCCACGCGACTTAAAATCTGAAAAGCTACGCAACTTGAAATCCGAAATGACACAGACAAACAGATTCACACACAAACCTGAACGTGTTATCAAATTCAGTGACGAGAACGTTGATTATAAGCAATTGGCATTTGTAAGAAAATGTAAGGAATTTAATAATGGCAGAACACAGATACACGACTTGCACTGTATAAGACAATTTATTTTTGTACTTTCACCGCTATTAGCTGTAATGCAGAAGCTAGCTTTGAACCTGATGCGACAATTTGCTATTGTATTTTCATCAGCATTGCCTATAATGCAGAAATTGGAATTAACATGGATACAACCATTTGCTTTTGAATTTATACCGTTATTGCCTGTAACGCAAAAGCTAAAATTTATTTGCAATGCGTAATTGACCTCAGGGGATTCATTACGCTTTAATGAATATGTGCCGTAGCGTGCATAGGGCCCCGAGCTGTAGTAGTGCTATTTCATCTTTAGTTTTCTGCACTGCTGCCTTCTCTTCTACTATCCTTTATATCTATCAAAACAGCTCTTTAACTATTGCTCTATGTAGAATTAAGAAAAATTACTAAAGAAAACCCGATATGACCAATTTTTTACGGAATGTGACAATTTTCATTAGGCACTCCAGAATCACGAGAACTTTAATCACAGATAAAATTGTAATCATCAGTATGTACAACATTTCGAGCAGTCGCAACCACATTTTTGTAACTATAGATGTTTTTCACTACAATAGGATGAAAGTCAGCCGCTTAGCATACCTAACCAACAATGCAGTCTACAAGGTCAACCAAACTTTAATGTTTCGCCGCGTGCACGTATAGTCCCAGATACAACAAATAGTAACGCACGGCAACAAGGAAACAACTACGTATAGAAAACACAGTAGTTCAATTCCTATCGCAATGCACCGTATAGAAATGACTATTACGACAGACGTAAAAATAATGAGCACAATTATCAGCATACATTTAATAACAGTCTATCTTATCAGCAGCAAGAACATTAGCAACTACAAATAATCATGAATGAACCAGGCAATAGGCGTCATCTATAGCGTAACACGTCAGTAAGAAATAACAGAGCAGTTCAAATAGTCGAAATGCCACAGCATCCTCCCGTAAATAATAGCACGTACGACAGAATTTGACCAGACACAGTACAGGTTGCATATTCCAGTAACGTAAGCAATAATTTAGACACGCAGAATCTTGTTCACGAAAATGTTATTAATTTTTGACGCCATCCGACACACGTTTGCATTAAAGACAGAATCACGACGTACGTAGACGACATTCTTATTGCAGAAGCTAACTGGTCTGAACACAATGTGATTTTAGAACAACTGTTGCAAACTTTTCATGCACAAGGACTCACAGTTAACCTCAGTAAATCGCACTTTGACAAAACTTCCATAAAATTTCTTGGACACGTAATTTCAGCAGAAGGCATTGCGCCTGATCCGGAAAAACTTCAAGCTCTACGTGACATTACTATTCCTACGACAAAAAAAAAACAATTACGCAGTTTTTTGGGCTAAATTAACTTTTTTCGTAAATTTATTCATCATTCTGCTTTAGATACGCCTAGATTATGCCACTTAACAGGTAAAAACACTATTTGGTCTTGGGATAAACAAGCACATTCTGAATTTGTGAACCTGAAACGTGCTTTGTTGAATGCTCCACTTTTGTCGCACCCAGATCTTACTAGAAATTTTTTCCATTGCCACTGACAGTTCCAACACCGCATTAGGCGTACATATTTTCCAGGAAATTGAAGAAGATGGTTCAATAGTAATTAAAAACATCGCATTTGCAAGTCGCATTTTGTCACCTGCTGAACGAAATTATTCCGTTACAGAACTGGAAACATTATGTGTTGTATGGGCTTTCACGAGATTTAGGCACTTTCTTTATGGCAGACATACCACCATCTACACAGACCACAGAGCGATACAGTTTTTACTTTCGGCAAATTCACACACGATAGATTAAGTAGATGGAAACTTTATGTACAAGAATTTAATTTTACAATAGTTCACATTCCCGGCACACAAAATGTTATAGCAGACGCACTATCGCGTTCTCTGAGCAACAATCAGCAAGACGTAGCAACCAACTTCTGCAGAGCAAATTTCTGTGTCATGTACATTCAACAAGTTGCATTTGAAAACTTTATTTCGTCGTCATTACAGGACATAGCACAAGAACAAAATAAAGATAACGTGTGGAAAGAAATTAAACACCTTTGGCAAGATAGGAATAATGTTACGATTAGAAACCATTACACTGTACGCAATGAAATTCTGTTTCGCCGCTCTCATCCTGACAGCAACAATTGGTTATTATGCATTCCTGACGAACTGGTTAACAAATTAATCTGGTACACTCATTTAAGTTACGCACATTACGGAGCACGAAAATGTTTTCTTATACTGAGACAGAACTGTTATTTTACCAACATGGAGAAACGTATACGACGAGTTTTAGCGTCTTGTAAAATTTGCCAGAAAGCTAAGTCAGACACCACTTCACATATTCCTCCTTTATATCCCATTGTACCTGTTAAATTAAGACACATGGGCGCTTTAGACATTTTTGGTCCGATTCCGAGAACTAACAGAGGTTTTTGCTACATATTTGTCGCTGTTGAGGCCACTTCAAAATTTGTTACTTTCACTCCGTTACGCAAAGCTACTGCTAAAGCCGTTTCGAAAGCATTTGTAAAACATTTTCTATTTCATGTAGGGCATGTGATGAAAGTAATTTCTGACAATGGATCACAATTTCGTTCTGCTACATGGACACGTATGTTACGAGCTAGAAAAATTTCTCCGATTTATATATCCAAGTACCATGCTTCTTCGAACCCCTGTGAACGATTAATGAAAGAAATTGGTAAGATGTGTAGAATATACTGCCACAAAAGACATATTGATTGGGATACACACATACTCTCATTCCAAGATGTAATTAATTCCATTCCAAATGAATCCACTATGCTAACTCCGTCTGTTATACTGAAAAACGTTGAACCACCAAACAAAATTAAAGAATTAGTAAACTTCCCTACCTGTCGTCGACTAAGACACCATGAAATAATTAACATTGCACTGAACAACATCAAACGTGCCGCAGAGCGCCGGAGAAGACAGCAAAAACTGGTTTGTAGACGCCGAGACTTTCACGTTGGACAGAAAATATTAGTACGTACACACTATTTATCCAGCAGAATAAAAGGTAAGTGCAGTAAATTTGAACTTCTATACGCAGGTCCATATCGGATTCGCAGCATCCCTCACCCCAATGTGGTACATGTCGAAACTTTGAGAACCAGAAAATCGAAAGGCAACCACCATTGGTCAAATATTAAACCCTTTATTGAATAAAGACACTGTATGATTCAACACACTATGATGCCATTTACTAATGCAATTATATTCACATGACTAATTATTGATGATTATCGTATTTTTCTTGGCAAGTGCCCGGCAAGGTAATGTTAGCAGGTCGCTTTTCTTGTCGTTACACATCAGACCGTGCATATTTTTTCCAGATGAACTTACGTATTTTATGAATAATTATGCAATTCTATGTAATGACGTATTAATTTTATCAAATTCTCTCTCCATTAAAGTCTTTAATTCTCGCCTCTATTCACTACAGTACATACAAGCTGAACACAACGAACGTCGCAATTTGTCTTTTTATGTACGATTGTTTTCATGTTTTGTTTATATGCACTGTGAAATAGTTAAGGTATAACACACCAGTTGATTTTGACATCCTTTTTGCCCTATGACATCTCAAAATCGTGGCTGTTTTACGTTTTTTGCTGCTGCATTGTATTATTCTGTGTACATTTTTGCATCTGAACACTGTCAATGTCTTTGACATATTACGTTTTCTGTCATGTTATGCTGTATGGTTAATTATGTTACCATAAACCAGTCATTATTTAGTGGGTATATGATTTAAATGCAAGACATTAATCTTTGTTCATCAATTTCAGAAAGAAATGATGCGTCTAAGAAATAAATTCAACAGAAATGGGAATTTCACCTACGGAATAAACGAAAGAAGATGCAATAACTTTATGAGGAAGAGTAAATGGATCAGGATTAACAAGCATTAACAAGAATATACTATACTCATCGTAGAATAGCAGTCTTAACTAATTTTTTCTTTCAGAATACAAGGTGATTGATGCAGGCTGTCAGACAGAACTACACATCTTAGTTTTAGTGATGAAATATGCTAGAGATAAGGACTAGTTGTGTAATGAGTAATGAAGTGATTTTTTTGCAGATGATAATGAATGCTGATGAATAATGATGAAGAATATGCTACTATGAATAATGAAGTTTTTCTTTACAGGTGATGATGATAATGGAGTTTTTGATGATATGGATAATGAAGTTTTCTTTGCAGATGAGGATAATGTTGAAGTTATATTTAGGCTATGTAGTTATTTAAGTATTTGTTGCAGTTCGTTTTGACAGCAAGTGTTATATTGCACAGTATAATGACTGAAGGTTTTGGAAAGGACAGCTATGGAACACATTTTTATACACATTTCACTATCTGTTAATTCGAAGTTCACTACTTTTCAGCATAAAATGCATTTCTCTTTTCAGCTTAATAATCCATTTTTATATATTTTTTGCAGGAGAAATTATTTATGAGATTAATGTGCTATAAGCAGTTGTTCATTAAATCTATGAATGTGGTTACATATACTCTACTTGTTTCATAATCTTGCCACAGCTGACTTATGACGAATGACGTTACACATTTTTCATTTATACCAATAACCCAGAAGCAAATTCTTCTCTCTTGCTTTCCCCTATAATTACCCTAAGCAATGCATTGCTAACAAAAAAAAATGTGTTACCAGTCCCAAATAATGTTACTAGTTTAAGAGAATTCTGAATAATACTGATCAGCTCTGAATAGTATGTCACTTCAGTAATGACTTCTTAATGATACAAAAAAATATATATAATAATGCTTTGTAACGGGCAAATAACTGCCACTGTTTATTGTAATGAGACTACTTATAATGCCCATGATTATTAATGCTATGACTGTAATTAACTGATTTTTAATCATGACTTCTTAGTGGTGTGTATCACCAGTTTCAAATAATGCTACTCATTTAAGAAAGTTCTGAATAATACTGAATGATGAACAATGTTTTATACTATTCAATACTTACTGGCCACTGAGTGCCAGTAATTAATCTAATTAAATGAATTATGACCTTTCATGTTTTGGTAACTGGCCAATGAGTGCCTATAATTAATGTCAATAAATGAATTATGTTATTAATTATGCCATTAATTAGCTCTTGTTTTCAATGTTGACTTTTCATGTTTTAGTAAATGGCCAATGAGTGCCAATAATTTGTATCACTCAATGTATTATGTTAATGCTAGGCCAATAATTGACTCTCCTTTTCAATGAAGACTTCTGATGAACATTATTCTGTCATACTAAATATGCTTTGTAACTGGCCAAGGACTGCCACTGTTTGTTGTAATACGATTACCCATGATGCCAATAATTTAATTTTATGAACATTATTCTGTAATACTACATACTTGGTACAGAAATGTTCAATAACTGGGCTATGAATGCCGCAAACTACTACTGTAATTCTCAATGAAGCCTATCATGTGACTTAATGTCCTTCACCTTATGAGCTAACTACCCTGAATTACTGCAATATCCGTTTGTCCTGTCCATCCTCATTATCATGGAGCACTATATTTGGTTTTTGCATTAATTCTACGTTGGTGTGCCTTGTAAGAGCGTGGTGTTGACACGACATGCTGTCCACCACCGTGAGCGATGAAGACGTTATTATGGTCCCACTGTTTGGTGTACCTAATGTACTGCCAAAATGAAAACATGAAACATTACTACGACAGTTCAGTGTCTTGGCTACGCTGATAAATTCTGATGGGAAAAGAACTTCAAATTGTGTCACTTGGTGTTGTACTTCTGTGGAAAGATATGGACTTTCAGAACAGCTGTGTGCAATCTAAAGTGCTACAACCATGATGCAATCCTTCCCTTTCCTATCCCAATAGAGAAAATCATATTTTGCTAACATCATTTATGTTCATGGGCTATACATTTTTTGCGATTTGCTGAACTCCAGTGCGAGTGCACTTATGTCACTTGTCGACATGATTTTTTGCCATTCTGTTTATTTGTTCTGAAAATGCTACAGAATTTTTTAGTGCGTGTGCACGTTATTATCCATCAAATAATTTGTATATACATTTTTCTGATCTGCGAATATGTTTTGTTCTCATATTTTATCTTTGTCTGAAATGTTTTGTACTCGGTGCACGTGCACAACATTTGATTCATGTACTACATCAAAATATTCTGTAAATTGTAGAAGTTTATTAATTAAAGAAAAATTTAGCCGTGCTTGGCAAGTCCAAATGACTCACCATCGCTGCCAAATTTTTGCCCCCCCAGTGGAGGGTTATGAAACACGTATGTTGTGTGGCGGCGATGGCGAGGCATTGCAGAGTCTCTGACCAGAGAGCCATTTATCGTGGCTAGTCTGCGCTTGACCGCGCGAGAGTTGCGAGCGGTACTCTGTCAGTAGTAGTCGTGCAGTACAGTTGCGAGCAGTAGTCTGTGGGCAGTCTGTGAACAGGACAGTCTGTCGGTAGTAGCAGTCGAGTACAGTTGTGTGTGAGGAGTCGGCGGGCGTCGACATGGCACTCTGGTCAAGATTCAGGATGAGGTATATTATTTTTAAATGCGCTCAGCTAATAATGTAAATTAACTGTAACTAATTTGTGCAATAATCGCCCCAATAATAATTTTGGTTTTCAAAGCAATATTTTTAACAAAAGAACTATTCAATTGAACGAACGATTTCCTTCCATTTCCTTTAAAGAAAAGTTTCAATTAAATTTCAAAAAAAATATTAAAAAAATAATACTTGCAATGCATTTCCTCCAAGCCGTGGCCAACAATAAGAGCAGAACTTTGACATGCAGTTTCGAATGAAGTAAGAAATTAATTATGATTTTTTGCACGGGGCCAAAGACCGATATTTTGGTTTAATTGAGTTTACATTGTCACTGAAGTCTCATTAGCATTGAATTGTTTTTCATTATTTTCGTGACGGCTTACACCTTGAGTCAGATTGCGATTCTCATTTTTATTGTCATTAAATTTAATTGCTAGGGAGGTTACGCATGGCTCCATTTCCATTAAATATTATCATTTAAATTTTGGTCGGGAGGTTACAATATAGATATAACAAATCTTGTTCATTTTTTACGAAACCTAAAATTATTTAGCCCACACTTCGAGTAGAATGTCCTTTGCAAAAGGAGCCACGGGTGTTTATGTTCAGTTGGAAACCCATTATCCTAATTGTTTCCTGGGCCTCGTCTATTTAATTGACCACATTCCTTTACTCTTCTTTTGCTTTCGTTAATTATTTTAATCTTATACAAAAATTGTTACTATCACTTTAAAGATATTTCATTTTAAAAAATCGACGTTACTGATAATGGCCAGGCAGGCCCCTGTAGCAGAGCGGTTCTAGGCACTTCAGTCCGGAACCGCTTTATTGCTACGGTCGCAGGTTCGAATCCTGCCTCGGGCATGGATGTGTGTGATGTCCTTAGGTTAGTTAGGTTTAAGTAGTTCTAAGTCTAGGGGAATGATGACCTCTAATGTTAAGTCCCATAGTGCTTAGAGCCATTTGAACCATTTTGATAATGGCCATATTTGCTCATACTGACAGTGTCAGGTAGCCTTAAGAAAACCATGGGTTTTCCAGGTAAGTAGTGTGAAGAAACAAAACAATCCGATTAGAAAACAAAACACAACATCAGCATAGTTCCCGATCATTTTGAGCAATTTCAATCAAACTTCGTACATGTAAAAGTTATTGTCTGGGAAGCTATAATGTTGCATTAAGATACCCATAGCGGTGGGTTGTGGTCTGAAGAGGGAAATGCGTGTTTTATGGATGAGATTTGTTGACGAGGTACGACCATATTAACGTAGAGTGACGTAGAGTGCACGTTAAATGTACAGTGCTCTGTCTACACACCTAGCGTAGAACTAAATTGTAGTCTTACCGTTGCGTAGTTCCCGATTTCCTACGGCTGCTAATTCGCGTGTGCCAACAACGCGTTCGCAATGAGTCACTTGATTCTATACCTACGGCCCAACTAAACGCCATCACATTGTGCCGTTAGTGCTCACTCTTGAGGCGCCTTCTAGAAAGGCGCAGTCGCGTCTCGACTTAAACTCAATTGCGTCGCCCTCGGCTTGGCTGCTGCTCCGCGGCAGTAATTGCGTCGCAGTACCTAAGTTGAAGCAGCCGACGCTGTCGTCTGTCTACCAGCTCCACAGTGTTTGGTACTAAATTAACAATTACACGTATTCTGGCGTTTCTCTCTAGCCCCAGTCGTACTGGAAACTGACACACTTCTCTCACGGGGGAAGTGCGTGGCCTGGAATGTTCAGTACCGCAAGAAAATGTGCTTAAACTATAAACCGCTCATCCCGACAACAGTGGTGTGATGCAGTCGTATGAAATACTGCGTGTCTCACTAAGAGACACTTGAATGACAATGTGTTCAAAATCTGCGAGAGGAACTTTGGTAACACGAACAAATGAAATATCGATATAATAGTACCAAAACCATACGCATTTTGCCAATCTCGTAATCTAATGTTACCTTGAAATTTCATTCGTATACATTTACAGTGCCTCACAAGTTTGTTATAGGATTAGAAACCACGACTGTAACAAATGGTTCAAATGACTCTGAGCACTATGGGACTTAAATTCTGAGGTCATCAGTCCCCTAGAGCTTAGAACTCCTTAGACCTAACTAACCTAAGGACATCACACACATCCATGACAAAGGCAGGATTCGAACCTGCGGCCGTAGCGGTCGCGCGGTTCCAGACTGTAGCGCCTAGAACCGCTCGGTCACTACGGCCGGCCTACTGTAACAGTCCTCATATATATTCTCCAGTGTGTTGTCATCAATAATGTGTAATCTACTCCAGTGTGTTGTCATCAATAATGTGTAATCTATTGACATTCGGCATTTTGGATGGAGTCGTTTCGTACTCACTGCCACTTGACGGTTGCTGTTGCTCTAAACAAGGAAAGTCTGTTGCTGCTGGTATGGGCTCTTCCGACCTTCAGAATCACAATACCTACTGGCATATCTCCACGCATTTCTTCGTCATCCCCATTGTACTCTTGATTATTACGATATATAACACATTCGCGAACACCGTATCCTCTACCGCGATTATGTTTCCACATTCAAAACGTCGCGCCTTTGCCTCTAACATTTTGACAACATTTATCGGATTTATTCGGCGCCGATATACACTCTTCATACTCCAGCCCATAACCGAACACTCCAAAAGACGGCCTCCTACAGGAGCTATACAATTCACACAACTAGTGCAGTCACAAGATGCCACCAACGAATGACGCCAACAGACAACAGCTGGATTTTCTATACCAGTGGCTTATACCACTGCATTTGCGATGGTGGGTGTATATTCTAAGCACCTCTTTGTGCATTTCTGAGGGTTCAACGTCACGCACTCCCAATTGCCAGTGTACCAGCTGCTGCAAACTACAAAATGTCTCTTTAAAAATGATTTCACTGAAACTTGTCGCGGCTGTTCTACTAAATTTTCGTGCGTAGTTAGTAGATAAAGAGTATATGAGGGCCGGAACATAAACCGATAAATCCACATTTGCTGTTAATACAGAAAGTAACAAATAGTGATCTCTGAGTGGTTGCACAAGCTATGAGAAGAAGAAACGCACCATGCTGCAGTGACAGGAAACACTATTTAGAGCGTCCAATCAGTTACCAGATTTCTCTTTCTATTACTCTGATATTAAACGCAACAAAACGGAGATATCTGGTTGTGATCAGACCTTTTGGAGTTACAGGATCGTGCTCCGACCGCATTGGATATATCGGGTTTTGTGTAGGCAGCGTTGTTCGATACAATTGTACTGCGACTATAGGAGTGTTTCGACACTGATCGTTTGCTGCCAGTCAAGTGAAGCAAACAGCCAGACAGTAATATGGCTCCATCGTACCTACACATAACTCGTTGGGGTTGTGGTATTGAGGGGTGTAAAATGGAAGAAGGACACATAGTGAAAGATATTAACCCGTTATCTATGGTAATCGTATTGCCGTACTACATTATTGTGGCATGTGGCCTTCATGGGTATTAACGGTTGCGTGCTTTTTGTAGGTATCGTGATGCTGATCCTCTAGTATTAGACCTTGTATTGCCTTGTAAGCATAATTGAGCAAAGATACAATGTTCAAGAATATGGATGAAATATTGTTTTCGAAACAGGCAAAGGCTTTATAATAATCATTCAAAAGTGGCACAGGACGTGTTCCTTACTCGTTTAATTGCAGCACATGCACCACGACGGCGAAGAGAAAGTAGTGTATCACCAGGAAAGGAGAGGATGGGACGTGCATTTAGTACTACATATTACCTAACGGATGTAAGACAAAATAGACCTGCATGTAAGGAATTGTTTATGAAGGTGTTTCCTGTCAAACAGGGTAGCTAACTAAGACAGTGTTTGAGGGACGGATTCAAAAATTTATTCATATGGCTCTGAGCACTATGGGACTTAACTTCTGAGGTCATCAGTCGCCTAGAACTTAGAACTAATTAAACCTAACTAAGCTAAGGACACCACAAACATCCATGCCCGAGGCAGGATTCGAACCTGCGACCGTAGCGGTCGCTCGGCTCCAGACTGTAGCCCCTAGAACCGTACGGCCACTCCGGCCGGCCAGGGACGGATTCCTAAAGAACGACGAGGTGGGGACCGGAAGTCCGTAAAAAACAGCTGAGAAGGAGACAAAATTGAGAGAACGTTTAGGTAAACTTCTGGCAACCGAGAGCCACTATAACAGACGTAAATCCAAAGTATTTATTTATCCTGTGAGCTAAGTGGAAGGAAACTACATAAACTATACAACGATTCTGTTCCTCCGCATTTGCAGATCAAGATGTCTACTTTTCACGAGGTACTTACGCGCTCGTTTAATATTGGTTTTCGGCCACCTTCCTCTGATGCTTGCAGTACATGCATTGCACTACCACAAAAATAAAGGATGCAACCGATTCTCATAGGAAGAGAGTCTTACTGATGGAGAAACGAGTACATACCTTATGTGCAAAGCCATTTTATACACTCCTGGAAATTGAAATAAGAACACCGTGAATTCATTGTCCCAGGAAGGGGAAACTTTATTGACACATTCCTGGGGTCAGATACATCACATGATCACACTGACAGAACCACAGGCACATAGACACAGGCAACAGAGCATGCACAATGTCGGCACTAGTACACTGTATATCCACCTTTCGCACCAATGCACGCTGCTATTCTCCCATGGAGACGATCCTAGAGATGCTGGATGTAGTCCTGTGGAACGGCTTGCCATGCCATTTCCACCTGGCGCCTCAGTTGGACCAGCGTTCGTGCTGGACGTGCAGACCGCGTGAGACGACGCTTCATCCAGTCCCAAACATGCTCAATGGGAGACAGATCCGGAGATCTTGCTGGCCAGGGTAGTTGACTTACACCTTCTAGAGCACGTTGGGTGGCACGGGATACATGCGGACGTGCATTGTCCTGTTGGAACAGCAAGTTCCCTTGTCGGTCTAGGAATGGTAGAGCGATGGGTTCGATGACGGTTTGGATGTACCGTGCACTATTCAGTGTCCCCTCGACGATCACCAGTGGTGTACGGCCAGTGTAGGAGATCGCTCCCCACACAATGATGCCAGGTGTTGGCCCTGTGTGCCTCGGTCGTATGCAGTCCTGATTGTGGCGCTCACCTGCGCGGCGCCAAACACGCATACGACCATCATTGGCACCAAGGCAGAAGCGACTCTCATCGCTGAAGACGACACGTCTCCATTCGTCCCTCCATTCACGCCTGTCGTGACACCACTGGAGGCGGGCTGCACGATGTTGGGGCGTGAGCAGAAGAGGGCCTAACGGTGTGCGGGACCGTAGCCCAGCTTCATGGAGACGGTTGCGAATGGTCCTCGCCGATACCCCAGGAGCAACAGTGTCCCTAATTTGCTGGGAAGTGGCGGTGCGGTCCCCTACGGCACTGCGTAGGATCCCACGGTCTTGGCGTGCATCCGTGCGTCGCTGCGGTCCGGTCCCAGGTCGACCTTCCGCCGACCACTGGCGACAACATCGATGTACTGTGGAGACCTCACGCCCCACGTGTTGAGCAATTCGGCGGTACGTCCACTCGGCCTCCCGCATGCCCACTATACGCCCTCGCTCAAAAGTCCGTCAACTGCACATACGGTTCACGTCCACGCTGTCGCGGCATGCTACCAGTGTTAAAGACTGCGATGGAGCTCCGTATGCCACGGCAAACTGGCTGACACTGACGGCGGCGGTGCACAAATGCTGCGCAGCTAGCGCCATTCGACGGCCAACACCGCGGTTCCTGGTGTGTCCGCTGTGCCATGCGTGTGATCATTGCTTGTACAGCCCTCTCGCAGTGTCCGGAGCAAGTATGGTGGGTCTGACACACCGGTGTCAATGTGTTCTTTTTTCCATTTCCAGGAGTGTAACTTGTGTAAAACCAACGATCCTGATACAAAAAGTGGTTCAAATGGCTCTGAGCACTATGGGACTTAACTGCTGCGGTCATCAGTCCCCTAGAACTTAGAACTACTTAAACCTAACTAACCTAAGGACATCACACACATCCATGCCCGAAGCAGGATTCGAACCTGCCACCGTAGCGGTCGCTCGATTCCAGACTGTAGCCCCTAGAACCGCTCGGCCACTCCGGCCGACAATCCTGATACAGTGTCGTTCTGTTTTGCCTTACAGTAAGTCCAATCCCTGCCATTAACACCTATCCAAGAATCATTTTATGCACGACAAATCAGTTTCAATACTCTTTGTTTCGTCGGAATGGACTCGAGGAACCCAGCGTTTTGGCAATGGACCGAGGACGTAGGCGGCAGAGGGGCTGCGGGGGTTGGTCCAGCACTGCTGCATTACTTGGATTCGTTGGCATTGGACGGAACAAGAATGTTGAGATTATTCTGCGATGGGTGTGGGGTCAAAACAAAAATTCCCACATCATACACACCATCATGTTTTGGCTTGTCAACAAATCACCTGCACAATTAGAGGAGATAAATTTGACATTTCCAGTATGAGGCCTTAGCTTTCTCTCGGCAGACCGTGTGTTCGGTCGAGTTGAGAAGCACCCTAGGACAACGCCAGTTATTACACAAATTGACGAATATCAAACAATACACAAGGAGCATGGTGCTGTAGGAACCATAGGACAGTACTATGTCATACAAAATATAAAATACCATGTAGAATCCTACAAACAGGTCCCTGGGTTAAGGGACGTAAAACGATGTGACTTCAAGAAATGCATAGTCATTCAGGGAAACACATTATTCCAATTGAAATGCTACAGGAATTACAAGCATGAAACTGTTGCGGAAAGGAAGTGGTTATGTGTTTTAAAGGGCCGCAGGAACCATTCACAGACACTGGAGACTGTAGATGAATGGCATAGTCTGACAGTGGCCAAGAAACATGATGAGCGAAGTTTGCTGGTCAAGCCATTTGGAAGGGACTGGTCAATGGATCCTCGTTTCCTGTGTTACAAGAACCTGCTTAATGACAGCGAAATCCACGAAGAAGACGCAGATGAAGAAACAGTACCCGCAGATGAGCAGTGCGATTTTTGGAAGACGAACTGACATTGATAATATAAGTAAATTGCATCATGTAATTATAAAACGTGTTTGTTGCCAATAAAACTTGTCTTGTGGTCTCAATAATGTATTCCTTGATGGACTACTCCAGAGCGATCGGATCAAAGTCCGATAATTCCGAGCGGTTGGATCAAAACCAGACATCTCCATACGTTTTCACTGAATGCCCTGGGTGTTGCATAAACATCTATTGAAGGGACTGTAATGTTCTTCATCCTACTTTCTGCTCTTATATTTTGGTATTATACGACATTAAGCACTTGGGCAACCGCAGAGTTACGCGTTGCTTTCTGAGCGTCAAATAAGTGCTTTCCGGGAGTTATCGGATTTTGATTCAGTTGCGTTTTTAAGTTGACGATAAAAGCACTTGATGTCACGTTGAGCTGAAAATTATTTTGTGGCAGCGTGTTTTACGCCCGTATCTCCCCCTGCAGCTCAGGCACGCGAATACAGGAAAAGTGGATTTACCGTTTTTCCGTTCCGGCGCTCCTCATATTACATAAAATGTGCAGGTTGTAATGAGTTTTAATGCGTAGGACAAACAGAGCATATTTTCCATACTGACTGGCGAACCAAAATCTTTCTAACACTCAGATATACTCGCTACCGAAACTGGCGGCTATAAGCTTCCATAATCGTCCTTTATGACATTAGTTGTGTATGACACCTGTAGATTGCCGGAAAAGAAAATAGCAGAATGGGGTAAAAGTATGCAGGTCTAAAGGGCTAGAAGTTGGCTGTGTGTGCTTTTACCGCATCAAGAAACTATTTGCAAACTTTTAACCCGTAATCTGTACTTCGTATTTTGTGGACCCTTTTAGCGTATTCAACAATTTTTTGTTGGTGTTTATTTACCTTAGATGCCTCAATATTCACCTTAAAAGTCTTAATTATTTTTTCTTTCTGTAGTTTTTCTTTCGTTTTCGAACACACATAACTCCAAACAAACTTCGTGTATAATCACGTTTTCCATAGTAGCATTTTTTTTTCCAGAAACCTATTATCAGCTAGGCAACATTTATCAGAAACTCTCCACCATCAAGCTCTTGGCCTTACTAAAAATGTGAGCTCGATATAGCAAGCAGCCAAAGCTTCTCAGAGGCTGCCTTAAGAAAATGTCTTAAAACCAGCAAAAGTAGTGAGCACCTCTGCCGATTCACAAAAGCTTTTCCATTGGAGGAAGGACAAGAAATAGTGCAGCACTACATTTCCATCGCAAACGTTTTTCCGGTCTTACTATCAAATCTCTAAGACATTTACTTTTTGAATTCGTCGAAAAATGAAGCGTCCCGAATTTTTTTTTTCTCGTATTTACTTGTAATCCCTTTCATTGTTTTCAGTTGGGGGAAAAAGTACGCACTGGCTGCTCTCACTCCAGGTCCACATAGTCCTACACCATAGCATGGGGTAACAGTCCGGATAATTAGTTTTTAAGAAAACTTTTATTACTGGCTACTCTAATAATCATTGGATTATGATGAAACTTTTACACAGTGCAGCTAAGATGTCAAACTATGTGTTGTATGCGTAGCTGATACAATATTCCTGCAAGGTTTTCTTTAGAAATATTTAGTGAAACAAAAATGTGTATTTTTACCCCCAACGACCCAAATCGATTCAAGGAACAAGTTTTCACAAATGATAAAACTGCGTTCGCTAAACACACAAATCTTGCAAGGTATAAGTTCACAACATGTAACAGCTCATCGAAGTAATGCATACAGTCCTGGAGAAATATTTCCTTCGTATACCGGAGGAACTCAAAATTTTCGCGCATCAGTTGATGGAGATAGACAAACTGGTCAATGAACAACACGATATTCAGATGCATCGATTCTTCGAGTTTTATAAACAGATTTTACGGACAAATACCGCCATACATACACTGAAACACTAAGTGCTTACGACGTTTCCCTGGGCAATGGGGCCAACCCGGTGACGACAAGACTAGCCCGACAGTGGAGCTGAATTGTTTGCGAGCTACGGAAAACAGCACACTCTGGTGGAGTAGCCCCAAAAGAAATACCCAAATATCGAAAACTGAATAAAATGTGTTCGAGATGTGAAGTGCGAGACCTCTTTCATTCCAGTTTTATTTTTATTGACTGACCATAACTGTACACTGAAGTGCCAAAGAAACTGGTACAGGCATGCGTATTCAAATACAGAGATATGTAAACAGGCAGACTACGGCGCCGCGGTCGGCAACGCCTATATAAGACAACAGGTGTCTGGCGCAGTTGTTAGATTGACTAGTCCTGTAACAGTGACAGGTTATCAAGATTTAAGTGAGTTTTAATGTGGTGTTATAGTCGGCCCACGAGCGATGGGACACAGCATCTCCGGAGTAGCGATGAAACGGGGATTTTCCCGTACGGCCATTTCACGAACCCGGTAAAACATCAAATATCTGACATCGCTGCAGCCGGAAAAAGACCCTGCAAGAACGGGACCAACGACGACTGAAGAGAATCAAATCAAAATGGTTCAAATGGCTCTGAGCACTATGGGACTTAACTTCTAAGGTCATCAGTCCCCTAGAACTTAGAACTACTTAAACCTAATTAATCTAAGGACATCACACACATCCATGCCCGAGGCAGGATTCGAACCTGCGACCGTAGCGGGCGCGCGGTTCCAGACTGAAGCCCCCAGCACCGCTCGGCCACACCGGCTGGCCTTGAAGAGAATCGTTCAACGCGATAGAAGTGCAACTCTTCCGCTTACTGCTGCATATTTCAAAGCTGGGCAATTAACAAGTGTCAAAGTGCGAACCATGCAGCGAAACATCATCGATATGGGCTTTCGGAGCAGAAGGCCGCTCGTGTACCCTCGATCACTGCATAACACAGGGCTTTACGCCACGCCTGGGCCCGTCAACACTGACATTGGACTGTTGATGACTGGAAACATGTTTCCTTGTCGGACTAGTCTCGTTTCGAATTGTATCGAGCGGATGGACGTGTACCAGTGTGGAGGCAATCTCATAAATCAGGGGACTGTTCACGCTGGTGGAGGCTCTGTAAAGGTGTGGGACGTGTGCAGTTGGAGTGATATGGGACCCCTGATACGTCTAGATACGACTCTGACAGGTGACATGTACGTGAGCATCCTGTCTGATCACCTGCATCCATTCATGTCCATTGTGCATTCCGATGGGCTTGGGAAATTCCAGAAGGACAGTGCGACACCCCACATAGTCAGAATTTCTACAGAGTGGCTCCAGGAACACTCTTCTGAGTTTAAACACTTCCACTGGCTACCAAAGGCCTCAGATATGAACATTACTGGGCATATCTGGAATGCCTTACAACGTTCTGTCCAGGTGTTCTAAAACGAGACAAAACCGGTGGAACCGAACGATGTGGCGCAGTGGTTAGACGCTGGACTCATTCGGGAGGACGACGGTTCAATCCCGCGTCCGGTCATCCTGATTTAGGTTTTCCGTGATTTCCATAACTCACTCCAGGCAAATGCCGGGATGGTTCCGCCTTCCTTCCCCATCCTTCCCTAATCCGATGAGACCGATGACCTCGCTGTCTGGTCTCCTTCCCCAAACAACCCAACCCAAAACCGGTGAAATGAAATGAGCGTATGGCACTGAAGGCCGGGAATCGAAACCGAGCCCGCTGTATGGTAGTTAGACGCGCCGTCCAATCAGCTATGGGAAAGGACTGCAAAACCGGTAAACATTATAAACATCAATGCGAATAGAGACTGACATATAAAATAATAAAATATCGGACTGTCGCTTTCACCGGCGTCAGCTAGTGAGCGCCATTACGAGTAAAGAGGTGACAAAAGTCACAAAAATCTAATTCCACACTTTTTGGATTTTGGTGATAGGTCAAAAGATGATTATAAGAAAAGTCCTTCAACCATGAAATCACTGGACAAGACTGATGCTGACCAAGAGAAAAATTTTCGCGCATTGAATACGTGAAAATTCGGCAATTCGCAACTCGAGGCGCTTGAAATTGTCAACAGTTTTAGTGTACATTCATGCTGGAAAAGGCCCAACAACCTCAAAACATTAGGTTTCACAACCCTCTGACTGTTCCAGAAAATAAAAAAGTTGAAAGATGTGAAGAAAATTGTTGAGTCTCTAACGCAGGGCCGGCCGCAGTGGCCGTGCGGTTCTAGGCGCTACAGTCTGGAACCGAGCGACCGCTACGGTCGCAGGTTCGAATCCTACCTCGGGCATGGATGTTTGTGATGTCCTTAGGTTAGTTAGGTTTAATTAGTTCTAAGTTCTAGGCGACTGATGACCTCAGAAGTTAAGTCGCATAGTGCTCAGAGCCATTGAACCATTTTTCTAACGCAGGAGTTCTGTATATTTTTTGAAAATCTCTCCCAGTGGCTCAGTACTGAGATCTACAATGACGCTGCAGTACAGTTCTTAAGATTTTTTAATTTACTGTTATCACATATTTTCCTTGCAGAATTTGTGTTAACTGTAGCAAATTTTCGACACGTTGCTGTCATGTCTTCTTATCGACGTCCTGAAAATGTGTCATGTTTAGTAATGTTTCCATGTTTATTTTTCATCCAGAAAATGTATACTGAATCTTCGATCTACCATCTATTCTACATAATGAAATATTAATTCGTCTATGGAAATTGTTTTCCTTTTCATGTAAGTGTTATTCATTTAGTTCAGAAACAAGTTTTTTTCCGAACTTTTTTTTCTACGAACTACAGCTGAACACTAAATTCAGAAGTTTGCCTCACGAACCAGTTTTATCGCATTATATTTCTACGTAAAAGTAAGATGGGGTTGATCTAATTTTTGAAAAGATATATGGTCATTTTGTTCATCTGAAAAATTTCAGACAGCAGGACTAACGTTATTTTTGCTACACTGATTCAATTAATATCAGCATTTCTAACAGTTAATTGCGATTGGTGTAGTTACCTAAACTTTCCACCGTGCACTGAATTTCAAAAAGAATTTTATGATCCTACTTGTCCTGATATTCGGTTAGCAATCGTTTCAAAATGCGAGATCGGTCTTCCGACTACCTGGAACAAACTGCTTTTATACGATACGATTTTTAGACATACAGCTGTCTTTGTCAGATTTCACTTCGACCACGGAGCACCGGAAAACCCGTATTAGCTGAGTAGATTTATAAACGATATTTTGTTCATAATGTGAAATGTATCTCATAGGATTTCACAATAACTTGCACTAGTAAGTTTAAATAATTTAACAGGTGTTTACTACCAAGCTGGAAACATCCGTGTACAATCTCGTGCTGCAGAGATACACAGGGTCTATCATAATTAATGGCATCAACGCATACAGTTGAAAATACACGATACTAGAAGCAAAAAGGTATAATAAACGTGGGCTCTAAAAAGCATACCTTAAGAGCTAAGAGCACTTCCTTCGATACTGCGAAAGCAATCCCTTCCGCTGCAATCTCTTTGCTTTCCATATTTTGAAAGGAGGTTGTAGGGTCCAAAACAAGAAAAAACTGTCTAGAAAATGTGGACTCTAAAATGCACATCTTAGAGCGAGGAAGAGTGAATCGCAGTGAAGAGTTAGGCACGTTTGCCAACATTTCCAAGACCAAAGTTGTGGTCTTCTCTAAGACTCAAACCAGTCTTTCCGATAAAAGGTAATACGCTTCAACAAGTATCATTCTTGAAGTACTCGGGAACTGTAATGGGTGAGCAGTGTAGCTGCATGAAAGAGATCAGATGTAGAAGAAAGAAGCCAAGAGACAATTTATTAGCATGAAAAAACTTTTTATAATATCGAATCCTAGTCTCAACTGAGAATGCGGGTGATTCGTTGCTGTGTTTTCTCCAGTTTTCTCTATGGATGTGAAAGCAGGAATCTTGAGCAATACCTACTGAAAATAAGTAAAGCTTTAGAATTGTATCTGTAGCGCTGTTCCTTACTCATACCCTTGGTCCTGAAATTTTCAAACTTAGAAGTCTTTCACTGGAGGACTAAACAAAAAGAACTATTGCTCACTATAAAAAAGGATAACTCAATGTCTAGGACACATTATGAGAGAAGAAAGATACCAGTTATTACAACTCATCACTGAAGGGAAAATAGAAGGAAAAGGTGTGTTGGTGGAGGAAGGACCTCGTTGCTGAAGGACATTCCCTGATGGTGCAACTGCACGTCAGAAGAAGGCTTCCATGCTGCAACGCTACGTGGACCGCCAACCTCCTCCAGGAGAAGGCGCCTTAAGAAGAGCAGAGTTACGAGCACTTTCTTCGATAGAAGAGATGTGTTTCACAGTATCAGGGATGAACAAATCGTCATAGCTCTTAAGGAGGCTTCAGTTCTACCAAACCTGTCGTCGGTAGTTGTGCTGCACTACATAAATGACGTAGTAAATGATAATGTTACCGGTAGTATTGGTAGAACTGGTAGGGAAGAAATGCAAATGAATGTGTAAGAGAGAAAACTGGAGCCGACGACTTGTTCTTGCTTTTTGTTTGGGTGGATGCTTTTTTTGTACATAATTAGATCTGCAAATCATTTAGTGTTATTCCAGTTTGTGTTTCACATCCTTACAGAATATAAATTTCACTTTCATAAGTAATAAAAATTAGTTGTCCGCGTGACTTCTGCGCTTTCATATAACCAAAGCAATTACTTTTGAGCCGGCCGATGTGGCCGAGCGGTTCTAGGCGCTTCAGTCCGGAATCGAGCTGCTGCTACGGTCGGAGGTTCGAATCCTGCCTCCGGCATGGATGTATGTTATGTCCTTAGGTTGTTGTCGTTGTTGTTGTGGTCTTCAGTCCTGAGACTGGTTTGATGCAGCTCTCCATGCTACTCTATCCTGTGCAAGCTTCTTCATCTCCCAGTACCTACTGCAACCCACATCCTTCTGAATCTGCTTAGTGTATTGGTCTCTTGGTCTCCCTCTACGATTTTTACCCTCCACGCTGCCCTCCATTACTAAATTGGTGATCCCTTGATGCCTCAGAACATGTCCTACCAACCTATCCCTTCTTCTGGTCAAGTTGTGCCACAAACTTCTCTCCTCCCCAGTCCTATTCAATACTTCCTCATTAGTTATGTGATCTACCCATCTAATCTTCAGCATTCTTCTGTAGCACCACATTTCGAAAGATTCTATTCTCTTCTTGTCCAAACTGGTTATCGTCCATGTTTCACTTCCATACATGGCTACACTCCATACAAATACTTTCAGAAACGACTTCCTGACACTTAAATCTATACTCGATGTTAACAAATTTCTCTTCTTCAGAAACGATTTCCTTGCCATTGCCAGTGTCTACATTTTATATCCTCTCTACTTCAATCATCATCAGTTATTTTGCTCCCTAAATAGCAAAACTCATTTACTACTTTAAGTGTCTCATTTCCTAATCTAATCCCCTCAGCATCACCCGATTTTGTTTGACTACATTCCATTATCCTCGTTTTGCTTTTGTTGATGTTCATCTTATATCCTTCTTTCAAGACACTGTCCATTCCGTTCAACTGCTCTTCCAAGTCCTTTGCTGTCTCTGACAGAATTACAATGTCATCGGCGAACCTCAAAGTTTTTACTTCTTCTCCATGAATTTTAATACCTACTCCGAATTTTTCTTTTGTTTCCTTTACTGCTTGCTCAATATACAGACTGAACCACTGCTTCCCTTTCATGCCCCTCGACTCTTATAACTGCCATCTGGTTTCTGTACAAATTGTAAATATCCTTTCGCTCCCTGTATTTTACCCCTGTCACCTTCAGAATTTGAAAGAGAGTATTCCAGTTAACGTTGTCAAAAGCTTTCTCTAAGTCTACAAATGCTAGAAACGTAGGTTTGCCTTTTCTTAATCTTTCTTCTAAGATAAGTCGTAAGGTTAGTATTGCCTCACGTGTTCCAACATTTCTACGGAATCCCAACTGATCTTCCCCGAGGTCCGCTTCTACCAATTTTTCCATTCGTCTGTAAAGAATTCGCGTTAGTTAGGTTTAAGTAGTTTAGTTAGGTTTAAGTAGTTCTAAGTCTAGGGGACTGATGACCTCAGATGTTAAGTCCCATAGTGCTTAGAGCTTTTTGAACCAATTACTTTTGATGCGAGTATAGTTCAGAAGTACCAACATAGATTTAGTATGAGTAATTATCATTGTTATTTTGTCCTCAACAGAACCTTCTTCATCAAGATCAAAGGCAACAGTTTCCTTTTATTACTGATAAATGTGAAAGTTGTTTATGAATGACAGAAACACGTTTTATACAAGATCGATGGTATAGTGACACGATGTCCGATATATTGTTGTTTTGTGTTTTTTTATTTTATTTTAACTTTTTGTTGAGGAAATTGCGTTTTCTAGCGCTATATGATAAATCGTCCGCAGCTCGTGGTGTTGCGGTAGCGTTCTCGCTTCCCGTGCTTTGGGTCTCGGGTTCGATTCCGGGGGGGTTCAGGGATTTTTCCTGCCTCGAGACGACTGGGTGTTGTGTCGTCTACATAATCATCATTCATCCCCATTATGGTCGGAGAAACGCAATGGAAAACCACCTCCACACGGAGGTGCAGGTCTGTCGCATCGCCCCTACGCTCCTCGGAGTATGGGACCCCATCATCATCATATGATAAATCAGTATTGCCTCATTTTTACTACACCATCACTCTATTTCACCTCACGAATCAACTATTTTCGAATGAAGCCTAAGCCAGTTCTTAGGAGAATCTAGACACTGTTCGCATAAATAAAGAAAGCGATTGTTATGAGGTAACACCAGACTGGTATGCAACACGACCAACGCAAAGTGGATACGCCCTTACCTGACCGAGGGTACTAGGAGAACTACCATAGTCTACTCTTACTTATGGTAGTCTACGGCAGCCTATGATAGTTTTTACAACTCAAATCTTCAGAAATGGGTTTTAGAGCCCATGTTTAGGCCTACTGGTTTCCTTCGCTCCTAATGTCGTGTACTTTCAACTGTATGCGTCTACACCATTAATTATGATGCATCATGTATGTGTACTGCAAATGTTGCAGTGTACCTTTGTGGGTGTAGAGGGGGCGGGGGAGGGGGGGGGAGGGGGAGGGGAGGGTTCTAAATTATACACTGTTGTGTGAATGTGGTAGTGCATAGCTCTTTGTTTGCGGTCTCAACAAAGGGCTTGTTTTGGCGAGCACCACGTGCAGTGAATGTTGTGCAATGGAATGGGTGGGTGGAGGGTGGCTCGCCGTGTGAGCACGTGTACAACGGACCGCACTGGTCTGGCAAGTATATTGAGTATCATGGTTTGTATTAGGTGTAACGCCGTGTCTATGGTAATGGCACTAGGTCATTAAAGAAATTAATAACTGTGTTGATGGGTGTTTTGTGGACCCGATAAAACAAAATGAAGATTTGTTCCAAAATTGATGACTTACGTATGTGTTAACCAGCGACGGTCATAGAGCTTTCCTGAACCTGACAGAACGGCATTCTACCAATAATGTTGGTAAGCTCTACCAGTATGCAACCTGGACGAAGGTCAAAATAACACCCAATGAGACGATTATAGGGGATCGGCTTACAAGACCCCTGATATTTATGGCGTTCCAAAAAAATGGCTCAAATGGCTCTGAACACTATGGGACTCAACTTCTGAGGTCATTAATCCCCTTGAACTTAGAACTAGTTAAACCTAACTAACCTAAGGACATCACACACATCCATGCCCGAGGCAGGATTCGAACCTGTGACCGTAGCGGTCTCGCGGTTCCAGACTGCAGCGCCTAGAACGGCATAGCCAGTTCGGCCGGCACGGCGTTCCAAAACGCCACACATAAAAAGAGAATTTTTCTGAGGTTGATGCCTCAAGAGTAGAGTCAAGTGTTCTGGATGGCCTAGAAACCATTTGTATACCTAAAAGAAGGTTCGCCTGTAAAATTCCTACAGTAGAGGGTCAAAGTTTGAATGTTACACACTTCCTCTAGCTTAGGCAAATGCAGCAAATCGGTTCGTTCTACTTGCATAATATGTGGTCTATGGTGTAACTTAAAGAGCTTATGGCGGCGCGATATAGTTCATGAGCGGTTCTTGAGAAAACCAGGAAACATATATTTTGAGTACCAAAACTGGGTTGAATATTCCAAGACTACTACAAGCAGTACGTAGCTAAAACTTTTACGACATATTCTTAAGTTCCCGATCTTGATGTACCTTGAATATTTTCTTGACGTCTTCATCCACTCCTTACATAGAGAGGTTATAAGTTTCCCTATTTGTACACGTAAAACACGCGCGTAAAATCCGGTGTGAGACGAAATTGAAATAATAAATAACAGCAGCAAACTAGTCAAATTTTAATCGTTTATTTTGTAGACATTTATCTAGAATTGGCGTCTTTCCGTTTTCAAGAATATTTATCCGTTGTCGATGAACACCCTTAAAACATGGGTTTTGGGTACCTAATCCGGTCTGCGGATTCCAAGACGGCTATATGCAGAAAATAGCTGTAATTTTTACGTTCTGTTCCCAACACCCCGATCTCAAAAAACGTTGAGAATGTTCTTGATATCTTCATCCGGTACCGAGGTACAGAGGTTCAAAATTACCCTAGTTGTACACGTGAAGTATGCATGTAATATGCGGTGTGAGGAAAAAACGTACATTGTGAGGGGATGTAGCACGGAGAAACATACTGTAAAGTGTCTCCGTTATCATCAGGACGGTTTTCGGAACCTCAGGTTGTAGCACTGATGCACTTCGTTACTTCAATTTCACATAAGTAAACTATCAAACATTTTCTGACCCCTGAAGTTCTTTTCATATAAGTGACTTACGAAACTACCAGCGAAGAAACGCTCCTATCGAAATACCAAAAAGGCGAATATGCTGCTTTTTAAAATACTGACTGCAAATGGGGTTTATAGCTGCCTCGCTCTACCTTCCTCAGCGCCTTTAAAATTTTTCCCAAAAAGTTTGTCACGCGAACATATTCGAGCTTTTTTGTGCTGAATGAGAAGGTGACTGTGGCAGTGGGAAAGAGACGAAAAGTGATAAATACCGGGAGACAGTAGACAGTGCTTGTGATATAGAAAGAGCCAAGCAGACAGTGGCAATGTGAGGGAAAGAGAGGGACACAGTGGCTGAGGAACATAGTTGACAGTGACAGAGCAGTGCTAACGGTGATTGAAGGAGGCAGTGGCAGTGGGAGAGGTATAAAGAGAAGGAGAAACTGGAAATGGGTGAAGCCATTGGTAATGAAAGACAAATTCTATGACTGTGACAACGACGAAGAGAGAGATGGTGACAATGAGAAGACATATCAGCAGTGTGAAGGAATGAATGAGATGGTAGTAGAAAGATAGAGCAAGAGGGAGACTGTAGCGGTCGGACGTGAATGCATAGGGACCCTGCGCGACACCAAAGTATTTATCGTGCTTTAGTAGTAGGTCAGAACGAAGGAGTCTGTGGCTAAGACACAGGAGACACTGACAATTAGAGAGACGCAAAGAGGTAATAACCAATGAGTTGGGCTGAATGAGTGAGTGAGGATGGGCATAAGGGTATGAGCAACTTACAGCGATGGACCAGTGGCTGTGAGCGAGCTACTGCTAGGATAGCTTGTCGGATTGGAATGTGAGTTGCATGTTAAAAGGAGTGCAAATATGTTCGCATGACAAAATATTTGGGAAAACTTTTAAAGGAGTTTATGAAGGCAGAACAAGGCAGCTGGTACCCCAGTTTTGAGTCAGTCTAATAAAACAGGAACACACTATGCTTTTTTATGCTCCGATAGTAGTTTTTCCGCTGGTATGAATATTTGCCTAATATTACCTGAAAACATTTGTTCGATTTGAACTGGCGACCGTTTTTGTTTATCTGGTTGTAACATATATTTTCGAGCTGTTTTGTATGTGCATAGATAATTCTATGTCAATTTTGTAGTATTCCTTATATAGAATTTGTATCTATCATGGAAATTATTTGACTACGTATACATATTTCAGTTACATGAACTTTTGAACGATGTTCTTTCAACTGTGCTTGTGTATTTAAATAACTACTAGGATAATTGTTATATAATATACTGTAAATAACTTGGACCATAGTTAAGGAACATAGGGGTGAATGTAAAAGATGTAGGGAAGCCCAACAACTACGGAAGTAGCCTGGCGTGGTGGAAAAGGTGTGGTTGGTGCGCAAGTGGCAACTCGTCCTTGGTGACGGGTAAGGAGTCTGGGCAGAGCAATGCTGTGGTTAACACCTCTCTAGCAGTAGCGCATCATTGTGGCTCATTTTCGTAGAGTTTTGAGGTCAGAAGAGCTTAAGGGCAGTATTTATGGGCCTCGGATGCTGCATTTGGTGATACCATTATCATGGCATTGTTTCTGGCCCTATAAATGTAATTACGACGCCAAGAAGATATGTAACAGGGCGAGGCCAACAATATTGCTATGATTGCACCCCCGCCAGGTTAATAACCACTGCAAGTTGCGCCACCAATGCCACCAGCCTTCCACTGAATTGTTTATATTTGGCACTCTATAAATGGACCAGGTAATTGTCAAATTTGGTTGATTTTAATAATAATCGTGGTGTTGCTGAAAACTCTATTTTACACCTGTGATTATCCTAAATCACAAACCTGGACAGGAATCCTATCCTACTGATTTTAATTCCGAGTGTCCTAATTTTTTATGTGAAAGTGGTTGAACATAAATTTAATGTTGAGATGTCATTTGCACAGCCAATTATACTTCTGAGGAGGTCAAAATACTGCTTATGAAAGCACATTCATTATTTAAAGAGTTATAGTTTGTTATGCTTTACAAAATTAATAATTAATGATAAGAATACTTACCATTTCTCATACATACTGGTGTAGTTTTGTTAATGTGCATGGTTCTTCACACCATAAAATTTTAGGGGTCATCATGTACTAGGCAAGTTAGTTAATGAAGCAATGCAAAGGTTCCTTCATAGCCAGTGTAGTTAGATTTGCATTCCGTTTGGTTGCTTCAAATCCAGTTAAAGAAAGAACTATTTACTGTGCTATCTATTCTAAGTTGGTTAATGCACAGGTATAGGTACCCAATACTAAGAAATGAAGTTGTAGATTATGATCATTAGAAGACCCCCCCTGATTTAAATTCAGAATCATTTATGCTTTTCCCTGTTCAGCATTGCTACTTGTTCCATGTGTGTCGGTAACTGGTTTTATAAACTGTTACACTTAGTTCATTTAAGATACGTATTGTTGGGAGGCATATGTTACTGTTTACTATCTCATTGACCATTTGTTTGTTAGTAGCACATTTATGTACAAGGTTAGGGTATTGTGCTGTAGTGTGGACAGTTATAAGGAAAGAGCTTAGTGTGTGTGCCAAGGAAGTTCAGGTTAGCCTTAGCACTGCCTTCTGCGTTATCGTTTTGCTTGACACAAGAATGCTTAATTAGGCTGGCGACCGATTTAAATAAATAATGTTACAACTTGCTTTTGTGCTGGGAGAACGTCTGTTCGTGACCCATCGTTTACTGTTGTTTATACTCTGCTGGAGTGTTTCAGGAACGAATCCCAGTTTGATTGTTCTATTTCCATTAGATTATCTCAGGTCACTACTTACAAATTCCTCGCAGAGGTATAACGTTAGTATCAATTGCCGTTTAAGGTGGTCGATGGTACCGTTATATGGTCATATAGTACTCCTGCTGCTTAATGAGCCTACGTTTGAATTCCGTTGACAGCTCTAGCTGTCTTTTCAGTAAAATGCCCTCTTTGGAAACTAAATTAACAGTACGATTGCTTTAATCTTTAAGCCACACGACCCCGGTAACTACGTCTTAATTCTTTAAAAGTGGTAACATTTTGTAACGCCTGTATTCTCAGTGTAGCGTTTGTGCTTTAACCCCCTGTACGACTTTTGTGTGCAATTGTGCATTGTATTTGCGTACTGACTGTAGTAATTTCTGAACATGGAATTTACCATGCAACAATCTGAACATTCTGAACGGAAATATTCTAAAACCGTTGTTCTAAATCTAATAGGAAATGTGTCCACTGTTCTCGAGACACACGAAACAACGTTTTGTAATGAATGACCCATGTATTTGTTCTTACCAGCACAACGAAATTCTGCTCTGTTCTGCAATGATGCCAATAACGAATAGCTCTGCTGCGTGTTGATCTGAAATGAAGCGCGCTAGTTTTGCAATGTGCTGCTATGCAAATGCCTCACAAAATAAATCACGCTAGTATACTTCATATGAGTATGGTTTACATCACTAAACTGTGCACTGTGTGTGAGAATGGGTATGCCTAGTGAGTTTCTAGTCGTCCAATGGAAATGCAAGATTTCAGGGTAAAGTCTATTAAGGGCCATTTCACAGATGTAAGATCGGCAGTGTCCTCAAAACGCTTAGGAAACGATCCTTGTAATTATTTAAAGCTGTAAAGGGATACCCTAGCATTACTTTTCCTCAACAGAAATATCTTCGAATTTTGAATAGGTTAATATTTCCTCAGCTGTTCTTCTAAAAGAATTTCATGTGATTTTGTACACACTGTATTATATTTCAGGCAAAAATCTGTAAAAAGAAATTACGTTACTTTCTTTATTACAATCGATATGTACTAGCTCTGAACGTACAGTTGAAATTATTTTCTTTTAGAAACATTTGGAATTAAGAAATATGTGGCACACTTAAAATTTACGTTATTAATTAGGCAACTTATTACTGTTTATTATGTTTATTTCTGGATTGATTTATAAAGTAATAATATAAATTGATGGACATACATATGTCAAGACAATTCTTAAACCCTTGGGAATACTGTTTGTACCACAGAGTGAAGCAGTAGTGAGGCATGCCTCTGATGTGATCGGACGTGTTTTAGTAGTTTGGAATAACAACGTAATTTTCACTTTCTTAATGTGAAAGTGCAGAAGACAATGTGATGTAGAAAAATGGGATAGAATAAAATTAACGTAAAAACAAAAAAATGCAGTGTAGGCTTACTTCAAACTTATTATGTCAATTGAAACCAAGAGAACCTATAATGTCAGAAATTTCAGCTTCAAGAATCAGCCCCTAGACATGAAGAACTGGAGTCAACCTCGAGAAAAGATAAGTAAACAGTTTATTGTAAATCTTACACCTCTCGATGCTTATTAAAAGAGTTAACCACAAAGACAGTGACAATCAACAAATGATGTGAGGGAGGAGTAAATTACAAAGGACACAATTAATCCTTCAAACTTCGCGTTTTCTTTAACGGTAGTGAGCTTAGGGAACAGGCCTGTATTTGTCAAGATGCGTCTGCCCTGCAACGTGATTTTCCTTTTAAACGCATCCCATCAAATCAGAAAGGAGTCATTTCTCACCCTGCAATGTCAACAGAGAGATGACAAGTCCACTTCAAACGACAGGTCTGCAATACATTCGGGATGTTCTAATTTTCGTTCTTGCACTCCTTTTTCTTTCATAGTTCAACAATAGCCAGTTTTAAACCGAAAAATCGTTCCAGGAATGCTCATTGACTTAACCAACGTACTTTGCAGTAACACATCAATTCTCCTCTCTTTTCGTTCAATTCCATCGAAAACTTTTGAAACTCACGGTGGAATAATGTGTGCGACATCACTAATTTTACTATTCACGCCGTAATTTCTTGACGTGCTGCATCCCTGCAAATTTAACCCAAAGTGCTTCTTGAGGAACAGAACAATAAATCCCATCTCTTCATTGTCTAATTTTTTGCTCTTTCATTGTCAACTAAATCTTTAAATTTTTCTGCTAACATTTAATAACGCTTCATACAAATTTGCAGTACCTGTCGCTTATGCAACAGCATACTGTGTATTGGGTATACTCATCCCTCTGTTCTGTCAATCCCAATCATTTTAAAGGGTCATGACGACAGTCGCTATACTGCCTCTTTTCGTGGAAACAACTACTTATCTGGACATGAACAAACCGCCAAGGATAAACAACGCTGACGCCACGATGCTATGAAAACTGAAGGGAATTGTGGCGACCGAAAAATGCCGCACCGCAATACTAAATGAAATGTCGCCCTGTTGTGAGTTCTTCCGGGAAGGAACGAACAAAGCCGATGCAGATCGAGCATTGCCAGCACGCGGTGCGCGCTCCCGAACAACGTTAAGGGCATAATTAAACGGTCGTGAGACCGCTGTAGCAGTGAATCTGCAGGATCTTGAGAAAGATAATGGCAAAGAAATTGAAACAAATAATCACTGACGTGGTAACTGAAAGTTGTCGCGATTTTCCACAGCACAACAGTTCGCGAGAAAATAAATGAATCAGAAAACACTGACTTTGCCGTTACTTATTCTGAAATACTAAATCCTGAAAGTAAAATTAAATGCAGTTCCTCGTCAAATGAATGACTGGTTTAACCTAAATTTTATAATGTAACGCAAAATTTAAAAAAAAAAGGCAAGCAATTTACTTTTGATTATTGAAAGGCTTGATTGAATTTACTTTAAGCAAAAAAGCAATTGATTTTACTTTTAAAATAAAAACAATCAGATACATACCAAGTCAGCAGAACTCACTCGCTAAGCAAACCCAGAATAAATGAAATTGCGCACTCTTAATTTGTGCTGTACCTTATACATTAGTTTTGCCAGTCAACTTTTACGTTAATCTAAGTAAATGAAGTTAGTACACAAAATAGCAAATTAGTTAAGCTTCTGTTATGGAATACAGGAATGAACAGTTACGGCAGAAAATTTAGACTTAAATTGGTCATTCGTACAGTACAGGCTATCAGCGGATATTAAACGCAGAACATTTTTGGATGGTGCAGAAAGTATTTTATCTGCAATTTCGATGTTACATCGTCATCAACTGGTTCGCGAACAACACCGACCATTCCTACACTGTATCGTTACTTTTGACGAGAAATTCAAACATAAGGACATAAGGAAAAGAAAGGAGCGGTTGAGCCCAAAAAGAGCAGCAACTGCCCATACAAAGAGCTGTGCCCACCCACAAAAGATAATGTATGTTGCTCATCTGGTGGAACAGCGGCGGTGTGGTGTACTACGAATTGCTTCCCCGAGACGCAGCCATCACTACTGACATTTACTGTCAATAACTGAAACTTTTCGACGATGCAATCCAAAAACAACGACCAGGAAGAGTGTGTGAAATGGTGCTACTCAACGATACCCCCCCCTCCCCCACCCCCCAGCATTCTGCTAGACTGACAAAAAACATTATGCAGGAGTTGAGTTTGGAAGTCATTCTACACCCGTCCTTTTCATCTGATCTTGCGCTCTCAGATTTTGACCTTTTCCGCTCTCTGTCGAATAACCTTCAGGGAACTTCCATTTCCAACGAATATGTGCTCCGAACACGACTCGACGAGTTCTTTGCCTGAAAACGATGTGATTTCTGCAGTAGTGGAATTGGAAACTTACCCCACCGTTTGCCGAAGTGGCCGTGCGTTTCTAGGCGCTACAGTCTGCAACTGCGCGACCGCTACGGTCACAGGTTCGAATCCTGCCTCGGGCATGGATGTGTGTGATGTCCTTAGGTTAGTTAGATTTTAAGTAGTTCTAAGTTCTAGGGGACTGATGACCTCAGATGTTAAGTCCCATAGTGCTCAGAGCCATTTGAACCAACCCACCGTTTGCAGACTGTTGTATGTAGTGAAGGAGAATATATTACTGGTGACTTAAGTCTCTGTTATGTGTATCTGTTGTGTGTGGAAAAATTCTACGAATTTATGCACTGACGCAATATATAGCTCCCTTCACAGTGTTTGCTCGAAAACTGGTTGAGGCGCCTGTATTCACTGACAACGACAGTTCCTGTTCATGAAATATCCCAGCATATTAAAACTGTGTACTGGATTGAGGTTCGAATCCTGGACCTTTGCAGTTCGCAAGGAAGCACTCTACCAGATGAGCTACCCAAGCACGGCTCGTAGTCCACCATCACAGCTATATCTCCGCCAATACTATTCCTCCATTTTCGACATTCCTGTTCAGTTTGTAACTGATCGTGTTTGAACAGAAATGGCCATCGTCTTTGGTCCCAGTCGGTTTGGCCCATTGTTCTTATGCCGTGTTACGAGGTGAATTCAAGTTCTAAGGCCTCCGATTTTTTTTCTAATTAACTACTCACCCGAAATCGATGAAACTGGCTTTACTTCTCGACGTAATCGCCCTGCAGACGTACACATTTTTCACAACGCTGACGCCATGATTCCGTGGCAGCGGCGAAGGCTTCTTTAGGAGTCTGTTTTGACCACTGTAAAATCGCTGAGGCAATAGCAGCACAGCTGGTGAATGTGCGGCCACAGAGAGTGTCTTTCATTGTTGGAAAAAGCCAAAAGTCACTAGGAGCCAGGTCATGTGAGTAGGGAGCATGAGGAATCACTTCAAAGTTGTTATCACGAAGAAACTGTTGCGTAACGTTAGCTCTATGTGCGGGTGCGTTTGTCTCGGTGAAACAGCACACGCGCAGCATTTCCCGGACGTTTTTGTTGCAGTGCAGGAAGGAATTTGTTCTTCAAAACATTTTCGTAGGATGCACCTGTTACCGTAGTGCCCTTTGGAACGCAATGGGTAAGGATTACGCCCTCGCTGTCCCAGAACATGGACACCACCATTTTTTCAGCACTGGCGGTTACCCGAAATTTTTTGGTGGCGGTGAACCTGTGTGCTTCCATTGAGCTGACTGGCGCTTTGTTTCTGGATTGAAAAATGGCATCCACGTCTCATCCATTGTCACAACCGACGAAAAGAAAGTCCCATTCATGCTGTCGTTGCGCGTCAACATTGCTTGGCAACATGTCACACGGGCAGCCATGTGGTCGTCCGTCAGCATTCGTGGCACCCACCTGGATGACACTGTTCGTATTTTCAGGTCGTCATGCAGGATTGTGTGCACAGAACCCACAGAAATGCCAACTCTGGAGGCGATCTGTTCAACAGTTATTCGGCGATCCCCCAAATCAATTCTCTCCACTTTCTCGATCGTGTCGTCAGACTGGCTTGTGCGAGCCTGAGGTTGTTTCGGTTTGTTGTCACACGATGTTCTGCCTTCATTAAACTGTCGCACCCACGAACGCACTTTCGACACATCCATAACTCCATCACCACATGTCTCCTTCAACTGTCGATGAATTTCAATTGGTTTCACACCACGCAAATTCATAAAACGAATGATTGTACGCTGTTCAAGTAAGGAAAACGTCGCCATTTTAAGTATTTAGAACAGTTCTCATTCTCGCCGCTGGCGGTAAGATTCCATCTGCCGCACAGTGCTGCCATCTCTGGGACGTATTGACAATGAACGCGGCCTCATTTTAAAACAATGCGCATGTTTCTATCTCTTTCCAGTCACGAGAAAAAAAATCGGAGGGCTTAGAACTTGAATGCACCTCGTACATGCCTGCTAGTGGTACACCATTGCTTGTAGGCAACGTGGATGGTCCACGCTTATACAGCTACAAATGAGGTAACTTCATGCGGGCGTGCCCAAACACAATAATCACTTTCTGCCGTTCTGTCACATCGCCATGTTGATTCATCTCACTGCGACGATTCCATACAATCGATTGAAACACGTACAGCACTTCAGTCCCCTGACTTACATTAACGGTGGAGTGTCAAAAGACCGCCACCGGCCTGGAGCGACCGTTCTTCTCTATTACAGTGAAAGGAGTCTACTGGGGCACATTTGTATGTGGCATCCGAATATGATTTTATAAACTATGTATGTCTTTACATGTAGGCTTTATATCGCTGACTGTGTAAGACCGCAGACCCAGAGATACTGCTAGTGTTGGAGCAAGAGAGTGCTTGGCGCACAGTTGTAGGTAGCTGTCTGTCGGAGAAACACGATAGAGTAGTCAGTTTTTGTGGTGCGCTGTGTGAAACTGCCAAGTGTTAGGTTAATTTAGGTATATCATATTGTTGAACATGGAAGCAGAAGTCTTCATGCAAGCAAGATAAAGATGTTAAATAATTATGATCGCCGGCCGTGGTGGCCGAGCGATTCTAGGCGCTACAGTCCGGAACCGCGCGACCACTACGGTCGCAGGTTCGAATCCTGCCTGGGGCATGGATGCGTGTGGTGTCCTTAGCTTAGTTAGCTTTAAATAGTTCTAAGTTCTAGGGGACTGATGACCTTATAAGTTGAGTCCCATAGTGCTCAGAGCCATTTGAACCATTTAATTATGATCTTTGTTTTTGCCAGCGCGTTTGTATAGATGAAATGGCTGATAATTTTTAGTTGTTGAGTAACACCAGAATGTACTAAAACTGACTGATAAAAAGGCTAGTTAGATATTTCAGTTTTGTACTGTTTCTATAATGTGTTAACAGAGCTATAAGTAATTTGATGGTTTGCATTTATGTCGGATTAGTGAGGTTAGATAATGCTTGCTGTTTAAATCTCATGTTTGTGAATCAATTATGAGTAATGTAACTTCAGTTGTCTGTTTTTGAAAAGACACCCATAACTTGCAATATAACTTCGCTAAGAAACTCAGTGTTAGTAATTCCCCAAAATCAGTACCGCCTCCTTATGCAGGTAAAATATTTTTCAAAGAAGTTGGATTTTGTTAAACGTTCTCGTTTATCAGTGAAAAGAATTCCATGTGTATTTCAAAGTATTATGGCCAGCATTGCACACTGCTGAGCCTGTAGCTAGCATTTATATTTTTTAATATGAGAGACCAGAATATATCGCGTTTCTACAGGTAAGACAATTTAATTTATTTTTTATACGCACAGGGACCAAAGTTATCAGTTTTGAACAGGGCCAGGTGATTCAGTGCCTAAGGGGATGAATGAATTTTCCAGTGACTGTATTTCTTTATTGGTTTTGGGAGTTGCGTTGCCCAATCGATTCGTGTATAAAGTTTTGCCAACAGTAACACAAAGTAAGCACACCACATGCAGTTACAACACGCCACACGATAATTCGAGTTCATTACCCATTCCACAGATCAGACATTCATTCAACATAATCGTATAGGTTTTTACATTTTTAAAACAATGTTACAACAGGATGACTAATACTTTATCCGACGAGTTTACTTCCTTACACTTTCATCTACCGAGTTTCCTGTTTACATTATGATATAAAGGATGTAACAGGTATAAATGGTGATGTTTTTATGTGAACCTTAATACATACGCACGTCAATGTGTTGGTTCTTTTTCTCTGTGTTGTACAGTCTCCCACAAACACGTCACAGACTTTATGACCTGATGTTTTCTGCATGGTCGTAACTGCACCACTAAGAAGACTATGTCTATCAGTGTAGACTAACCGTTTTATGTCCATGCGTCCACTCTTCAACATCTGACCTGCTGTCCAGGGAAAAATAAGCATTAATGGCTTGCTCTTGCCACAAGTAATTTGAGGTACTAACTAACCTAAAAACATACGACTTGTAATAGCTATAATTATTATTACGCAAATGACGTAAATACTGGTGTAATGTTGTTCAGTACACCACCCTCAATCACCAATAGAAATATCTTCACTTGTAACAGTTACTGCTCGTATTCAAGCAGTCTTCAAGGGAAGTTTTTAACATAAACGAACTTACAGAGTAGATACATATAAGAGTACAACAACTGCTCTTAAAAGAAAAGTGTTTCAGAGAACAACAGAAATTTTCTTAATAACTTATCAGTAAACTAATGGCTGTGAAATTTTTGTATGGACATCGTACATCTCCTAGGACAGCTGGTTTCTCTCTCAGCGAATCTGTGTTCCGTTTCTGCTGCTACTCCCAGCTCCGCAGCGGCTTTTATTCCCGTATATGAAAGCCGTAGCACCGCCGTGAATGCGCGGTTTGCCGTGGAGAGATTAATTTCCCCCACAAAGGAGCTGGCACCGTTTACTTGTACATTCACGTCTGAAGAAGCGAGCGCTGCGTGCCGGCCTCGTGGGAAATTCATAGCGGCGGATAAATCTTGGAGGCAGCAAACGTTTGCGGAAAATCGACAAGAAAATTTGCACCGCACGAGAAATGTGAATGAAAACACGGGTCAAACGAACGACGTAAAGGATTCGACAAAGGAAACGCTCAGAATTACGTATCTTTGGTCCTGTAACAAAACCAGTTTGTTCTCTGCGCAATTTTTTTCTGCACTTTGTATACTGTTATGGGGGGATGTTGTGGAACACTCTGCGTCTTTCATTCACGTCTCACTGAGCACCGAATTCGAAACAGTCAGGCCCACCTGGGATATCATAGCAGTCGATTAGTTTATTTGATATCAACTAGAGCTAATCACCAAATCCGTTCGTCCCACCAGAGAATCTGTACCTAATATTGTTTTCAGAACTATTCTGGCTAAGTAAAAAATGTAGGTTTATGTTATCTTTTTTATGTGAAATGGCATAACGCTACAAAATCCTTGAGATGGGCTGACGTCTGCTTAATTGCAGTGTACAGCCTCCTTGCAGCAGCACTTTACTTTCTGTTACAATGTGGCTCAGATGGATATGTTATGGGTGAAACTTACACCCCTGAAAATAGCTAGAGCGCACACGAAACGCGGCCCGCAGCTACACAGACGACACGGTAGAGCAGGAGACAAAGTTATTGGCGGGAGATACGTTGTGAACGATGCCCCCTCAGTAGGGAAGGTACGTTTCGAAAGCTGAACCCTATGCACAAGCGTATATCTCACATAACTTGTAAGCTGATGGAATCTATAAGCGATATTATTAACATTTATATCACTATGATCCATAATTCGACAAATATTTGTCAAATTATGTCATTGAACCTCCGGCTTGCCTCAATGCAAGGGGAGGGGCAAACACATGACGTCTTCACGCCACACTCCAATGGTCCTCCGGCCATCGTCTTTGCCCACTCCTCCACTCTCCTAATCTGTGCCACGTTTTGGAAACATCAGATAGCTTTGAAGCCAACAAATATTTAGATCTCACAATTACATTCCAGTATTTTACAGTCATTAAAAATAAAACAGTGGATCAGGTACGTACCTCAGACCTGCCATCTTGTTCTTTGTACCCCACTTGGCGCCAAAACCCGACCGTTGTTTCATCTTTGTAGCAAAATATAATACCACTTCAAATAAATCAAAATCATTCTGTATTGTTTATGAAAATACGTGCAGATTTGTTCTATAACAGTACAAAACACACATGGTTAATTTTATTGGCACAACTGTTGTAACTCATAGGTTAACTTACACATAGGTTAACGACTGTAGTTCGATCTCTGTACACACTTGGAGCAAGGCACAATTTGAAATATTCTCCGTTACTTCCTCTTCTATTTTCTATTAATCTGACTTGAGACTTTTTAGAGCCAGACGGATCAATACACATCGGTCAAGCACGAGAGAAAATAATTGATGTCTAAGCCCTAACCAACAATGTACCCTAAACAGACTGTCTCTATCAGGAAACGGAAGTCTGCAGGGGTGCGTGGCTCTGCTGAGCACCAGATCTACCTGTTAGTTCAGCGGCTTAGAAGTCCAACAGCACATCCTCGACGTGATAAATTTATCTGATTCTACCTGCAGTGCAGGTTCCAGTACGTTGCGCTGCACCTTATGAACTCCTATAACGAATTTTGCTACTATAACAACACTCTGGGTAAATTTGGTACATCCGAAAATGAATAACAAGCAAATCTGGCAAAATCTTAATATAATGTCGAGGCCCAGTGTACTCCAGTTTTGTGAGTGTATATTGGTCACGCCATATGCACAAAGTTGCAATTACTTATCCGACAGAAACTTCTTAATCTCGACCTGACAATACCGATACTCATGAGAAAGTTTCTTCCATATACATTTACACTGCTAAACTGCCATAACCGTACTATGCTCTGCAGCATATGATTGTTTCTATTTGGCACTCGGCTGCCTACCACTATGCCAGGCTACTTTAGAAACTGCTGACTTTTACAAACACGATATTCTCTGAAAACCAAAACTGTAAAAGAATCTACCTGTGTCAATCAAATGGTCATTAGCGACTGTAAAATTACAACAGTGAGAAAGTAAACACTTGAACAGTCAGAGCATCCAAATAACCGACATGAATTACTGTGATGGCGTCGCCCCTGGCTTAAACTTTGCGCATTGTTTGACTTCGCCTAACTCCACAGAAGTTGTCATCAATCAAAATACCCTTTGGTAACACCAAGAAAATTCACTTCCTGTGTGACTACTTGCTGAGGCATTATTGTGTTAACACGTGCAAAAGAAAGGTTATTATACCATAGCTGAGGAGCTGATGTTCCGCTCTGGTTCAACCGTTCCAGCAGCCAGCTGCATTCTACGCAGTAATGGCGCGCCATTCCCCCGTGCTGCCCATCCTGGGTGACAGTAACACGACAAGAATTATGAATGCTTTTAGTATTATAATGACTTATATCGATTGATCCTTCGGATACACATTCAGAATTATATCTGAGTGAATTTCTCCAACCTCCCAGCCATGACAATGCGTAACTTTACAATGCGCCATTTTTCTTCTACCTTTCTACGCTCTCTTGGACTCTTCCATTAGTTCATACCGAAAAGGTACTCGCTTCTGGAGACTACGCAGTACTTTTATTTAGGACGCTGTATAATTCCCTCAACTTTCGAACTTTCCCGATGGCGTGGGCTGAGCCCACGTCGGCAATGACTTGCGTTTTTGTGGCCAGCACCACCTTACTATACGACCTTGGTGGTTCGCGCATGTTCCTGGTTCAGGTGAATTCAGATAAATAAACTGAAATAAAATTCAAATATCTCATGATTCTCCACTCACATCGCAATGACGTCTTCATCAAACTTATACTAATAAAACTTGCTATATTTCTGGATATGTGTACACATGATATTTCCCTCCTTCATTACCATAATTTATTAAATTATTGACGAGAAGAGCGATGAGTGTCCACAGTGGATAGACACTCTGCTGCCACGTTTCAAACTGGCACTTAGTGAAGGTGTCGCAATGTTGCTTTTAATGTTTGTCATACATTCGCCTTAATTCGGCTATAGCTCGACAGACCATATGACAAAGTCCAATGATCAGGGCGTTGGGCCGATTTAAGGAGGAACGCGGCCCATTCACGTTAATGTGACCACCGCCTATGTTCGACGGCGTCACTGGGAATGGATGGTACATAAAGCATGTCTTCAAGAGGGGAGGGGTACCGGGGGGGGGGGGGGGGCGGGCATGGAAACTGTGCAGCAGTTGTGGTAATGGGGAAACTGAGCTGTTTATCTGATGTCAAAAAAGAACATGATCATTGGTTTTCAGGCCAAAGGTGGAAGAATTCCTGAAATGGCTAAGTCTGAAAACGCCACCTGCCGCCCTGTTCAAAGTATACCATACATTGCAAAATGGCGCTCTCCACAAACGGCGCCGATGGAGCAATGGTGGACCACGTGTCACAGATGACAGGGTTGAACGACGGCTGTGGAGATGTGTACGGGAGAATGGGCGTGCAACTTGGAGCAACTAACTGGCCACATAAACCTACCAACAGTGTCTCCTCAACGACCGGTCAGCGAACGTTGCTGCGTGTGGACCTCCGCAATAGCCGCCTGTTTCACGCACCCATGCTGACTACCGTTCATCGGCAACGAAGGCTGGACTTCGCACGCCAGTACCGTAATTGCACTGAGTGGCGGCAGATGGCCTTTTTAGACAGTAGAATGGAATCGTATGTTCTAGCTCACTAGCTCACTCACTAGCTCATTACCGCAATTTCTGACTAATTCAACACATTGTTTGGATTCAATCTATTTAAATCATCCCCACCGATTTCTGAGCTCTATCTCAATACCTCAATTTTTGACTAGCTCCACCGATTTTAGCTATTTACCTAATTTTTTCTTTCACCAACCGATTTCTGAGTTCTTTATTTCATACAAAAGGTGAACGGAAGAAAAAAAAGTGCACGTCAAATTCACCCATTTTTATTTCATTCTAAAAAAGGTGCACGTAAGAAAATGAAGTTAATGACTCATTTCCCTAGGTGACCGTAAGAAATTAAATTTAATATCATTTTTTATAAAAGGTGAATGTAAGAAATTAAAAGGTAAATGTATAAAATTATTCGATTTTCTCTTTTCGTTCTCTCATGCTGTCTGAGTGCACAGTACATTAAAAATAATTTCATTGTCAAAAAGCGCAAAACAATCCCCCACATTGTCCTACACACATCTTCTGTGTTTCAGACTCCTCTGACCCTATGTACACAGCGCTGCACGAAGATTTAACTTCTGAATTAACGGAAGTGCTTCATTAATTCGGGCTGTTATTAAGTACATAGGCGAGGGTGTTGGATATTTTAGCCAAATGGCAGCACTCTCCACACAAATACGTTGTACTGGCCGCCAGTACGCGCACTGTACCTATACGAGACAGCTTTAGTAATGTTGCACTGGTTGGTTTTTATACAACCTTTTTAACTCCAAACATTACTTCGAGAAATAATAAATTATATACTGATGGTGAAATAATAGGAATTCCTCTAGGTCAGTACAGTTTCAAAAATTTAGAAAAATTTATTCACTCAAAAAAGCCTAACATCCACATCAAAGCAGATGAAATTTTATACAGAGTAACTATTGAAAGTGATGTAAAATTGTACATGGATATAGTAGATAGCATTGGAAGTGTGCTTGGATTTAGTAATCAAGTTGTTCAGGCTAAAGAAAAAGCTGTGGCTAAAGATGTTCCTAAAATTATTCCGTTTGAACTGATCAATATAAATTTCAATCTTGATGATGGAATGTTTGTGAAGCATACTGATCATTTTCACAGAGAAACTAATATTATTGCTTCTTCAAGCCTAATGCAGAATTTGGTGGACCAATAATTAATGAACCACATTGTCCTCTAAATATTCCTATTTTTTATCCTATTCAAGACTTAGAAATTACTGTAACTGATGAAAACGATAATTTAATTGACTTTAATGGTGCTACTGTAACAGTTGTTTTAGAAATGTTTTAATAAATTTCTTCCTTAATAAATCATGAATAAAATTGAGAGTTATCAGTTTTACTCATTCCCTGTGAATGAGAAAACTAAAAATAATTTGAATGCTCCAAATAAGGATACAGAGATTGAGATAAATATTGGAGATAGGTGGCGTCATCCAAATCATGCACAATAGTACATGAATTTTAGTATTATTGGAACTAATGGAATGGATTATCCAACGTACAACGGGAAATCAAACAAGCGGTTAATCGATAATTACATAGCAAAACTGTTTGATTTCATAACGATAAGGAAAGGGAATAATATTTTATCTAGAATTGAACATCGTTTTATTTCCTCATCAGTTTCACTGCGTCTGACTTCATCTGTTGCTGACAAGATAAGCTTAGAGTGACAAGATAAGCTTAGAGGGACATATTCTTAACACTGGAAAACTGAAGAGTAAGAGAAATGAAGTCCTTTATCCGTTGTCAATGCTTGGCAGATTTTTTTAAGATTACATAGAAATTTTGTGGGAAGGAGAATTAACTGTAACTTCGACGCGTTGTTCAAGTTCTGGAGACGCAATACTTCGATGGTCTGACTACAATGAGGCTGGAATTGAAATAAAAGACACTCCTCCAAAAGAAGGAACAATCGTCATAGAATCGATGGAAATTCGTGTACAAATTGCTAAATACGAACCAAATTATGAGCTAGAACAGTGAGAAAACATTCTGAAATATCCGAAAACTCCGATCTCTTTTTATGAACTTCAAACTGAAGAAGTTGCTGGATTATCTGGCAAGAAGAGCTTTGAACTCGATATCACAAATTACTATAACTCGAAGGATTTGATATGCCATATTTCGTGTTCGTTGCATTTCAGACAATTCGTGAAAATAATAAATTAGTTGACTCTTCATTATTTGGTCACGCTAAACTACAGAACACATACCTGAAAAACGGTAGAAACGAAATTTTTCCGCAGGAAATGTGGAAGATTAATCCACCAAATAATTTTCTCAAAGCATATGACGCATTTCTCGATTTTAAACGAATTACTCTACTGAAAGCAGACACCTATATTAGCCCATTTAGTTTCATAAGAAATAATCCGATTTATGTAATCAATATGACTCGCAGAAAGAATGTAACGACACAGAAAACGACTATGAAACTTTGTGCAACTTTTAACGATAAACTTCCGAATAGCTATGTATGGTAAGAAGAATCTTACATACGACCCACAACATAGAATACTTACTGAAATTTTTTAATTATGTAAATGAATAAAAAGACTAGAAAAATTTATATAACTGTTAACTTCATGTTTCCAATTAATTTTGAAATGTTTTCAGAAAGATAGAGAAAGAAATGAAATGACTTCATGATAGCTCTTTTTATGTAGATTACGTTAGCATCTTGAATTTTTATAATCGGTTAACATATCGACCGCCGCTGACCACTGAATGTGCAAGAAATCGCGTAGCTCTTGTCCGTAAGAGATCGCTAACTCCAGTGACGTCTAGAGCAAACAGCAAGCTGTTATGAAGCTGGGCGAACGGTTCTAGGCGCTTTAGTCCCGAACCGCGCGACCGCTACGGTCGCAGGTTCGAATACTGCCTCTCGCATGGATGTGTGTGATGTCCATAGGTTAGTTAGGTTTCAGTAGTTCTGGGGGACTGACGGCCTCAGTTGCTAAGTCCCATAGTGCTCAGAGCCATTTGAACCATTAGTTATAAAGCAGCTGGCGTGGCCTTCAGATAATTAGCCATGCCTCCTTATCTCTACCTCTCTCAGTCTCATCTACACTTGTCTTGCAGAAGTTCAGCAAGTTCTCAATAGATGTCTCTGGCCGCAGGCCAAAGCCTGCTTCAGCTGGCGCTGACGGCAGGAAATTAATATTCTTTCACCCTGAATTTTAATTCCTACCTTGAACCTTTCTTTTGTTTCCATAATTGCTTATTCGACGTATAGAATAAACATTAGGGGCGAAAGATAACATCCCCGTCTTACATCCCCTTTAATCCGAGCACTTCGTTCTTCGTCTCCCACATTATTGTTCCTTTCTCCTATTTTTCTCAGAATTTAGAACATCTTACACCATTTTACATTGTCGAATACTTCTTGCAGATCGGCAAATCGTATGAACGTGTCTTGATTTTTTCTTCAGCCTCGCTTCCATTATCAGCCGCAGTGTCAGAATTGCCTCACGGGTGCATTTACCTATCCTCAAACCAAAGTGATCGTCATCCAACAGATCTTCAATTTACTTTTCCATTCTTCCTTATGTTATTCTTGTCAGCATCCTTGATGCATGAGCTGTTAAGCTTAATGTGCGAAAATTCTCGCACCTGTCGGTACTTACAGTCTTCGGAATTGTGTGGATGATATCTTTCTGAAAGCAGATGGTACAGTATATCGCAAGACTACTACATTCTACACACTAATGTGAATAATCGTTTTGTTGCCACTTCCCCTGATCGAATGTTATCTATCCCTTCTGCCTTTTCGATCTTAAGTCTTCCAAAGCTCTTCTAAATTCTGTTTCTAACGCTGTATCCCCTTTCTCTTCTATACCGACTCCTGTTTCTTCTCCTACCACGTCACCAGACTAGTCTTCTCCGCCATAGAGGCCTTCAATGTAGTCTTTTCACCTATCTGCTCTCTCCTCTGCATTTAACCGTGGAATTTCCGTTGCACTCCTAATGTTACCACGCTTGCTTTTAATTTCACCGAAGGTTGTTTTGACTTTCCTATATGCCGAGTCAGTTCTTCCGACAATCATTAGCCGGCCGCGGTGGCCTAGCGGCTCTAGGCGCTTCAGTCCGGAACCGCGCGACTGCGACGGTCGCAGGTTCGATTCCTGCCTCTGGCATGGATGTTTGCGATGTCCTTAGGTTAGTTAGGTTTAAGTAGTTCTACGTTCTAGGGGACTGACGACCTCAGATGTTAAGTCTCATAGTGCTCAGAGCCATTTGAACCATTTGAACTGACAATCATTTCTTTTTCGATATCCTTATATTTTTCCTGCATGCATTTCGCCTTAGCTTCCTGCTCTCCCTAATCATATCATTCCTAAGTGACTTGTATGTCCGTAATGATGAATTTCCCTGAACATTTTTGTTCTTCCTTGCGTCGTCGATCAACTGGAGTATTTCTTGTGTTACCCATGGTTTCTTCGCAGTTACCTTTTTTGTGCCTGTGTTTTTCTTTTCAGCGTCTGTGATTGCCATTTTTAGAGACGTCCTTTCCTCTTCAGCTGAACTGCCTATTGAACTACTCCCTGTTGCAGTGCCCATAACCTCAGAAAACTTCATGTGTGTCTCCTCGTTTCTTAGTACTTCTGTATACCACTTCTTTGGGCATCGAACTTTCCTGGCTAATCTCTTAATATTCAACATACTTTTTATCACGACTAAATGGTGATCTGAGTCTATATCTGTTCCTGTATACGCCTTACACTCTAGTATCTGACAATGGAGTAATCTAACAGAAATCTTCCTGCATCTAGCGACATTTTCCAAGTAGATCTCCAACTCCTGTTATAACACTGCAACAGCATTTACGTAGCTTATACAATCAAATACCAAGTTCGGATTATTACGTAGTATGTCCCAACAGAACAAATAGTCCTGTCACGGAAAAGCCACGTATAACACTACTGTCCACTACTGCTATACCATAACCTCAAAGCCTAAGGCAGTTCGTACAAAGAAATTATTCTTGTTCTAGTGATTATAGTATAGCAGAGCAGTGTTACCCTCTGAGAGGAATTTTGTTGTGTTGACCACGTTATACCCAACGGAGGTGGCTTATCGGAAATGAAAGTCAGAATTACGTAATTATTCAGACCGTAACAAATAATGTTTTACCTAGCTACACTGTTTAAAGAATAAAGGAAACGGTCGCCAGCCTAATTAAGCAAGAGAATGATTAACATTCTTATTTAAGAAAACAGTTATTAGTAACTTTAACGGACAAACACATCCTATTTTACCACACGTGAGTGCAATGAACTCTGACACCTGCATATGTTCACGGTTAAGATTGGAAGCTAACAGAGCAGGACAGACTGTTTGCATAAATACTATAACAGATAACGAAACACACTATTACTTTCAGGGCTTATTCAACTGAATGGTATTTATAACATTACTATTAATGTTCATTGCAGAATCATTAATTGGACATAGGTTCAGTATTATTGTTCAAACATTTTCCTAACTGACATAAAATTATGAATGTAGTTCACTGCAAAATTATGAATTGGTCACAGATTAAATATCTCTCAACTAAATATTATTTTGTTTAGGATGAAAGTTAAATGGAGTTCACTAAAAAGTTACTTCTCACTGTCTTTTGAGTAAAGAGATTATTGTTTTCATAAATAGTGGTCTTTCCGTTACTTGTTACCTAGCATTAGCACAATAGACAAACTGTGGATCCTGTTATACTATTAATATGCACTTCCAATACACAAGAGAGACAAACACTTAGCAATCATGAACATATAATTTTCTACTATTGCAGTTTTCCACTTTTACTACAGTGAAACACAATGTTGACAACTTTTCAAGAAACTGACTCACCTTTTAAAATTTACTACAGGTAGCACTGTGATCATTAACTAAGCAGAACTTTATAAGCCTCAATTTTAAGAACTTTAATTTATAAAAGAAACAGCAAATTGTCTTTATTACCACAGTCTTCTACTTTCAAGTAAATGATTAAATAGGTGATTTTGAAACTTCACAAAACTGCATTTACTGCCTCCCACGATTTCACTAAATCTACAGTAAATCCTCATCAAATATCAAACAACATTATGTCTAACTTTGAGGCTTTCATTTTTTCCACAAAATAGGACACTCGGTAATCATAGTTCAAATGGAGAGGAACCTGAGAGGTGTTGTGATAGGGAAAAAATCAAGGTAGGTACATAAATTCAGTTATAAGTTACCTTATATTTTTGCACACTAAATCGCCCAATAAGCTGATCCTTCACTGTACATTATTATAGTACTCCTTTACAGTGATTGCGCAATGTGGTGGCAACTGCATGTTGGTAGGCGGATTTGCAGACAGAATTGCTGGACTCTGGCCCTTCTTGGTGGCGATGATGAATACCAGTTCCAGAATCGTTCCAGCTATTTATCCATCCAACCGAGGCATTGGAAAGTAGCAGAGAAAGCCTCTCTCGGAACCAGCACAATATACAACTTTTACATGGCAGTGCTCAGTTTGGTAGCTCGTCCCCGACTAACTCTTGGGTCCACCTTTTCTACCTAGGCTAACCACAATTTGTGCGCGCTACACAGTTCCGTTCCGGAGGGGAACCACTACACCTTTTTCATACAAACTAATTAAGAACTCTAAGTGAAGGTCAGCAGTTTACATAACAGCAAACAAACGCATTAAATAAAACAGAATATTTGCACATATTCACATTTCTACAAAAAATTATTCCCACAGAAATTACAATTATATACAGTAAGTTTTGTTCCCTCCAAATGGGACAAAGAATTTAAATGACAGATATACTACATTGCATAGAATCAAACCACGACATCAAAGTTTTAATGAAGAAATTATTATACACTTTTATATTATCGATTCAAAGACATTTACAAATACTCAATGTTATAACATTAAACCGAAGCAAAAAAGCAAAATAAATCCGTACAGCATTAGAGCTGTGGTGTTACACTGTGATTCTTGAACAGAGTATTCGCTGTTACTAGCTGAAATTTATTGCAGAATTTGATTAGTCTTTCAGATGTTCAACAATGTGTGAATTCCTAAGGGACCAAACTGCTGAGGTTATGGGTCTCTAGACTTACACACTACTTAAACTAACTTACGTGCAGGAGAATGCACACGCCCATGCCCGAGGGAGGTCTTGAACCCCTGACGGGAAGAGCCCCTAATCCCTGACATGGCACCTCAAACCGCGCGGTGATTAAGCTTTCTTCTCTGTCATTCCTAGTACCAAGCCCATATTATCCCGTAACCCTTTCCTCTACTCCTTCCCCTGCAACCGCACTCCAATCCCACATGACTAACAGATTATCATCTCCCTTTGCATACTGAATTACCCATTCAATATCATCACATACTTTCTCTGTCTCTTCATCTTCGGCTTGCGACGTCGGCATGTATACCTGAACTATCGTTATTGGTGTTGGTTTAATGTCGATTCTGGTGAGAAAAACCCTATCGGTGAACCATTCGCAGTAGCTTACTCTCTGTCCTACCTTCCTATTTACGAATCCTACTCCAATCATACCATTTTCTGTTGCTGTTGACATTTCCCTATGTTCATCTGACAAGAAATCCTTATCTTCTTTCCATTTCACTTCACTGACCCGATCTATATCTAGATTGAGCCTGAGAATTTCCAATTTTGGATTTTCTAGCTTCTCTACCACGTTCAGATTTCTGGCATTCCACACCTCGACTCGTAGGATGTTATTCTTTCTTTGGTTATTCAGTCTTTTTCTCATGGTCACCTCCCCCTTGGCAGTCCCCTGCCGGGGAACCGACTGGGAGACTAGTCCGGAATCTTTTGCCAATGGATAGATCATCATGATACAATTACAAGGAACAAGTCATGTGGATCCAAAATATATATTTTTTAATGTAGTGGTTTCCATTGTCTTCTGCATCCTCATGCTGTTGTTCCTTGCTGATTATTCCGCCTTTAGGGGCAGTTTCCCACCCCTAGGACAAGAGAGTGCCCTGACCCTCAGCCGTTGGCTGAATGGGGGTCACTTCTCATGCCGGATGTCTTCCACTTGTAACACGCCCGGAGGTACAAATGGGTGGGGGAACATTAAAATGTTTTTACACTTCTGGACCGTGCGCCCTGTCCACACCACATACCTGATATCCCGCGGCGGTCGTATTGTTCTGCTCCACACTGCTGCTGGCTTGCCTGAAATTATGTATCTAAATATGCAAGCGGGTATAGGGGAGCTGATCAACGTTAAAACACAACACTGTCCTACGTCTGGTATGAACAACTGTATTCTGCGACTATAAAAGAAAATCGCAGGTTGCACTGTTTACATTCTAAATAATAGGTGTTTATCCCAATTAATGGATGATTACCAGCCCACAATATCACTCTGACGAGCGTAAGCGTAACCGGCACGACGCTGCTGATTGTTGATGATGCAGAAGCCGAATAATGGAATGAAAGTTCTTACGCTCGCCACGCATACACTGATTTCTTTTAGTACCAGTCCTCCGTGACACTAGTAATGATATAACACTGTTTATAGAGTTAATTATTCAGTTCTCAGTTGTCACTTGTACGAGCGTGCGTGTAACCGTCGCGACGCGGCTGATTGTTGATGATGCGGAAACTCGATGACCGAACGCACTTTCTCACTCTCGCTACAAGACAGTGGCACTTGAGTGCACTCTCATATGGTAACTAATTTCTACTGATTCACATCAGTTCATTCTGGGAGACCAAACACGGCGCGGATGATTGATACTGTACGGTACGACACGCAACGAGAGGATACACAAATACGTTATCGGTGGCATTGCTCACTTTTAATTACATCTTGACGCAATTTCCTCTGAATCACTTCCATATTTCATCACTTTGCTGTAATAGCACTTGTAGCAACACTTCAACTTCCACACTAACAATGCCTCTCACATGCAGAGCTACCTACAACACAACATGACAGTTCCCTGTCCCGTGCTCGACTCTGAAAACGCGCTGCCCGCAAAGATACTCCGCAACCAAGCCAGCGATATGACAATACGCAAACACACTGCCATTTCTAATGATTTTTATTCCAAATTTAAGGGGTTAGCGGGGTTCGAAACCGCCACAGAGGACGTTTTGATTAGCAATAGAAGATTCTATCTCTACACCACGGGTGCATAGTTGTAGACATTACAATCACATTATTTAATACCGGTAATGTCTGCTGACATTCTCCCGCACGACTAAACGATCGCCTTCATGTAAATAAAAAATAGTCACTTCACTGCACGCTGGACATATCAACACCTTGATGTGTTTGGCAGCGCGAATGCTATTGTTGAAGGTAGGAGTTCCGGTTATAAAGTAGTGAGTCTTGAGACGTGCTCGCGACCTGGCATATTAAACGGCCATTGGGTCGTGATCTGGCTAGCGGTTCTAGGCGCTTCAGTCGGAACCACGCTGCTGCTACGGTCCCAGGTTCGAATCCTGCCTCGGGCATGGATGTGTGTGATGTCCTTAGGGTAGTTAGGTTTAAGTAGTTCTAAGTTCTAGGGGACTGATGACGTCAGGTGTTAAGCCCCATAGTGCTTAGAGCCATTTGATCTTTTTTTTTCGACGTGATCATCAAAACTACTGGCGAACGGTTTCAGCCGTACTAAAGGACGCCTTACTCAGATAGTGGATATATGTGCTCTATGTGGAACAAGTGTATTAATACTCATATAAATATTACTTATTTCCAAGTACATCTGTCATGTCATGGGGAGTTTAATGACCACCTGTCTGGGGACTAATCAGTTTGTTATTCTGTCGTGGTTATCACGTTCGTATACTCATACGTCGCGACGGTTATAGGCGCCTTTTGAACACGAACTGTGTGGTACAAAGCCACTGTTAACTTGTTTATCATGATGACTAATACTTATTCGACGCAAAACCGTTTCTGTCAATAATTAGACTCAAAGTATTAGCAGCTATATACTGTGAACAGTGCAGTTCAGATTTTACGTCCAAGTTGTTCTTGTCTCAATAGACGACCGATTTTACCAGAGTCTCGTGTCAGAGATTTCACAACGTGTCCTTCTCTCAGACCTTCAGAAGTTAATTACTTACAGGAACGAATCCTTTTGGTGGACCTTGAGCACTTGGCTGTGCTTGTCATTTCAGTTCAGACAAGTGGACGCTACAGGCATCGGTCAACAGCGATCATCATAGACTCCGTCTTGTGGAAAGTTGACATATTCAGAACTGTGATTTTACTTTAATAACAAGGTTTATAATCACCATGGAGGTAGTGAGTGAACGAGTTAATCTGTCTCAACATAGAAGGCTACCCTAGCACTGTGTCACAGTATACAAGCGGGAAAAACTCTGCAGAAAGAAGAAAGCGTTGGGAACGAAGACAAATGGTTTCAGCCTCCCTGAGCATCCACTTAGAAAATGCAGCGGATCTACTAAGGACACTGCCTGCACTACGCTTGTGCATCCTCTTTTGGACTGCTACTGAGCAGTGTGGGATCCCTCCCATATAGGATTAACGGAGCACATCGAGAGAGTTCAAAGAAGAGCAATACGATTTGTATTATCGAGATATAGGGGAGAGAGTGTCACGGACATGATACAGAATTTGGGGTGGATATCAGTAAAGCATAAGCGTTCCTCGTTGCGGCGGGGTCTCCTCAAGAAATTTCAGTCACCAACTTTCTCCTTCGAATGCGAAAATATTTTGTTGACGCCGACCTACATAGGGAGTAACGATCACCACTGTAAAATAAGGGGAATTAGAGCTCGCACGGGAAGATACAGGTGTTCGTTTTTTTCCACGCGTTGTTCGAGAGTGGATTAACAGTAAATTATATTGAAGGTGGGTCGATGAACGCTCTGCCAGGGATTTAAGTGTGATTTGCAGCGTGTCCATGTAGATGTACATGTGCTGGTGTAGCAGTACGGTGTGAGACTGCTGCCCTCGCAATACGACGATTCTGGCGGGCGTCTGCTGCGTTGACGTGCAGAACCTCGTCTACGAGTGTGAGTGCGTTCAAGTGACCACTGTTATCAGTGTCGTTGTGCAACTGACGCAGCACGCCCAACTTATGTGGTAATTCTGCGAAAGGACCATCTCGCCACTCGGAAGGTCACAGTTTTTCCCGTTTCAGACTCGCTCAGTTGGCTGCAGGAAGCACGAGTGCGTCTCCGTGGCATGGTCGCCTGCCTGCTTCACACATTTGCGCCACACTGAGCCTTCTGCTTGCTTGCTTGCTTCGTGACACACGTGCAGTCCATGCACGGTCGATGCAGGTTAAGCAGAGCCTACTGTTGCTGCTTCGATGAATCTCCGTGGATTCGTTGTCTTCTCAGTTTGGCTCTTCTTCTTGGTTGTCACTGGGTTGCATTCTACTTCTCTTGCTGCCAGGTGATCATGCCAGGAGCAGGTCTGGCCATCTGGCAGTTGGCTGCCCAGTCCACTGACCAGCGGGTGTCTCGATGTCCTCGCCGACGATTAGAATCTCGTCCCGAGCGTGCGGAAGCGGCGCTGGAATCCCGCGATGTCGTGAAGCTGCCACATGACAAAGTCTCTTGGCAGATGAAGCACTAGCTGGAGGGCTTTATTCTGCCCTCTTATAAGTGTCTGCAGATGGGTATCTGACCGTTTCCCCACACCACGATTGCGTACTCAAGTACCGGCCTGATGAGTGCTAAGTAGAGCGAGATGCCGCAGTGTGTGGCCAGCGTAGTCGTAGGGCTGAGTAGGGGATACAGCAAGCGCATCCTTCCGAGCGATCGGACTCTCAACTACCGCATGTGTGGTCCCCAGGCCAGGCGCCGGTCCAAGGTGACGCCGAGGTATTTTCCAGTGCGAGACCAAGGAACGGGGCCTCACACGATCCGCACTGCGGCAGCGCATCGGGAATGTGCCTGCTTGTAAACACCACAGCTTGGCTCTTCCCAGCATTGAACTTGAGCCGCCATTTGGTGGCCCAAGCTCCAAGCTCGTTGCGGGCTGATACTGCGGTATCATACTGCGGTGTCATCGGCGTAGAGGGCAAGATGTACTCTCGCCGTCGTCTAAGGGACGTCGGCAGTGTAAAGAGAGTACAGCAGCGGACCAAGAACGGACCCCTGCGGTACACCGCTGTCAGCTCGCACACGGAATGTACGCCGCCGCAGGTAGGACTGAAGTAGTTGGTGGTGCGACACGGATACCCCCAATACCAGCAGGTTGTACAGGAGGCCATCATGCCACAGGCCTTTGAAACGTAAAGGCGTACCCGCCCCAAGGTGCTCGCGATGGTCCAGTGTAAGTAGGCTGTTTATGTTTTCTTATTGGTAACGCCACGTAGCGCTCTGTATGAAAATCACTGGCTGTGCTGTGTGCAGTCGGTGGCTAGTTTGCATTGTTGTCTGCCATTGTAGTGTTGGGCAGCTGGATGTGAACAACGCGTAGCGTTGCGCAGTTGGAGGTGAGCCGCCAGCAGTGGTGGATGAGGGAGAGAAATGGCGGAGTTATGAAATTTGTAAGACTGGATGTCATGAACTGCTATATATATTACGACTATTAAGGTAAATACATTGTTTGCTCTCTATTAAAATCTTTCATTTGCTAACTATGCCTATCAGTAGTTAGTGCCTTCAGTAGTTTGAATCTTTTATTTAGCTGGCAGTAGTGGCGCTCGCTGTATTGCAGTAGCTTGAGTAACGAAGATTTTTGTGAGATAAGTGATTTGTGAAACGTATAGGTTAATGTTAGTCAGGGCCATTTTTTCTGTAGGGATTTTTGAAAGTCAGATTGCGCTGCGCTAAAAATATTGTGGGCCAGGATAAGCACAGTCCTGTATAATTGTTCAAAAGGGGACGTTTCACTAGGGCCCCCATCGCACGCAGCCTTCTGGGTGTGAGCATTCCTTGTTAAAAGGCAGACGCATCTAGTATCCCCCTGGTGGCATATTCCGTCAGCAGATCAAAATCCACGTCATTGCAGTTGTACAATTTCTTCCGGCAGTGTAAAGCATATACAAGTGACCGAATTTTAAAATTTAAAATGTTGACACAATCTACCAGTTAAGGGGAATAATCTTCTACGAAACATTGAACAAAATGAGGCGAGTACTACAGTTACAAACTGTATATACGCCTTGAGGCAGTGCAGCTCGCCATACGCAAATAGCTGGACTATATTCATCTAGTAACTGGAGAGAGAGCACGTACTGACTTCCAACGAACCTTGCGTATAACGTCAAGCGTTTGCTAATGATCTGTAATCCAATCTCGTTAATCCTACGCCCTCAGAATTGACAATTGTAGCACTACGTTTCTAAAACGGGGGCAACAGAGCGCCTACCTTACTCTCCCCGAAACGTTATAGCTTACATACCATAATTAATTGAGGATTGCCCAAGTAGGCAGTCCCCTCGGTAAACGACCTCCACTTTTACTGTAGTACCATGAAGTGTGACATCGACAACGTATGTAACTGCGTAAACGTAGTGTTGCAAATAAAGCCGCAAAAGCTACCTTGAAAGCCTTGGCGGTAAAAAGGGCGCCAATTTTCGTCGTTACGCGGAGGGATGCTATATATTCCCGACAGCCTGGCATGAATGGCACCGAATACAATACACCTCCACTAACTTCGGCACTATACAGCCATGATTTGGCAACTGTAGGGGATACTCGCCATTGGCTTGGTCTAGGAAAGGTCGGGGATGGTTCTCAGGTCACCCCCGCTTGAGCTGTTATCTGGAGCCAGGTGTTGGGGGGAACGAGGGGGAGAGGGAGGGGGGGGGGGGAGGATCTGCCCAACGGGAAAACTCGAACAGTGAGTCGCCAGCATTCCGTTGTTCTCGCTCATTTTCTTTTAGTTCTCAGTTGAGTTGCACAGCGATCCGCGGTCCGTCTCCACCGTGGCCAGTGTGAGGACACGTGAGCAGCTTCCAGGAGGTGAGCTGTCCAGTCATTACTGTTCCTTGCGGGGCACACTACATCATTTCCTCTTGCTTAGGACCTTCACAAAGTTATTCCTAGGCCAATTAGTTGCAGTAGCGCAGTAGTATGTGTATGTGTGTGTGTGTGTGTGTGTGTGTGGACTCTATACTGGTTCATTCTGTTTCAAGACATCCTTTGCCCAAAGCTAGGTGCTAATTTAAAATACTGATTACGGTTCTGGTAGTTCAGTGATGTACTCTTTCCTAAACTCCATAATAAACTTCTTGTATATGTATTTTAACGACAAATACGAGGTATGTCCACAAAGTAAGTTCCGTTTGGTTATACAAAACAAACGTGTACATATACAGAAAAAAATATTTATTGTGCAAAAATCTACAACTGTTAAACTACTTTTCTACATGGCTTTCGAAATTTTGTTGACACTTGTCATAGCATGGCACAAATTATTGTATGCCTCCTTCATAGAAGGTTGCCGCCTGTGTATTCAACCATGTGGTAACATGTTCTTTCAGCTCGTCATCATCGTTGAAATGTTGGCCACCAAGGACTGATTTTAGGCGTAAGAAGAGATGAAAGTCGCTGGGAGCAAGGTCCGGGCTGTACAGAGGATGATCAAACGCATCCCAGTGATATTCCCGTTAGAGTTTTTTGGTCACATTCGCCGTGTGAGGTCGGGTGTTATCGTGGAAAAAACAACACCTTTTGACAGTAATCCTCGGTGCTTGTTCTGTATTGCGCGGAGCAATTTCTTAATGGTCTCGCAGTAACCATGTGCATTGATTGTTTGGCCTCGTAGTAAGAAATCAATCTCTTTTCTGTCCCAAAAAACGGTGCTCATGACTTTTCGATGTGTCAAGATTTGCTTAGGCTTAACCTTCGTTGCGGATGAAGTGTGCCTCCATTCCATTGATTGTAGTTTTGTTTCAGGAGTGTCGTACGATACCTAATTTTCATCCCCCGTGACCATTCGAGAATGAAAACCATCGCCTTCTTCACTGTATCGTGTCAACAACTGAAGTGCACCGCCAAACCGTTGTTTTTTGTGTTGTTCAGTAAGAATTTTGGGTATTCAAAGTGAGCGAAGTTTTCGAAATTTCAGTTGTTCAGTAACAATTTCATGAATACTGATAGTGAGATTTGCGGAACTTCCATAGCAAGGGCACTAAGTGTTTTGCTTAATCTTCTCTTCAGTTGTGTGAACCAGTTCATCAGTAACCGCAGACGGGCGTCCACTTCGTTCTTCATCGTGCATTTGATCACGTCAGTCATTGAACACTCTGACCCATCTTCTAATCATTGAATCACTCATAGAATTTTCTCCGTAAACCTCGCAGATTTGCCGATGCATTTCCTTTGGTTTAACTTTCTTTGCATTTATAAAACGAATCACAGATCTGACTTCACACGCTGCGGTGTTTTCAATTACTGCTGACATTATAAAGAAGAACTACAAAGCACACGTCGGCAGCAGCTATCTGAAAATGGCGTACATGTCTTCTCCTTGAGTCAGAGTAACTGACGCGCGTGCTCGGAACTGCGATCGTAGCGCTACCGAGGATAGAAATGGAAACGGAACTTACTTTGTGTTGTGTAAGGGTGGCAGGGATGACTTACCTTATCCCTTACAAGATAATCACTGTCAGTAAAATAACAGCATACGAAACTGTTCTACAAGCAGTAATATAAATCCGCATTTCCTGTGCGAGGTTAAATTATTTAGACACCTTTGTTGCTGGAGAATTAATTTCACTTCCACGGTAACTTCACAGCTGCCACCACCTAAAGGACGCCTCCACTCCAGCCCTACTGCATCATGTCGATGGGTAGAGGTGAGAACACGTACGAGTCGTCGGCTGAGGAGTTACGTGTTCAACACGTGTGTTGAACGGTGAGCTACAGAGCACTGCTACTTTCAGCAGCACTCTACTTTGCTGTCATGTGTGCCACTGATCGCCACCCATCCTGCTTTGCAGACCTGGCAGGCCTCCGACGTGCACGTCCTGTGATCAGAACGTGTTGCCTAATCGCTTTTTTCACCGCCCTTCAACAACTTTCCATAGATGCTCACGAAAGTAGCGATAGAACAGCTGACCAGCTATTCCGATTCCGAGCTCTTCGCTCCCAGGCGCTGAACCAAACAATCTGCCCATATCAATGTGGCTCATGTCAGCGGGTTCCCCCATTATCGGCTCATATCGTCGCTAGAATGATTCCCCATCCATATCCGCTCTGTTCACGTACGTTCCTTGCCACGACATGTCCGCACGGTGCCTCCAGGCGGCATTCAGTCCGGTGGTTACCGGCAGTCGCAGCGTCTTGGCAATAGTTGTAGTAATAGTAGCAGTAGTAGTAGTAGTAATAGTAGTAGTAGTAGTAGTAGTAACAGCAGCAGCTTTATTCATCCGTAGATCTCTTTTTACAAGGATATAGGACATGTGAAAGTATTTACAAATTTAGATCAATTGAAAATAAGCTAATTTGTATACATATATACAGGGTGTTTCAAAAAGACCGGTATATTTGAAACGGCAATAAAAACTAAACGAACAGCGATAGAAATACACCGTTTGTTGCAATATGCTTGGGACAACAGTACATTTTCAGGCGGACAAACTTTCGAAATTACAGTAGTTACAATTTTCAATAACAGATGGCGCTGCAAGTGATGTGAAAGGTACAGAAGACAACGCAGTCTGTGGGTGCGCCATTCTGTACGTCGTCTTTCTGCTGTAAGCGTGTGCTGTTCACAACGTGCAAGTGTGCTGTAGACAACATGGTTTATTCCTTAGAACAGAGGATTTTTCTGGTGTTGGAATTCCACCGCCTAGAACACAGTGTTGTTGCAACAAGACGAAGTTTTCAACGGAGGTTTAATGTAACCAAAGGACCGAAAAGCGATACAATAAAGGATCTGTTTGAAAAATTTCAACGGACTGGGAACGTGACGGATGAACGTGCTGGAAAGGTAGGGCGACCGCGTACGGCAACCACGGAGGGCAACGCGCAGCTAGTGCAGCAGGTGATCCAACAGCGGCCTCGGGTTTCCGTTCGCCGTGTTGCAGCTGCGGTCCAAATGACGCCAACGTCCACGTATCGTCTCATGCGCCAGAGTTTACACCTCTATCCATACAAAATTCAAATGCGGCAACCCCTCAGCGCCGCTACCATTGCTGCACGAGAGACATTCGCTAACGACATAGTGCACAGGATTGATGACGGCGATATGCATGTGGGCAGCATTTGGTTTACTGACGAAGCTTATTTTTACCTGGACGGCTTCGTCAATAAACAGAACTGGCGCATATGGGGAACCGAAAAGCCCCATGTTGCAGTCCCATCATCCCTGCATCCTCAAAAAGTACTGGTCTGGGCCGCCATTTCTGCCAAAGGAATCATTGGCCCATTTTTCAGTTCCGAAACGATTACTGCATCACGCTATCTGGACATTCTTCGTGAATTTGTGGCGGTACAAACTGCCTTAGACGACACTGCGAACACCTCATGGTTTATGCAAGATGGTGCCCGGCCACATCGCACGGCCGACGTCTTTAATTTCCTGAATGAATATTTCGATGATCGTGTGATTGCTTTAGGCTATCCGAAACATACAGGAGTCAGCGTGGATTGGCCTCCCTATTCGCCAGACATGAACCGCTGTGACTTCTTTCTGTGGGGACACTTGAAAGACCAGGTGTACCGCCAGAATCCAGAAACAATTGAACAGCTGAAGCAGTACATCTCATCTGCATGTGAAGCCATTCCGCCAGACACGTTGTCAAAGGTTTCGGGTAATTTCATTCAGGGACTACGCCATATTATTGCTACGCATGGTGGATATGTGGAAAATATCGTACTATAGAGTTTCCCAGACCGCAGCACCATCTGTTGTTGAAAATTGTAACTACTGTAATTTCGAAAGTTTGTCTGCCTGAAAATGTACTGTTGTCCCAAGCATATTGCAACAAACGGTGTATTTCTATCGCTGCTCGTTTAGTTTTTATTACCGTTTCAAATATACCGGTTATTTTTGAAACACCCTGTATTTACAGACTTCCAGTTAGAGACAATCATTACATTTACTCCTGGTATACAATAATTTTTTTACAAATAACTTATTAAATAATTTAATACCACACACACATACACACACACACACACACACACACACACACACACACACACTGGTGATCTCTGGGTTATTCTCTGTACTGCAACTTCCCATTCGTTATCCTGAAAAACTGACTCAGCATCCCTTCATAAGGAGTGAGATGTTGAGCTCAGACAGAGGAAGAGGTGTTAGTATTGTGCTATGCATAGCTTGGGCATAAGTATTTCTAGAAAGGAAAAAAAGAAGGAAAAAACATAAAGTGAACGTGTTATGTGGAATGTTGGATATTTTATAATCATTATTATTATTCTTTGTTTGTATAACATTTTTAATCAAACCCCTACTCTGTTTTACCTAAGTAATCCTTTAATGTATAAAATGTGTTGCATAACTGGTACTTTTCAGCTGCCTTTTTAAATAAGTGTATTTTTGCAATTTCTTTAATCTCTTTCGGTAATTTATTATACAGTTTTATTCCTTGGTAGAAAACGCTGTTTTGAGATTTATGTTTATTTTTTCTTGGTAAATGTAAGTTGAGTCTGTCTCTTGTTGCATGGTCATGGACAGAGCTGTTTGTGCAGTAATTACCAATGTTATTTTTGATGTGTATAACTGACTGGTAAATGTATTCACATGGAGCAGTTAAAATCCCATGTTCTTAACAGATCTTTACAGTGAGCTCGACTAGTATTTTTGGTTATTATTCTTATGGTTCTTTTCTGGAGATTGAAAATTGTGTTCATATTTTGTACATTTGTTCCCCAAAAAAAGAATACCATAGCTAAGAATTGAGTGTAAATATGAATAATGTGCTGGAGGTAGAAATACAATTTCTCGAGTAGTAGTGGAACAGTGGGCTCTTGTAATTTTGTGAGTAATGCTCTCCACTGTGCACAACATTCTTTTTGTGATTACTCCCATTACAGCTCTTGAAATTATCTCTGACCCTCTGCCGCAGACTACACAAACCCGTGACGAATTTTCCGCCAGCCCTACATGCCAAGGGCGCCCAACCGACGAATAATACCAAAGAACTGGTCCATTGACGGTATTGTAAGTAACTATTTTGATGCATGCATTACTTAAGGACTCTTTCGAGGTATCAGTTTGGCACTTACGGTCCAAGCATTATATTCTGGTCTTATCGTAAATGAGTCCAAGACTATGCCCTGAACAGTTCTGTAATCAAGTAATGATGATGATGAGTCCCATACTTCTTTACAGAGCGCGGGGGAGCGACGCGGGAGACCCGCGCCGCCTTACTAGGCAAGGTCCTTGTGGAGGTGGTTTGCCATTGCCTTCCTCCGACCGTAATGGGGATGAATGATGATGATGAAGACAACACAACAACACCCAGTCATCTCGAGGCAGGAAAAATCCCTTACCCCGCCGGGAATCGAACCCGGGACCCCGTGCTCGGGAAGCGAGAACGCTACCGCGAGACCACGAGCGGCGGACAATCAAGTAATATTATGTTTAAATGTTCGTTATGTGATGTTCAATGGAGTTTCTTTATCTACACAACAGCTACACGTGATCTGCGAAAGGGTGGCTGCATTCAGTCGTCGCTATGCTGTTGTGCCCACATTGAACATAAAGAAAACTAATGCCACGAATTTAAGTTTGAAGAGGAAAAATGACAACGTTAAATTAAATGTACATGGTACCTGTATAGACTGTGTAATAAATGCAAAATTTCTAGGAATGAATATTGATTCTCATTTGAAGTGGTGTGAACACAAAGGAATGTCATCAGCAAGTTATGCCAATAGAATCCTATCATCAGCGTGTAACATGCAGTGTCTTTTAGTTACATATTATTCACAGGTACACCCAATCCTTAGCTATGGCAGTCTTTTTTGGGGGACAAACGCACAAAATATGAACACAGTTTTCAAACTCCAGAAAAGAGCCATAAGAATAATAACCATAATACTAGTCGAGCTCATTGTAAAGATCTGTTCAAAACACTGGGGATTTTAACTGCTCCATGTGAATACATTTACCAGTCAGTTGTACAAATCAAAAATAACATTGGTAATTACTGCACAAACAAATCCGTCCATGACCATGCAACAAGAGATAGATTCAAATTACATGCACCAAGAAAAAATAAACATAAAACTCAAAACAGCATTTTCTGGCAAGGAATAAAACTGTACAATAAATTACAAAAAGAGGTTAAAGAAATTGCAAAAATACACTTATTTAAAAAGGCGCCTAAAAAGTACCTGTTATGCAATACATTATATACATTTAACGATTACTTAATTAAAACAGAGTAGGGGTTTGATAAAAAATGTTATACAAATAAATAATAATAACAATGATTATAAAACATCCAACATTCCACATGACACCGTCACTTTACGTTTTCTTTTCCTTCTTTTTCCCTTTCTAGAAATACTTACCCATAAACTGTGCATAGCACAATACTAACACCTCTTCCGCTTTCTGAACTCAACATGTCACTCATTATGGGGGGATGCTGGCTTAGTTTTTCAGGATAGCAAATTGGAAGTTGCGGTACAGACAATGGCCCAGAGATCACTAGTGTGTGTGTGTGTGTGTGTGTGTGTGTGTGTGTGTGTGTGTGTGTGTAGTGATGAAACAATTTGTGTATAGTGTGTGCAGTGACTGACAGTGAGATATGAGTAAATAGTTTGGCATTACATTACTTAATACGTTATCTGTAAAAAATGTATTTTAAAAACAGGTGTAAATCAAATGACTGTCTCTAACTAGATGCCTGTAAATACATCTGAATACGAATTAGCTTATTTTAAATTGGTCTAAGTATCTAAATACTTTGACATATCCTACATCCCTGTAAAAAAGAGATCTACAGATGAATAAAGCTACTACTACTACTACTAATTAGTAAAATATGATCCCTCGTGTATTGCCATCGGGGAGATCGAACCTGGTTGCTGTTGTGTAAACAATACAAATTCAAGTACATCCTGCAGCAGTAGAGGTAAACACCGTAAGATAATTTCATCAATAATTCCTACGGGCTGTTTGAGGTTGCTGTCAAAGGTGGCTAGTGATCATTCATTTTGCTCATGAAAATCTGCAGAGCACAATCACGAAATCCTATAGTTTCCTTGATAATTGAATTTCATTACCGCAAGGATTATCTACATTACAAAACGACAATGGCTAACCAGATTCCCATTAAAAATGATTTATCTTAAGTTCACTTGGAAGTAGCACATGTTACTTACCATAGCGTCAGACCCCTAATTTCTAAAACATCCCAGACGCTGTGCTCCAGTTCAACCTCCCAGAGTGAGTGTAACCGCCATTCAATCGTCACAAGGAAGAACCCCATGGCGTCAAACGTATTGCCCAATCGGGTGGAAGCTAGAATTACCAGTGACCATTTATCAGCCATCGTGGGCTTACATTTCAGCACGATAATGCCAGCTCACACAAACCATGAGTTTAGGACTCGTGTTCGGATGCCCGAGGCGATTAAGGCCACTTCTCACATAATGAAGAAAATTCGGATTCGAGTCCTGGTCTGTCACAAGTTTCCACGTGTCACCATTGAATATATTTCAATGCCCAATTCCGGCCGACAGCTTTGTTCATGTTAACGTCTTGTACATAAAGTAAGTCTTTAAAATGAGTGAGTGCATGTGAATAATTACGTTGTGTTCAGAGATCCAGTAAGCAAGACGTCAAGATCATGAATAGAGGAGAGGATGGTGTCAAAAAGCCAATTCTGGAGTAATCACAGAGGAATAGGAGCTGTGGTAGACATGAAATTTAAGGCAGTTTGGCTTCCTGAAAATCCAGCAAAGTGTTGAAGAAAGCCATGTGTGGAGGAAGAAAACCGACGTAAATGGTTTCGAGAGAGGTAAAAACTGTGCCAAATTAGTAATAATGTTACTATTACGATACCCTTCATCCCATGGTTTCAGGCGTTCGCTAGAGCCACTAATTATCGTCTGAAAATTCGTAACACTTATGCAGAATCATCCTAAAGCGACAACATGAAATAATTTTCACCAAACTCTGAGATGATTATTTCTGATTCGCTCTCTCCTCCATGGCCTTTCCTCTGTGCTGACCTACTACAATGGTTGAGTTTTGTCTGTGATCAGTGAAACGCTAAGGTGTGGTATTAATGGAAATGAATATTCTAAATTAGTGTTTGGTGTTAAAAGGCTCACCAAATGACGCGTACGTGGCCAGATACGATTGAATAAATAAAGGTTTCGGCATTAATTCGCAGTATTGTAAATTATGGGATCGCAAAGCACGATACGTTTCAGTGCTACGTTTATCACAAAACCTACTTTTGTTGAACTAACGAAATGTTGAAATGTCTGAGAAATCTTATGGGACTTAACTGCTAAGGTCATCAGTCCCTAAGCTTACACACTACGTAACCTAAATTATCTGAAGGACAAACACACACACCCATGCCCAAGGGAGGACTCGAACATCCGTCGGGACCAGCCGCACAGTCCATGACTGCAGCGCCCCAGATCGCTCGGCTAATCCGTCGCGGCGTCGAGCTAACGCTCAGGTGTTAATTTGTGTTTATTTTAAAAAGGAATCCATTTCAGGCTATACACATTATTATTATTATTATTATTATTATTATTAATATTATTATATTATAATATGTAATTAGGCAAAAATGGGAAGTGAGTGACCAACCAAGCAAAGCCGTCTAACGTCCGATAGCCACATCAGTAGTTTAAATCAGTGGAACACGTAACTCACTAACTAACTAACTAAAGGGCTATGAGTGTTCTAAACAGTCTGCGTGGTGTCTGTTTGTTCTATATCGTGTCTCCCTACCACTTTCGCGCAACGACGCTCTGAGCGTGTTTTTTAGGGAATTGACTGGTTTGAACTTGGGACCTGTTGCTGGTAAGGAGACGCCAGACCACACATGACATGTAGAATTCAGAAGAGTTCAGTGAGACTAGCGATGATATAACCAAATACTTAATGATTTCAGCGTCAGCGGCTCCACTGCACTCCCTGTAAAAGAATCTTAATACTAACCAAATTTAGTGGAAGGGGTTCAAGGCTTTCCTATTTTTAGTTAGCTGGTAAAATAACGTCGAAAAAGCAGTTAAGTTTACCATTGGAAATTTTATTCTACTCACAAAACATCGTTTATAAATTTACTATTGATAAAAGGAAATGTTTTAATACAGGATGGTAAAAACCAACTGCGCTCAACAAAAATGTGAACGAATATTCCCTGAGTGGGTTTCCAAGTTCTACAATGGATCGAAGGATGACCTATGCCATATCACATCTATAATCTAGGTTTAAATTAAGTTTCACAAAAGAGAAAACTATCAAAATGGTCTACAGTGACCCTCAATTATCTTAATCTTTTAACGTGGGCTGGGGGTGGGGGGTGGTCCTAACGTAAGAGACGCGAAAAGGTCTCACGCTAAAAACTTGCGGGTGGTGTGGTCCTAGCAGTTAGCTGGCGACGTGGGTGTCCGTCCGTCCCTTATCGTAAGTCCTTCTCGCTTAACACGGTTCTGCTCTCGGCTTCTCCCCTCGGAACTGCGTCTGTCTCACGGTGGGAAGGTATGACATGCATTTAGGCATTCTTGTGTTAGTCTGTGGTATTCCATTTGCTCACTCGTTACTCGTATTACTTTGGTTAATTTAATGTCACGATTTATTCGGAGCTATGTGACATACTAATGGATTTGCTTATCATGTCAGGGTTTTCATGGAAGGTGTTGGATTTGCCTGACACCTTACAGTGTGTTTGTGTTTATAGTTCTAAGTGATACAGACAACGCTGCAGTAATGTCTCTGCTGGGCCTCCACCACCTCAAAAGGCGAACTTTCTGTTGCCTTACGACTGGGGAGGCTAGCAGCAGTTACTATCACATTAATACAGGGTGTCCCAGAAATATCGCGACAAAGCACGTGGCTTTGTTGAAAGTGTCTTGAGGAGCAAATTGAGTATACAAACCAGCGTCACCAAATGTCATCCAACGGCGCTACAGAGCGTCAAAGTTATGGGCGCCGGATCCTGTCACTAGGCCAACACTTCAGCAACTAAAGTGACTTTGTATGCTAACACAGTTTGTTTTTCTCCTGTACATCCAAAAACATGGGAGATTTCAGAAGGGTTCCAGAAGAAAAATAAACTGTGAATCGAAACCCACGTTCGAACTAGTCATCCTCCGAAGCCCACAGAGCACCGCATTATATAGGTGACATGGCTTGCCAACGCAGCAGCTAGCGATCGTGGCAATCAGTCGAGATCTCTGTGTACAAAGTCACGTTTGCTGGCGAAGGGGTGCCCTAGCAGCAGGAGCTGGCGCCTATAATTTGCACGCTACGTAGCGTCGTTGTCTGATGTTCCTGGACACGGGTTCCTATCCTCGATTTGTTTCCCAAGACACCCTCTACAACCCTTCGAAATTTGCCGCAACATTTCTGGGACATCCTGTATATCAGCCTTGCACTGAACTGTAGTGGCACGCTGGAGATCAGCTGACTCGCTATTACACTGAAGCACCAAAGAAACTGGTATAGGAATGCGTATCCAAATAGAGAGATGTGTAAACAGGCAGAATACGGCGCTGCAGTCGGCAGCGCCTATATAAGACAACAAGTGTCTGGCGCAGTTGTTAGGTCGTTTACTGCTGCTACAATGGCAGGTTAACAGGATTTAAGTGAGTTTGAACGTCGTGTTAATAGGCGGCGCACGAGCGATGGGACACAGCATCTTCGATATAGCAATGAAGTGGGGATTTTTCCTGTACGACCATCTCACGAGTGTACCGTGAATATCAGGAATCCGGTAAAAAAACCAAATCTCCGACGTCGCTGAGGCCGGAAAAAGATCCTGCAACAACGTGATCAACGACGACTGAAGAGAGTCGTTCCGCGTGACAGAAGTGCAACCCTTCCGGAAATTGATGTAGATTTCTATAATGGGCCATCAACAAGTGTCAGCGTGCGAACCATTCAACGAAACATCATCGATATGGGCTTTCGGAGCCGGAGACCCACTCGTGTACCCTTGATGACTGCACAACACAAAGCTATGGCGCTGCCATGGGTCAAAAGGATATCAACTGCGTTTTTTTTAATAGGAACCCCCATTTTTATTACATATTCGTGTAGTACGTAAAGAAATATGAATGTTTTAGTTGGACCACTTTTTTCGCTTTGTGATAGATGGCGCTGTAATAGTCACAAACATATGGCTCACGATTTTAGACGAACAGTTGGTAACAGGCAGGTTTTTTAAATTAAAATACAGAACGTAGGTACGTTTGAACATTTTATTTAGTTTGTTCCAATATGATACATGTACCTTTGTGAACTTATCATTTCTGAGAACGCATGCTGTTACAACGTGATTACCTGTAAATATCACATTAATGCAATAAATGCTCAAAATGATGTCCGTCAACCTCAGTGCATTTGGGAATACGTGTAACGACATTCCTCTCAACAGCGAGTAGTTCGTCTTCCGTAATGTTCGCACATGCATTGACGCATGCACTGACGCATGTTGCCAGGCGTTGTTGGTGTATCACGATAGCAAATATCCTTCAACTTTCCCCACAGAAAGAAATCCGGGAACGTCAGATCCGGTGAACGTGCGGGCCATGGTATTCGACAACCAATCTACCTGTCATGAAATATGCTATTCAATACCGCTTCAACCGCACACGAGCTATGTGCCGGGCATCCATCATGCTGGAAGTACATCGCCATTCTGTCATGCAGTAAAACATCTTGTAGTAACATCGGTAGAACATTACGTAGGAAATCAGCATACATTGCACCATTTAGATTGCCATCTATAAAATGGGGACCAATTATCCTTCCTCCTATAATTTCGCACCATGCATTAACCCGCCAAGGTCGCTGATGTTCCACTTGTCGCAGCCATCGTGGATTTTCCGTTGCCCAGTAGTGCAAATTATGCCGGTTTACGTTGCTGCTGTTGGTGACTGACGCTTCGTCGCTAAACAGAACGCGTGCAAAAAATCTGTCATCGTCCCGTAATTTCTCTTTCGCCCAGTGGCAAACTGTACACGACGTTCAAAATCATCGCCATGCAACTCCTGGTGCCTAGAAATATGGTACGGGTGCAATCGATGTTGATGTAGAATTCTAAACTCCGACGTTTTTGAGACTCCCGATTCTCGCGCAATTTGTCTGCTACTGATGTGCGGATCAGCCACGACAGCAGCTAAAACACCTACTTGGGCATCATCATTTGTTGCAGGTCGTGGTTGGCGTTTCACACGTGGCTGAATGCTTCCTGTTTCCTTAAACAACGTAACTACCCGGCAAATGGTCCGGACACTTCGAGGATGTCGTCCAGGATATCGAGCAGCAAACGTAGCAACGCCCGGGTAATGTATCACGAAGCAAATACGGTCCGCACTGGCGGAATGTTGCGTGATACCACTTACTTATACGTTTGTGACTATTATAGCGCCATCTATCAAAAAGCGAAAAAAGTGGTCTAACTAAAACATTCATATTTCATTATGTACTACACAAATATGTAATAAAAATGAGGGTTCCTATTTAAAAAAAGCGCAGTTGATATCCGTTTGACTTATGGCAGCGCCATCTAGCGGGACAATCATAGCGCCATCTGGTTTCCCCCTTCAAGCTAGACGAGTTTCGTTCTTTGTAGTTTTTTTTCGTTTTCACTATCAGTGGACCACCCTGTATAGGCGCAGTTGGTTTCGGTTCACCGTGAAGACTGGAGTAGTACTATATTTGATGTTGTAACTCTTCGATATTGTAACATATCGATATTATGCTTCCCAGTTATCGCTGGTTTCTGGAACATTCGAAGCTGAGAGCTCGTATTCCGCGGAGGAAGCAATGTCTTGTTATACAGGGTGCTACAAAAAGGTACGGCCAAACTTTCAGGAAACATTCCTCACACACAAAGAAAGGAAATATGTTATGTGGACATGTGTCCGGAAACGCTTACTTTCCATGTTAGAGCTCATTTTATTAGGGGAGAGTGGGGGAAATACACGCACCTAAGGAAAAATCGATGTGAACCATTCGTTACGTCATTAAAACCTACGAAAATAGGTACATACCATACAATGGACATTTCTCCACATATTCCAATCGTCTGTAAATAGTTATAAAAGTACCTTAATTTTGAACATTAGAATAAAAAAAGTGCAAATGTGTGGTATTCCCCACCCCTGAGGGTAATGACGCGCAAAGTACTGGGTAATAACACGCAAAACAAACAAACCATAAAAATGTACAATAATTGCTATTTTTATTTGGTTATTAGTTACTACAAATAGTAAACAGCATATCTAAGAACAAAATATTGTAATTCTACAAACATCTCTTATAATTTTCGTTTTTTACAGTTTTATTGATGTGAAAAGAGTTCATTTTCTCATACAGCAAAGATCGCACTTGTAACCATTTGGAGTGTTCCAACCACTACGTTCTTCGTGACTCCATCTGCTACAAGAAATACATCGATACCATGGTTCTCCATCTTTTCCAAACTCTCCACAAACTAAACAGACATCTTCTGAAATCGCCAATGGATCAATATCCTCCATTTCATCGTCATCACAAATGTTCTGCAAGTCCATATTTAGGTCATTCTCGCTGCTACTTCCACTTTCTTGGTGGTGTTTCTTCTTATATAATGTCTGTTTCTTCTTCGAGACTTTTTTAAGTTGTAGATTTATGCAACTATCCGTTTTATCCTTACGATTTCTTTTCTTGTTTCCTTCAGATTTCTTTTTCATGGCTTCTTTTTGTTTCTTTATTGATACTCTGTTAGCAGTTTATTCTTCTCTGGAGTTGCTGTAAGGATCACTGACTTTCCCTTAGGCTTTCCCTTGGCTTGTTTCGTCTTAAGAAGAAGTTGTTTCTGATTTGTAACAGGAGATATGTCAAATACACTAACGTGCTTGACACATGCACTTTTAGTTGATGTTGTTGTGACATCTTCTAGGCCTACTACAAGTGGAACACCTTCTGCTGTTTTTGATTCCTTATGGGGATATGTGGCTCGTTTGTAGATGCAACCACTTCATTTCCATTTGTTGCATTCGGAACCTCTTCATCTTCAAGGACAACATCTCTGAAGATCTCACATTGGTGTAAGTCGTCATGCTGAAATTTGTTTGGATTGAAAGAGCAAATCCCACCTGTCCTTTGTCCATGGTAGCGACCTTAATACATGCCTTATTAAAAAGTTCTGCTAACTCATATGGTGTAATTTTTTGATACACCTGTGACTTCATATACATGTCACATTCACGATTGAAGGCTGATTTCAAAGAAGAAAAGAATGTAACATCTAGTGGTTGAAGCTTGTGAGAAGTGTGTGGAGGTATGGTTACCATGACAATAGAATGTTTTTTACAAAATTCAAAAATTTCAAGTGAAATGTGGCTGCTGTGATTATCTAAAATCAGCAACACAGGGTAATCAATAGTTGATTTTACATTGTTCTGAAAATGTTGGATCCATTTGAAAAATTATGACTCATTGGACCAGCCTTTGATGGAACAGTCATATATTGCTCCAACTCGTCCACCTTTACTTAAGAGTTTTGACACCCTCTTCCTGGGGAAGATAAACAGATGGGGGATGTAGGTACCAGCAGCGCTGAAACAACATATCACAGTCACGTTTTTCCCCCTTTCCCAAGACGCGGCCCCACCTATTTGTTTAACACCTTTAGGAGCCAAAATTCTCTCGGGCTTTTGTACAGTATTTATGCCCGTTTCATCTACGTTGAACACTCGCCCCTCTTTAAATTTATATTTTTCAGACATGTTCTAAGTTTTTAAAATATGCATTAACCTCTTCTTCATTAAATGCCTGTATTCTGTTAATGCTAGTTGCTTCAGGTTTTCTCGTGCTAATACTTGCGTTTCTTTTTAAAAATAGAGCTAGTCAATTCTTTCCAGCTAACCTAGATGACTTATCGAAATTGTTTGCAATGTTGTTAGCCTCTGCATACTCAAATGCAATCTTTCGCAGCTGGATGCATGTAATGCCATAGAACAGCTTGGCCATTGTAATAAATGATCCCTAATCTCATTTTCCTGTTCTGTCGAAAATGTTGGGTTTCTTCCAAGTTTTGGACCCTCGGTATTTTTAACGTTCATTCTCATTCGCAGAGTAGCTTCATGAATCCCGAAAGCTCTTGATACTTCTCTTATTTTTCTTCCAGATTTGATGGCATCAAGGGCCTTACAAAGTTCCTCTTGCGTTCATTTTGCTTTCTGGGTTTTTCTTTTATAATATCTACCCATCTGAAATTTAAAACAACCCTCGTTATTATCGAAAATATAACCTGCAAGGGGGAATACCACGCACTTCAACAGCTGCGTGGCATTACCACACTGTAAGTTCGATGACTAACCTAAGCTTAACTCAGGATCTAATTCAAATATCGGGACAAATCTAAAATTAAATTAAAGGTTTCATCTAGGGTTAGTAGTTGATACGCAAGAATTACATTAAAGCAACTTATAGTAGCACTTACCTTGCAAAATACAGCTGACCAAAATTACATGAGACACGCCGATACTAAACAATACTTCACTGCTCCAACAATGCCACTGGAAAATGGCTGGCGTAAGCCGTGTAGTAGTTGTTACTCCTGCCGGCAGGGTGTAGCACCAACTGGGAACAGCTTGCGTCATTCAAACTGCGTAAATCATCCTGCGTGGGATTACCTACATGCGTGTCCACATGTTATGTGGACATGTGTCCGGAAACGCTTACTTTCCATGTTAGAGCTCATTTTATTACTTCTCTTCATATCACATTAATCACGGAATGGAAACACACAGCAACAGAACGCACCAGCGTGACTTCAAACACTTTGTTACAGGAAATGTTCAAAATGTCCTCCGTTAGCGAGGATACATGCATCCACTCTCCGTCGCATGGAATCCATGATGCGCTGATGCAGCCCTGGAGAATGGCGCATTGTATCACATCCATCCACAATACGAGCACGAAGAATCTCTACATTTGGTACCAGGGTTGCGTAGACAAGAGCTTTCAAATGCTCCCATAACTGAAAGTCAAGAGGGTTGGGGTCAGGAGAGCGTGTAGGCCATGGAATTGGTCCGCCTCTACCAATCCATCGGTCACCGAATCTGTTGTTGAGAAGCGTACGAACACTTGGACTGAAATGTGCAGGAGCTCCATCGTGCATGAACCACATGTTGTGTCGTACTTGTAAAGGCACATGTTCTAGCAACACAGGTAGAGTATCCCGTATGAAATCATGATAACGTCCTCCAATGAGCGTTGGTGGAAGAACATGGGGCCCAATCAAGACATCACCAACAATGCCTGCCCAAAATTTCACAGAAAATCTGTGTTGATGACGTGATTTTGCAGAATTGACACATGTTGATTGTGAAAATTTACAATCTGATCGCGTTGGAATGAAGCCTCATCCGTAAAGAGAATATTTGCACTGAAATGAGGATTGACACATTGTTGGATGAACCATTCGCAGAAGTGTACCCGTGGAGGCCAATCAGCTGCTGATAGTGCCTGCACACGCTGTACATGGTACGGAAACAACTGGTTCTCCAGTAGCACTCTCCATACAGTGACGCGGTCAACGTTACCTTGTATAGCAGCAACTTCTCTGGCGCTGACATTAGGGTTATCGTCAACTGCACGAAGAGTTGCCTCGTCCATTGCAGGTGTCCTCGTCGTTCTAGGTCTTCCCCAGTCGCGAGTCATAGGCTGGAATGTTCGGTGCTCCCTAAGACGCCGATCAATTGCTTCGAACGTCTTCCTGTCGGGACACCTTCGTTCTGGAAATCTGTCTCGATACAAACGTACCGCGCCACGGCTATTGCCTCGTGCTAATCCATACATCAAATGGGCATCTGCCAACTCCGCATTTGTAAACATTGCACTGACTGCAAAAGCACGTTCGTGATGAACACTAACCTGTTGATGCTACGTACTGATTTGCTTGATGCTAGTACTGTAGAGCAATGAGTCGCATGTCAACACAAGCACCGAAGTCAACATTACCTTCCTTCAATTGGGCCAACTGGCGGTGAATCGAGGAAGTACGGTACATACTGACGAAACTAAAATGAGCTCTAACATGGAAATTAAGCGTTTCCGGACACATGTCCCCATAACATCTTTTCTTTATTTGTGTGTGAGGAAAGTTTCCTGAAAGTTTGGCCTTACCTTTTTGTAACACCCCGTATAAGGTCAACAATACACCATCGACAGTGAGCCGGCCGCGGTGGTCTAGCGGTTCTAGGCGCTCAGTCCGGACCCGCGCGACTGCTACGGTCGCAGGTTCGAATCCTGCCTCGGGCATGGATGTGTGTGATGTCCTTAGGTTAGTTAGGTTCTAAGTTCTAGGGGACTGATGACCACAGATGTTAAGTCCCCTAGTGCTCAGAGCAATTTGAACCATATGAACCATCGACAGTGATCATTTGCCTTCTTGGTGTGTGCAGTAGAGTAGTTGTTGGGCTTCCGGGCGGACTGGTCGGGAACAGAAGCCAAGTGGATAAATGGTACGATGAATTTTCTAGAAAGTATAATTAAGAGTAGAAAGTGTTACGTCGGTTCGTAGGGACAACTGTTTGAGTAATTCAGTTGTTTCGCTGATAGGTGCCCGGGATTAGTTATGTGATGTGTGGCTGAAGCAGTATCATGTTTGTCCATCAGTAACCTTCATGAAGGGGCATACTGCCAGTGGAATGCAAATGAAAAAGATTCCGTGATCAGTGATCACCTGTTTAATTGGTGTGGAGAAAGAGCTTTAATATTTGAAAAGTATAAGAGACACGTCTTAGTTTTAGGCATGTGGTCAAGTTTATTTCTTGACGAAGAGTTTTCTCTATGTAAAGCTTCCACACGCGAATCCGATAATCCGATAGCCGCAAAAATTAATCTAAAACAACCAAAGGCAGAAGGAGCCTTACGATGTGCTGAACCTCATCACCTGTGAGTCAGACGTGCGCTGAAAATTCTCGTCAATAATGCAGTCATATGCCAGGAAGACACACGCGATTTCCGCGGTCGTTGTAAAAACACCCGCTCGAATCCGGTTCTGCCAGTAGCCTACCACCAGGGCGCAACTACTTCAGTCATTAACTACGCGCTAATGACCACACACCCTCATTATCTATTGTCCTCATGGTTCATTAATTTATTACTCATTTCCTTCAATTTAGTGCTGTGTCGATACAGCAGTAATTTTCCTTAAAAGTTGGAACGAACTCAGATCTTTTTTTTTCCTACGTGTGGCTTCATGTAGTAGTCCTTATTTGTGTATTTGTGACTTTTCCCCAATTCCCCAATTGTGAGGGCTACCTCGCCTTTTCCCATGTGTTTTGAGATCAGAACACGAATTTTGGATTCTACTGCAGCATCTCTGTTATTCGACTGCAGCCATCCCACCATTCGCAAGAACCAAAACACACCACTGCTAAAACACCTACTGCAGGCTGCAAACTCCGATGCTGGACTCTCAAGGAGACATGCAGATCTTTCTGTTGAGCCCTAATGTATGAGAAGAATTACAGGAAGGAATGACAGACTGGCAGTTACGCTTGTTATCATCGACAGGAACCAACACTTTCTCACATTAATTCAGAATTATCCCACGAATAATCGTACCACACCTTTTTCATTATTAGGATCCCGTACTTCAACCAGCAAAAACCGAACCCTTGTAACATAACTTTGTTGTACGTCTGTCTGTTGAAAACTATACAAAGATACACTATCAAGTTGAAATTTATGTCGCATAGTAAGGTGTATGTTCCCTTTGCGGTATACTAAACGTTAAGTTCTAAGTGAGTGCAATTTATAGAGTCAGGTTTTTTCCCAGAATTTAACATTCGCAAATCGCTCATCAAAACCTGTACGATATTTCCCGTTGGTCTAAAATCATGGAATTCGACTACATGAAAGTTTTCACATTACAAGTAAAGAGAAAATATTGAAATTGTTAGTGCACAACTATATGACACGAAAAATTTTTTTTATCGTTTGCTATCCGACTGTCTGTCTGTCCCCCCGTCTGCTAAGCCCCCCTTTTTCTTAGGAACGGGTAGATCTGTGAAACTGAAATTTAAGTCACATTCTTAGATCTAAGGTTCTTTGATGGTGTAAAAAATACTACGCTTCTAAGTCAATGCCGTCTAAAGATACGGCCATTCATGTCATGCATGTTGATAGCCGCAAAATCAGTCAGTAAAACCTATAGGATACTTCCCGTAGAATCACGAAATTGGTGAGAAGGGAGATTTCACAGCAAAAGTAAGGGGAAAAAAATCATAAAATTGTTAATTTGTAATTACATCACAAGAAAAAATTTTATTTTTGTTATTTGTTACCCGGCTTCAAAGCTGAAATCAAAACATTCGTGGAACCGATGTATTGACAGTATCAATGCCTATAAGATGCAAAAATCGTCTAGACTGTGGATTTCCGGAATGGATGAACTGCCTGTATACTTAGTTATATTTGTAGAGAACCCTCAGAGCGCCAGTCGTACTCGCACCTAGCCAGGGTTTTTTTTTCTTTTCTTTTTTAATTTCGTCACGAGTGGCGACGAAGCAACGCCAAAAATCTCTCCAGGACTTGAGAGATTTGGTGGATAACGGGTGTGGGTTAGTGGCCTTCTTGCATGGTATTCAACAGGACAATAAAACTTTCAGCCTCAGTTTTTGGAAAACACTTGAACAGCGTGTGTTACATTCAACTACGTGCTACAGTAGCGGCAATGATGAGCGAAATCCGTCACATGCTGGGTACATGCTTCTCATGGATGCAGCGCTAAACTGCTGTAGTGTTTGAGTGCCTTTTCAACGCTAATTGTAATTACAAGCCCTGAGCTCCACTGCTGGTGATAACTCTGGCTGTGGCTTACCCTCAATTATGTGGCGGTGGTGGCGTGGAAGCCAAAAGCGAGTGCACAGCGTCCTGGAGATACGTAGTTATACCGACAGCGCAGTATTGCTGCTATTCGTCTGCAGAACTGCGTAACCAGTTCTGTGTGCACTTTCTGAGCACGGCTCGCAAGAATCTCAGGCATCTGAAAGCCGTGGTAACACTCTTAATTACAGGTTCTCTGTTTGGGAAAGTAATTTCTCTGATGTAATATTTGTTTAACTGTCTTTTAATTCTTCATTTATCTTTGCTAACATGGGAAACGATAGTCACTTTCTTAATGTATAATACTTTGACTGGCACTTTTAAGGAAGACACTCTTTTCCTGCCTACGAGTGGACTGAATCTCTTGATCTAATTGATGTGCCAAACAGAGTTGTCCACACACGTCTGCTGCATCTTCTGCACAATGTCTCCATCCCGTGGTAAGTGTTCTTCGACGAGGTCATTCTGGAGGTTACCACGTTGTGGTAGGATGACATTCTAATCGAGTCCTGCTTTGTACTTCAAGGTACGAAATTTTGCGTCTTTTGATTTCTTTGCTTACTAGAATAAACAACTAATAAAATCGGCTAATAGGATGTCACTCTGTCATTTAGACTTCTAGATGAATTTAACAGTAGCTAAACTTTTGAACGTGACCTGGCGATCCATGCGTATATTATTACTGCCGACCGAACCTGGCTGTAAGATTAAACCAGTGAAACAAAAAATAATTAAAATTAAATAAAAATATTTGAGCTATTCAGTAACCCTTTGCTCCACCTCTGGCTCTTATGAAAGCATTTATTCGGCTTGGCACTGATTTATAGAGTTGTTTGATGTCCTCCTTAGGGATATCGTGTCAAATTACTTTCAATTGGTGCGTTAGATGATCAGAATGCGAGATGGCTGGTGACCCTGCCCATAATGCTCCAAACATCCTCAATTGGAGAGACCTCTGGCGACCTCTATGGCCAAAGCTGGGTGTGGCAAGCAAGAAGACAAGCAGCAGAAACTCTCGCTGTATGCAGACAGGCTTTATCTTGCCAAAATGTAAGTCCAAGACGCTTTGCCATCAAGGGCAATAAAATGGATACAGAACATCGTCGACGTCCCTGTAAGGTTTGCGTTAAATACACGCTGTAACGATCGTGATGGTTAGTTACCTTTGAGACTGGACGCGGTGAGTTGATGTTGGTTAAGAATGCCTTTAAGGCGATGAGGACGTCATTATCAACATATCACTGAGTTTGAACGAGGTCGCGTAACAGGAGTACGAGAAGCTCTACGATATTGCAGAAATACTTGACAGGAACGTAGCCGCTGTACATGATTGCTGGCAGCAATGGTCACCGGAAGTTACGGTCAGAAAAAGACCGGGTTCTGGACGACCATGTGGCACTACCGAGACTCCTAGCCAGATGCCCTGTAGCGTGTAGTCCATTCATCCCAAACCACAGCAATTTGTGACTTCATTGGCGTTATTCATGAACAGCATTCCAGGCAACGTTTTTCAGATGGATAACGCTCGCCCACATATCGGTGTTGTAACCCGACATGTTCAACAGCTGGCGTGGCTAAGATTTCGCCTCACGGGCGATGAAAATGCCCGAGTGCGAAAACGCTCAGCCTTGCTTCAAATGTTCATCATCGTCACGCCGCACTGTCTGAGCACAAGGAGCGGGAAGACGGGAAAACAGAGAACGTCCAGCATTTAAATGGCAGTACCACTTTCACATTTCTCAACAGCGTAAATCACAAATAAAATAGATTTTCAGTATTAATTTTGTTTTTGGCGCGTCGATGACATAACATAATTTTTATCTGGTACACACTGTCTACATAGGACAGACGCAGACCATTTCACGAAGTTGCCACATAATCGTGACTTATTTAGTTTCATAACTGAAAAAAGATGTTTCATACAAATACACACATCAAAAAAAGTTTTGCATCACCTCGGTTCCGAGAGTCCCGGAACCTGTACAGAAAATTGGAATAGAGATCAACATAAACATCATTTCCGCCCTTTTTATTGCTCATGAAAACCACACATTGCATGTTGTACCATCATACAGCGAGACCCTCATAGGTGGTGGTCCAGACTGTTGTACATACCCGTACCTCTAATACCCAGTAGCACGTCCTCTTGCATTGCTGCATGCCTGTATTCGTCGTGGCATACTACCCAAAAGTTATTCAAGGCACCGTTGCTCCAGATTGTCCCACTCCTCAACAGCGATTCGGAGTAGATCCCTCAGAGTGGTTGATGGGTCACACCGTCCGTAAACAGCCCTTTTCAATCCATCCCAGGCATGTTTGATAGTGTTCATATCTGGAGAACATGCTGGCCTCTCTAGTCGAGCGATGTCGTTACCCTGAACGAAGTTCAAATGGTTCAAATGGCTCTGAGCACTATGGGACTCAACTGCTGAGGTCATTAGTCCCCTAGAACTTAGAACTAGTTAAACCTAACTAACATAAGGACATCACAAACATCCATGCCCGAGGCAGGATTCGAACCTGCGACCGTAGCGGTCTTGCGGTTCCAGACTGCAGCGCCTTTAACCGCACGGCCACTTCGGCCGGCCTGAAGGAAGTCATTTACAAGATGTGCACGATGGGGGGGCGCGAATTATGGTCCATGAAGACGAATGCCTCGCCAATATGCTGCCAATATGATTGTTCTATCGGTCGGAGGATGGCATTCACCTATCGTAAGTCGTTACGGCGTCTTCCATGACCACCAGCGGCGTACGTACCCACATAATGCCACCTGAAAACAGCAGGGAACCTCCACCTTGCTCCACTCGCTGGACAGTGTGTCTAAAGCTCTCAGCCTGACCGGGTTGCCTCCAAACACATCTCTTACTATTGTCTGGTTGAAGGCATATGCGTCACTCATCGATGAAGATAACGTGATGCCAGTCCTGAGTGATCCATTCGGCGTATTGCTGGGCCCCTCTCTACCGCGCTGCATGGTGTCGTGGTTGCAAAGATGGACCTCGCCATGGACGTCGGGAGTGAAGCTGTACATCATGCAGCCTATTGCGCACAGTTTCAGTCGTAACACGACTTCCTGTCGCTGCACGAAAAGCATTATTCAACATGGTGGCGTTGCTGTCAGCGATCCTCCGAGCGACAGTCCGTAGGTAGCGGTCATCCGCTGCAGTAGTAGCCCTTGGATGGCCTGAGCATGTCAGCTACAGTTCCTGTCTCTCTGTATCTCCTCCATGTTTGAACAACATCGCTTTGGTTCATTCCGATACGCCTGGGCACTTCCCTTGTTGAGAGCCCTTCCTGGCACAAAGTAACAACGCGAACGCGATCGAACCGTGGTATTGACCGTCTAGGCATGGTTGAACTACAGGCAACACGAGCCATGTACCTCCTTCCAGGTGGAATGACTGGAACTGATCGGCTGCCGGACCCATTCCGTCTAATAGGCGCTGCTCATGCATGGTTGTTTGCATATTTGGGCGACGTTAGTGACATCTCTGAACAGTCAAAGGGACTGTGTCTGTGATACAATATCCGTGGTCAACGTCTGTCTTCAGGAGTTCTGGAAACCGGGCTGATGCAAAACTCTTTTTGATGTGTGTATGTTGATTGAAATATTGTAGCTCTTTTGTAACCTCATTATGGAGACTTGGAAAATCTAGCTGAAGAAAGCAACGTTGGTGGCCTAGACAGATTCAATGTAGAAAGATTTGTAATTAAAACTGGAATTACTCGCAGGTTAATAAGTTACAGCTGCATATGTACAGGGTCGATTTCAACTGAAACGGCAAACGTTCTCGAAAACAGCTCGATAACAGATGAAAGATTGACAGTGTCCTCGAAATCGTTATAAAAGTAATTCTTGGAAAGCCACAACAAACCTCGCATTTCTTTAACTGCAGTGAGCTTAGCGAACGAGATTGGCTTTATCAAAATGTTTCCCTTCTACAGCTCGATTTTCTTTCTGAATGCATCCCTATCAAATCAGATAGAAGTTACTTTTTAATGTGCACTGTGTAGTCAAGTCCACTAAAAATGCGAAGTCTGGAATCCATTCCAAACGTTCTAATTTTCATTCCTGCACTCCTTTTCTTCTTTATAACTTCAACAACTGCGAATTTTAAATCGAAAATTCGTTCCAAACATGCCCGTTGACTTAACCAACGTACTTTTCAGTAATATATAAAGTCTCCATACTCTTCTTTCATTTCCATTGAAAACTGTTGTAACTGAAAGTAGAATAATGGGTGTGACTTCAGAAATTTTACTATGTGTACCAGAAATTTCTTCAAGTGCTTCATGCCTGCAAAATGTAGCAGAAAATGCTTCTTGATGCACAGAAAAATGAATCCCGCCTGTCGATCGCTGTAATTCGTTGCTCTTTCGTTGTCATCTAAATGTTTAAATTCTTTCAGCATGGTGGCATAATGTCTTTTCGTAGCATATAAACAGTCTCCGTTATTTATGTAATTGATAATTTTCATCCCTCTCTTGAGCCGGCCGCTGTGGCCAAGCGGTTCTAGGTGCTTCAGTCCGGAACCACGGGGCTGCTACGGTCGCAGGTTCGCATCCTGCCCGGGGCATGGATGTGTGTGATGTCCTTAGGTTTAAGTAGTTCTAAGTCTAGGGGACTGATGTCCTTAGATGTTAAGTCCCGTAGTGCTTAGACCTAAAGACCCATTTGAATCATCCCTTTCTTGTGTCATTCCCATTCATTTTTAAGAATTGTCACGGTATATCTGTAGAATGCCTCTTTTTGTAGAAACAGCCATTGGGTGCTGCTCCGGATACTTCCGAGGACTGAGCAAAGCTGAGCGACAGCTGCCCGGTCACACACGGTGCACGCGTGGAATCTAGCACGCTGTGGCCAGCCGGCTCTGCCCTACAGAGTGTAGACATCTTGCCGTGTCCTGCTCGATCACCAGATCTGTCTCCAATGGAGCACGTGTGGGACATCATCAGACAACAAGTCCAGCGTCATCCACAGACAGCATTAACCATCTCTGTATTGATCGACCAAGTGCAGCAGTCAATGGAGTTCAATCCCACAAACTGACACCTGACACCTGTACAACACAATGCATACACGACTGCACGATTGCATTCAGCATTCTGGCCGTTACATTGGTTATCAACGTAACAGCATTTTATCTTGAGTTTTCATTCACCTGTGTTCTTACAATGTTAATGACTTAAATTTGTTGCCTAGATATTAATTAGTATTTGGTGTTGCAATTTTTTTCCGTCAGTGTAGATAAAATGATAGAAGAAACAACAGATAGAAAGTCGATTCTGTAGTTGGCGGTCGGTCGGTGCCATTGGGCCTTCCGAGTCCTGTTTGGAGACAGAGAGAGAGATTCAGTAGTTATCATTGTGAACAGCAGTTCATCACCGTAACAAATCATTGCTTAATGAGAAGCACTTTGAGAACGTGGGACCTTAAGTTGTAAGTGCGTTTAGTAACATGGAAGAAAATGTAATGCGTCTAGCATATTTGCTGTATGCGCGAGCCTTTCTTTCTTCTTCTTCACATTTTTCATTCCTCGTTCCTCGAAGGTGGCCATGCTGTTGTAGAACAAACTCAGTGTTTATGACGCTCTATCTCTTGATCTATGTGTCATAATGCTATAATTTTGTAGGTACATTCAGCAACACATTATGGATACTGTATGCAAAAAGTGTTGCGAATAGAGGTAGTAGGAAAAGAGGTAATAAATTTAAAAGTCCGAACAATGCGGCAGCTTTTCACGCGTCTCAGTGTTTATGACGCCGTATGTCCTCAACAATGTATGGTACTGTGGCGTCGCAAGCTATTACGCAATAACTTTCAGTGCAACATAGCCCACTGTATTGGAGCTTAGGAAGCTGCAAACTTGTGTCTCTCAGCCATGACTCATAAGCGCAGCTGGCGCTGCTAGGCAGCGTGAGGCCGGCTCCTGTGGCGCCTCGAGCGACTGTATATTCATACCTCCTACGAATCTAAATAAAACACATTAAATATGGCCAGATTATTTTCATATTCCATATACTAGTTTTTGTTATTCAGAAGAAGGTCTCCACAAAATGTCAAAGTCGTACTTATTATAGTTTCGGAGATGCACAGAACTACCTAAAACACACCAAACCGACACTTAGGCTACGAAACTCAGTCAGGAATAGTAGCAGTTTGTCTTTTAGTATCATTTGAAATCATTACTAGATTTCTGAAGGTGTAGAATGATTTACAGTAGATTGGGGGAAGATGCCATACTTAAGGTGTGGTGGATCAAAAGGTGAATTAGAATTGGAGATGAAGGATCAGCACTGAAATATTGTTCACTGATGAAATTTTTCTATGTTAAGGTCAGTTGGCGTTACGAAACCACTAGTAATTATACGCGTATTTAATTGTTTTATGAACCGTGTCGTTTAGGTATCTCACACATGACATCGGGGTGAGATGACAGTTATATTTCAAGGAGATTTCAGCACTAGTTTTGTGCATTTATGATACAACATAGCTACATGAATAATTTAGAAAGCAAATTTATTACGTTTGTAAGGAACAGAATACAAAACAAATATATAAATATATTTAAGAATAAGCAAATGACAACAAAGCATCCAGATGAAATGAGAATTCATTTGCACAGTTATTGCACATGTTTTCTTCCTCTGTACAGGTTTCATGCAACCATTTATTGCAAATGACACACTGAATCCAATCCACATGTGGTCCATTTTTATCATAATAGTTCTTTGCACACTCAGGACAATAATCACTGTCATTTCCTGAGTTACTTGGTTTGCTAAACTTAGACCGACCTGGAGTTGATTTTTTGCTTTTAATTCGCTGTGACCTAGCTCTTGCTGCTTCTTTTCGACTCCCTTCTGTGAGAACTACAGCGGTTTTCTTTCTGCGCTTAGATTACCTTGTATTTGTTGCTTCCAAAGCGGAGAAACAATTACCACTGTGATACACGGAGCTGCCTTCGCCCCATACTACAGTTAGCGATTGCTGTGCAGGTTGGTATCGCGATCTGTTGAGAGCTGGCGAAAATGCCACCTTTAGGCATCTCCCCCCGATCTACTCTAATTGAAATTTTATTTTCGAAACCTTAACTATTTTGCATTTTCGTAGTATAAAATTCAGAAAAAATTATCATCTGTTTATTAGGTTGTTGTGTGAATAAATGAGAAATAGTGAGAGTGTGTATGTGTGACATACGTTAAAATTCAATATTATATTATGTACAACATTACGTAACTAGAACGTGGGAAAGTTTTGTTTTACCCACATTAATGATGACGTATGTCGAGGTGTGATGGCTTTTTTAAGAAGCCAGCCAGAATAGCCGTTTGCAGAGTAGTCGTTTTCTAAATCTTTTTCAAAGTTAACTTTTATTTCGTTTTGTTTTATTAAACATTGTGTAAGTATTTGCATTTTGGAAGACACAAATGCTTTTCTAGATAGTGATTGGCTTAGGCGAGTTTTGCCGCGAGAATGATCCCAAAGGATCATTTTGATTGGTCCGCCAGACTGATCAGCCAATCAGATTTAAGTACTTCCTGCTCACAACTAGTTTGATACACTGGGGGAGAGGCAATCTGAACAAGAGTCGCTCGTCAACTTCGGTCGCGGAAGGACATGTTAAATGTGCTGTTCCTCTTTATGTATAAGACGAAGAAATGTTGTGTTCCGTGTGTTTAAAACTAGTTGCAAGGAAAGCCATTGCAATTACGAACAGTTTGATGAAAGTTGGAAGTTTTGGAATTGCTTTGTTGGAAAGTTACGAGCGTGTAAACTTTCGGCCTTGGTGAACATTTCCACGTGGCATGTTCCGCATTCCTATATGGAGTATTTTGGCGAGCAGTATCTCTTAAAGAAAACCACTGAAAGGGACCGAATGTGAAACTCACTATTAGTAGCGGAACTGTGACTGTGAGATCACGTAGTCAATCTGGTCAGACATATTTGTATTTCTGGCTGCTTTGCGTGTGAACTTGTTGCATGAACTGAGAGTTGTAGATTTGTTAGTTAAGTAAATGTGGCCGGTTTAAATGTGTGCTTAAGGAATTAAAAAAGACTTGCTTTCGAACTTTGAACAATTTCTAATGACAGAAGCACCAACATTACAACCCGATATGTATTACGAGATAATTGCAGGACAGCAGGCTACTAGAGTTTATGCAGACTTTGCAACGTAAGTATAGGCGTCGTTTTTATCAACGCTGCTTTTCCGACGCCTAAACAGTACATACGTTTGCAGAGAAAAGGGATGGTGAGCGGACGTCGTGCTGAGGTAGGTGGATTTTTGCAGTTGAACTGTGCACAGTACGACGAAAGAACGAAAATTTAACCTGCCCCGCCGTACTACCATGATATACTTTTGTGTGTTTAGCAGCATGCATGGTAACAATCGAAGAAATTAACTGTGAATACGTTTAGAAGCACAGAAGTAATATACTTTACCGTCGTGTGTGATGTGGAAGTTTTTCATGCATGCCAATGGCCTTGCTGCGGTGGTAAACCGGTTCCCCTCAGATCACCGGAGTTAAGCGCTGTCGGGCTCGGCTAGCATTTGGATGGGTGACCATCCGGTCTGCTGAGCACTGTTGCCAAGCGTGGTGCGCTCAGCCCTTGTGAGGCAAACTGAGGAGCTACTTGATTCAGAAGTAGCGGCTTCGGTCTCGTAAACTGACATATGGCCGGGAGAGCGGTGTGCTGACCACGTGCCCCTCCATATCCGCATCCAGTGACGCCTGTGGGCTGAGGATGACACGGCGGCCGGTCGGTACCGTTGGGCCTTCCTGGCCCGTTCGGACGGAGTTTAGTTAGTCAGTTTATTGTTTAACACGCTATACATCCTGAACTATGTTAGTTAAGTGGGTCTTACCCCAACAGCAATTGGTGCCTTCCAGTAGGGGAAAAGTGTATGACGTTTGGTTGAAATCGCTCCCGTAGATTACGCATTTCTGACATTTGCCCTACATCCAAAGGAAACCTCGCGAAATCATTTCACATAACATCGGGATTTACCCTAGTTTCATTTTCGTATCGGGAAAATACGTCCAAAATGACTTTCTGGTGTCTGTAATTGTAACAGTGGGTATGTATAAGAGAGTAAAGTTCGTCGATTATCTCTAAATGTATTGAAATGTGTCTCACTGGCGCCAGCTTATCGTCATGTGCTTCTTCTTTACTGGTCATTTCATTCTCCCTTGCCGCTAGGCGCTCGCAGCCCTTTTGTGAGTTTGGTACACATCGACCCCTGAGCCTATGCAGCTCAGTCTGACTTTATGGGGTCCAAACGTTATCTCCGATTGCCCCATTCCTGCCCTCAGGACATCTCTGCTCTGCTTACACACTTTCTTTCCCACGATGCACGCCCGAAGCCCCACAATATCGTAATCAGTGTCACGGTGGGCAGGGGGCATAAAGTTTTAGCTTATCGACATCTGCGATTGAATATCCTACATCTAAATCTACATCTACATACATATTCCGCAAGGCACCGCGACTATCTATACGCCTCCGTATGAGCCATAATTTCTCATACCTTATGTTTGTGGTCCCTACGCGCTATTTATGTTTAAGGCAGTAGAATAGTACTCCAGTCAGCTTCAAATGCTAGTTCTCTAAACTTTCTCAGTCACCTTCTTCGACATAAATGTCTTCTTCCCTCCAGGGATTCCCGAAGCAAATCTATAACACTGGCAAGCTGATCGAACCTACCGGTAACAGATCTACCAACTCGCCTCTGAACTGCTTCGAAACCTTCTTTCAATCCGACCTGGTAGCGATCCCACACACTCGAGCAGTACTCACGATAAGGTCGCACTATCGTCCTACATGCTGTCTCCTTTACAGATGAACTACACTTTTCTAAAATTTTCCCAATAAACCGAAGCCGTCCTTCGCCTTCCCCACCACAATCCTCACACACTCGTTCCATTTAATATCGCTTCGCAACATTACGCCCAGATCATTAAACGACGTGACTATGTCAAGCAGGGCACTACTAATCCTGTATCTGAAAGTTACGGGTTTGTTTTTCCTTCTCATCCGCATTAAATTACGTTTTTCTACATTTAGAGCCCTCTTCCATTCATCGCATGGACTAGAAATTTTGTCTGGGTCATCTTGTATCATCCTACATCACTGATCTTTGACACCTCCCTGTACACCAAAGCATCATCAGCCAACAACCCCAGATTGCTGCCCACTAAGTGCGCCAGATCTGAACTCTGAAATGTTCAGAAATTAACTATTCTTCCACACAGAAATATTCACCATCAAGAACCTTGTCTATAAAGACACCACAGCATACAAATAAAGAAAAATACACTGGAAAAAACCAAAGCCTAAGAGGGTTGTATTAAAAAAACCAGATCGCCAGTCACTGTCATTTTCCGATGACGAGCGTAATGTGCAGACATTGATGTCCCCACAAAGAACCCGTATTGCCTGTATACCTTTTCTCTAACATCTTCTGCGCAGCATCATAGTAGAGAGAAAAGGGAGACAGTTGACTAATAGATGGCTCCCATAATTCGGCAGAATGTGAATGGGTTCAAAATACATGGAGACCAAGCTGCTATGACAGAAAAAAGTGACAGTGTCTGTTTTTGCAGGAGAGACAGTTGAAAATAACTGATACCACTGTGCTGAAAATCTACTCCCTCCACAAGAAAGACGGTGCACTTGCCGAAAGAGATGAGAGTGGCGTGGTGTCATTCATCAGTAACACTTGGCGCACATCAACTGTCCAGTTTGCAGACAGTAGATGTTTTCATCCATGTATCACTATAAATCGCCATCTGCTCGGCGTTCTTCCCACATCATCACCTACTTGATAAATGAGCACACATAGACTTAATTGGACAACTTCTCAGCCCATTTCTACTTGCTTTGGGCTTTGAATCATGTCAGTTGATTCGAGGTTCTAATAAAAGTTGCTCGACTGGTAGAGTTTTCGAGTTTCCCATCAGAAGCGTCTGTCATCTGAACAACGTATCTCAAGCAAAGCACTGCAGGTGGCCTAACGAAATTGCCCTTTGTGAGGTCAGGATAGCTTCTGGGAATCTGTGAATCATCTTCAACTCTAGTGAATGACTATTAAAGTTCAATCAGTCACATATTCAGTGTATTTCAAATTCGTTGCCCTCCTACACCAGCCTCGGCTGATGATTCATTCAGCTGCGTGACGCGTTCTAGCTGACGTCTGTTTAGTCAGGTCAGCATCTGCACACCCAGGTGATGGAGTTAGCTATCTGGGGGCTGCGGCAGGCTACCAGCTGGGTGGCAGCGGCCGCACCTAAAGCCAAAGTTTGGTCTCATGCTAGCTGTTGGAGTGTCCTTAATCACACTCCCACTCCGATTTTTTGACGGCCCTTTATGTACCTGGTGGCGATAGCTGTATGGTAGCTTGATCTTCACCCTATCTGCGTGGCAGGTCTTGGCACAGAGAGGAGGCTGGTTGTTGAACAGGAACGTGGACCCCAAGAGGCCCTATTGCTGGCCTCCAAGTTGAACTTCAGTGCTGGCTGCACTCAGCATTGCGATGTTCTTCGAAGACAGTCAGTTTCTCCATTGGTGGGTGATAGGCAGCAAGTAGCATTAAGTTCATCGTGTGAAGACCATCACCTAGAGTACATCTTTGGCTAGTTCATCTACATCTACATTTATACTCCGCAAGCCATCCAACGGTGTGTGGCGGAGGACACTTTACGTGGCACTGTCATTACCTCCCTTTCCTGTTCCAGTCGCGTATGGTTCGCGGGAAACACGACTGCCGGAAAGCCTCCGTGCGTGCTCGAATCTCTCTAATTTTACATTCGTGATCTCCTCGGTAGGTATAAGTAGGAAGAAGCAATATATTCGATACCTCATCCAGAAACGCACCCTCTCGAAACCTGGACAGCAAGCTACACCGCGATGCAGAGCGCCTCTCTTGCAGAGTCTGCCACTTGAGTTTGCTAAACATCTCCGTAACGCTATCACGCTTACCAAATAACCCTGTGACGAAACGCGCCGCTCTTCTTTGGATCCTCTCTATCTCCTCTGTCAACCCGACCTGGTACGAATACCACACTGATGAGAATTCTCAAGTATAGGTCGAACGAGTGTTTTGTAAGCCACCTCCTTTGTTGATGGATTACATTTTCTAAGGACTCTCCCAATGAATCTCAGCCTGGCACCCGCCTTACCAGAAATTAATTTTATATGATCATTCCACTTCAAATCGTTCTGTACGCATACTCCCAGATATCGTACAGAAGTAACTGCTACCAGTGTTTGTTCCGCTATAATATAATCATACAATAAAAGATCCTAGTTCATAGACTGTGCTGGAGCATTTAGGACACAGATTCACTACAGTATCGTAACCATAGATGGAGTGCTATTACTTTGAATGCCATCGATCCCAATGAACAACTGAAGAGAGGTGGAAAAAGTAGAGTATTTTTCTGTTATATAAATTAACAGGCTGTTAACTGCTGTATCAGGTCATCGCTACATGTACCTGTGCCAGAGGTAGAGCTTTTGCACCATGTCTTCCAAGATAACGAATATGGTTGTCTCACTTCACTTTGTTTTATGTATAATCTTCTTTCAGCTGAACACATATTCTTACACGATGGATGGTATTGTAGTGATCCACTTGCGACATACCAGCATGCTTCTTGCTTCAACCTCTGTCGCCGGTTTCTCTTGATATTGCCTGTAGCACTGCGAATGAGTTTTAATAAAAAAATTATTTTCCTGCCATTTACTATTCTGTTCCATAAGAGCATTATAGTTCCACCAGAGTTTCACTCTCAGGCACTGACCTTCCCTTCTGTTTGCTTGCCTTGGCAGATATTACAGGAGAGGAAAGTGGCACTGATCTGCACTTAGGCGTTCAGTTCCCTGTCAGAACTCACTAGACAGAAGACAACCATAAAACTAGGTAGTGCTCGTCAGAACTGACTGGACGACATACAGGCAGTTAGCGAGATTTGAAGGAGTGGTGGGGGCAGTGCCTGCGAGTGCATGGATCGTACTACTTCAGGTATGAGCTTGCAGGCGCTATACAGATTGCTGCTGTCAGCTCTCTAGATAGTTTCTGGCTACGACACAAAAGGAACAAATACTTTCCAGCTCGTCGTATATAATTTACTGGTGTGAGTGGAGGGCACTGATCTGTTTCTCGCCATTCAGTATGTGTTATCAGTTTCGGTTTCTCACATGTGTGATACTGGTTCATGCATGGACCAAGAGGTACTTCCCATTTGCTACTGAAAGAACCAATGTCAAGTTTTTCACAGTTTTGCAGATGTGCTGTCTGCATTTGGAGAGGCAGCAGTCCCTTCGCTATCACCAGCCACCTGGATAAGTACCACGCAAACTTCTTTCTGGTAACATCTGGGATGGCCCCTTCCGCGTTGACCTATTGGCACGGTACTGACATTTTCTTCTGTCGAGCAGCGTAGCATCTAAGTCGTTGCAGCGAAGTTTGACGTCCGCTAACTATCAGTTCGTCCGTCCAGGCGACGTTTCATCATCTCTTTCTTCTCCCCTCAAAGTACCACTCAAAGGACCCCTCATGCCGGTTTGTCGGAGGTGTTTATTCGGTGTTTTCGCCAACGTCGCAAAGTTTTTGGGGCGACAACTGACTCTTTGGTCGTTGATCTATGCTTCTCACGTTGGGCAGAAACGTGACCAATGTCGACACACGTGCCGGTTTTCCTTATTTTACCTCTACGCTGGCGTGGTCAGCATTGCCCTGTCGTCCTCCTCCGCATTGCCAAATACGTCACGCATGTGAGTCCAATATGGTGACAGCTCCTGGAGCATTGACCGCTGATGTGCGAACTGCGCTGGTCGTTGTTCTCCTTGGCAGCATTGCCCATCTGCTCTGGCGTTGATCTGTCGAAGTGCTGACTGCTGCCATGCTATCTCCGCTGGTCATCGGCCTCCTTGTTCGACTGCTGCCGCTTTCGAATATTGTGGCTTAAAGTGTCAAAGTCTCTAAAATGTTCACGTAACCTATGGTAAGCCTTTACGTATTTTTCTGTCGGATCTCTGCTTTAAACAACTATAAATAATACATAATTATTATACATAATTATTATAAACCCTACAATTTTAACAGAAGGAGAGCAGTTAAAGTGTTTGCAGTGAGCTATACACCAACCTAAGAGCCAGAGCAGTTTCATTCAATACGGCATGAAATTCTAGTTGGATTTACATTGAAGACCAATAGCGCTGACGTCCTCCTGTTGCAGAATGCTGGAGCATATTCTGAGTTCAAATGTTATTATGTTCCTGAAGGAAAAAAGCTTCACTGAAAAAAATTAACTTAGTTCTAGTAGGTGATATGAAATGGGTCGATCGTCTAAAAATGTGTATTGGGAAAGATAAATAAATGACTTAGATCTGTAGGGAGGTTTCTAGTGAGTTCATATGCATTTGTGAAGGAAATGGCACACACGGCGATATTGCTACCAATTTTTTGTGTACTGACTAAATGTTTGTAGTCCTTATCAAATAGTCACAACATGAATGGAATCGACTGAGAGAGGCACTTTGGGGGACGTAATATAGCTAAGGCGAGTCAGTTTGGTGCCTTTTCATTAATCGCGCATTTCGACACATTTTGCGTGCTTGTAATGCTAATTTTCTGATTGCATATTGCTCTATTCACCAAATCAGTAGCCCTCTAAAAGAAGTAGGCCGACGTGTTCGATTAATTATTTATACATCTCCTTCCCAGTACCCATGTTTCCTATAATAAATCATGAGTGAGTGAATATTGCCAGATGACCGGTGAGCACACCGTTCTACCAATACTCCTTGGGTAAGCAAATTAGTTGCAGACTACCACCCCAAATCAACCGCCGTGAAACGATTAGAGCACCTGATAGGCTTCATCTGTTGCACTTTAAGGAAGCACATAATAAACTCCCTGAGGTCGTCAGAGGGCCATCGCCCAGTGTTTATAGTAGAAGTACCTGACCACATAATATGTAAAGAAAAATAGTATATATTGACTATGAAACTACGGATACTGAACTATTAAATACAAGATTAATATGTATAAAAGGAGGCTTATGATAAGTACAAGTGAACATGAGTCTAGTTGAAGGTTAATAAATTTCAGTGATTTCATACAAAACATAAGAGATTGTTTTACAGGGTCGTCACAAGCGATTTACTGTAAACAGCGATTCGAAGACGTGGGTGATTGCTGGGCCCTAACTGGCGTGATATCAGGAAAAGAACTATCGCGCTTGACGAGGGAGTGCGTGAGGCGCCAAGTGGATCACAAATACAAGCTGAAACTATTCAAGATCTGCAATGATACATGCTTCATTGCCGCGTCTACTGAATTTCCAGATCCACGCGGCTTTTGCAGTTTTGCCAGGGTTTCACTGTCGCTGGTTACTGGGCGTCATTGGTACGTGGGGTCGAGCCGTGTCTGAAAAACTCGGAGCGTGTCGCGTCAATCATTGTCGAACGCAAACGCCGGAAATATTCCAAGACTGGTGAGTGTGAAGTGAAACTTGAAGTCCCGAGTCACATGAACTTGTTGTCGGAGAACCATCACAAGTGCACAAACTAAACACAACTTCCACTAAGTCCAAAACAAGAGTGCCGCCAAGACTTAATAGCAACTCAAATCACACGAACGCCGAACACCCACCGAGTTCAGACTAGCACTGTGCTGCAAATCCACCAAAACTCCGACCAAGACTGTCACCCCAAAACATTTCCGCTACGTTTCATACCTCTGGGAGAACCCCTGTACAGTCTTTGTGGCCAGTCACAGAAAATGGGCTTAAAATATTCTCCACTCTGGAAACTCAAAGCACAATAATCAGCAAGTTAAAATGAATTCGCAAAACCGCATCGAGAATTCAGAGAGACAGAAAGTAAAAATCTGATCACGGCAAGGATTGTGTGTTTGAAGCTGCTAAGAATTTCAGCAGGGTTTTAACAAGAGTCTCTCTCTACACCTTGTAGAAAACAGAAAACAGAAATTGCAGACGTATTAATACTCAAATATTAGACTGTTGGAGACAGGGTCTTAAAAGTACAAAAGGTGGATTACTCTACCTGTGTCCCGTTTCTATATTCACCATGCCGGCCACACAGTAAAATAGCCCTCCAGTTGTATTGAGACAGGACGGTAAGGATTAGCATGGGGCTCGTCCAGCTGCCTGAGTGTCCGGCGTTTGCGGACAGCCTAATGGTGAAGTGATCACTGTTTTTTGCAGCCATGATATCACTTTTATCTGCGCTCTCCCCAAAACAAATGGAACAACCGCAATCCCGGAGCCTGACGCGACGAAAAGATATACCTAAGACCGAAAAGTAAATCTACTTGAGAGCAGAAGAAAGTATAAAAATAAAAAGAGAGCTACATCCTAATCAGTGTCTAACCACATTTTAATTCGGTAAATCAAATTGAATCGGAAAGCCAATGAATAATGAAAACCTGTTATGCAAATGTGGTGTGGAAATTTGAAGAAAAATGTGTGCAAATCGCCCGGAACAGGCTGCTGCCTCACAAATGTGAATCCTTTACCAACCTAACCCTATTGGAAGGTTTAGCAAAGAACGAAAGCAGAGACAACTTTGCCGTCCTGTAGTTGGTTAGACGTAACAGCACCTCTTCCTCCAACCGCCAGTCTGAATGTTGAGCCATTTTTGGCGAGTGCTGGTTTTCTCAATCTGAATACCCCTAGGTAAGTGAACTGACATGCTCTGAGGGGCTGTCTAGTTCGATAAAGGGTACAGGTGTTTCATTGTGTTACTTTAGCTGCAGAAATGCTTAATACATTCTACTTCAGGATCGTTTATGAAAGGGAAACAATCTGGCATCCCTTATTTTGCTTATTTTATTATGTTTACTGTGAGATAGTAATTTGATGGCCGGTGCTTTATTCAAACTTGAGCGATCACACCATGTCCATATAGTATGGTACCTTCAACATTACGCACTTACTGGGGATTAGATGATGTATGAAGTAGAGAATTTTGTGTGAAGCTTAATAAGTTTCAGTGATTGATTCTTTGAGCCTAGCAGAATGCTCATTGTCCACTGGAACCCCATGTGTTCGTTATCCGACAGCTGCTAAACTACATTACATTGCATTTTTGTAGTGTGTAAAAACCTGCGTCGATCGAAAACTTATATGTATTGAGAATAATTGTCTGGTAGCTATTTACCTCAGTCAGTTTTTACAAAGTGTGTTTTTGATGACATGATATCCACTGCCCAGTGCCTTCATTGTCTACTTGCCTTAACAATGGTAGCATGTAGAATAGATTGTTCCCCTCTCTTTTCATTGTATGAGTGTGTGCATCACTTACACGATTCTAGTCATAAATAGAGACCGTTGACATCTCTGACCCAAGACTGCCACCAGTCGCAGTCAACCATGCATCCAAACAATTCTATCACAACAATATGTTAAGGGAAGTCACACTCAATAATTAATTTTGATCGTGTGCTTTAGCTTCTGCCATTACTATTGCCTATAGAATATATTTGAAAGAGATTCTGCTGCTGATCCTCTGTCTTCAGTTGAACAAACTACTGTCACCTGTGATAAAAAGGAATTTGCTGGTTACATAAATGATTCTGCTACAAAAAAATGGTTCAAATGGCTCTGAGCACTATGGGTTCCAGACTGTAGCGCCTAGAACCGCTCGGCCACTCCAGCCGGCTTTTGCTACCACACATACCATTACCTGTTCCACCAACCTGTACTTACTCCCAAGAGAACAATGTACACACAGTATCAAACCAATTTAAAGATGGCAGTGAGCAAAATGTAAGATCTATAATACGATAGTATCTAGTGCAGCTTCCGACACGATACCTTCCCTGACGTGTTCACGTAGACTTGTGGTATCCATTATGCCAAATCTTAGACTGTTTTATTCACTGAGTCATATCCGTCATTCAGTTAGTCACTATTTGCACGTAAATTAAACTATTTTGTTGTGTTAGTTAGTTACATTTTCCGTAGATCATTTTAAAGATTCTTGTCGAAATGATGTGGAACGGGTCATTACCTGTTCAGGTTCTCATTATCTGCAAAGCTAATTAATCAAAACGATCCAAATGACTCTTTCATGCAACGACTCTGTGCAGGATTTATTGAATAACTGGTATCCATTTCACATATCCACATTTCACTGCTTGTATGAAAGTCACACGGAAATGGTTGGAGATCCTAAATGGGATCTTTGGAAGAAATACACATTACTCTAATGATACTCTATTGCTCTATTGGGTGAATTAGAAAGAGCTATGTTTGAAGATGGGTGTGCGACCATCATGCTCCCACCAACTTATATCTCGTGCAGAGAGACCATAAAGGAGAGTAGAGGATATACAGAGATACTCAAACAGTAATTTTGTTCCTCTCTCAGTGCTCGAATGATATGGGGAAAGAAAATTTTGGCACGATGTACCCTCCACCATACACTGTTCGGTGGCTTGCCGAGTACTTATGCTTGCGAGTAGCGGGTTTCAGCGTGTATTGGAAGTAGGCACGCGCTACTTCTTGGACTTCTTGGCGGAGGGCTGTGGCGTGCTGGCGGCGACCCAGCCGTCGCGGGCGGCCAGCGCCTCGCCCAGCTGCTGGAGCAGCTCCTCCCGCAGCGCCTCCCGGCGCGCCCCCAGCCTGCCGTGGCGCCGGGCCTGCTCGGTCACCAGCAGCGCGCGCTCCGCGCGGAACACCGCCTCCTGCGCTGCCCACGACGCCTCCGCTGCCCGCCGCGCCGCAGCCTCCGCCTCTGCGGCCTCCGCCGTCAGCAGCACCTCCTCGGACTCCTCTTGCTCCTCCTTCTCGTCCTCCTTGTGCACATGCCCAACATTATTATGTAACTACACTACTGGCCATTAAAATTGCTACACCAAGAAGAATTGCAGATGATAAACGGGTATTCATTGGACAAGTATATTACACTATAACTGAAATGTGATTACATTTTCACACAATTTGGGTGCATAGATCCTGAGAAATCATAACCCCAAACAACCACCTCTGGCCATAATAACGGCCTTGACACGCCTGGGCATTCAGTCAAATAGAGCTTGGATGACGTCCACAGGTACAGCTGCCCATGCAGCCTCAACACAATACCACAGGTCATCAAGAGTAATGACTGGCATATTGTGACGAGCCAGTTGCTCAGCCACCATTGACCAGACGTTTCCAATTGGTGAGAGATCTGGAAAATGTGCTGGCCAGGGCAGCAGTCTAACATTTTTTGTATCCAGAAAAGCCCGTACAGGACCTGCAACGTGCGGTCGTGCATTATCCTGCTGAAATGTAGGGTTTCACAGGAATCGAATGAAGGGTAGATGGTTCAAATGGCTCTGAGCACTATGGGACTTAACACCTGTGGTCATCAGTCCCCTAGAACTTAGAACTACTTAAACCTAACTAACCTAAGGACATCACACACATACATGCCCGAGACAGGATTCGAACTGCGACCGTAACAGTCGCGCAGTTCCGGACTGAGCACCTAGAACCGCTAGACCATCGCGGTCGGCTGAAGGGTAGAGCCACGGGACGTAACACATCTGAAATGTAACGTCGACTGTTCAAAGTGCCATCAATGCCAACAAGAGGTGACCGAGACGTGTAACCAATGGCACCCCATACCATCACGCCGTGTGATACGCCAGTATGGCGATGACAAATACACGCTTCCAATGTGCGTTCACCTCAATGTTGCCAAGCATGGATGCAACCATCAGGATGCTGTAAACAGAACCTGGATTCATCCTAAAAAATGACGTTTTGCCATTCCTTCACTCAGGTTCGTCGTTGAGTACACCATCGCAGGCACTCCTGTCTGTGAAGAAGCGTCAAGGGTAACCGCAGCCATGGTCTCCGATCTGACAGACCGTGCTGCTGCAAACGTCGTCGAACTGTTTGTGCAGATGGTTGTTGTCTTGCAAACGTCCCCATCTGTTGACTCAGGGATCGAGACGTGGCTGCACGATCCGATCCGTTACAGCCATGTGGATAAGATGCCTGTCATCTCGACTGCTAGTGATACGAGGCCGTTGGGATCCAGCACGGTGTTCCGTATTACCCTCCTGAAACCACCGATTCCATATGCTGCTAGCAGTCATTGGATCTCGATCAACGCGAGCAGCAATGTCGCAATACGATAAACCGCAATCGCGGTAGGCTACAATCTAACCTTTATCAAAGACGGAAACGTGATGGTACGCGTTTCTCCTCCTTACACGAGGCATCACAACATCGTTTCACCAGGCAACGCCGGTCAACTGCTGTTTGTCTGTTTGTGTATGAGAAATCGGTTGGAAACTTTCCTCATGTCAGCATGTTGTAGGTGTCGCCACCGGCGCCAACCTTGCGTGAATGCTTTGTAAAGCTAATCATTTGCATATCACAGCATCTTCTCCCTGTCGGTTAAATTTCGCGTCTGTAGCACGTCATCTCTGTGGTGTAGCAATTTTAATGGCCCGTAGTGTAGTTTTAGAAATTGCTGTCTGTTGGATAAATACCCTATTCAATTCCCACATACACCGAACATAATAAATACATTAATTGGAAGTATAGAATTAAGTAATTTATCAAAACAAATTTATGGATTTAATATTTGTAATACACAGGTGCTCATTTCTCTAGACCATCCCAAGTAATGTTTGTGCAAAGGCTCAATAAAAACCGTGTCAAGCGAATTGTAATTAGAAAACATATTAAGAAAAATCTACAACTGAGTAACATATTAATAGAATAAAAATCCGCTTCATTTGCCACTAATTTTTATATTTATTATATAGCATGTTTCGAAACGTAAATCTCCATTTTCAGGTACCACCAACTGCCAGCAACAATAAAACTGGCTCGACTGCCACACATTTATAGTTCCTTAATTATGTGAGTAATATCACTTCTTACTGCTTTGCCTTTCATTCTAGTGTACCAACACCATAGTTCTCGAAAGCTAGAAGCTCCTTCTTTACATACTTGGTAACACCTGAAGAGGAAGCTTTCAGCTTCGAAACTTGCCGTGTAGTAAATAAGAAATTACTGGCAACTAGAGCGAATTTTTAATCTACGAAAATTTTATTTTATCAGTGGAATATTAACACGCATTAACGAGCATGACAGCCTTCCTTGTAACTTCTTTCGTTACAGAGATCTTGTCCGTATGGTAGTACATCTTTTTTAAGTAGCATCCAATATTTCTTATTCGGTAATCCAATCTTCTACTCAAGATCTGTTTCACCCTTAGTCGGGGCGCCTGTGTACAAAGTACACCAACCTCAAATAAAAGTTTCGTATGATTCCATTATTGTTCCACAATTGTAAGCCCTCACCTATTCCTTCATTATTATTTCAGCTAATTCAGTGATAAGCAGTATTCTCATACGTCCAAGTCAGCAGCAGTAATACAGAATGCAGAGCGAACTAGATCAGAAAAACTTTCTGATCCGTGCAAGAAACTTACTCAGATTAAGAGCTTGCAACACAGTCCCACAATGAGGTATTTGTTTACGAGATAAGTAGTGATAGAATAAGCATTTGGCTGGGTTGTGTTGCATCTACGCTGTATAATGCTTCGATTGGATCATTGCTTTCTCGGTAACACCTGTCCATGGCATCAGAGTTGTATAACGAAAGTTTACTTCATGATTGTTTAATAAAACAGTGTTTTAGTTCATATTATTTTAGTTTATTTTATCATTGTTTAGTTACACTAAGATTAATCTGTCATTTTGCTCATATATGTTATAACGCAGCAAGTTATTATGAGATAACTTTCGTTTCAGTAAGGCACGCAGCCGTCTAGTATGGTGGCTGCAATTTTTTTTTCCGCTCTGTTCACAGCACAGCTGACACTGCCTGCCGTGAGAAATACATAGCGTAACATTCAGTCGATACGAAGATTCATACCCTCTATGTATCTAAATAATCCATATTCGTTGTTATTCGATTTTTTTCAAATTTGGCACACAGCCTTTTGTTATTAATGGAATGATACCGTCAAAATTTCAGACTTATTTATTATAGTTCCGGAGATAAGTCCTAAAAGATATGCTTGTTTTTTAAAACCAAGTTAGTAACAATAACAGATTGACTTTCATTATTATTTGAAGCCATTACAAAGTTGTCAGTGCATAAAAATCAATTAATTACAATTTTCTTTTTAAAACTTTAGTCTCTTTGCATTACGTAAAATCAGTCAAAATTATTATCTGATTATATTTTGTTGTGTGAGTGTGTGTGAATGATTGAGAGAGTGTATGTGGGACATAAGTTAAAATTTAATATTTCATTTTACGTAAAACCTTTTACAAACGAAGCGTGGAAAAGTTATGTTGCAACCACGATCCAGGTTACGTATGTAGTGTGAGCATGCTTTGGTATAAAAGCAGCCAGAATGGAAGTTAGAGGCGGAATAAATTTATTTATCAAGTTGAAGAATATTTCGCACTTTGCTTATTTTGATTAAACATAATACAAGAAATTGATATTTTGCTGACATTAATTACTATCAAATTAGTGACTGGATAAGGCAAGATTTGCCACGAGAATGATCACGAAGGAACGTTCTGATTGGTAGTTTAGATCAACAGCCAATCAGAATTAAGCTGTTCTCACGCAAATAGAGGAGTGGGCACAAAGGAGAGTACCTCGAGAGAGTCACTTGCTGGCCGGCCTACGGATAATATAATGTTAGATCGCTCCTTAAAAATAGTCTGTGAGATGAGGAAGAAGTGAGATATTTTTGTGACTAAAGCGACTGGACTTCCGAGCATTGTAATGACAGTTTGGTGTTCTTAAGTTAAATACTTTGAGAGATATGAACGTGTCAACTATCTGATCGTAGTAACAACTCCGCATGCCTGTTTCGTACTCAGTACGGAATATTTTGGCGAGCACATCTTACGAAGAAGACCACTGAAAAGACCGAATGTTTAACTCGCGAATAGTTGTGGGTGTGTGAGTGGTAGAGCGTGAAAATTAGTCGGGTCGGACTTATTAAAATTCTGGCTGCTTTTTCGAGTGAATATTATACAGACAGTGAACTTTCAATGGTAACGTTTCACCATATTAAATACGGACTTGATAGCCATTTGATGTGTTTCAGTATAAATGAAAACAGAGTTAATCTAATTTTAAACGCTTTTCTGCAAGTAGAGTAAATATCCCGAACGCCCGATATTTTGATCTTGAACTTTCAGGAACAGACTTTCAACTAGAGTCACACGGCCTCTCTGTGGCATCAGGTACTGGTTTCATCATCGCTGCTTCGCACTGCCTAGCACGTATCTGCTACAAGGGACATCAGCAAGAATCTTATCGAGATAGGTGGACTGAACGATTGCGTTGACAACAGCACTGCCGACCGACCTCTCCCCGCTGCGAAGTATACCTTGGTAACATAAAGACAGCTGTTCTTTACATATGTACGAAGTGGGCTGCGCGCCTGCTCATGTTATGAGATACGGCGAGCCCAACCGACTGTTAAATTGACGTATACATGACGTTAATAAAAATTTAGCATAAAATTTACTTTGACCCTCCAGTACAAAACACGGGTTAACATAACACCTCGCTGACAAGAACTCATTTGATGTTCTTCTTATTGATGAGTTTTCCATCTCAGACAAAGAACAGATGAATACAACCAATATGCATGGTCCAGCAAAAACTCACACTGGATTAGATAGGTAGAACATCAGTGCCAATGTAGAGTTAATGATTGCCGTGAGAGAAGACAGTTGACTGAATGACTCGTGTGAGATTTCTTTGTGTTGTCATCTGTTTACTGCCAGCTACATCAAGTGGGCGAGTTACCTTACCCTGCAGACTTGCACGGTGAGCTATAGTTGGAGCCACGAACGATGGTGGTAGACTGTAGGCTTGTTCTGCACACTTACGTCTCGTATTCTCCGACAGGCAATGAGCGGTCACTAGTGTTCTCAGCGCTTTGCTGTGAATGCCGTAGCTAGTGCGAGCATTAAACGTGATCGTAGAGAGTTGTTCAGCGAGTTTCGATTCCATTTGTTGCGAATTGCCACCGCGGGTTGTGGCCGTAAGTGATAAATTCTGCATAAGCGAGGGAGACACATAATTTTCAGGATATACTCCTTATCAAACGGAAAGTAAACGCATGCGCGTTCCGCAAGTGTCGCTTGTAATCGTCAACAATGCAATCCCCGTCCGTGCCTCGACATGCGCGAACCGCCATCGTTGGGGATCGGACTATAGTGCACTAAAGTCCAAGTCAGTTTTGTGTTACCTTTTAATAACATCACATGGAGAGCTGCATCAAACCAGTCTCAGGACTGAAGACCACAACGAACAACAACACTGTCATTGATTTTTGAACTGCCTTGAGGAGAGGAAGTGGATACCAAATAAAGATATAAAGTGGTACTTAGAAAGGAACTGCTGCTTTTCAAACATCCATCATGAACAAAGTCGCAAGAATAATAGTTATGCTGGTTAATATCCCCCTGGTAACTAAATAAAATTTCCTTTAGACAGTTTTATTTTGTTTCTGGACAAAAAGTTATTTGGGGTGGTCAAGATGAATGGTAAACCCTGGACACTATAATAAATGTAATTGAACATTTTTGTATTACATTAACATATGTACTGTTTAAACATAAAACGTCTGGACCACGATGACAATGTTTGGTTTCCACTGTGCATATTGAATCTTCTCATTTCTATTTCTGAATAACAGAGCCAGTAACTGCCGTAACGAATAAAATGTTGAACTCAGAAAGGGGATATGATGAAAAGTTGTAGATCTTGGGTGCAAGGAAAGCATTAAAGTACGAAAATGCGTTGTACATGGCGGTCTGTGACAATTATACATTAGCAGTGGTAGCAGTACTAGTAGTAGTTTAATTCACCCATGACCCATTGCTCACTTTTACAGTGGTATTACATATGTTGTATTGTTGTCAATTAACAAAGACATAATTCACTTACATAGGCATTTACATACTTACATGTCTAGTTAGCAAATTATGGAACAGGTATTCCGCCGTGGACTTAGCATAATAGATGCCAACCAGGCATTTTTCTGAATGAAGAAAACGACGGGAAACGTAAATGATGATGTCTGGCTGGAGGATTACAGCCTCCATCCACTTGAATATATGATCATTCTGTTAACAGCACTGCTACTTCATTCGGTTTATCCCTACTGTACAGTAGTATATTGTTCATATGTGCTAGAAAAGAATTTACTTCACAAGGCAAATTGTTCGTTCTATACTTTTCATTCATTTCTCAACACTGATCATCATTGCAAACACTGCACACACTGAACACCCATTATTCCGTAAAATAAATGGCTTCCGCTACACTACTGATTCCTTTCTCTACACTAGTCACTGCACACACTACACCCACACTATCAGCTAACTTCAGGACCATGATGACAACTTTTTGTTTACACTTTATGTGCGAAAACTTTGCAGTGGCTTCTCTGAAATACAGACTCAGCATCCCTGTGTAATAAATGATATGCTGGGCTCAGAATGTGCGTAAGATGTTGCAATTGACCACCGCCGAGGTTTGGTGCAAGTTTTCTCAAAACAAGAAACTGCTACAGTGCTAATAGTACACTACGAAATGACTAAGGTGTTTTAGCATTTTCAGAATGACTCTTTCACTCTGTAGAAAGGTATGTACTGTTCTAAAACTCCTGTTAAATATGTCATTCACTAGTTTGCATTGTAAGTAAAAGAATGAAATAAAAGGTGTTACTATCAGGGGAAGTACAAGTAAGGAGAATACGAATGTACGTTGTGTACACATAAAGAAGTTTTAGCTAGTCTGGAAAGGTAGGAATGCTAAAGATACCGATCATAAATTAGTATTTATGAACCCCGTGTGACCTGGATAGAGACGAAAGTTGCAGTAATGAAGAAAATAGGTTGAGAGTCATTACAATTAACAGTTCCCAGCACTGAGATAAAGTAAAACAAAATAAGTATTACGATAGACTTATAAACGATCATTAGTCTTGTAGACAAGTTTTGAGATATAGAAAGTCTTTAAATAAACGTTACTTTATTAATGAGAAGTGTTGTGCAATTGTAAGCACTGACATATAGATATTGACATTATCTTGACAACTAGTGAAATATCGCTGACAGTTATTAGTAATAGTATTTGATTTAACGTAATTTTATGACTGAGACAAAAGAATAAAGCTGGTACAAGCATTTACCAGTGTAAATTCGAAAAAAATTGAAAGTGAATACTTATTAAACGGTTTTGTACGGTACATTTGTGCCTGACTAATTAAGTACTCGTGCGACTGGAGTTGTTAGCCTGAGTTTAGGATAAGAGGAAGGTTTGCTTTTTTTAACATTGCTGTGAGCAATATACAAAACAACTGTCGAGTGTTACATTAGCTTCATTTTTTTCCTTTTATGCCAGTGAAATTGCAATAATTTATTTTGATTAACGAAGGTTAATCTAATTTATTAGTTATAAGACAAAGTGTAGCAAACTTAGGAAAAAAGTTTTATGGGAGTCACTGTGTCCTTAATTAATACTGGCGTGACATACTCAACCACACGTCTTGTTAATGTTTATCAGTTTGAGGTATCTTAAAAGTGAAACTTCCTAGCAGATGAAAACTGTGTGCCCGACTGAGACTCGAACTCGGGACCTTTGCCTTTCGCGGGCAAGTGCTCTACCATCTGAGCTACCGAAGCACGACTCACGCCCGGTACTCACAGCTTTACTTCTGCCAGTACCTCGTCTCCTACCTTCCAAACTTTACAGAAGCTCTCCTGCGAACCTTGCAGAACTAGCACTCCTGAAAGAAAGGATATTGCGGAGACATGGCTTAGCCACAGCCTGGGGGATGTTTCCAGAATGAGATTTTCACTCTGCAGCGGAGTGTGCGCCGATATGAAACTTCTTGGCAGATTAATACTGTGTGCCCGACCGAGACTCGAACTCGGGACCTTTGCCTTTCGCGGGCAAGTGCTCTACCATCTGAGCTACCGAAGCACGACTCACGCCCGGTCCTCACAGCTTTACTTCTGCCAGTATGAGGAGATACTGAATCGGAAGAGCGAAAAAAGAAAAATATGACAAATTGACGAAAAGAAGCGATCAGTTGATGCGGCGCGTCCTGAGATGTCATGGAATAGTCAGTTTGGTAACTGAAGGAAGTGTGTACGTGTTCTGGGAAGGAAGCGGAGTAAAAACGCAGAGGGAGACCAAGGCTAGAATATAGTGAACAGGTTCAAATGGATGTAGATGAGGTAGTTATAGACACATGATGTGGCTTGCGCAGGCTAACCTGGTATGAAGAGTAGCAACAGACCAGTCTCTGCACTGAAAACAATAACGACGACAACAACAGCGTTGGAGGTTTTGTACAAATCATACAACCAACAAAACAAAAAATGTGCTGACATTTGTTGACAAAATGTCTACCAAACCAAACGTCATCTTGAAAGCACTGAACTATTCAGTGGTCTACTACATCACAGATACAGTACGCAAGAATAGACTTACTACAAAGACACACCGTTCCTCACTTGTAGCCTCGTGGTCTCAGGCGCCTTGCCACGCTTCGCGCGGCTCCCCCCATCAGAAGTCCGAGTCTCCCTTGGGCGTGTGTGTGTGTGTGTGTGTGTGTGTGTGTGTGTGTGTGTGTGTGTGTGTGTGTGTTGTCCTTATCGAAAGTTAGTATGAGTTACATTAAGTAGTGTGGTAGTGTGTAAGCCTAGGGACCGATGACCTCAGCAGTTTGGTCCCATAGGAACTTACCACTAAACCTAAGCCTCAAGTGTACAAGATTGCATACGAAAAATAGCGATATCTGCCTAACTAGACTGAAGAAAGATCATACATGTTGGAAGGTGCAGAAATATACCATTAGCAAAGCAGAGTTTAAAAATCACTCTCATGCCATGCGACGTCCATCGTTCTATGCGCGACCGGGAAACCTCCATCGAGTAGTTAATATGTTATGTTACTTTATTTACGATGTCTTTATGTTCTGCCGAGCAGTGTACTTTAAGCTATTTTAAATCGGATTCAGAAATTTAAATTGATTGTCGTGCACACGTGTTTTGTATGTATTTAAAAGATTATTTACTGTAATTCGGATATTGACAAACTAGTTAAGAGACAGTCGTTATCCATCGTTATCCACACATGTCCGCCCCTCCTCCCCCCGTTCATGCAATGCTGTGTAATCGTATCCACATTCATAACGTCGTTATGGACAATTTACAAAATAACGTAAACAATCTGCGCTAGTTGTTCTAGTACTCGCCCTCTGCTTGTGAAGAATATCTTGAAAAAGCACATACGTTCATTCTTTGAAGTAGTGTAGTTGCCACGCTATCGGTCTGCGCGTCAGAAGGGATCCCATTACCGATACACTTGTTTACGGACCTCGTTCGCTTTCCATCGCTCGCTTTATTGGCAAAGAAGCGAAACGTGTCTGACGTGGCTGCCTGTGCCTCTGTCCCACTCTACCGTCGTTTCCAGAACGCAGCAGTTCAACTGTGAGAAAACCTTCCAGCACACGCCCCTTGGTCTGCTCGTTTACACAGACGTTTTTGAATAATTATTACTGTTGTTCTACTGAGAGAAGGAGAATCACAAAAGTGACGTATACTCTTCATGACTTGCCATATTCGATCCATAACCTTAACATTTGAGATTAGACCAACAATTATTCAAGAAAACTTATGTTTGTATCACACATACCCATATAAAATAGTTTATACCTTACAGATTCTGGGAAACATTAATATCTCTCTTAAAATTTTCGCAATATTCAGTGTAAGTCTAATCTCTGAAATTTGACGATAACTTCAGGACCTCTCACAGCTCACCACACAATAAAATCCATTCTCTAACATTTACAATGAACCGGAATTTAGTTGCAATTATGACTTGTTTACTCCGTGTTATCGTAAAAATGATTTTAATTCGATTCATTTCTAAATTTCTACATTTAAAACATTAGTTTCTCTATACAATGCTGAAAGGCCGACAACACATGATCACCTGAAGCGACAGAAAACTATAGGTTTTCCATCATGAATGACAGCTGATACGTTCCTAATGAAAGAGTTTGAATAAGTAGTAACTGAAAAGTATGAAACAAATGTAAAAGAAGATTCGCATGTTACTAAGTTGTGTACAAGGAGTTGTCTTGCTAGGAAAATGTTGCAGGATGCATGTAGGCACTCAGATTATCATTACTGATAGAGGAATTGGCAGCTAACACTCAAAATAGATAAATGCATTGCAATGAGAGTAAGTAGATGAAATGTAGAATATCGTTTGACTGTATGATAGAAAAGTAGCAAAATACGTCACAGACGTAAGATATTAAGGACTATCTGACTGGGCATATTTAAGCTGGAACAGTAACATACCCGTATTCGTGCGAAACTGAGACGTCACCGTGAATCCTTCAGTTTTTGTCTCCCTTGACCTTGAAAATCATACGTAAGTCTATGGCACTGAGATCTCATTTTTAAAATTCCAGACGTATGACTATGTCCGGAGTTACTGCATCCTTTCTATCCACGAACCCATTCTACATAACCTTAAACATAATTAATTCTTGTATCTTCGAGATTGGCGATCCTTTACAGAAACTCGAAAATTAGCGCGGAGTTCAGTGCGAGACGCCTATAACAGTTTCCACAACGAAACTTTGTCTCGAAACTTGGCAGAAAATCCAAAGAGATTCTGGTCGTATGTGAAGTACGTTAACGGCAAGAAACAATCAATGCCTTCTCTGCACGATAACAATGGAGATACTATCGAAGACAGTGCTGCCAAAGCAGGTTTACTAGACACAGCCTGCCAAAATGCCTTCACAAAAGAAGACGAAGTAAATATTCCAGAATTCGAATCGAGAACAGCTGCCAACATGAGTAACGTAGAAGTAAATATCCTCAGAGTAGTGAAGCAACTCCAGTCACTTAATAAAAGCAGGTCTTCTGGTCCAGACTGTATACCAATTAGGTTCCTTTCGGAGTATGCTGACGCATTAGGTCCATACTTAACAATCATATACATCCGTTCACTCTACAAAAGATCCGTACCCAAAGACTGGAAAGTTGCACAGGTCACACCAATATTCAAGAAAGGTAGTAGGAGTAATCCACTAAATTACAGGCCCATATCGTTAACGTCGATATGCAGCACGATTTTAGAACATATATTGTGTTCGAACATTATGAATTACCTCGAACGAAACGGTCTATTAACACACAGTAAACATGGGTTTAGAAAACATCGTTCCTGTGAAACACAACTAGCTCTTTATTCACATGAAATTCTGAGTGCTATTGACAAGGGATCTCAGATCGATTCCGTATTCCTGGATTTCTGGAAGGCTTTTGACATTGTACCACACAAGCTGCTCGTAACAAAATTGCGTGCTTATGGAATATCGTCTCACTTATGTGACCGGATTTGCGATTTCCTGTCAGAGACGTCACAGTTCGTAGCAATTGACGGAAAGACATCGAGTAAAACAGAAGTGATTTCAGGCGTTCCCCAGGGTAGTGTTATAAGCCCTTTGCTGTTCCTTATCTACATAAACGATTTGGGAGACAATCTGAGCAGACACCTTCGGTTGTTTGCAGCTGACGCTGTCGTTTATCGACTAATAAAGTCAAGACCAAAACAAACTGCAAAACTATTTAGAAAAAATATCTGAATGGTACGAAAAGTGGCAGTTGACCCTAAATATCGAAAAGTGTGACGTCATTCACATGAGTGCTAAAAGGAACTCGATAAACTTCGGTTACACGATAAATCAGTCTAATCTAAAAGCTGTAAATTCAAGTAATTACCTAGGTATTACAATTACGAACAACTTAAATTGGAAATAACACATAGAAAATGTTGTGGGGAAGGATAAACAAAAGCTGCGTTTTATTGGCAGGACCTACTAAGGAGACTGCCTACACTACACTTGTCCGTCTTCTTTTAGATAGAATACTTCTGCACGGTGTGGGATCGTTACCAGGTAGAACTGACGGAGTACATGGAAAAAGTTCAAAGAAAGGCAGCACGTTTTGTATTATCGCGAAATATGGGAAAGAGTGTCACCGAAATGATACAGATCATTAAAAGAAAGGCGTTTTTCGTTGCGACAGAATCTTCTCACGAAATTCCCATCACCAACTCTCTCCTCCGAATGCGAAAATATTTTGTTGACATCGATCTACATAGGGCGGAATGATCACCACGATAAAATAAGGGAAATCAGAGCTCATACGGACAGATAAAGGTGTTCATTCTTTCCGCGTGCTATACGAGATTGGAATAATAGAGAATTGCGAAGATGGTTCGATGAACCCTCTGCCAGGCACTTAAATGTGATTTGCAGAGTATCCATGTAGATGTAGATAGATCTAGATGTAGAAGCACTGAGCAAGTGACAAGTGTTATAGAGGTTGTGGGGAAAGGCGAGAGGTGGGCAGAGGGGTGGGGAATACTACTGGTCTTGTGAGGTTGGTTGAATGCATGCCGTACCCTGCCGTATCTTTCGTAGCTGTCAGTCCTAAAGTAATTTTGAGCAAGTGCAGTTGTAGTGGTGCGTGGCGCTGGGTGGCCTAGCGGCCAGGGGTTGGCCGTTGCTGTGTCGCGGGGCGGCCTACCTGCCCGGCGGCGGAGCGCAGCAGCTGCGCCAGCGGCCGGCTCGGCTGGAAATGGCGGCGCAGGTTCTGCGCCCTGAGGTAGCGGCCGGGCTCTGCCTGCTCCCAGCCCTCCTTCAGGGAACGGATCCAGCGCTCACGGCGGTCGTCTGGTCGCAGGTCCACCAACTCTGCGCACATCATCCACACGATTTCTGCAAAACTGACACACCTTAGCGGACGGTTGCCTTTTAAGTTTTTACAAATGACAACTTGATGACGCTATTTTGAGTACTTTTGTTTCAAAAATGTCATTTCTACTTCTTAAAACAACGGTAACGCGCTAGCAACAGGTACAACAAGACAGTGGCTAAGTGATAACTTGAGAAAGGCCATAGAGTTCCAAGGTACAATGTATCAAAAAGAATCATCCGATTTGCACGTCTATATTTCTGAAACTAATAAACATACACAATGAGTTTTATTTTTTGATGAACGGGAAACTCAAAAATGTTTTTTCATACATTTCATGGGTGTTGAATATGCCTCCCTTGAGATGCACAGCATTTGTCAACGGGGTATTCAAACTGTTCCCACACTGCAGCGAGCATGTCTTGAGGTTACAGCCCACAGCTGCTGTTGTGCGATATCTCAGTTCATTCATTGTTGTTGGAAACGTAGGCACATAAACAGAGTCTTTCGTAATACAGTCGAGTGCGGTGAACTTAGAAGCCAGCACTGTAGGGCTGAATCATTTGGTTCAGTGCGACCCATCCATTGTTCAGTAATACTTTGATTTGAAAATTCCCACACATCCAGATCCCGGTGTACCAGTGCCCCATTCTGTTGTCAAATGAAGTTCGAACCATTCTACAACTATGGCAAGAGAAAATTCTCAAGCATATCGCGATATGTGCTTCCTGTAACAGTGTTCTCGAGAAAGAAAAATGGACCATACTTCTTATCCCCTGAAACTGCACAAAACACGTTAAATTTTGGATAGTCCCTCCCATGTTGTACAACTTCACGTGTTGGTTCCGTATCCCATATTCTTACATTATTCCATTTAAATGGAATGCTGCCTCGTCATTAAACACTAAGCGTGGAAGATCATCGTCCATCTTGCAAAGAACGAAATTACAAAACTTCAGACGTTGTTTTCACCTTCACGAAGAGCTTGCAGTAGCTGAGTTTCGTATGGTTTCATGAGTAAACGTTGGTGCGACACACCCCAGACAGAGATCAGGGGCATCTTGAGCTGTCGAGATGCACGGAAACGGATTTCTGCGGACTCTTTCTGCAGCTATGACGTGCGGTCGGCGTCTGTGTCAGACACTCGGGGACGGCCCGGCGATTTGCCTTTACACAAATAACCTGTTTCTCGGAATCGTTCATGCCATCGTCTAATGTTCTGTGGTGTAGGAGGATCCACACCATATCTAGTACGAAAGTAACGGTGAACAGTTATTACTGACACGCAGTGCGCAAAACGTAGAATACAAAACGGTGTCTGTTGTTCCGACACCATTTTAGTGGAACTAAAGTGGGCGCACACTGCTCATACTTAGCGGGAACCACGTAAAACTGGAGAGTTTGCTGTTTCCAACAGTACGTTGTTCACGCACATATCTCAAATTAAATAATAGTTATGACTTTTTTTTTAAATTCGGATGATTTCTTTTGATACATCCTGTATACAACTCATATGCCTGTGCTTCTCGGCTTTCGATAAGATCAATGTGTAGCATCAAGAGAACCCCCAGGCGCCATAATATGCTGTGCAGTAGATTATATCAACATTTCATCTCAAAGACATATTTGTTCTTCATCAGATACGGATATATGTAATATACTACGTAAACACAGCTAAGGGAGGCATAGCAAGAATCTAAATGTACATATTGTCGTTTCGAACTTTTGTGCGCATTAAGAAAATTCTGTATGTACCATTAATTTATTAAATCTGTTGATGATATGACTCTGTGCAATAACAGTATCTAATGTAATCGATATTGTATTTTTATAAAGTAAAATACACTTTCTTTTTTTTTTTCAGCCACTCCGGCCTCTCAGCACAATATCCTGTTCCCCGTGGCATCGTGTGAATGCTCTATAGATAGCTTACACTATTGTATAACCTTTTGCAACGGGATGTGCCTGGTGTCACGTTGTCGAAAGGACTGCAAATGCTCTTAATTTTACCAGTACAGTATCATATTTGTGCACCGCTAAATTAACAGTTTCTGTTACGTAACGTGTCATTCGCTGATCTGCCGCATTATCGTGTTTATTGTGTACAGGTGGTGTGCTACCATTTGCAGGACAGTTTTGCATGTGGAAACAGATTATAATACCAGTCTTGATACGTCCAAAATGGAAATTTCAGGTAAATGTTTTCTTTTGATGATTTTTTACGATTTTCGTGAAGTCCTAACTCAACAAAATCACTCCAAATCACTTCATTCAACTTTTAGTAATAAGCCGCCTTCCGTAGATCCAGATCACATATGGTTTGCAAAATTTCGTCACGGTCGTGCTTCCATCAGTGACAAAATCTGTGAAGGTCGAACGAAATCCGTTAGTGTTCCGAAGAGACATTGATGCCATGTGCATCAAGTGTGAAGATGGAATACAGTCGACATAATGTGAGACAAGGGTATCCTTACTCATATCGGACACTACAGTACCCTCGATTTTCCACGAACACTTCACTACGTTCCTGGTCCACTTCGCACGATTTTACGGTAGCTCGATAGCAGGCTATTGTCAGTAGAGGAAATGTAAATGCCCGAAAATGTCGGCCGTGATGTAGAGGGTGTGGATGTGGCCTGACGGAGGATGGAGGTCGGGGTGAGTAGAAGCTATTCTAAGGCAGTATAATTCCTTTAGCACCCCAGTAGTTCGTATAAGGAACTCAAAACCACATTTGGCGTCACTGGAAGGTGGGCCTCGACCCACGGACCCAGTGGCGAAGAGTTACTGCAGGGCAGGGCGCTCCAGCTCGTGTACTCCCCCGTGAGCTGTGGAGCACTCACTTTCCATCAGGGCAACGCATTTCGGCCGTGCACTGTGCTTGTATGAGGGCACACGGCTGCGGCGGGCATGTGTACACAGGAGCTGCAGCTATACTCTAGATTCCGCCAGGGGCACAGCTGTTTGTGAAATAGCTCTAAGTCTGATGTAATCTGCATAAATTCAGTCATAATTACATATGAAGACCATAAAAATGTGACGCGTGGTAGTGGAAGAGAGCTTTCGAAATGGCGGGCAGAACAAATTAACGAGTAACCTTTGCACAACTAACAAAACTTTTATAGATCTTTTTCAGATTTTTTACGAGACAGGTGCACTTATATCAGCTGGTATCTTGCTTGCTGGAACGATGCGAAGCATACTCTCCATTGCACTGTCCTCTTCATTGAAGGTAATAGTTGCTCACAACAGTATGTTGACCTAAACTTGCACATAACCGTAGCTGCATTTCTGTGTAGCATGAGAAATGATTCCTCTTCACATTTCGATACCACAGAGACAAATTCAAACAACTGTAGTACCTGTCCTTTGAAAATGTTGAAATTTGTAAGTCAGTTAGCTCTAATTGAATTGTAGGTGGCACGTAATTGTGTAAAACTGAACGTTTTGTACCGAGTAGTTGCAGTTCCTTCACTAAAGTGTTCAGTTCTAATCTGAATTATTTATTAGTCGATTAATTATACGTTGGAAGGCTATGAAGGAGATAGCAGCAAGTAAATTTTGATTTCAAGGCGAATGAAGAAAGTCAGATTTCTGTTTCTCAGTTGCCTCTGAAACAAATGGAACTTACCGCTGAACGCCCTGAGTTTGTCATGCAACTGCACTATCAACAAATATTTCCCTCTAGTGACACATTCTCTGCATTTACGTACACTGTTACAGCAACCACGAAAGCAAGGTCTGACATACAATTTGGTACTCTGAGGCAAAGAATTTCTTTCCCTTGTACGTCAAGAAACAGAACAATTTCCTCACAAATTGAAAAAAACTTAAGAGACTTACTTCTACTGACCCATAAACAGTGCCGTGGTAAGGCATATCTCCATATTCAGCTTCAAAATCTCGAAAATATCTTAATACTGATAATGACTGACATTGGGCCTTCATACGCTTCACTACAGTTTACATTAAATCACAAGGTTCGACAGTTTCAGCACTGCAGATGTCCTTCCCAAGGTCACTCTTCAGTTTATGCTTTAAGCGAAGGATAAAACCTTGCTGACACCCAAACATTTGTATCGCACCGTCTGTGGCCACAGAATGAACATTTCCCATGACAAGTTCATGCTGCCCACAAACTCACATATTGCTTCAAAGCTATCAAGCCCTATTGTGCAATAACTTTCAGGTGCCTATCCACACCATGTACAAAAATACAAAGTCAAGCACATTCGATCTGCGCTCTCATCGAGTGCGAGGGAAAAACGCTGTGAGACTCTGAGCTTTATTACAAATTTTTGCCTTCAAATCAGCTCTCATATCGAGGACTGGACAGAATACCATTTGCACGGAGAAAAAACGCCTTGAAAAGTTGATAATTCCGTTAATTTCGTTGGTTCTATGCGTTCTGCTACTACTAACAAAAACGATTTCACGAGAGGCCCCAAAGAGAATGGTTTACCAGTCAGAGCTACGATGTATGTTACTTTATATCAAGCAAGAATTGTAACTTTATTTAGGTTCTTTTCGACAGTATTCAGCTAAAATGAATCAACGTATTCGACTAGTGATGATGATGATGATGAAATCCCATACTCCTTGACAGAGCATAGGGGAACGATGCGGGAGACCCGCACCGCCGTACTAGGCAAGGACCTAGTGTAGGTGGTTTACCATTGCCTTCCTCCGACCGTAATGAGGATGAATGATGATGAAGAGGACACAACAACACCCAGTCATCTCGAGGCAGGTGAAAATCCCCGATCACGCCGGGAATCTAACCCAGCACCCCGTGCTCGGGAAGCGAGAAAGCTACCGCGAGACCACGAGCTGCAGAGATTCTGCTAGTATAAGAAGCTTTAACAGTTCTGAAATATTCTCAGTCACAACAGTCTTTTACCTTACATTTTCCTGCATGTGGCTCTTCAAACTGGAAATCAGTTCCTTGAGAGCTTTCCCTTCTATTCAATAGTAATCACCCAAGTTCAGGCGATTTTAATGACGCTGTGAATTGTATTTATTTACATAAACAAGTGTGTGCTTCCATCTCTGTCACTATAGAGATACGTTTCTTACAAAGAAGCAGGCAGCCGGCTTCCATGACTACCCATTTTCGTTGCTGCTACAACTACACATCCAAGACAACTAAACAAATAGAGTCATCTGTTTACTAGTGCTCACATAGTACTACAGCGCGAGATGTCAGCTAGCCTCGGAGCTAAAGCCGTGAGCGCTCCTGCCCACAGGGCACTTGTTGGAACAGCCTGTATATAGGACACCGGCAGCTGCTACGTTCACTGTAGACAGGCTTGGCGCGACGTTGGGTGCTGGACAACCTCGGCCATTGACCTTGCTGTGTCAGAGCTGACAGAGCAGTCTGACACGGCCTGACGTGTAAGAGGGGGCTGGCTGACAGAGACAGGCGATGGCAGGCGCTCTCGTGGTTCGGTGACTAGGAAGGCTCCACATCAACCCTCGGCCTACCAGGTGGTGCCTGGACCCCCAGCGGGCAGTCCTGTCAACATGATGATGAAGCAAAATGGCATCACGGCACAAGCCCACACTGTGACGGACATCAACTCGATGACTAGCTGATTTGATGACCTGTGTGGCAAAACAGCCAGTATTTACACAGGTTACATTGGGTTTACTGTAGTGCTGCTGGTGCAGATGTCAAATACGCTGCATACCAAAGTGTTCCTGGTTTGTTTAACTAGCCAGTCACTGAATGCTAGGTGGGAGGCTGTGCCCAGTGAGTGCCGTTGTGCAATGCTGTGCCTGCTTATTGCTCCAAGTGGCCCTCTTTATGATATCCAGCCCTCTTGCCAAGACACTTGGCGGGACAGGGCAAATGCAGATATGTATATATATATATATATATATATATATATATATATATATATATATATATATTACATCATAACAGGAGACAAAAATTGAGTATATCATACAAGCCAGAAAATAAGCAGCAGTCAATTGTTTCAGTGATCCAAGATGAACTGCAACTACAAAAGTAGTTCATTCATGAAGCACTTCCAACAAAACGATCGTCTGTTTCTTTGGTTAGACTGCACATTACGCGACCATCCTTTTGCAGGATCAGACAACAGTTGCTTTTGAACGATATTAAACAATTTTTATCACAAGTCATTGAAGAAATCAGGAAAAACAGTCGAGATAGTGCATCGTTCTTCATTATGACAATGTCAGCACTCATACAGCACGTCACACAATTGATTATTCGCACTCTAAAAGCATCGAATTACATTTTTTTGCTCGTTTTCACCTCATTTATTGCCCAACGACGTCTTTTCCTCCCCCTGATAACAACAAAAAAATACTCACATTAAGAATCTTTTTGTATCCTTCACAAATCATGTTTTTGAGATGCCAACATCAGAATCCAAAAACGTATCCATGCAAAAGAGTATAGATCTTAAAGGCAAATACAACAGAAACAGTCAAGTGATTTGTAATCCAAAGTATTCTTCTTTTCGTAAAACCTTAGAAAGGCATTCTCTGGATTATTTTAAATCAAAATGCTTTTCATTTTGTTATATTCATTACGGACTTATGTTGTCTACAATTCAAACCACAGCCAAAGATTTTAAACCAAAGAGATCTGCAACAGAGATCAATTCAATGAGCTCTCAAGGCAACCAACATTTTAGATCTAAAATGGCTATAGATTATGAAATAATACAACAGATATGGATTCTCTATTACTTAGATATAATGCACCTTACTGTGAAAGAATGGAAGTTACCAATAAAATAAGCAAAATTCAAAGAATGTGTGCTAAGGTTAATAGGACACTAACAGTGACCAACGCAGACAAAGTTCTATAAGGCGATGACAGACTCCATACGGACGTACGACAGCGAGAAGTGAATACAGAGATCAGAAAAGAGGAACGTATAAGCTGGTGAGGTGAGAGTTCGAGTATCTGTTTCACTGTGTACACTCTTGTATAAAGAAGTAATGATATGCGAGAAGAATTGGAAATTTCCAATATAAATGGTACAATACAGCACAATAAACTGAAATGTATAGTCGTGGCATAGCGTCTTCAGATCAGTGATTCTTATAATTTAGAACAAGAATTTTTTGGCTGTCTCAATTATAAAGCTTGTTTTTATTTATTTTCACCGTTTTTAGTTCTACTCGAAAATGATGATCATCTCTTGTGGACCGTGTTATATGCGCATTTCAACTAATTAACTCAGCAAGCTAAGGTTAGAGGAGGATGGAAAAATAAATCAACTGACGTTCTCACAAAAATCGATAAACAGAATTAAAGATAAAATAATACGAAAAGCTTTCTGATGTTAGATCCAAATTCAGTAAATAAAAATTACACTAAAATCATCGTGATTTGCGTAAACGTAAAACTATCTGTACGCGATCATTGTTGTTACTGTAATTTGGAAGGAACCCAATAAACGAAATTGCAGGAAGCACTGTTGCTCTTTGGCGAGAAGCTGGAAGAGATCCTGTTGATTCTTTTAAGCACCTGCTCACCTAGACTTCTTTTCTGTTCAGTGGCTGATACTTTAAACACAATGACATTGTGAAAATGAGTAGCACATTGTCATCCCTTGTGGCTTATCTTTTCATGAAAGGTTTCGTGGAGGGAGCACTCCGGTCAGCGGAGTTTAAAACAAAGTGCATTTGGCGATATGTGGATGACACCTTTGTAATCTGGCCCATGGCACTGCATCGTTGGATTCTTTCTTGAAACACCTAAAGTCTCTTCATTCAATCATTAAGTTTCCAATGGAGATGAAGGAGAACGGCGAACTACAGTTACTGAACGTGTTGGTGCGAAGAACGCAGGATGGCACCTTGGGTCACGCTGTGCACCGTAAACCTGCACACAAGGTGTTTTTTAAACAAAATAAACGATGTTAACACTCTACATCTTTATTCTTAATGTCTTTACGTTCATTTCAAAACATAGTAACCCTGGTGACGAACACGTTTCTCCCAACGAAAGACCAGTTTCTTGATACTGTCACTGTAGAAAGTTTGACTTTGTCGATGGAGCGACAACCTCACCTCTGATTGCACCGTTTCATCACTATCAAAATGAAGTCCTCGAAGTTTTTCTTTAAGTTGTGCAAACAGATGAAAATCGTATGGGGTCAAGTCGAAGCTCTATGAAGGATGATCCGTGAAACATAAACCAAGGCGTCGGGTTGTTGCAGATGTCGTGGCGCTATTGTGTGGTCTGGTATTGTCATGCTGGAGGAGAGGGTTCTCCTTTTTTGGACGAACTCTTGGAATTCGAAACTCAATTACGACGGGGTGTTTCTCTCGCACCGAGATAATTACACTATGTGATTAAAAGTATACGGACACCTGGCTGAAGATGACTTATAAGTTCGTGGCGCCCTCCATCGGTAATGCTGGAATTCAATGTGGTGTTGGCTCACCCTTAGCCTTGATGACAGCTTCTACTCTCGCAGGCATACACTCAGTATGGTGCTGGAAGGTTTCTTGGGGGATGGTAGCCCATTCTTCAAGGAGTGCTGCACTGAGGAGAGGTATCGATGTCGGTCGGTGAGGCCTGGCACAAGTCGGCGTTCCAAAACATCCCAAAGGTGTTCGGCAGAATTCAGTTCATGACTTTGTGCAGGCCAGTCCATTACAGGAATTTGTCGTGTAACCACTCAGCCACAGGTGCTCGATTGTGTTGAAAGATGCAGTCGCCATCCCCGAATTGCTCTTCAACAGTGGGAAGCAAGAAGGTGCTTAAAACACCAATGTAGGCCTGTGCTGTGATAGGACCATGCAAAACAACGAGGGGTCCAAGCCCCCTGCATAAAAAATACGACCACACCATAACACCACCACCTCCGAATTTTACCGTTGGCGCTACACACGCTGGCAGATGACATTCACCGTTCATTCGCCATACCCACACTCTCCCATAGAATCTCCGTATTGTGTACCATGATTCGTCACTCTTCACAACGTTTCTCCACTATTGAATCGTCCAATGTTTACGCTCCTTACACCAAGCGAGCTGTCGTTTGGCATTTACCAGCGTTATGTGTGGCTTATGAGCAGCCGCTCGGCCATGAAATCCAAGTTTCCTCACCTTCCGCCTGACTGTCATAGTATTTAAAGTCGATCCTGATGCAGTTCGGAATTCCTGAGTGATGGTCTGGTTAGATGTCTGCCTATTACACATCACGACTCTCTTCAACTGTCGGCGGTCTCTGTCAGTCAACAGACGAGGTCGGACTATGCACTTTTGTGCTGTACGTGTCCCTTCACGTTTCCGCTTTGCTATCACATCGGAAACAGTGGACATAGGGATGTTTACGAGTGTGGAAATCTCGCGTACAGACGTATGATACAAGTGACACCCAATCACCTGACCACGTTCGAAGTCCGTGTGTTCCGCAGAACGCCCCATTCTCCTCTCACACGATGTTTAATGACTACTGAGGTCGCTGATATGGAGTACCTGGCAGTAGGTGGCAACATAATGCACCTAATGCGAAAAATGTATGTTTATGGGTGTGTCCGGATACCTTTAATCACAGTGTACGTTACACACCACCATGTTACACGCAACAATTCGGTGTAATCTAGCGGCAGAGGGCTGCAAATATGTAGACTTGAAGAGTATGGTGTAGAATGTTAATGAATTGTGTTTTACTCAAAAAAGTTTAAGAGTTTTCACTCAAGACTAAGGGAGCATTACGTTTCGACACGCCCTCGTATTTACAGGCCATCAGTTTTCGCCATCGTTCACAACGAAGTGGTGTGTTTAGGTCGTTGGTCTGCAGAGCACGAGCCATATGAGATTCAGTCAGCTTTCCCGATGAACAACGTCACCTCCGTACAGTATTCAACGGATAATCTGGACTAGAGGTTCACCGTGCCATACACCCGGCGCGAGTTAGACAAAGCGAGGAACGTGAAGAACAGAGAGGAATGGTCGTTTTGCCATACGTCGGTGGTGTTTCTTCGAAAATGGGAAGATCCTGAAGAAACGAGAAGTTAAACCCGTCTTTCGTTCGCCTTTAGGCTCACTGAAAGAGGAGAATCTTTGTTTAAGAAGGCCTGGTGTTTATAGGATACCCTGTATCTGCGGGACGTCTTAGATCGGACGGCCTCGCATCATGGAGGACAGATGAGTCAAACATTGACGACGCAAACGTCTGGACCAGGCAGAGAAAGCTGTAGTGGCCGATCATTGTCTCAGTACGGGACACAGTGGGGACTAAAAAAAATCAAAATTCTCTCGTCGACGTCTTCGTACTGGAGCAGAGTTACAAAAGAAGGATTGAAATTTCACATCTTGGAAAATGTGCTGAACTGGACACACAATATCAGATTAGCACAGCATGTGATCCAGCGGTGGCTAAGTCAAAATCACAGCGACCACAAGACCACAAATCGGGTACTCTTCGTCGTACAAGGGGTGACGCTTCAGTGGCCACAGAGAGCTTCGGATGACAACGGCGTGGATGGGCGCACGGGCTAGCGGACACGTATATCGAAAGGCGGCTTCCGACAGAGCGGCCGACGGCAGCGCACAGCATGATTTACGGCTTTGGGGCGTGCGGCGAAGTTCTTGGTTCATCGGCCGACAGGTGGCGTAGCTGTCCTTCTCGCCACTGATCAGTATATCTGCGTTATTGGTCACTGAAGCTGCGTTCACCCCTGCGCGGTTTCTTCTTACAAGGAGAAAACGTAAAAATGCCGTAACTCGATTTCCCAGAAAGTTCGATCCGATGGGACGGGATCAAAATAAGCGAACATGTGTCAGACTACTGCTATCAGTTGAGTCAGCTATAACGAAAAGCTAAGGAGAACTTAGCAAATAAGTGCAGCTCGGTCGACGGTCACTCCGATAAAATAAAACACACAAGCAATCAGAAAAAACCTAAGGTCTTCGAGAGCATCCTGTCTTGTCGTTTCCACCGCCACTTTAACCAGCACCACCTCGTTCCCCTTACCCAGTGTGGCTTCCAGCCTTCCTTCTGAGCCGATACCCAGCTCTTTAATCTTACCAATTTTCTTTCCCTCCAACTTCACTCCCGTCCCTCCGCTATCTTTGTTTCCCTTGACCTCCAGAACGTCTACGACTGTGTCTGATATCCCGGGCCCGTCCTCAAACTCCAGACCTATGCTCTGCCTTTCAACTTCGTCCATCTCGTTGCTTCCTTCCTCTGCCGTCGTCCCTCCTATGTAGCTGTTCACAATTTCAACTCCCGTACTTTCTATCGTTCTGTTGGCGTGCCCCAAGGCTCCATCCTTTCCCCTCTCCTATATCTCCTGTACACCGCTGATATGCCCAAACCCTTCCCCACCTGTTCATCTCCTCCAATTTGCTGATGACACCGCCTTCCTAGCCCTTTATCCTACCCTTCAACGGTCCCAACGTACCCTCCAAACCCATCTTGGACAATTCACCACTTGGTGCAACCAGTGTTTCCTCTGTATCAACCTCTCCAAGATCCAGGCGATCATCATAGGCCGCACCACCAGCTCTTTCCGTCTCTATGACTTCCACCTCATCATTTATGGCCGTCCTATCCACCTCACTCCTACGCTCAAGTACCTTGGCTTCATCCTCGACTGCCACCTCACCTGGACTCCACATCTCCTTACCATCCAACACAAAGCTCACAACAGACTCTGCCTCCTGAAACTCCTGTCCGGCTGGACATGGGGTCTGCATCCTTCCACCATCCTCCACACCTACAAATCCTTGATCCACCTCATCCTTCGTTACGCCAGCGTTGCTTCGATTTCAGCCCCTCCCATGTTCTATAAAGCCCTCCAAATCCTCGAACGCCATGCCCTCTGCCTCGCCTTCCGCATCCGTCTTCTGTCCCCTGCACACATCCTCTACGACCTCATCCCCTTCCCCCACCTTCTCGTTTTCCTTGAACACATCTGTACCCTATATATTGTCCGCCGCCTCGATCCCCCTCACCTCCTGGTTTCACCCGTCCTCTCCACCCCCAGCCTCTTGCCGTCCCTTTACCATTGTGTCCCATCCTCTCTCCATCTCAATTCCCTCTGCCTCCTTTCCCAACGCAACTTCCAGCATCTACCCCTCCCAGATGATGACCTTCGCCCTGATGTCTACCCATCCTACCAACTCTAACCCCACCTTCCTCCTGTCTCCTCCTCAGGGATCCCTTTTCTCCCCCCTCCCTCCTCCTGAGTGGCTTTCCCCTCCTACACCCCCCTCCCTCTCCTGTGCTCACCTTCAGTGTCTCTGCACTCCCTCCTGCCTTGTCTTCCCACCCCACCGGTCTCCTGCCTCTTGGTGCACACCCTGATGCCCCTACTCTTTTCATCCCACCCCCTCCTCTGCTGAACCTTGCTTTCGCCTCCTTTTCCATCCTCTCAGGTCCCTCCTGGCAGTTTTATTCTTTGTTGTGTGTGCTTCATCTCTCTGAGTGGGTTTAAAGTGTCTTGTTTTGGAGTGTTTTTTAATACTGTGGCCAGCTTTTAACCTGTGTGTGTGTGACTTCAGTGTCTTTTTTGTTCTCTACAAATCGCCAATTGTGTTTTTTCACTAATTGTCGACTTCTTTAATTGTCCTCCCATGAACGTCTCCATGTCAGTGTACTTTTACTTCCATTATCTCACCTTGCTGTGTTTTTTATATCCCCCATTTTTATCGCCTTTCTATGTATCATTTTCTTCTTGTATTAGCTGTCATGTCACTCAGCTGAAGAGTGGCAGATTGTGCCGCTGACAGACCTTACCTGCCCATGTGGAGCAGGGGAATGGAATCACAATAAAGAAAAAAAATCAAAAAAAAATCAGAAATAAAACTTTAAATCACTCACCTGAAACAATTATGAGTGAAACTACAGTTAGAGACTATAATCAATGATTATATATGAAGGGTGAACGTTATAAGAAAAAAAATCTCGAAAGTTCTTCATCGATTTACTTCAATTTTCATACTACACCTCTAATAAACATTCGATTATTGGTTTTTGAGAAAACGACGCTGAAATATGTGGCTGTAGGCCTCCCTGGCGTAAACTGTCGATGAAGGTTTCTCTGGTCTCCAGCCGGGTGGTAGCGTTGATATCTCGCGACGTTTCGGGAAGTGTCATACTACCCATCTTTTGGTGAAGTGTCGAGATTCGCGGAGAGTGAGGTACTTATATGCGCGGTCACCCCCCTCCACTAGACCTCAGGTGGCTGCGGTGGACCGGCAGCGTGCGCGCCGTGGTGGGGGTAGCAGTCGCGTTCGATTCTCGGTGTAAGCATTCTGTCTGCGTCCCGTACTAAGACAATGATCGGCCACTATAGCTTTCTCTGCCTGGTGCAGACATCTGCGTCGTCCTTTCCTACGTCCAGATATTGATATGGGCTAGTGGCATAAGACGGTAACACAGCGAGTCGAGCAGTGGAGTGTGTCGCGGCTTTGCACTTTTGCACTCCGTGCTCGAAACCCACTTTTTGTTTATCATTTTATTTAACTAATTAAGTACTTTATTTATTTATTATTTTTATTCATTTACCCATGTCCTTAGAAGATAACACACGAATGTGTACAACAATAAATGAATGAGCAAATTATCTGAAATTTTCTTCAGTGAAATACCGTAGTGCATCTTGTCATTAATATTGATAGTGTTGTATGCTTTATGCCGAGAAGTGAGGTTCGGTCGACCAGCGTGTACGAATATATCGTTTATTCCTGCAGCCTGCAAGGAGGATCCCATATGGTTTTGTCCCCTTGAAGGAATCTCTAAGGGAAACATGTCATTTCTGAGTTAGTTCTCAAGGCGAACAGACATAAAAGGAGGCTCCAGCCAAATTAAAACGGAAAAATAACGAAATCGAGCGCGCCATAGGGACCTCGAAAAACCAATCTCCAGGGCGAGCTTATTACAGAATAATATTTGGATTTTCTAAACCAATGTGACACTAGGATCCCTGAAATAAGAGAAGAAGTAACTTGTGCACTATATTGCTCTGTCGAACTGTTGGAGAAATTGAATATAATTAAAAACAGACACACAATAAAATCCACCCAATCGATAGTATTGGGTAAAGAAATGGTGAAAAAGTCATTGATATTACCAAATGAGGAGTGTTTGCTGATGGAACAAAATTTTTTCCAGCAGAGGAATCTGTAGAAGAAGGTGGTGAAGGACATGCTGCACATGCCATAGTCGAAGAAAAGCCTTGCGGTTCACCAGAAACAAGCGAAAGGGAGCCGTAAATCCACCCACTTCCACTAGAATTGACGGTAAATTGAAATCTATATTTCTTATAAAGGTTTTCACGAGTCTTTCACGCAATGTTAAAATTTTGGGCAGGAAGTTTATGAGGCAAAAGAACAATCTTTCACATATGATTACAGATCAAGGCAGTAAGACTTGCCGAACTTCATCCAAAATGTACTTTGAGACCGATCGCGTAAAAAAAAACACGAAAAGACAGCTAAGTCTATGGAAAAACCAAGTAAAGAAGGGTGGGACAAACCACTAAAAAAATAAAATGATCGATTCGTCGGTCTATGGTCGTTTTGAATAACCCAGAAAGGACAGACGTCCGGTTACAATCCGAATGATGTTGCGGCTCATTGCAATCCGATGATTTTCAGTTTAAATCTTTGCAAATGTGGAATGATACCTTCAAGCTAAAGCATGTGAATCGGCAGAAACATGTTACCAAACATGTCAGCACAAAGGAGAAAATACGATCGAAGGAATATTGAAAACCGCAGAGAATTTTTCAATGTCAAACGTCTGCTATAATTCTGCACTTCGACCTCCATTTTGTGGTAAATACAGACAAACCGGATGCGAATGTCACATCAGCAGTAAACTAAAACTGTCACACCTATGTGAAAAAGTCACGGATATTGCTGTCAACCAGTTCGATCAACTGACAGATTTATATGCCGCCCAGTACGATATAATACTGCCCAGGAAGCTCCTGCAAACAGTCTTCATTCATCTTCAATAAGTTAGCGTACAATTCGGTCCTCGTGTCCAGCAAGAGGTAAATCAGTTAATGGAACAATATCCGACTGTGTATACAGAAGACACAATATACGGGAATCTGACAGATTAAACATCCAGTCAGTTCTCGTATAAATTCGTGCAACTGTATGTTAAAAAGTAGCCGTTCTTGTTCACTTTGATTCATGGGGTAGACAGAGCGTACATGGACGAAGATGGAGTACCAACCTGTTCTTTGAAACTAGTTCCTCAGTAGTGTACGCTGCTCTGTCAACACTAAGGAGACTGCCTACACTACGCTTGTCCGTCCTCTTTTAGAATACTGCTGCGTGGTGTGGGATCCTTACCAGATAGGACTGACGGAGTAGATCGAAAACGTTCAAAGAAAGGCAGCACGTTTTGTATTATCTCGAAATATGGGAGAGAGTGTCACAGAAATGATACAGAATTTGGGCTGGACATCATTAAAAGCAGGGCGTTTTTCGTTGTGACGGAATCTTCTCACGAAATTCGAGTCACCAACTTTCTCCTCCGAATGCGAAAATATTTTGTTGACACCGACCTACATAGGGAGGAACGATCACCACGATAAAATAAGGGAAATCAGAGCTCGTACAGAAAGATATAGGTGTTCATTCTTTCCGCGCGCTGTACGAGATTGGAATAATGGAGAATTGTGAAGGTGGTTCCATGAACCCTCTGCAGTCACTTAAATGTGATTTGCAGAGTAAACATGTAGTGTAGATATAGACTGTGACGTGTACCCCTACTACAAAATAAAATATTTCATCCGACAATCTCAGAACTGCTCTACACTCATCGCACAGCAAATGGATATCACAACTAAACACAACGCAATAAAAATCCATGCATTGATTCATTGTCAACTCCCAGCTCCGTTTTTCTGAAAAATTATCCGTTACGCCTGGCATGCCGTGAAATTATTGCCAACGCGCTAAGTCTTCAGCAATGTTAACAACGTTCCTTTCCCGAATGAGATCCATGCGAAAAAATTTAAATGGAGCGATCCTGGCTTCACGCTCATAGTATCCGGAATTTCAATCTTTCAAATGCTTCTACGGCCGATATCATTCAAGAGAATGCACCAATTCTTCCTGAAGAACAAACACAAGAATAAAGTATAATAATTAATATAAGGATTGGTACAAGAATGAAATACAGAAATATGAGAATTTGAACCCCTGAAAATAGCAAACACACATGTAAGATACGAAATGCCGCACTTGGAGGTCAGCATACTGTTCCCCGTTCAGAGTCAAGACAAAAGTTTATCTATCAAAATCATATCGGGTGCCTTCTGAAAGCAGTTGTATGAAAACGAGGAACTGGCAATAGCCACATCGCGCAGCGCATCGTAATGTATACACGTACGTGTACCGCCCAGCGCTACCGTCCCAGCTGTCGTAGCTCACTGAGTATCAAGCGGCCTTTGGCGGTCGTGGTGAGCGAATGTTCGGTGTGTGCCGTGTTCTGCAGTCTCCTACGCTCCGCTGGGTAAGTCAAAGCGCCTGTTGCAGTAGTTAGCCGCTTTCTTTGAGACTTTTATAGGTTCATATTTAGCTGCAAAAATGATTCTGCCTGATAGGAGACACACATTTAAATTTACATTTGACCAGACCGCTCAGAGACACAATTCGTTTAGAACTCATTTGAAACCGAGACACGGCTCAAAGAAACTTTGAAAATTTCTTTCGAAGGTGTTGCAGGTACTCACCTTTATACTGTGAGCGGTACATTCGACGTAAATCTTACATACACCGAATTGTGTGAGAAAATCGTTGAGTCCAGTGGTGGAATGTTTAAGTATAAACGTCATGACGACAGTGTTAGTGACGTTTCTGTCACGAAAAAAAAAATTGTTCACATGGCTCTAATCACTATGGGACTTAACATCTGAGGTTCTTCAGTCCTCTAGACTTAGAACTACTTAAACCTAACTGACATAAGGACATCAAACACATCCATGCCCGAGGCAGGATCCGAAACTGGGACCGTAGCAGCACCGCAGTTGCGGACTGAAGCGCCTAGAACCGCTCGGTTTTTGTCACGCATGCAGGATTTAGAATTATGACTTGTCAACACAGATTGTATACAGAACTATGGACGGTTAATTTCAGTAGTGTCGTCGTGAACACAGTTGCTGGAGATTTAGGAGCTTTGAAGGCACGTACCGTTTTGCAGTGACGGAGGTTATTACCTGTCTTCGTGGCGTCGAATTATGCGACTTATACCAGCGCAATTATGAGTTTGGCTTCCCTGGGGATCTGCGTCGGTCTGAGTAATGGATGCCTTAGACCTTTCCCATCCAGCAACCAACACTCATTGCAGACGTAATTTTATATATCTTAAGCGTTGCAAACATGTACCTTAGCACTTCCCTTTCACTCACGTCTATACAGCAGATAAACTTTTGCCATTCTTTAAACAACACTGCGGAGTACAGCGCGCATCAGCTTTCGCCACCTGCCTCAACAGGTCTGACCCCGCTCCACTTCTCCGCTCTCCTACCTGCTTCCGTTAGCAGCAAAAAATATCCACATTTCGCTGCCTTCCAGAACGTCAGTAGATCCCTACTGGAATATTTAACATTACCCTGAGATGGTGTTGGTGCAAATGGCTCTGAGCACTATGGGACTCAACTGCTGAGGTCATTAGTCCCCTAGAACTTAGAACTAGTTAAACCTAAGGACATCACAAACATCCATGCCCGAGGCAGGATTCGAACCTGCGACCGTAGCGGTCTTGCGGTTCCAGACTGCAGCGCCTTTAACCGCACGGCCACTTCGGCCGACGAGATGGTGTTGACTTCACTTTACAAACAATTATACATAGTTAAATAAAAATACTTATTGTTACCTACATGTCACTATAAACATTTGTTAATTACATATAAACATTAAACTTCACATAGGCAAAGAATATTGTCTTCTGCAGACACTCTTATACACTACATACTGCATAAATCTCATTCTTTGCTTCACTAGGGCAAAGTCTTTCGACTCACAAAAGGTCGATAGAGTTACACTGTGTATGACTTGAGAAAAGATGGGTAGAAAATTTTAGCATTTTGTTATGAGTAAAATGCGAATTATTTTTGTTTCTTCAGAATGCCAGATAATCTTTTTGTAGTATAAATGAAAAGTATCTTTTGACTTGTTTGATGCGGTCTGCCGAGAATTCCTCTCCTGCGCCAACCTCTTGATGTTAAGGTAGTCAGTTATTTCTTAGATATACAGGGTGGTCCATTGATCGTGACCGGGCCAAATACCTCACGAAATAAGCGTCAAACGGAAAAACTACAAAGAACGAAACTTGTCTAACTTGAAGGAGGAAACCAGATGGCGCTATGGTTGACCCGCGAGATGGCGCTGCCATAGGTCAAACGGATACCAACTGCGTTTTTAAAATAGGAACCCCCATTTTTTATTAGGCTACATATCCGTGTAGTACATAAAGGCCGGCCGCGGTGGCCAAGCGGTTCTAGGCGCTTCAGTCCGGAACAGCGCGACCGTTACGGTCGCAGGTTCGAATCCTGGCTCGGGCATGGATGTGTGTGATGTCCTTAGGTTAGTTAGGTTTAAGTAGTTTTAAGTTCTAGGGGACTGATGACCTCAGATGTTACGTCCCATAGTGCTCAGAACCATTTGAACGAGTACGTAAAGAAATATGAATGATTTAGTTGGACCACTATTTTCGCTTTGTCATAGATGGCGCTGTAATAGTCACAAACATATGGCTCACAATTTTAGACGAACAGTTGGTAACAGGTTGGTTTTTTAAATTAAAATACAGAAAGTTTGAACATTTTATTTCGATTGTTCCAATGTGATACATGTACCTTTGTGAACTTATCATTTATGAGAACGCATGCTATTACAGCGTGATTACCTGTAAATACCACATTAATGCGATAAGTGTTCAAAATGATGTCCTTCAACCTCAATGCATATGGCAATACGTGTAAAGATATCACTCTCAACAGCGAGTAGTTCACCTTCCCTACTATTAGCACATGCATTGACAATGCGCTCACGGATGTTGTCAGGCGTTGTCGGTGGATCACGGTAGCAAATATCCTTCAACTCTCCCCACAGAAAGAACTCCGGGGACGCCAGATCCGTTGAACGTGCGGGCCATGGTATGGTGCTTCGACGACCAATCCACCTGTCATAAAATATGCTATTCAGTACCGCTTCAACCGCACGCCAGCTATGTGCCGGACATCCATCATGTTGGAAGTACATTGCCATTCTGTCATGCAGTGAAACATCCTGCAGTAACATCGGTAGAACATTATGTAGTAAATCAGCATACATTGCACCATTTAGATTGCCATCGATAAAATGGGGGCCAATTATCATTCCTCCCATAATGCCGCACCATACTTTTTTTAACCCGCCAACGTCGCTGATGTCCCACATGTCGCAGCCATCGTGGATTTTCCGTTGCCCAATATTGGATATTATGCTGGTTTGCGTTACCGCTGTTGGTGAATGACACTTCGTCGCGCGCAAAAAATCCGTCATCGTCCCGTAATTACTCTTGTGCCCAGTGGAAGAACTGTACACGACGTTCAAAGTCGTCGCCATGCAATTCCTGGTGCATAGAAATATGGTACGGGTACAATCGATGTTGATGTAGCATTCTCAACACCGACGTTTTTGAGATTCCCGATTCTCGCCCAGTTTGTCTGCTACTGATGTGCGGATTAGCGTCGACACCAGCTAAAACACCTACTTGGGGATCATCATTTGTTGCAGGTCCTGGTTGACGATTCACATGTGGCTGAACACTTCCTGTTTCCTTAAATAACGTAACTATCCGGCGAACGGTCCGCACACTTGGATGATGTCTTCCAGGATACCGAGCAGCATACATAGCACACGCCCGTTGGGCATTTTGATCACAATAGTCATACATCAACACAATATCGACCTTTTCCGCAATTGGTAAACGGTCCATTTTAACACGGGTAACGTATCACGAGGCAAATACCGCCCGCACTGGCGGAATGTTACGTGATACCACGTATTTATACGTTTGTGACTATTACAGCGCCATCTATCACAAAGCGAAAAAAGTGATCCAACTAAAACATTCATATTTCTTTACGTACTACACGAATATGTAATAAAAATGGGGGTTCTTATTTAAAAAACGCAGTTGATATCCGTTTGACCGATGGCAGGGCCATCTAGCGGGCCAACTATAGCGCTATCTGGTTTCCCCCTTCAAGCTAGACGAGTTTCGTTCTTTGTAGTTTTTTCGTTTGATGCTTATTTCATGAGATATTTTGCCTGGTCACTGTCAATGGACCACCGTGTATATTCCAGTCCCTGTCTTCCCTTTAAACTTTTACTCTCTACAGCACCCTCAAGCACCATGGCAGTTATTCCTAGATGTCTTAACACACTTCGTATCACCGTGTTCTTTCTTCACAATGCTTTCCACATGTTCTTCGTCGATTCTGCGGAGAATCTCATTCCTGTATCTTATCAATCCATCTAGTTTTCAACATTCTTTTGTAACACCACACGTCCAGCGCTTCGACTCTCTTCTGTTCCGATTTTCCAACTATCCATTATTCACTGTCATACAATGCTGTTCTCCAAACGTTTAGTCTCAGAACTTTCTTCCTCAAGGTGAAACCGATTTTCGATGCTAGTAGATTTCTTTTGGCCAGGAAAGTCCTTGTAGCCTGAGCTAAGGTGCATAGTGGTTTTTAATTTACATTAATTGAAGCATCAGCATAACGTGCCAAATCAGCCTCATGAATATTGAAGTGAAGTACCCTTAAGGAACAACGTGACAACTAGTAATTAACGTCACTCTTTTCAGATATGTTTTGAATACCATACAGGGTGTACTGCCTACGACCCTTCTTCAGTGGTAATACTAGTTCCAGTCAGATTACCAAATTTAAATGCTGTCGGATTTGGCTCACACTTGGATTGGTCACTGTCTGGGTCTGATAGTGCCGTTGGTAAGCGGGGTGCCCGCAACCCTTGTGAGGACAATTGAGGAGCTACATGATTGAGAAGTATCGGCACTGGTCACGAAATCGGAGCGGGGTACTGACCACGTGTCCCTGCATATCTGCATCGGACGGCGTCCGGTCGGTATTATTCGATCTTCAAGGCCTTTTGAACGGAGTTTGTTTTTATACAGGGTGTATCCGAGCTCTACCGACAAAATTTCCGATGTAGTACAGAGATTTTGGTGGGCTGACCCATGGTCTCTGGTTGCTCGTTACTCAGTAATGACATTTAGTTTCATTTCTTGCCCTTTTTCATATTTGTATTTTACTGTATTGGAGAGTTAATTTCACGATGAATTGAAAATCTTCACGTGGTGTTACCGCCAGACACCACACTTGCTAGGTGGTAGCCTTTAAATCGGCCGCGGTCCGTTAGTATACGTCGGACCCGCGTGTCGCCACTATCAGTGATTGCAGACCGAGCGCCGCCACACGGCAGGTCTAGTCTAGAGAGACTCCCCAGCACTCGCCCCAGTTGTACAGCCGACTTTGCTAGCGATGGTTCACTGTCTACAGACGCTCTCAATTGCAGAGACGACAGTTTAGCGTAGCCTTCAGCTACGTCATTTGCTACGACCTAGCAAGGCGCCATATTCAGTTACTATAAGTACTATCTTCAAGAATGTATTCTGAACAGATAATGTTGTGACTCATGTACCGTCAAGAGCGACGTTCATCATTAATGAATTGAAGTTAAGTATCAAAGTAATTAAGTCCGCTTTCTGAATTCTCATTCCTTGTCATGTTCCACACCTCACGTCAGTATAGTTCTTCCCTCCTCACGCCAGCCTGCGTGAGCTAAAACGCGTGCATTTCGGCAATCCACTCGTAACACGGTGTTGGCTCTTCTGCTAAAACAAAACTTCAGATCGCACGAAATGTGTGTTTCCGGAATAACTGGCTTCACTACGTACTTCCGCGACCAAAAAACTGAAAATTCTGAAGTGTGATAATTTAATTCACACTAGGCACTTTTTAATGAAATGATGAGAACGTTCGAAACAATTACTACAATTCGCAGTTACCTCCGTGAGATTCCCGCAATGGTGTCTCTCCAATCTTGACCCAAGTCTGTTATTGTGGTTTATACAACGTTCACCCACTTTCTCCCTTGGCAGTCTGTTAATGAGAAAGATTAATAGATTTGATATAATTAAATTTTCCTTGAGACATTTCAGTCTCAACTTTATCCACGATAATGACAGAAGCTGAAGAAATGAACTAAAAATCCAGAATTGTGCAACAGCCAGGACTTGAACCCGGGGTCTCCTTGCTTAATATGTAGGTATGCTAGCCGTTACACCACCGTATCAGTACAGGTAACGCAACTGCATTGACTACCCTAGTGCAGTCTCCCCCCTAACACAAGGTGAAAATAACGTGAAGCCGCAAAATGGAAGTTTGTGTTAGAGAGGGCATTGGACTAGGGTAGGCCATGCACTTATTATACAGGGCGAGTCACTAACTGTTGCCGCCTAGAATAACTCTGAAAGTATGATAGCAGCTGTGACGTTTGTGGGATAAAAGTTGTACGGAACAACGGGGACCATAATATGACGTTGGTTTTTTGTTGCTAGATGAGGTCGCGTCAGAGATATGAAGATCAACTTTTTTTTTTTAATGGATGCTATAGTTTGGTATTTATTTTCTGACAGCGACTATCGAGACGAATCCAATGATGTATAACAGTAAGGTCTTTGAAGGTCAACGAAGGTCACAAAGGTAGCATGAACGTCCATTTACAGAAGGTGTTCGAAGTGATGACCATTGGCATCAATGTAGTGCTGCAGTCTTCTTATCATGGATTAAGTGGAACACATTACTGCCACAATTCTCTCTCGCATGTCGCGCAAACAGTAAATATTCGCCGAATCGGCTTGTGCATCTAACGTGCTATTGACATGTAAACACCATTCGACGGTTTCACAATACAACAACAATAATAGGAACGGCAAGATTAGCATCGTCGAATCAAGCGAATGTGAATGATGCATTCCTTCGAAGAACTAGTCGATATACTTCTCATTTGCGGAGAATACCAACGAAATTCGGGGAGAGTTAGAGACCTATACTCTGAAAAATATCCTCAACGCACTCACCCCACACGTGGTACATTTAAATATGTGTATGATAAACTGAGAACAACAGGATCTTTAACGCATTGCAAACATATCCGGCAAAGGAAAATTGCTAACGAAGAAACATAAATCGGTACTCTTGCCACTGTGGTTCGAGATCCTTGTGTTAGTTCGCGTCAAATCGCAAGGGAATCTGGAATGAGCCAGAGTAGTGTTGTTTGTGTTCTGCAGCGCCACAAATATCATCCATGCCATATCAGTCCACACCAAGAATTAACTGGTATGGATTGTATTCGTCGCATTGAATTCTGCCGATGGCCTCAACTTCAGATTCAGAGGGATGTCACATTTATTAATAGTAGGAAGTACACCACATTCCTGCAAGAAACATTAGGTCTGCTACTGGAAGAAATACCTTTAGGGACAAGGAACAAGGTGGTATCAACACGATGGGTGTCCGGCACGTTTTTCGCTGATGGCTAGAAATGAGTTGCAGAGACGATTCCCATATCGTTGGATTGGACGCGGAGGAGATGTGTCGTGGCCGGCTCGTTCGCCAGATTTGACGCCTCTGGATTTTTTCTTGTGGGGTTTCGTAAAAGACAGTGATACCAATGGTCATCACCTTGAACACCTTCTGTAAATGGACGTTCATGCCACCTTTGTGACCTCCGTTGACTTTCAAAGACTTTACTGATACACCTCATTGGATTCGTCTGGATAGCCGTTATCAGAAAATAAGTACCAAACTATGGCATCCCATTTAAAAAAACAAAGATGACCTTGATATATCTGAAGCGACCCCACCTAGCAACAAAAAAACCAACGTCATATTATGGCCCCCGTTGTTCCATGCAACTTTTATCCCACAAACGTTTCACCTCCTATCATACTTTCGGAGTTATTCTAGGTGGCAATAGTTAGTGACTCGCCTGCAGATAACATATCCTAGCTATAATCAGACTATTATATGTTTTAAAAAGAAATAAATTTCTTTTAAACAAGAAAATAAAGGAACAAATATTATTGAGTGTCCATAGTATCTGTAAAACACTTAAAATATTTGCATAACAATGCGAATGTTGATAATATTCGCTTTGTGTTTTGTTTGGAGACAAACTTGCCGCATTCACTCATCTATTGACTAGAGTAAAGGCTGTTTTATTCATCACTCTGAAGTTTGCATTCTGTACTGCTCCTTTGTGGCTGGGGTTTGTTTTTTCGGCAGCGGTTGTTGGACGCTAACAGTGATACGCAGCAGTATGGATAGCTTTCCTGATGAAGAGATTGCCGGTATGCACCTCTTCTATCTTCTTCATGTTGTTGTTGTTGTGGTCTTCAGTCCTGAGACTGGTTTGATGCAGCTCTCCATGCTACTCTATCCTGTGCAAGCTTCTTCATCTCCCAGTACCTACTGCAACCTACATCCTTCTGAATCTGCTTAGTGTATTGATCTCTTGGTCTCCCTCCACAATTTTTACCCTCCACACTGCCCTCCAATGCTAAATTTGTGATCCCTTGATGCCTCAAAACATGTCCTACCAACCGATCCCTTCTTCTGGTCAAGTTGTGCCACAAACTTCTCTTCTCCCCAATCATATTCAATACCTCCTCATTAGTTACGTGATCTACCCACCTTATCTTCAGCATTCTTCTGTAGCACCACATTTCGAAAGCTTCTATTCTCTTCTTGTCCAAACTGGTTATCGTCCATGTTTCACTTCCATACATACTTTCAGAAACGACTTCCTGACACTTAAATCTATACTCGATGTTAACAAATTTCTCTTCTTCAGAAACGATTTCCTTGCCATTGCCAGTCTACATTTTATATCCTCTCTACTTCGACCATCCTCAGTTATTTTGCTCCCTAAATAGCTAAACTCCTTTACTACTTTAAGTGTCTCATTTCCTAATCTAATTCCCGCAGCATCGCCCGATTTAACCCGACTACATTCCACTATTCTCGTTTTGCTTTTGTTGATGTTCATCTTATATCCTCCTTTCAAGACACTGTCCATTCCGTTCAACTGCTCTTCCAAGTCCTTTGCTGTCTCTGACAGAATTAGAATGTCATCGGCGAACCTCAAAGTTTTTATTTCTTCTTCATGAATTTTAATACCTACTCCGAATTTTTCTTTTGTTTCCTTTACTGCTTGCTCAATATACAGATTGAATAACATCGGGGAGAGGCTACAACCCTGTCTCACTCCATTACCAACCACTGCTTCCCTTTCATGCCCCTCGACTCTTATAACTGCCATCTGGTTTCTGCACAAATTGTAAATAGCCTTTCGCTCCCTGTATTTTACCCCTGCCACCTTCATAATTTCAAAGAGAGTTTTCTAGTCAACATTGTCAAAAGCTTTCTCTAAGTCTACAAATGCTAGAAACGTAGGTTTGCCTTTCCTTAATCTTTCTTCTAAGATAAGTCGTAAGGTTAGTATTGCCTCACATGTTCCAACATTTCTACGGAATCCAAACTGATCTTCCCCAAGGTCGGCTTCTACCAGTTTTTCCATTCGTCTGTAAAGAATTCGCGTTAGTATTTTGCAGCTGTGACTTATTAAACTGATACTTCGGTAATTTTCACATCTGTCAACACCTGCTTTCTTTGGGATTGGAATTATTATATTCTTCTTGAAGTCTGTGGGTATTTCGCCTGTCTCATACATCTTCTTCATCTCCGCTGCCATATATGGGTTTTGTCAGTATTAGTAACAGTTGATGCCCAGATGCCCTTCCTGACTCCACCACCTCGCCTGTTTCGGATTCTGTACGACTAGAGTAAATCTCATGTTTAGGTGTGATAACGTTGTCTACATGTTTTTAGAGCGTGTATCTGAGGTGGTATGTTGATAGCAGCCAGTATATGCCAAGACGGAGAAGAGAACTGCCTGGAAACCACCTCCAGGCTGGCCGAGCAACCACCCCTCATTACATCACGAGGGGGATTCGATCTGGAGCCGACTCACCTCCTCGGATGATGTGGGAGGCGGCGCGTCAATGCCCACAGCTGTCTGGGCGGGTATGGGTTCACTGACAATCTTGGAAGAACAGTACGCCCACGCAACGCAGCGATGTCAGCCATATATCAGGCCTTTTCCTTCTATCTGATGGCTGTTGCGTCATTTTGGGTTTTCTCTTGGTCGGTTGCCTGATTCCATATCTCAGACTTTTTCACAGCATGAAGTATTTTCACAGATACGAAATTAGCTGGGGTAACAATTCGAATAAATCATAATTACAATATCAAGCTACAATGATCCATCGAAAACGAGTGGTCCCTTATACCAAAACACTCAGAAAATAACCCAGCTTTACCTGCGAATGTTGTCGGATGAGCTCCGCTACAACTTATACATCGAAGAGGCAAAGAATTGATACACGTGCCTAATATCGTGTAGGGCCCCCGCGAGCACGCAAAAGTGCCGGAACACAACGTGGCATGGACTCGACTAATGTCTGAAGTAGTGTTGGAGGGAACTGACGCCACGAATCCTGCAATGCTGTCCATAAATCCGTAAGAGTACGAGGGGGTGGCGATCTCTTCTGAACAGCACGTTGCAAGGCATCCCAGGTATGCTGAATAATGTTCATGTCTGTGAAGTTTGGTGGCCATTGGAAGTGATTAAACTCACAAGACTGTTCCTGGAGCCACTCGGTAGCAATTATGGAAATTTGGGGTGTCGCATTGTCGTGCAGGAACTGCCCAAGTCCGTCGCAATGCACAATGCAAATGAATGGATGCAACTGATCAGACGGGATGCTTACGTACGTGTCACCTGTGAGAGTCGTATCTAGACCTACCAGAGGTCCCATATCACTCGAACTGCACACGCCCAACACTATTACAGAACCTCCACCACCTTGAACACTCCCCTGCTGACGTGCAGGGTCCATGGATTCATGAGGGTGTCTCCATATCCTTACACGTCCATTCACTCGATACAACCTGAAACGAGACTCGTCCGACCAGGCAACATGTTTCCAGTCATCAACAGTCCAATGTCGGTGTTGACGGGCCCTGGCGACGCGTAAAGCTTTGTGTCGTGCAGTCTTCAAGGATACACGAGTGCGCCTTCTGCTCCGAAAGCCTGTATCGCTGATGTTTCGCTGAGTGGTTCGTACGCTGACACTTGTTGATGGTCCAGCATTGAAACCAGTAGCAATCTGCGGAAGGGTTGCACTTCTGTCACGTTGAACGATTCTCTTTAGTCGTCGTTGGTCTCGTCCTTGCAGGACCTTTTTCCGGTTGCAGCGATGTCGTAGATTTGATGTTTCACCTGATTCCTTATATTCATGGTATTCTGGCGAAATGGTTGTACGGGAAAATCCCCACTTCATCGCTACCGCAGAGATGCTGTGTCCCATCGCTCGTGCGCCATCTATAACACCAAGTTGAAACTCATTTAAATCTAGATAACCTGCCATTGTAGCAGCAGTAAACGATCTAACAACTGCACCCCACTTCATGCCTACCTCGGACATGCTGTGTCCCGTCGCTCGTGCGCCGACTGCAACCTCACGTTCAAACTTGATCTAACAACTACACCAGACAGTTGTTGTGTCATATAGGCCTTACGACCTCAGCGCCGTATTCTGCCTGTTCACATCTCTCTGTATTTAAATACGCGTGCCTATACCAGTTTCTCTGGCGCTTCAGTGTGTAAGGTGAAGTAAACGTCTTTTCTATGTGTGCACGTTCATCATGCATGCTCTGTCGGGCAGCGCTGAGCTGCAGAAGGACTGAATTCTGCGTCATTCGGGCGCTCTGCGTGAAATGCTGCGTTTGGAGACCCGGCGGCCTGCAACAGTAAACAAAGCGGCGCGCCTCCTTTTACCACTCGAGAGAAGTGGGCGAGACTTTGGGTTACCCGCTGAGCAGTCTGGCGGCGCGTGGCCAGTCGCACGTTCCGACGCACAGCAGTTCATTGCTTTCCTTTGTGCGGTGCGTAACTCTCAACTGAGCTGCAAGTACCGAGTCTCAACCTGTCAGCTTTCCAGACAGGACAGATTCGCCGCATGTGCCTGGAAATTTATTGCATTTAAACAGTAGAAAACAGACTGCCGCTACTGATTCACGTTGAGTGCCAAACAAAACTAAACGGAAGTATGGTTTTCAAATCATTACATTGATAAGTTTGCCTTATTTAAAACTTTCGAACTTTTAATTAGTGTGGTTTTTTAAAACATTATATGTTAGTTTCTAAAATCATTGGGGAAAATGGCAACAAAAGGACATTCTTTTGTGCGTATAATGTATGAGTCTGGCTACATACCATCTGACATTCGGGAAAGCATCATCCACATAATTCCGAAGTCGGCAAGAGCTGACAAGTGCGAGAATTATCGCACAATCAGCTTAACAGCTCATGGCTCCAAGTTGCTAAGACGAATAATATACGGAAGAATGAAAAACAAAACTGAAGTTCTGTTGAACAACGATCAGTTTGGCTTTAGGGAACGTAAAGGCCCCAGAGAGGCAGTTCTGGAGCAAAACCGAACAAAATCAAGGCACCTTCGTAGGATATGTCGACCTGGAAAAAGCGTTCGACAATGCTAAACGGTGCAAGATGTCCGAAAGTCTAAGGAAAACAGGGGTAAGCTATTTACTTTACTACTAGTGGATCCGAAAAATGATTACTGAGTGTTATGTGTTAATCATATTTTGCATGAACCTCCTGTTGAGATTATTTGAAGTATTTGGTGCAACTAACTAATTTATTAAATATTCTCTTACGATAAATAGGCGTACTTACCACATGATTAACTGATAGTCGCTGAGATACGTGGACAACGAAAAACCTCGGTACGAAAAAAGTCTGATTTAATACACCGCGCAGTATGCAGAATTTCATTGTAATTAAGGCTGATGATGCTGTGTGCAGGTAATATCGGACCAAACAACGAGATCTGATAGCTCGTAATACGCGGAATCTGCAGCCATGGACTGCCATTATGTGAAAAATATATGTTAAATATATAAGGCAACACGCGCGATACCATCGCACAACCTCTCTAAATACGACCGTGAGATGCCTTGCAGGACAAAGAGCGTATGTGTTCAGCCAGAAGAAGGAACTCGGCAGGACTGGGATACCGTGAAGAAAGACTCACACTTGAAAAACTAAATTTTAAAACGATGCCGTCTCGCAGGGTTTCAAAATGTATGGACTCAGGATGTTAATCTTACCAAAGAGCGTTGACGGAAAAAGATCATTATCGAATATCTCTGAATTTAAGAACACCAAATAAAAGCGCAACAGAGAAAGACTCAAACTTTGATTTTTGTCCACTGTATCTTTAAACCGCTACCTTTAAACTTCGTTATAATGTGAACTGTCGTGTCTGGAAGCCAATGCTCGTAAATTCACTACCAGAATGTTTGCAGTTGAGTGTAGCACTGAATGTGTATGAGTGACCATTGTTGAGAAAACAAGAAAGTAAGTTGCGACACCAGTAAAAGCTGAAATCTAACTGTAGAAATAAGTACAAGATATGGTTTTAAATAAACTGCACATATGCAGTGAAGTTGGCGACGGTATATTTGAACATTTACAGTGATATGTTCAACAGCTGTAATGTGACGTGTACGATGACAGTTACAGATGGCTGTTAAAAGTGCATATTTTTTTCAATTCATACTTTGTAAAATGCTTGGTGTAATGTTCACTAATTGCTGTAATTGTGTACTTGTGTATTGAATAATATATAAAATAAATGACGGAGGGCATTAAATGTATTCTATCTCGTAAACCGCTGGGAAAAAGCATGTGTCTACATGAAGTGTTCTGCTTCAAATTATCGTTCCTGTCGCATCCTTTGAAAGTGATCATTCACCTGCATATCTAAGACGTATAGACTCTGACAGTAGACGACAAAAATACTTTAAGAACCTACGCAGAATTTATAGCCCAGTAAGAGAGAAAGAAGGCTGCAGGATTCGCTATAACACTGAGCTGCAAGCATTAATACAAGAGAAAGAGACAGAAAAATTTGTCAAATCACAACGAATACGATGGGTAGGACACATGGAGAGAATGATGAAGTATATAATAGAAAAGGAAGTGATGAAAAGTGTCAGTCATGCTACTAGTCGAAAAGGGAGACTTAGAAGAATGAGGATTGATGATATAATAGAGAATCTCACCAGTATGGGAGGCCGAGGTTGGGAAAGATCTAAAAAAAAACCATGGAGGACAATAGTGGAACAAGCCAAGACTCGCCATGGGTTGTAGTGATTTAGAAGAAGAAGGAGAAGTGAAATGTACCAATCATCACGAAGACGCAAATAGTAGCTCTGTATACCTAATGGTCAGTGTGTTATTTCAAATTCTATGACATATCTGAAAAGCTTGATGAGCCTCTTTCCTGTGAATTGTCATCCTTTTCATGGTTAGAGGCGATTTTACACGGTATTAGCACGAAGGGTCCAGAGGGCCACTAACGTCTTTTCTGGTCTGATTAGATGTACACTGGCGGAAAAAAATTACAATATCCTCAAGGGCTGCATTCAGTGGCACCAGTATATATGTGCATAGTGATGGGTGCATACTGCGGGGTTGTACCGTACTGACTGATCCGTCATGAACACCGACTGTCAGGTGGCACTCAGAGGCCTATCTGTGCACCCTATGTTTAGAATGTGCAGGCAGCAACTGTGTTGTGTTCGCAACACTCATTCCAGTCTAAAAATATGGCCCACTGACGAATACACTCCTGTTGAGCTCCTTCATCCATTTGAACAGGGTCCCATTGTAGGCAAGGGAAGCCACATGGACGTATCGACGGATTGCTGCACGTTTTCGGCGCAATGTAACGGCAGTGTGTCGCTAATTTCTACAGTGGCCTGTGGAACACTTCCAACTCAAAGACCAGGTTCTGGACGTCCGTCTAGTACAGATGCACATCGAAATCAATCAACCGTGAGAGCAGCTATGGCCGGGAGAACATCATCCAGGGAACACGTCTAGACACATGTCTCACCTTCAGTGTTCCCAAGGACCATTGGGAACCGTCTGCTTGCAGCAGGGCTAAGATTTCGAAGGAACTTGCCCCCCTTCTTACAGCGGTGTACCGTACGTCTCTAGACGAGCGTAGCGTTCCAAAGGATTGGAAAAGGGCACAGGGTATCCCCGTTTTCAAGAAAGGACGTCGAACAGGTATGCAGGACTATAGACCTATATCTCTAACGTCGATCAGCTGTAGAATTTTGGAACACATATTATGTTCGAGTATAATGACTTCTCTAGAGGCTAGAAATCTACTCTGTAGGAATCAGCATGGGTTTTGGAAAAGACGATCCTGTGAAGCCCAGCTCGCGCTGTTCTTCCACGAGACTCAGAGGGCCGTAAACACCGGTTCCCAGGTAGATGCCGTGTTGCTTGACTTTCGCAAGGCGTTCGACACAGTTCCCCACAGTCGTTTAATGAACAAAGTAAGAGCATATGGACTATCAGACCAATTGTGTGATTGGATTGAAGAGTTCCTAGATAACAGAACGCAGCATGTCATTCTCAATGGAGAGAAGTCTTCCGAAGTAAGAGTGATTTCAGGTGTGCCGCAGGAGAGTGTCTAGGACCGTTGATACTCAAAATATACATAAATGACCTTGTGGATAACATAAGAAGTTCAGTGAGGCTTTTTTCGGATGTTGCTGTAGTATATCGAGAGGTTGTAACAATGGAAAATTGTACTGAAATGCAGGAGGATCTGCAACGAATTGACGCATGTTGCAGGGAATGGCAATTGAATCTCAATGTAGACAAGTGTAATGCGCTGCAGACAGATAGAAAGAAAGATCCCTTATCATTTAGCTACAAAATAGCAGGTCAGCAACTGGAAGCAGTTAATTCCATAAATTATCTGGGAGTATGCATTAGGAGTAATTTAAAATTGAGTGATCATATAAAGTTGATCGTCGGTAAAGCAGATGCCAGACTGAGATTCATTCGAAGAGTCCCAAGGAAATGCAATCCAAGAACAAAGGAAGTAGGCTACAGTACACTTGTTCGCCCACTGCTTGAATACAGCTCAGCAGTGTGGGATCTGTACCAGATAGGGTTGATAGAAGTGATAGACAAGATCCAACGGAGAGCAGCGCGCTTCGTTACAGGATCATTTAATAATCACGAAAACGTTACGGAGATGACAGATAATCTCCAGTAGAAGACTCTGCAAGAGAGACTCTCAGTAGCTCGGTACGGGCTTTTGTTGACGTTTCGAGAACATACTTTCACCGAGGAGTCAAGCAGTATATTGCTCCCTCCTACGTAAATCTCGCGAAGAGACCATGAGGATAAAATCAGAGAGATTAGAGTCCACACAGAGGCATATCGACAATCCTTCTTTCCACGAACAATACGAGACTGGAATAGAAGGGAGAACCGATAGAGGTACTCAAAGTACCCTCCGCCACACACCGTCAGGTGGCTTGCGGAGTATGGATATAGATGTAGATGCCTGTGGCCAGGCTACCACTGAATCCACGACACCGCCAAACATGGGCACTCTGCTGTCGTCAAAGAGTCCACTGGAGAGTGATGAGAGTCTTGTCCTCAGTCATGAGGGAAGGGTCTGTCTGTATGCGAGTGGTTGATGTACACGTGTATGGCATAGACCTGGTTAGCTGTCTATTCCAGAGTGCATTCACCCACGACACACAGATCCCATCCAAGGCTTCATGGGGAGGAACGGTATCAGTTACAATTCGCGGTCACATATGGTGTTTCAGCTCGGTAACCACAGCCCACTACATTGCACTGGTTGTTATCCTCGTGCTACTGCAATGAAGACGATGTGCTTTTTCAGCAGCACAATGCACGTCCACTAACGACTGTTGCAACACAACATGCTCTTCTTGGTTTACAACTTCCCTTGCCACGAAAATCACCAGATCTCACGTCATTCGAAAACGTATGGAAAATGATGAAGTGCGAACTTGCTCGTTCTCCAGGGCCTGCAAGAATCATAGGTGAATTGCAATGAAAGGAGGAAAATGCTTGGCATAAAGTATCGCATGACGCCATTTGGGAAATTTTCGTACACTACTGGCCATTAAAATTGCTACACCAAAAAGAAATGCAGAAGATAAACGGGTATTCATTGGACAAATATATGACACTAGAACTGACATGTGATTACATTTTCACTTAGTTTGGGTGCATAGATCCTGAGAAATCAGTACCCAAAACAACCACCTCAGGCCGTAATAACGGCCTTGATATGCCTGGGCATTGAGTCAGACAGAGCTTTGATGGCGTGTACAGGTACAGCTGCCCATGCAGCTGCAACACGATACCACAGTTTATCAAGAGTAGTGACTGGCGTATTGTGATGAGCCAGTTGCTCGGCCACCATTGACCAGACGTTTTCAATTGGTGAGAGATCTGGAGAATGTGCTGGCCTGGGCAGCAGTCGAACATTTTCTGTATCCAGGAATCGAATGAAGGGTAGAGCTACGGGTGGTAACACATCTGAACTGTAACCTCCACCGGCCAAAGTACAGTCAATGCGAACAAGAGGTGAACGAGACGTCTAACCAATGGCACCCCATACCATCACACCGAGTGATACGCCAGTATGACGATGACGAATACATGCTTCCGATATGCGTTCACCGTGATGTCGCCAAACACGGATGCGACCATCACCATGCTGTAAACAGAACCTGGATTCATCCGAAAAAATGACGTTTTGCCATTCGTGCACCCAGGTTCGTCGTTGAGTGCACCATCGCATGCGCTCCTGTCTGTGATGCAGCGTCAACGGTAACCGCAGCCACGGTCTCCGACCTTATAGTCCATGCTGCTGCAAACGTCTTTGAATTGTTCGTGCAGATGGTTGTCGTGTTGCAAACGTCCCCATCTGTTGACTCAGGGATCGAGACGTGGCTGCACGATTCGTTACAGCCATGCGGATAAGATGCCTGTCATCTCGACTGCTAGTCATACGAAGCCGTTGGGATTCAGCACACCGTTCCGTATTACCCTCCTGAACCCACCGATTCCATATTATGCTAACAGTCATTGGATCTCGACCAACGCGAGCAGCAATGTCACGATACGATACACCGCAATCGCGATGGGCTACAATCCGACCTTTATGAAAGTCGGAAACGCGATGGTAGGCATTTCTCTTCCTTACACGAGGCATCACAACAACGTTTCACCAGGCAGAAATCGGTTGGAAACTTTCCTCCTGCCGGCACGTTGTAGGTGTCACTACCGGCGCCAACCTTGTGTGAATGCTCTGAAAAGCTAATCATTTGCATATCACAGCATGTTCTTCCTGTCGGTTAGATTTCACGTCTGTGGCACGTCATCATCGTGGTGTAGCAATTTTAATGGCCAGTAGTGTATATGAATACGCGCTTGCGATGACTCCAGAGGTTGGACAAATGTGTATTGGTGCGACTGTCTGGACGACTTTTACTGCGACATTTGTGTTTCATTCGGGCTGAATTTGTTGCCGTACACTACTACAGTGATGAAATATCTGTCACATCGATTGCGAATAAAATGAGCTTGTCCTCGGAGACGTTTCTTTTTTTTACGGCAGTGCAGAAGGCTGTGACGGACCTTCGTCGGCGACGAGCGCCACGGCGACGGTCCAGGTGGGCGCGCACGGCGGCAGCGGCTCCTCCAGGCTGAGCGTGGAGGCGGGGCTGGCGGCGGCCAGCTTCCGCCGGCTGGCGGCGCTCCTGACGGCCGACACCGTGCTCCTGGAGGCGGACACGGCGCGCGACGGCGACCTCAGCAGCTGGCTGGCGCGCCGCTGCGACCGCGCCTTGGACGGCGCCAGGTGCAGCACCTGCGACGACTTGCCCGCCAGCTCCGGCCGGCCGGCCTCGCCGTGCAGCATCAGCCGCTTCCGCGCCGCCGCCAGCGCCGCTTCCGCTCCCTGCTCCAGACATATTTACAAAGTCGCACACCACACCGTGTTAGCAAATTCACTCTACCGAAGTATCACTTTTTTGAATCTATATCTACATCTATACTCCGCAAGCCACCTGACGGTGTGTGGCGGAGGGTACCTTGAGTATCTCTATCAGTTCTCCCTTCTATTCCAGTCTCGTATTGTTCGTGGAAAGAAGGATTGTCGGCGTGCCTCTGTGTGGGCTCCAACCTCTTTGCTTTTATCCTCATGGTCTCCTCGCGAGATATACGTAGGAGGGAGCAATATACTACTTGACTCCTCGGTGAAGGTATGTTCTCGAAACTTTGACAAAAGCCGGTACCGAGCTACTGAGCGTCTCTCCTGCAGAGTCTTCCACTGGAGTTTATCTATCATCTCCGTAACGCTTTCGCGATTACTAAATGATCCTGCAACGAAGCGCGCTGCTCTCCGTTGGATCTTCTCTCTCTCTTCTATCAACCCTATCTGGTACGGGTCCCACACCGGTGAGCAGTATTCAAGCAGTGGGCGAACAAGCGTACTGTAACCTACTTCCTTTGTTTTCGGATTGCATTTCCTTAGGATTCTTCCAATGAATCTCAGTCTGGCATCTGCTTTACCGACGATCAACTTTATATGATCATTCCATTTTAAATCACTCCTAATGCGTACTCCCAGATAATTTATGGTATTACCTGCTTCCAGTTGCTGACCTGCTATTTTGTAGCTAAATGATAAAGGATCTATCTTTCTGTGTATTCGCACCACATTACACTTGTCTACATTGAGATTCAATTGCCATTCCCTGCACCATGCGTCAATTCGCTGCAGATCCTCCTGCATTTCAGTACAATTTTCCATTGTTACTACCTCTCGATATACCACAGCATCATCCGCAGAAAGCCTCAGTGAACCTCTGATGTCGTCCTCAAGGTCATTTATGTATACTGTGAATAGCAACAGTCCTACGACACTCCCCTGCGGCACACCTGAAATCACTCTTACTTCAGAAGACTTCTCTCCATTGAGAATGACATGCTGCGTTCTGTTATCTAGGAAGTCTTAAATCCAACCACACAATTCGTCTGATAGTCCATATGTTCTTACTTTGTTCATTAAACGACTGTGGGGAACTGTATCGAACGCCTTGCGGAAGTCAAGAAACACGGCATCTACCTCGGAACGCGTGTCTATGGCCCTCTGAGTCTCGTGAACGAATACTGCGAGCTGGGTTTCACACGATCGTCTTTTTCGAAAACCATGCTGATTCCTACAGAGTAGATTTCCAGTCTCCAGAAAAGTCATTATACTCGAACATAATACGTGTTCCAAAATTCTACAACTGATCGACGTTAGAGATATAGGTCTATAGTTCTGCACGTCTGATCGACGTCCCTTCTTGAAAACTGGATGACCTGTGCCCTTTTCCAATCCTTTGGAACGCTACGCTCTTCTAGAGACCTACGGTACACTGCTGCAAGAAGGGGGGGCCAGGAAATCCCGAAAATAGTCTCCGACTGTCGTGCATAACTCTGAAATTTTGCTCAAGGATTTCCTCTGTAATGGTGCAGAAGTGTGGCGCCCTGCGACTTCACTCCCGGCTCGGCGGCGCATAAGAGAAAAAGGCCACATATGAGAAGTTCGTGTGTACTGTAAGGTAGGTCAATGATGTCACATCTACAGAATGAGATTTTCACTCTGCAGCGTAGTGTGCGCTGATATGAAACTACCTGCCAGATTAAAACTGTGTGCCGAACCGAGACTCGAACTCGGGACCTTTGCCTTTCGCGGGCAAGTGCTCTACCATCTCAGCTACCCAAGCACGACTCACGCCCCGTCCTCACAGCTTCACTTCCGCCAGTACCTTGTCTCCTACTTTCCAAAATTCGAAAATTACAGCCTCTAGTGAAACCGTATTTCAGTAGAAAATTTAACTACATTAAATTTCCTATAAAAAAGTCGTATTTATTTTTTGCATAGGAATAATAGTTTGGGCGTAGCGAGCGAAAGTATATGAAAGTCTCGTGCCTGGTTTACGAACGCCATTTGCATAAAACGAGAGTGGTAGTGGCAGCTGAATCACATTATATAAAAATACCTGGTTTCATTATTTTACAGTTGATTCATACGTGCTGGCATGATTTCGTCTTAGAAACAGGGGAGCAATAATTTTCTCGAGATCTGCACAGGGAACGTATTGTCCGTGTGCAACTGCCGAGGGCTGTGCGACGGTCAAAACTAAACTAGCGGAATACGAAGTCCTGTTTACGTTAATTACAATCTCTTCCTGGAAAGTTATTTGCACAGCCCTTGTGGACGCTGTAAGTACAATCCTTTCCTTGGAACTTATTTGCAATCGCAAATTTTCCTTTGCCTTTCCATTTTATGTTTTTTATGAAAATATTAATAAATGCAATATACTGATCACTGTTTCGCTTTATTTGCATTGTCAGTAACGTAACAATTGAAAGTAAAAACAGTTTCCACATTGGCACTGGACCTCACGGCCCTTGGGTTACAATTCTGAATTCTTTCCGATGCGCTAACCGTTATCTGTAATCTACGCTAACATAAGTGGATCATGCGTCACCTGATCTGTACCATAAATGTTATCTTTTCTAAACGCTTGGCCATCTGGATCTCCGACTTCAGTCACTTTCACTTCTGCCCATGCTCTGCATGTACCGATGTTCCGGCGTAAAGACAAGCGCCGGAACGCCAGTCAGGAACGAAAGAGCAGATAAGGCTGTGAAGAAGACTTGAGCCAATTGCGCGCTGACCGACCGCTCTCCAGGACGACAATGTGACAGCAGCGGCCTCTAGGCGAAGAGAACAGAACCCCCGCGCCAGACTGGCCGCGGCCAGTTCTATGACTTCCACCGAAGCATCAAGATTAGGCACTTTGAGACCAGCGATTTCGCAATTGTATATACTGAAGAGATTTCTTATTTGCATGTCGCCTTTTGCTTGAGGCACTTCTGTGTTACTGTCAAAGTATTGTCACAGTTCATTTCGTAATAAAACTCATTAATACGATTTGCTTCAGTTGTTGTCTAGCGATACAAGAAGCAGGTTTCCTAGGCACCCCATATTTGACAACTAGGCAGGATGCAACAACATCCTGGACTTCAGGAAGGCATTTGATACGGTTCCGCACTTACGTTTAGTGAAAAAAATACGAGCTTACGGAATATCGGACCAGGTTTGTGATTGGATTCAGGATTTCCTAGAAGAAAGAACACAACATGTCATTCTTAACGGTTCAAAATCTGCAGATGTAGAGGTAATTTCGGGAGTACCGCAGGGAAGCGTGATAGGACCTTTATTGTTTACAATATACATAAATGACTTAGTTGACAACATCGGTAGCTCCGTGAGGCTATTTGCAGATGACACGGTTGTCTACAAGAAAGTAGCAACATCAGAAGACTCGTACGTACTCCAGGAGGACCTGCAGAGGATTAATGCATGGTGCGACAGCTGGCAGCTTTCCCTAAATGTAGATAAATGTAATATAATGCGCATACATAGGGGCAGAAATCCATTCCAGTACGATTATGCCATAGGTGGTAAATCATTGGAAGCGGTAACGACCGTAAAATACTTAGGAGTTACTATCCGGAGCGATCTGAAGTGGAATGATCACATAAAACAAATAGTGGGAAAAGCAGGCGCCAGGTTGAGATTCATAGGAAGAATTCTAAGAAAATGTGACTCATCGACGAAAGAAGTAGCTTACAAAACGCTTGTTCGTCCGATTCTTGAGTATTGCTCATCAGTATGGGACCCTTACCAGGTTGGATTAATAGAAGAGATAGACATGATCCAGCGAAAAGCAGCGCGATTCGTCATGGGGACATTTAGTCAGCGCGAGAGCGTTACGGAGATGCTGAACAAGCTCCAGTGGCGGACACTTCAAGAAAGGCGTTACGCAATACGGAGAGGTTTATTATCGAAATTACGAGAGAGCACATTCCGGGAAGAGATGGGCAACATATTACTACCGCCCACATATATCTCGCGTAATGATCACAACGAAAAGATCCGAGAAATTAGAGCAAATACGGAGACTTACAAGCAGTCGTTCTTCCCACGCACAATTCGTGAATGGAACAGGGAAGGGGGGATCAGATAGTGGTACAATAAGTACCCTCCGCCACACACCGTAAGGTGGCTCGCGGAGTATAGATGTAGATGTAGATGTAGAAATGTGGACGAAGTCGGCGATGACGGGTAGGCCAGGTTGCCTTGTCGGTTCGCCCATGGGCAATCTACACACTAGGCCGCGCTATTGCAGTCCTGTGTATGCGAGAGCGAGTCTTTCGGTCACTCCTGCCCATGTGAGCTTGTCTAGGTCGGTACTCTACGTCTCCGCTGCCAGACTGACCACGCGTTAGCGGTTTGGCCATCACCGTCCTCCTGTTACCGCTAGCGTGTGCCCGATGATCCGCAGGTGGGCACTGGACCTGCAACAGCCTGCACTAGTCTGTGGTGATAAAAGTTTTATTATGGCGTAATAAGTATCATTTGGCAGTGCTTCTACGAGTATACCAAGGAATGGGACAGTTGACACGCTCCCATGTTAATCTGAAACAGTTTGTGTGGAAAGTTATTTTTTGGGTTGGTGCATAAGTTCGTAGCGTTTTTCCATAAGTTCAATAAACACAACAGACACACTTAACACAGACGTTGGTCTTCAATTAAGATATTCTGTTTCACTACTTACAACAGTCTACCAACGCTGAGGTAACATTTCAATTCCGAGTCTGTAGAACACATGTGGTTTTGAAGCGAAGAATTCGTTGAAAATGGTTCAAATGGCCCTGAGCAAAATGGGACTTAACATCTGAGCTCATCAGTCCCCTAGACTTAGAACTACTTAAACCCAAGTAACCTAAGGACATCATACACATTCATGCCCGAGGCAGGATTCGAACCTGCGACAGTAGCAGCAGAGCGGTTCCAGACTGAAGCGCCTAGAACCTCTCGGTCAACGGGGCCGGCTGCGAAGAACTCGTCGAACCATCAGGTGAACAAGGCGGATGCGGAGTGACTCCCCAACTCACACTGTTTTTGTCGCTCTAGCAGAATGCGGTGGGGCGTTATCGTGGCGTAGCGTCACTCCACGCAGTCCTCCTGGACGTTGTTCTTGGACTGCGCCTGCAAGACATCTCAGTTGTTGAGAAAAAATGCCAGTATTGTTGGTTCCACCACGTAGAAGAAATTCGTATAGCACTGCACCGTTGCTGTTCCACCAGATGCGTAACATAGATTATCTTTTGTCGATGCGCGCAGGTCTTCGTACAGGGACAGCGCGGGATTAGCCGAGCGGTCTGGGGCGCTGTAGTCATGGACTGTGCGGCTGATGCCGGAGGACGTTCGAGTCCTCCCTCGAGCATGGGTGTGTGTGTTTGTCCTTAGGATAATTCAGGTTACGTAGTGTGTAAGCTTAGGGACCGATGACCTTAGCAGTTAAGTCCCATAAGTTCTCACACACATTTGAACGTTTTCTTCGTACAGGGAATTGCTAGTTCGTTTGAGATCAACCAGTCCTTTCTTTTCTTGATGTTAGCATAAAGGCAAAATTTCTTGTCACCATTAACGATACAGGTTAGGGATGGCCGCTGTTGTTCACAAGCCAATTGATGACGACCAAACAGAGGTGCATATGGCCTACCGCAATTTTTTATGATTTTGCCTTAGAGCATGTGGGAACCATACACCCGATTATTGGATCTTCCCGGATGCACGCATTTGTCGCATGATGGTACAATAATCACCGATCATCACATTTGCCAGTTCTCGAATACAAGCGTGTGGGCCATTGTGGATAAATGCTTCTAAACGATCTTCATCAAACCCCGAAGTTCTTCCCGAACGTTGAGAGTCACTAATGTCGAAACAATACTCCTTAAAACGAGAAAACTTTTTCTTGCCTTGCTCTGTCCAGTGGCATTATCCCCATACAAAGTGCAAATGTTTCTGGCTGCCTCAGCTGCTGTCATCCCTCAGTTGAATTCAAACAGAAGAAAATGTCGAACATGTTTTGATTAATGCGCCTGGCACTCATTTTTCTATCGTCCAGAGCTCCATTCTCTATCTCAAAATGACAATATGAAAACTCAAATAGTAACAATGAACTACAAATAAAAAACGACAAACGACAAATAAACCCTTAGTAACAGGAATACCAGCGGGCAAAACGAAAACGGTTCGAACTTATGCACCAACCTAATACACTCCTGGAAATGGAAAAAAGAACACATTGACACCGGTGTGTCAGACCCACCATACTTGCTCCGGACACTGCGAGAGTGCTGTACAAGCAATGATCACACGCACGGCACAGCGGACACACCAGGAACCGCGGTGTTGGCCGTCGAATGGCGCTAGCTGCGCAGCATTTGTGCACCGCCGCCGTCAGTGTCAGCCAGTTTGCCGTGGCATACGGAGCTCCATCGCAGTCTTTAACACTGGTAGCATGCCGCGACAGCGTGGACGTGAACCGTATGTGCAGTTGACGGACTTTGAGCGAGGGCGTATAGTGGGCATGCGGGAGGCCGGGTGGACGTACCGCCGAATTGCTCAACACGTGGGGCGTGAGGTCTCCACAGTACATCGATGTTGTCGCCAGTGGTCGGCGGAAGGTGCACGTGCCCGTCGACCTGGGACGGGACCGCAGCGACGCACGGATGCACGCCAAGACCGTAGGATCCTACGCAGTGCCGTAGGGGACCGCACCGCCACTTCCCAGCAAATTAGGGACACTGTTGCTCCTGGGGTATCGGCGAGGACCATTCGCAACCGTCTCCATGAAGCTGGGCTACGGTCCCGCACACCGTTAGGCCGTCTTCCGCTCACGCCCCAACATCGTGCAGCCCGCCTCCAGTGGTGTCGCGACAGGCGTGAATGGAGGGACGAATGGAGACGTGTCGTCTTCAGCGATGAGAGTCGCTTCTGCCTTGGTGCCAATGATGGTCGTATGCGTGTTTGGCGCCGTGCAGGTGAGCGCCACAATCAGGACTGCATACGACCGAGGCACACAGGGCCAACACCCGGCATCATGGTGTGGGGAGCGATCTCCTACACTGGCCGTACACCACTGGTGATCGTCGAGGGGACACTGAATAGTGCACGGTACATCCAAACCGTCATCGAACCCATCGTTCTACCATTCCTAGACCGGCAAGGGAACTTGCTGTTCCAACAGGACAATGCACGTCCGCATGTATCCCGTGCCACCCAACGTGCTCTAGAAGGTGTAAGTCAACTACCCTGGCCAGCAAGATCTCCGGATCTGTCCCCCATTGAGCATGTTTGGGACTGGATGAAGCGTCGTCTCACGCGGTCTGCACGTCCAGCACGAACGCTGGTCCAACTGAGGCGCCAGGTGGAAATGGCATGGCAAGCCGTTCCACAGGACTACATCCAGCATCTCTACGATCGTCTCCATGGGAGAATAGCAGCCTGCATTGCTGCGAAAGGTGGATATACACTGTACTAGTGCCGACATTGTGCATGCTCTGTTGCCTGTGTCTATGTGCCTGTGGTTCCGTCAGTGTGATCATGTGATGTATCTGACCCCAGGAATGTGTCAATAAAGTTTCCCCTTCCTGGGGCAATGAATTCACGGTGTTCTTATTTCAATTTCCAGGAGTGTAGTTTCGTGAAAACCTGTCGCATTACATTAACTAAGTCGTGTGTCTGGAAATGTGTATTGAACCACAAGAATTAATCGTGAATGTATTGTGTTGTGCAACGTATGCTGATGGTGCACTTATTATCGTGGTATTTGAAGTTGAATTGAGTAGCTATGGTTCAAATGGTTCTGAGCACTATGAGACTCAGCTTCTGAGGTCATTAGTCCCCTAGAACTTAGAACTAGTTAAACCTAACTAACCTAAGGACATCACAAACATCCATGCCCGAGGCAGGATTCGAACCTGCGACCGTAGCGGTCTCAAGGTTCCAGACTGCAGCGCCTAGAACCGCTCGGCCCCTTCGGCCGGCTTGAGTAGCTATTGCGGCAGATAAAATACCGTTACCGCTCACGAGGAATCAGACGTTAGATTTGTACAATCTGGCTGACAAATTCAAATATGTAGGTCCTAGTCACATGACATTTACATGTAAAAAGTGCAGCGAGGTGAAGCAGCTCTCCAGAATATAAATCAAATTCTGCCACAATTGCGTTACTTGAATGGTGGAGTAGCGCTTATTCCCTCCATGTTGAGCTGCGGCCTGCTGGTTAACGATTGCAGCATTTCTAGGTTCAGTAGCCAGCCATAAAATTGCAGGTAGATGACTTAGTCTATAAGCATTCCTGTCGCAAACTGTACATTGTTCAGTGAGAACATGATTAATTATGAGTACATAACACAATTTATGCTACATATGGCAGCTTATAAGTGACGTCTTTCTCGCCTTAACTAAATCAGCTAAACATTTATAAAGTTATATTACAATTTATTTACTTTAGTTTTATTTCCGCGGAGCCGTGCGACTGCTGCGGTCGCAGGTTCGAATCCTGCCTCGGGCATGGATGTGTGTGCTGTCCTTAGGTTAGTTAGGTTTAAGTAGTTCTAAGTTCTAGGGGACTGACGACCACAGCAGTTGAGTCCCATAGTGCTCAGAGCCATTTTTTTTATTTCCAAATATTCACATACTTTTGTCTCCTGATTCATGTTGGGGTTAGGAGACGGCAACAACGCGGCATTGTACTTTTGCATTAACGCGAGGTCTTGCAGTGTTGGGCACACAGTGTTCTAGCCAACGACCTGCAATCGTCAGTGATGGAATCCGCATTGTCAAGAGCGTTGTTGCACTTTATTATAATAATGGTACTATATGAAATGTACAAAAATTTATTGGATGATGTCATGTAATTAATAAATTGTACAAGGGCAGTTCAAGCTCAAATCTTTGTAACATCCGACGTGTCTCTTCATACTGATGTTACAGTATCTGCGTTGTGTACAGTTGAAGTAAAGTCTACTTATGTATCATGAATTCAATAACGTGTAAAACGGGAATATTTATTGAATAAAAGAAATTACTGAATACAGTGTGTTCATTTCCAAACCATTAACCCATTTCCATCGCTGAGCCTGATACTTGAAAGTTTCTGCTGTGGTCTCCAGTCTAAAGACTGGTTTGATGGAGCTCTCCATTCTACACTGCCCTGTGAAAGCCTCTTCATCTCTAAATAGCTACTGCAAACTACATTTTTCGTTCAACCTCTTCAGTACCTCCTCATATTTGCGTTAGCAGTAGGGAAAACTGCGATCTGGGGCATTTGTTAGTGGGGGTTGCCTACTTTCAGGGACATAGCTATTATTCTCTTTTGATTGGCAGGTCCTTAACCTGTTGTTCTGTTAAGTGGATTCTGACTGCCTGGGATAATCCGTCCTTCTGAGAAACACCCCCATCCCTAACCCTCCTCCCCCATCCCCTCAGGAAACCTCTATCCTCTCCCCTCCCACACACTGATACAGGTACACATTCAGGATTGGGTTATTCGCATAGCCCCTTCTCACTCTATCAATTTGATTGACTACTTAATTAATTTGATCAATTAATTAACCCCCTCTGGTTAACCACCCCTCCCCTATCCCCCTCACCTGCCTGTAAATTGGCAGCTCTGTGTTGGAGAGCCGGCTGGGGTGACCGAGCAGTTCTAGGCGCTACAGTCTGGAACCGCGCGACCGCTGCGGTCGCAGGTTCGAATCCTGCCTCGGGCATGGATGTGTGTGATGTCCTTAGGTTAGTTAGGTTTAAGTATTTCTAAGTTCTAGGGGACTGATGACTGTAGAAGTTAAGTCCCATAGTGCTCAGAGCCATTTGAACCATTTTTGTGTTGGAGAGGAAGGATCTCACAATCGGAAATTCAATTATATAGCAGCAGGTATACTGTTTATTTATAAAAAAAAAAAAAAGATCAGTTTGCATGGGTTGGATCTCTCTTGCTCATCATTTTCTGCTGTTTTGGAAGGTGCAGGTCTTGTAAAATACATCAAAAAGATGTAATTAAATCGATCGCCTTTTTGACCCCGATCACACAATGAATACTTTCATAAAACAGTCATCACATGTAATAACACAATTAAGAATCTTTCGACCCAAGTGGAGACCCGAGAAACCTTCATCATCCCAATGTCCTGATTACAGATCAGGCTACTAAATACAAGTGACCACCGACTGGATATCGGACCCCTCTGATCTCGTGGCCCCCAAACAAAGCATCAAGTGGCAGCATTTTGTTGACCAGAAAATTCCAGACTCGCTTACTGTCTCTGTCTCTCTCAAGAGGCCACTCACTTCTTGTCTATGTGAACGTGTGTCTCCAAATACTAAGATGAAGGTTATCATCTCTCCTCAGAACACTGCATTCCCATCGGCTAATGCTGGAGACAACGGCAAAGCTGACGCAATTTTGATACCAAAAATAGAGTGAAATAATCAATTTGCACTACCCTGTCAAATTAATTGTTGAACAGTTAACGGGAGTCAAACAGATCGCTTAAAACACTCACTTCCACCTCACGATGATCCTACATGATAAAACATATTTTCAACGTTTGAGTACCACACACAAGCAAAGGAAAGAGAATTCAGCTGCATCGGGACTTTATGCGACGAGTGAAAACGAGCGCTTGTGTGGGGCTCAAAACTGGGATCTCCTGCTTACTGGGCAGTTGTGTTTACCACTGCGCCATCCAAACACAATGTTATCGCAAACACACAAACACACTCCTACCTTGCGCCACCCATCGACGTCCCCATCCATGTCCTCCATGCTTGCTAATTTTTAAATTTCCACTAGAGATCAAACGAAATGTGCATCCACACTGAAGGTTGTGGATTCATTGCCCATCTACTTCTACATCTACATTTATACTCCGCAAGCCACCCAACGGTGTGTGGCGGAGGGCACGTTACGTGCCACTGTCATTACCTCCCTTTCCTGTTCCATTGTGGCCTTGGCGAAATATGCGCTGTCTCATTTCAGAGATAAAGAGGCGAAGTGAGTGTATCGGGACTTACCCCGGTTCACAGCTACTAGCACCACATCATCATAACGCGCCTCTGCGTAGCATACAAAGTATTGCCCCATAATCTAAGGATGAAATTAAAAATTAAAGTAGCTTTTCTGAAATTCGTCAATATATGCTTCGGTATATTAATGTGAAAATTGTTACATATCAGAATGATGAGATCAATATGTTTCACGAAATACACTGTTTTAAGAAAAAAACAAATGGTGCTAAATAATAAAGCTACGAAGCCAAAAGTTGTTCAGAATGTGTATTTGTATATCGCAATCAACTGTTACAAATCTCAACTTGATCAGAGCAATATTTTGGTCAAAATCGGCGTTTTTACAAAAAACTGAAGGCGCTAAATATTAGACTCAGAAATATGAGAATTCGAATGAAGTTTCAGTTTGATGTAAAAACATTAATTATGTGAATTCATTACGTTGCCTCTAATTGTTGCCTTTAACCGTTTTCAAATAATTTACTAAAAACTAAATTTGGAACAAAATCGTCCTTATTTGTAATAGATTAAGTATCACTTATGTTAATGGTAGAGAATACAGATTACAGTACTTGATTACATCCATTAAACAGTAAATCTACAACAAGTTTCAAGATCTTAATGCAAATAACAATTAATACAAGGACTGAGGTTATGTTCTGCTGCTGGTTCCTTATTAAAAATTCTGGCCGGCAAAGTTTAAATGCAGTCGAGTTAAATTTTTTCTGTAATTAAGGCCAACTTAGCTCCATTGACATAAAATTTACGAAGACTGTAAATTAATACACAATAGTGTTATAAAATAATACGCGTCTGAGAAAGTGGCTGGCTATTTAGATGCTGCTAACTGGGCATGGAGCGGATGATGGCAGATGTTCCTTTCGGCCATCTGTTGCGCCTATATATAAATACTGTCTGAGAGGCAGTGCCACACACACTTCGCATCCAGCTACCACTCTGCCCCCAGCAGTCAGACGCCGGCTTACGCCCTGCCTTGGCTGTCGTCACAGCCAGGCTGCTACTAAACGCATGTTTTCGGTACAAATAGGAAGTAAACTCTCGAGGACTGTCCACCGTCCTCGATCGCTTAAATTTCACGGAAGTAATTGTTTGTGTGCCGTCCGTAATGTTGACGAAAGCGCGTGGCAAGTGGTGAGATTATTCCTCAGTTTTATGGCAAGCAGGTAACTTCGTTGGTTAGAATGCAGGGAAAAAGACCTTTTAATTGGAACTTACCGCAGAAGTCGCCTCTGGACTGCTCATAGTGCTGTTTATGATAGTGACGTTATTATTGTTATTATCAGGAATATAACTATGGTTGTCAATTTGAACTTTTACTGAATATATGAATGAGTTAGAACTCAAAATTTTATTTATAATCATAGTTGCTGGTCCCGCTTGGTAAGTAGAGAGCAGAGTATAAGTAGAGTGCGTACCAGAAGAATGTGGACTTGCAGACTGGAAACTATGATCAGTATGTTCTCCATCGCTTTCTGGCTGACTGTAAAAATAGTTCTCAGGCTCATGAAAAAGGTGACGAATATTCTTATTCTTGTATTCATCCCGCCGCCCCACGAGGAGAATTAATTGTACGAATGCGTGCTGTTTATTCTTTCGAACATGTCCGCCAGTAGGAGTGGAGAAACAGGTATAAACGTGTTTTTTTTCAACACCTGCCACATAGGTCACCTGCACGGAGGCATGTTGTGTGGCAACAGTATCAGTCTTCCAAATCAACGTGCTACGCAGGGCGGCCTAGGTTTCAGGGGCAAGAAATGGTTCTTCAGACTCCAATATGCAGAACTACCCTACATGACAGTCATGTTCTGTTGCAGTAGTGTCGTCCTATTTTATGAAACTGCTTTGCATGGTGGCCTATATGTCAGGGGCTGCACATGTCGACGAGCATGGCAGGGAACAGGCTGAACTAAACAGAAGAATGTCCTACACTGTATATAAAGCTTTATCTTCGTGATTGTCTCATGTGAATATTGCTTTATAAATTAATATACGATCTACTTTATTCAAATATCTATAAAAATTAATGTAAAGGAATGCCATTGAGTGTCAATGCTAATGTTAATTCCGTATTTCAATATATCTTGGTACCATGCACTTGAGTAAGTGTGTTGCATTCACCTGCTGGTATAAATTATGTTTTCTGCAGCATTAATTATTAAAGAGGCTAGATATATCATTCAGCAGACTGAGGCGAGTCTACATAGTATTTCAAAAGCAACAGTAACTATTTTAGGAGGCAGTAATACAGACTAATTCGAACAAAACATTTCATACAACATGCGTTCAGTTTCTACTGGTCTCAAAGATACAGTTGGTAGCAGAGATAAGTTTTCATTTTGAGTTTCGCTTGGCCTCTTGCTATAATTTTTTATTGATTGACATTTTTCTGCTGAAGTTCCAGTCGTGCTTGATTTACATGACTATATTTTTCGACTGTGATTGCTATTTGTTGGCCAGTTCTATTGTATCGACTAAGCATGCTACACGTGTTTACAAATGCTGGGTATGGCGATATGGTTCGGTTTTGTAAAACAAATGTACTTCTGCTTGTAGAGAATATGTTAGACGTTTTTCTAATCGCAGAGTACCGGATTCTCGTGTTTAACCCAACAATGTGAGCTTACACAATCGAGCTACACGCACCTGTTATGTAGGCCTTTCCGAAAACGAAGACGTTTCTATGACTGCAACGGTGAGAATGTTCTCCCAGAATGCTCGGGCCCCTGCACATTTTAGTTGTCAAGTGATACATCATCTACACCTAACATTCAGCGCTAGATCGATAGAAATCGTTACATTCGTTGGCTGCCAAGGTTCCCACTCCTGGCTCCTTTAGATATTTTCATGAGTGGATGTCTGAAAGGTGGAGTCTACAAAAAAGAAGTAACCAAAGACGAGTTGATCTCTCGGAATATGAATAAAGCTTTCTGCATAATGGAACACCAAGACGTTCTTACAACATGTGTAGTGTTTCGGGATATTTGTAAACATTTACGTTCTATTAGATGGTTGGTCTAAATATACTCTTACATTATATCCAATAAAACAAGCTAACACAGAGATAGTTACAAACTGTATACGCAAATATTTTGTAGAGGTAGGAAAGCCTAGGAGATTATTAATGGATAATGGTTCACAGTTTGCGAGTCAATCATTTAAAGAGTTTGTAGCTTGGGAAAACATAAGGCATGTCATGATATCAAAATATAATCCAAAATCGAATCTGTGTGAAAGAGTTATGAAGGAGATAGGTTGTTTATGCAGAACTTACTGTTCACTGAGACATAGAACTTGGGCATAATTAGTGCCAGAATTTCAAATGGTTTTGGATGAACTACCCCATTTGTCTACGGAATTGTCTCCCATAGAAATACTACGAAGAAAATTTTTGGGAAACCACTTTTAAAATTCCTCAAATGACCAGAGGTACAGTAGGAAGAAAGCGCTAACATAGACAAGATAGTAGAAAATCAATTGCATAGATCAGCTAATAAAAGAATAAGAAATTATAATACGTCAGTAATAAACCCAACATTTGAAATAAACGATCTTGTGTTGATAAAAGAAGAACATCATAGTTAAAATCTTAAAAAAGAAATGCAGAATTTTTTTCCGAAATAGGCAGGACTATTTATCATGGCTAGTCCACACCTGAAAGCATACCATTTAATTGACCCACATACTGTTCAGGAGAAAGGTTTATATAACGCCAACAAACTAAAGAAATAAAATCAGACTGTGCAATATATATATATATATATATATATATATATATATATATATATATTGGTTTTAAGAAGAGAGAGAATAAGAGAAAGAATAGGTTGCAATTAAGAATACTTAGACATGTAGTGTTGTCAACAGATGAGTTAAGATGTGAAGAAGGTAGTAAGCAAAAGACTTAACACCTGGAAAAGAGTACAGGCATGGAAATCAAAAGCGGACCTCTAAGTAATATAGGAGAAAGTAGAGGGAAAAGTAATGGAAGATATAAATATATCTGAAATATGGAGTGGCATATAGGCAGACCTAAGAAAGGCTGACCTATACGGTGTGTGGTGAGGGCACCAAGAATGGGTTTGACCTGTACCATAGTTTAACAGGAATTAATATGAGGCAATACCACATTGAAAGAAATAGAAATCTTGTACCGTACTAAGACGCAGAAGTGGCCTTTGGTGGAAGTGAAGATACGTTTTGTTACAAGGCTAATCCATAGATTATTCTTAAAACGGGTTATAAATAACAAGAGGGTTTTCCCAATGGTTTATAGTAAAGAGATGAAAGGATCTGAGTGCAGTGGTATAGACAATTTACACCTCCACATTATTGCACGCAAAGGCTTTGCAGTACATGTCCATACTCTTGGAAGATGGGATATTAAAGAATTTAAGTTCTCTAAAAAGAGAAGACTTAGATGTCAATATAATGGAAATTCAGTAAGTTTATAATCAGTTAATAACGAAAGATAAGCTATCTATCTAAATAAGGTTAATATTCCTTTACCTACTCAAAGACGAATAACATTTGATGTCTAAGTGAATCAGAATAAATGTCTCACAAGTATCCAGTAGGTAGATCGTAAAATTGTCTTAAATCAAGGATGAAAATAGTTAATTGGTTATGAGCTAAAGAGGATCACGAATTAAAAGGAACTTAAGAACAACATTAATGGCAAGTAAGATGTTTCCATTACTATGCACATTCCTCAAATACTTTGGGTAATCTAGAAAAGATAGCCATAGTATTAAAGAAAGTAACAAGATATGAGAAATAATATTACAAGTATGAAGAAAATGAATGAATCCTGCCAAACAGGAACAAAGTAGTTAAGTAATTAAGTGAACGTAGTCTCGAATGATAATTAACGATTATAAAAAGTTATGTTGGAGAGATTATGCTAAGGCAGCTTTAAAATGTAAGAGTAGGATAATAATAATAGAATTGTTAGTAAAAATGTGTATGTAACTAGGGACATAAGCACGAGATCTCTTGTCTGAGTGGCGGGATATGTAGTATTTCGGGATATTTGTAAACATCCCAACACATCATTGCAAAGCCGTCGACAAGAGATGCTCGTGAATAAATTGAATAAGGATAAATGTAGTGGGAAAGGGAAACTGTGTGTTTCCCTTTCTTGTATGCAGTGAATGTGGAGCAGTGGTGGAGCTGGCGAGAAGAGGACCAGTAATAATTGTATTACAACCACTGGTGGTCGTGGAGTCATTTGTGCCATACTGAAGCAAGTGCCTGAATCAGAGAGCCATGTAGGAAACGACGCACCAACAAAGGCGTAATGAACAATTGAACAGCGGTAGTTGTTCATCGATGCTTTTTTTTTCTCTCAGGTCCTACAGTACGCGTGTACGGGCGTTTTGAATGTACTCAAGAGTGTGGTATTACCGTAGCAATTGTTAGCTGTGTTGTTAAAATTAATAGTGAACATGTTGGGCAAAATATACCCCTGTTTGTGAGAAGTGTGGCTATTTACTTACAAGGGAACCTCCTCATCGCACCCCCCTCAGATTTAGTTATAAGTTGGTACAGTGGATAGGCCTTGATAAACTGAACACAGGTCAATTGAGAAAACAGGAAGAAGTTGTGTGGAACAGAAAAAATAAGCAAAATACACAAACCGAGTAGTCCATGGGCCACATAAGCAACATATTGGAGACCGGCAGCGCAGGAGCGCCGTGGTCCCGTGGTAGCGTGAGCAGCTGCAGAAGGAGAGGTCCTTGGTTCAAGTCTTCCCTCGAGTGAAAATTTTACTTTCTTTATTTTTGCATAGTTATTATGTGTCCGTTCGTTCATTGACGTCTCTGTTCACTGTAATAAGTTTAGTGTCTGTGTTTTGCGACCGCATCGCAAAACTGTGCGATTAGTAGACGAAAGGACGTGCCTCTCCAATGGGAACCGAAAACATTTGATCGCAAGGTCATAGGTCAACCGATTCCTCCACAGGAAAACACATCTGATATATTCTATACGACACTGGTGACGGCATGTGCGTCACATAACAGGAATATGTTGTCGACCAACCAAACTTGTACACTTGGCGAATGGGTAAAAAGATTCTTCTACCTTGCCCGATTTACGTTTTCTTGTGAATGTGATAATCACTCCCAAAAAAGTGATGAAAACATAAGAGTTTGTCACATAAACTGAAAATAAAAAATTAAACTTTTCACTCGATGGAAGATTTGAACCAAGGTCCTTTCGTTCTGCAGCTGCTCACGTTACCACGAGACCACGGAGCTCCTGCATTTCGAGTGTCCTTGATGTTGTGTATCTTCCCATGAACTACTCAGTTTGTATATTTTGCTTATTTTTTCACAGTTCCACACAACTTCTTCCTGTTTTCTCGATTGATCTGTGTTCAGTTTTTCAAGGCCTATCCACTGTGCCAACTTGTAACTAAATCTGAGGGGGGTGCGATGGGGAGATTCCCTTGTTAGTAGCGCAATAGAGAGAACTAGCGGAATCAGTCCAGGAATCTTCACCGCAGTTGGATCGACAGGAAGCTGGCACAGAAGGATTCGGACCACCGAAAAACTACTCTTAGAAGAGAGGGTAAAGGTAATACTACTTTCATCTGGCGGTGTATTGGGGTCCGCAAAATACTGCCCAGAGACGCAACTTCCCGCTAGATCCACCTAAATCTTACAAAATAAACAACAGCAGGAAAAGAAGGAAAAATACACCCCACATGCTGTTCTCAAGAGAATTCGAAACTTTATTGATGTAGGATATGGAATTCATGGAAATCAACTTCTAAATTCATTTGCCTTTTTGACACCTTCTGTCAGTAACATTTATATCGATTAGAAGTAGGTCTATATTATGTACCTGTGTATCTGCAATTATGAAGTGTGTATTCTTTGCTGTTCAAAGCCATTTATATATAACAGAAAATTTAGAGTTTTATAATATATATGAAAACAGCAAAATGATTTGTTAAAATAATGAAATTTTGTTATATGTGTATGGTTATAAGAAAGACAATGTTTGTTGCAAGTTGGTTCATTCTTAGGGCACTTGTATTGTAAAATGTTAAAGATGTAGTGAAGTCCCTCCACAACGGAAGTGGCATGGCGTGATGTAAAAGGTGGTTTTGTCGGTCGAACTGGGCGACTTCTTGTTGGGAACGGTACGCAGTACGTGACCAGCCGTAGCACGGTACACTTCGACGGTGCCAAGACAGGCAGTTGGAAGTTGCTTTGCAAGGGACTATTGCCTCGGATGTAGATCTGGCTGTTGTTTGGTATTCTCGGCAAAAAGGAATGGTTCTAATATGTTGAAAATACGACGCAAAGAAGGACTTTTATAGAGCATTCGAACCTCAAGAGCCGTGAGTACAGTTACCCGCCATGTCGCATGCCACTGCTTCACTAACTTAATACATCCAGATATGTATATGGGCATGGACCAGTTAATTTGCTTGAGTGGTTTTAAAAATAATCCAAATGCTATAAATCTGTGTTCGGAACCGTATCTTCTATCCTGATCACGAACCTATGCAGGGCACTCTCCTGCCGGCCGGAGTGGCCGTGTGGTTCTAGGCGCTACAGTCTGGAGCCGAGCGACCGCTACGGTAGCAGGTTCGAATCCTGCCTCGGGCATGGATGTGTGTGATGTACTTAGATTAGTTAGGTTTAATTAGTTCTAAGTTCTAGGCGACTGATGACCTCAGAAGTTAAGTCGCACAGTGCTCAGAGCCATTTGAACCATTTTTTGGTACTCTCCTAAGTGCTACTAAAAACCGAGTATGCTGTTTTGAATGAACTATTATTGCTTTCAAGTGTTCTAAAGTGGTTTCTTTTTGTTTGTCAAATGTGAAAGGAGTACCAAAAGTTAAAGCTAAAACTACAAAAGTGAAGTCAGATAGGATTTTGCTAAAGTACTCTCAGTTTGTTGCAAAGTATAGTTTTGCAAGAATACCATGCCAGATTGTGTAAATGTTACTGTCTAAAATACCTGCTCCACACGTGGTAAAAGGAGACAAATAAGTTATGCTTGTTTTGAAATTAGTGGTGTCTTGATACCTATCATTAATGATTGCTTTTTTTTAAGTTAATTGTGCTCGGTGTTGAATTTTTGCCTTGCACAGTAGAATATAAATTATTGCAAGTGAAGTTAAGAGTAGCTTTGTTTGAGTTAGTCTTTTCTATTGAAAAAATCATAGAGCTTGACTAGTGACACTATACTAGTTTATGGATCGCCATCATATTCTTCATATATTAGAAAGATAAGGAAATCTGGTATATATATCAATATGGGAGTATAAACAGTGTGATTATGCTATTATTTATCTTTATTTATGTTTTTACATGTCAGTTAAGATAGATGCCCCACATGTCCAAATTTAGTTCTGCACTTCATGCAGTGACATTTAAGTATTGGTTTAAGTAATGGTCTTGAGTGTAGCTGCTATTAGTATGAGGTTGATGCAAATTTGCTTTCTATGATTACTGCAGTGCGCATTATTGGTAACTGCTACTAAATACAGCTCAGAGTGCCCTGTGTCAGTTTATATCCTGTGTGCTATTCAAAGGGAAATATTAATGAGACTAACTTCAACAACCAATATTCAGTTTTCTTAAACATATATTTCCAAATTAATGCGGCCAGTTGGGCTGGCGACCGTTCATTTTTTTCAATTAGAAATGAATTTTACCACTTTCATTAACTCCCAAGGTTAACGTCGGTTTAGTTTTTCTGTTAATTTCACTGTATTCTAAATTATAGTCCGATACTTTTGTTCATTAGATACACGCGCGGTCAAAATTTAAAAATCCCCTCGGAGGGTAACATTAGCTAGTTTCACGGCAAGTTAACGTTATACGTGACTTTTCCCAGGACAGGAGTAGCAGGTTCGGTTGTCAGGGAAGAGTGACGTAGTGTTACAACGCGTTACGTGGTATGTGTTATTGGAATCAATCTGTACCGCGACCTCTTAGAATTTTTACTGTTCCTCCTTAAAAATTCTTTACAAATAAAGTCAACAGAACTCACCAGTTGCTCTTCAGGCGACAGCGGCCAGCTGTCCCGCAGCAGATGCGCCTCCACGACAAACATGGTCGGCTTCACCGTCTTGATCTGCCAGCTGTCGTCCTGGAATCTCGTCTCTCTCTGGTCGGACGACTCTGTCGGCTGTTCGCTTGCTTTAGAACTCGGAGCGGCGGTTGGATGCCTCTCTAATGTGATCAGTGGCACAACTACTTCGCCAGTACAGGAACGTTCAAACATAACTTCGTCGTCACCGCGTTTGAAGCGCAGCCGAAACCTGTATGGAATCAACATGGTTCCCTCTCAGACACTTAAAACACAACAAACAACTTTGACATAGCAGGGGGTCATTGCCGGCATGACCACAAATCGCTGACATCACAATTCCTGGAATTGATGTCATAATCATCAGCTTTTCCCAGAATCACAGATTCCAGCATCCTGCCCTTGTGCATTGATGACATCTCTCCCTCTCTCCCCTGTGGCCAATCACGATATGCAGAGTGTCTCCTGTGGTACCACTGGCGTGCAAGCTCTTCTCTCCCCCCCCCCCCCCCACCACCCTCACCACCGATTTATAGATTGTTCGTATGCTATCATTTACCATTTTTTTATGCATCCAGTATGAAGAGCCATGACTGCACTGTGAGTTTGATATGGTAACAGAAGTGTAAAATGCACGATGTGTTGACGCTAAAATCCAATATTCATGGTACGATTGGGACTATAGTTGTGGTATGATGGAATATATAGAGAGGAACATGCCAGATGGGTATGATGGATCTTGTACTCCAATTGATATTCACATGCTTGTTAATGGGGTGTCTATAGTAGAGATGTATGGTGAGGCAATGCTAGAATTAACACCATGAGACATTAACATATATCTAAAAGATTCAAGCGTTCATTATGAATTGCAACAGGTAGAGTGTGCCACTGGTATCAATATGTGAGAGTGGTGTACTGTGAAACTGCAGAGTATTTGTACAGCAACAGAGTAAATATGGACCAAGTGGAGCAGTGAATCAATGCCTGTATTGCCCCTGTACCAAAGGGTGTAAGTGTCGAATCTATCAGGTCTATAGAGGTAAACTCACAGTCAGTATTCCAACGTGTGCGTTTGCACCTGTTGGACTCAGCGTAATACAGGCCGACATCAAGGCTTATAGAAGCGAACTTGTGCTACAACACAATGACTGCAAATAAATGTATATATGTAAATAACCCTAAAATTATAAGTTCCCTACTAAAAATATTGCTGTTTACTTCGTCCCATGTCTTATCCAGCTATCTTTTTTTTTTAATGTGTTGCTACTTATTGATAAAACTGTATGCTAGGGGTTGAACATGAGCTTAACATATTAAGTTCCGAGTTATTAATAGCAAGGCACAAACTTGCACTTTAAAGACACACTTTCATTAAACATATAATAGGTATAGTTTCAAGCTGCTGCTATTGGGGTGTTGACACGGCCACTGTCTGTACTCCTATTCACCTCTGTTGCAGTCTCCATTATACTTAACGCAACTACAAGAGGTGATTAGCGCAGATTACAGCAAGCATATTATAAATACGTGTTTTTATTGGAATTTGAGACATGCATAGCTAGAAACTGCCAGTAAGATACTTCGACAGTACACAAAATAATGACACCGTAGCACAGTCTGTAAAAATGTTAGTCGAGAAGTGCCAAATATGGAAATTAGTTATAAAACTGGCAATTTGATTGGACACCAAGTCAAAAATTCGCAAAATTGGTATGGCAAACCAAATTGCAGATATATCAGACAAAAAATGAATAGGTGGGTGTGTAAATATATCCATTCTTACAGATAAACATTTAAATTTAAAAAAAGATAATATCTGAATGCTATGCATTAATGATTGCTAAGCCATCCATACACGCTCTAGTGAGAGGTAGAGTTAAAAAAAAGCTAGCGCGGTGAGATACTTCGATTCTGCAGGGTGTGTGACATCATAGCATATTCCACGAAAGAGTAGTCAATATTAACTCAAGATGCCTTTCTTTAACTTCAGATACCAATTTTACCTAGGTGATCTGAATGCTCTAATATATATACAACATTAAAATGACGTTACTACAGGTTGACAACGAAGCTACAGCTTTCTTAGCATATGATTTGCAGGAGGGCAAAAGTAAGTACACATATTCATCCGTGTGTGCCTTGTTTTTTCTCACACTTGTATGCGGTGCTTATGTGCTCCTATTTCTTTTCTGTAGCTGCTGCCGACACAGAACCACCATGACCATGATCCAATTTTCTAGTCACGGAGGAAGACGAGGAAGAGATACATGACTATTACTTTACACTCTACCAATAGTAATTTATGCTTGCGTAGTGTGCTTATCATATGTTTTTCTTCTTATTTTTTAGATCTACTTGATGACAACATAGCCATTGAGTTACTGCAGGGCATAATGCCATTCTCAAGGCACAGCTCATGGGAATGTCCCCAGTCGTTGTGGAGCAGATACGTGAATATTATTAATTCCTTTGGGAATAGTAATAATAATAATTTACACTTGCGTACAGTACTTGTCATGTGTATTTTCTCTTATTTTTAGGAGCTCTTGATGCCAACATAGCCATAGACGTGAATGTTTTAGTAAATGAAAAAATATCGTAATACATCTCTAAAATCCTAAATGATGGAAATGAGGAGAGATTAAAATCACTTTTTAGTGTCGGTGAACCACAAATTAAGTACCAGAAACTATTATTATTGTCGATGGATGTATTGCATGTGTGTGTTTGATACTGATCACTCTCATAACTTCCCACTTGGAAAACGCCGGGTGATACGAGAAGTTTTCAGTTAGATTACATCATGGTCAGACAGATTTTTCGAAATCAGATACTGGATTTCAAGGTATATCCAGGAACTGATATAGACTCAGATCACAGTTTAGTAGTGATGAAGAGTAGGCTCAAGTTTAAGAGCTTAGTCATGAAGAAACAATACGCAAAGAAGTGGGATACAGAAATATTAAGGAATGACGAGATACGCTTGAAGTTCTCTAAGCTATAGATCCAGCATTAAAGAATAGCTCAGAAGGCAGTACAGTTGAAGAGGAATTCACATCACCAAAAAGGGCAATCACAGACGTTGGAAAATAAAACGTAGGTTCAAAGAAGGTAACTGCAAAGACACCATGGGTAACAGAAGAAATACTTCAATCGATCGGTGAAAGGAGTAAGTACAAAAGTGTTCAGGGAAATCCAGGATACAGAAATACAAGTCACTGAGGAATGAAATAAATAGGAAATGCAGGGAAGCTAAGACGAAATGGCTGCATGAAAAAATGTGAAGAAATCGAAAAAGAAATGACTGTCAGAAGGACTGACTCAGCATATAGGAAAGTCCAAACAACCTTCCTTGAAATTAAAAGAAGGGGTGGTAACATTAAGAATGCAACGGAAATTCCATTGTTAAATGCAGCGGAGAGAGCAGATAGGTGGAAACACTACATTAAAGGCCTCTATGAGGGGGAAGATTTGTCTGGTGTGATAGAGGAAGAAACAAGAATCGATTTAGAAGAGATGGACGATCCAGTATCAGAATCAGAATTTGAAAGAGCTTTGGAGGGCATAAGATCAAATACAGCAGAGGGCATAGATAACATTCCATCAGAATTTCTAAAGTCATTGGGGCAAGTGGCAACAAAATGACTATTCACGTTGGTGTGTAGAACGTATATGAGTCTGGCGACATACCATCTGACTTTCGGAAAAATATCATCCACACAACTCTGAAGATTGCAAGAGCTGACAAGTGAGAGAACTGTCGCACAACCAGCTTGACAGCTCATGCATCCAAGTTGCTGACAAGAATAACATACAGAAGAATGGAAAAGCAAATTGAGGGCGTGTTAGAGAACAATCAGTTTGGCTTTAGGGAAATTCAAGGCACCAGAGAGGCAATTCTGACATTGCGGTTGATAATGGAACCAAGACTAAAGAAAAATCAAGACAGTTCATAGGATTTGTCGATCTAGAAAAAGCGTTCGACAATGTAAAATGCTGGAAGGTGTTCGGCATTCTGGGAAACATAGGGGTAAGCTATAGGGAGAGACGGATAATGTATAATATTTAGAAGATCCAAGAGGGAATAATAAGAGTGGACGACCAAGAACGAAGTCCTCGGTTTAAAAAATATGTAAAATAGGGATTTATTCTTTCAGCCCGTGACGAAACAAGCGCTGTATCGTATGAGAGATAAAGAGGCGAGCGGGTGTGCCGGGACTTGCCCCAGTTCACTGCTAGTAGAGCCACGTCACCATAACGCGTCTGTACGTAGCACACAAGTACTGCACCATCATTTAAGAATGAAATTAAAAGTTAATGTTGTTTCATACTTTGTCAACATATGCTTCAGTGTAATAATGTTTAAACTGTCACGTCTCAGATTGATTAGGTCAATAATTTCACATAAATACGTTGTCTTAAGAAAAAAATAAGTGACGCTAAATAATAAAGCTAGGAAGCCGGAAATTGGTCATAATGTGCAGATGTATGTCAAAATCAACGTGATTAAAGCATTATTTTGGTCAGAATCCACGTTTTTAAGAAAAATTGAAGGGGCTAAACATTAGACTTATAAATATGAAAATTTGTATGACCCTTCAGTTCAACATAAAAATAATAACTACGTGACCCCATTAAGCTACCTCTAATATTTTTCGAATAATTTACTGAAAACTAAATTTGGAACAAAAACGTCCTTATTTGTAGTAGATTAAGAATGTGTTATGTTAATGTCAGAAAGTTCTAACTACAGCATGCGATGACACCTATTAAATAATACAGCTATAACAAGTTGCAAGACCTTGATGTCAATAACAAACAACAAAAGGTCTTTTGGAGTTGTAGTTCAGAAGTCAAGTTCTACTGTCAGTTCCGTCCTAAAAATTCTAGAAGGCAAAGTTTTAATGCAAGTGAGCTAAAACTTTTCTGTGATTTTAACCAACTTACCTACATGCAAGCAAAATTACGAAGATTCTAAATTAATTCATGACAGTGTTATAAAATATTACGTGTCCGAGAAAGCGGCCGTTTAGATACTGCCACCGTGTGCATAGGGCGGATGATAACAGGTGTTCCCTTGGCCGTCCATTGCACCACATATACACACATCAAAAAACGTTTTGCATCACCCCGGTTCCCAGAACTCCTGAAGACAGACGTTGACTGTGGATTTTGTATCACAGACACAGTCCCTTTGACTGTTCAGATATATCACCAAACCCGCCCAAAGATGTAAACAACCATGGATGAGCAGTGCCTATTAGACGGAGGGGGTCCGACAGCCGATCAGTTCCAGCCATTCCACCAGGAAAGAGGTACAAGGCTCGTGTTGTCTGCAGTTCAACCGGGCCTAGACGGTCAATATCGCGGTTCGATCGCGTCCGCATTGTTACTTTGTGCCAGGAAGGGCTCTCAACAATGGAGGTGTCCAGGCGTCTAGGAATGAACCAAAGCGATGTTGTTCAGACATGGAGGAGATACAGAGAGACAGGAACTGTTCATGAAATGCCTCGCTCAGGCCGCCCAAGGGCTACTACTGCAGTGGATGACCGCTACCTACGGATGATGGCTCGGAGGAACCCTGACAGCAACGCCACCGTGTTGAACAATGCTTTTTGTGCAGCCACAGGACGTCGTGTTACGACTCAAACTGTGCGCAATAGGCTGCACGATGCGTAACTTCACTCCCGACGGCCACGGCGAGGTCGATCTTTGCTACCTCGACACCATTCAGCGCGGTACAGAGGGGCACAACAACATGCCGAATGGACCGCTCAGGATTGGCATCACGTTTTCTTCGCTGATGAGTGTCGCATATGCCTTCATCCAGACAATCGTAGGAGACGTGTTTTGAGGCAACCCAAAGCTGAACGCCTTAGACACACTTTCCAGAGAGCGCAGCAAAGTGGAGGTTCCCTGCTGTTTTGGGGTGGCAGCATATTGGCGAGGCATTCGTCTTCATGGACCATAATTCGCGCCCCCCACCGTGCACATCTTGTAAATGACTTCCTTCAGGATAACTACATCGCTCGACTAGAGAGGCCAGCATGTTCTCCAGACATGAACGCTATCAAACATGCCTGGGATGGATTGAAAAGGGCTGTTTACGGACGGTGTGACCCACCAACCACTCTGAGGGATCTACGTCGAATCGCCGTCGAGGAGTGGGACAATCTAGACCAACAGTGCCTTGATGAACTTGTGGACAGTAGGCCACGACGAATACAAGCATGCATCAAAGCAAAAGGACGTGCTACTGGGTATCAGAGGTACCGGTGTATACAGCAATCTGGACCACCACCTCTGAAGGTCTCGCTGTTTGGTGGTACAACATGCAATGTGTGGTTTTCATGAGCGATAAAAAGGGCGGAAACGATATTTATTTTGAACTTTATTCCAATTTTCTGTACAGGTTCTGGAACTCTCGGAACCAAGCTGATGCAAAACTTTTTTATGTGTGAATAAATACAGCGTGAGAGGCTTGTCTAGGCTTCTCTTCGCACCCAGCCATCGTAAGATCCGCGTCAGTCAAACGCCGGACTGCGCGCTGCCTTGGATGACATCAGAGACAGGCTGTTACGAAACGCTTATTTTCAGTAATAATAGATAGTGACCTCACGAGGACTGTACGCCATCCTTTTCGCAAAAGTAACAGTTAGTGTGCCGCCCGTAAAGTTAACAAATATGAAGCCAATTGGATACCTTACAAAACACACAGTATATTCGATCACTTTATTATAACTTGAACAAGATGAAATACTTAACTTTGAAATCGTCCAGGTCGATAAGAATGTCACTTGTATTTCTTACTGTCACGGAACACAAACATATCACTTAGTACAGACAAGTTAATAGTCTCTATTCTCATAGTAATATTGACTATAAACTTTGCTTCGTGGTTCTGCCTGATACACTACTGACTCTATTCAGACGATGTTGTTGTCTTCGACGATTATTGCACACTGGGCTGTGCGGCACATCGCTCCGATGTAAGCAAGCGTGCTGTAGCTGTCATGTGGAACACTCGAGGACACGTCTAGGCCAACGTCTATCGTTCGTCGTTGCGGGTGGCGGCGACTGTGCTTACCTGTGTGGTTCCGCCGCAAGGTATCAACTTTGCCTCTGGACCTCTTTCTTCGAATAACACCACAGGCTGGAAAACTCTTCCAAGCTCAGAGATCTTCAGACGTGGTTCCTCGTGCTTCAAAATGATGCCTTCCACAATAAACTTTGCAAGTTTCCAACTTTCTGCAGTCTGTACAGCTTTGGTGATAGCGTAGCGGGTGCGGTATTCAGAGCAGACTATTTTCAGTAGATTCCCGTTTGTCGACTTCGCCAACTTCACCAAGAGGTCGATTCCAATTCGGTGGAATGGCGTGGCTGCAGACGGGATTGGTACCGAATGCCCTGGTGGCAAAGTCAGCACTTACTTCCGTCGTTGGTACACCTTACAGCTCCTTACATAGTATCTAACGGATCGGTAGAGACCTGGCCAAAGATATCCGCGTCTGATTCTGTGTAGAGCTGTGGTTGTTAAACTTTTTTGCTGAGGAGCCGATAATAAATTTGGGATGCGACACATCACGCTGCGTATGTACATATATTGTTATTAGTTGGTAATCTATATAAATTAGTATGTTATGAGCCCACAGTAGACTAGCTATATAAAGACGCAATGCATTGGCTGCCTGCGCCCACGTACTGATATATCGTATCCACTGTTGCCCATTTCACATTGCTGCCACCCTCAGCGACCCAGAAGCCTTGACACGATAACCGCCTGACAAAGTGTACTTGTGGTATCTGTGTGAGCGCATGATTAATTGATTGGTAAGAGTAATTGTACTAACAGTTGAATTTATCAAACAGTAATTATCCTTCTACTCTTGTGTAGTATTACAATATCCTTAATTTAACTTTCATATACCTTGCTACACATATGCAACGGGTTTGTAAATGACCGTCTCTATAAGGTGCATCCTTAATCATTGTTACTTCTGTGTCAAAATTTATATCACAGCATTTAATCAGTTCATAACCCTCAATTGTCCGTACTTGAAGACAAATAATAAAATATTCCTCCTCTCAAATCCTGTAACCACCCACTGATCGTGCTGCTTCTGAGATAAGCGGCCAACTTTTCTTTAGCTCATGACAGACTTTACCAATGTCAACTGAAATTAAGGATATCTTATAATATTACCGTCTCTGTAAGTATTTGTTTCTTACTTAGGAGGAAAACTATGGTATTAAGAAGGTCTTGACGTTAGCTCCCCTTTTTGGATTTGGCTGCTAGTTGTAAGATGCATATTACTGTATCAGAAAATACGGCTGAGAAGCGCGGGTAGCACGAAAGTCGACCATTGGTCTAGAGTTTACACGACTCCCGGGTGAACAGATTCTGGGGTCATGGAAATTCTTCAAGATATCTGACCATAGATGAGCTAGGATGACGATCAATCATTTCCGTCCCGCTGGATGATGGTTCCTCTTACACTCGTACGGTGCTCCGTTTATAACTCGGAATTTTTCTTTAGTCGCTCCCTCCTTACACATATAAAACATTCATCTGTGTTATCACGTAAGACTTCTGTGATTTCAGTATTGCTGAATCATCCCTCTGTTCAGAAAAAATGTCATTTAATGCAGTGATGACTGAGATTTCATCCTTGCTGCTGTTTTCCGCAAAATGATTCTTTGAAACACAGTCGTCATCCTTGTGCTTGCGCCAGCTCTTGTGTACCATGTGACGTCATACTTCTGAAACCTCAGTGCTCATCCCGCTAGTGACGAACCGACGGATCCTTCCTTCAGCCAGCACAGACAATGGTGGTACTTCACAGCTGTGAATGGTTTTCCAAATAGATACGGCCAGTTACTTGTTCATGGCGCAAACAACTGCAACGCAATCTTTCTCCATCGTAGAATAGTTTATCTCGGTCATGGAGAGAGCTCTGGAAGCATAAACTATCATCTTTTCAGCACCTTCCCGAATTTTCTATAGAACTTTGTGTATCCCACAGCCGCTAGCTTCGCTTTAAATGGTTCAAATGGCTCTAAGCACTATGGGAATTAACATCTGGGGTCATCAGACCCCTAGACTTAGAACTACTTAAATCTAACTAAACTAAGGACATCACTCACATCCATGCCCGAGGCAGGATTCGAACCTGCGACCGTAGCGGTCACGCGGAACCAGATTGAAGGGCCTAGAACTGCTCGGTCACAGCGGCCGGCGCTTCCCTGTAGATTTGTGGCTCGGAATTCTCGTCATACGATGATGGTATCACTGGGGAAGAGGTTAGCGCCTCCTTAAACACAAGGAATAATCTATTTTGCACTTCAGTACAGGAAAATTTGGAGCCTCTCAACAGTATTCCTTGCAAGAGATGTACTTTGGTACAGAAACCATTTTTTGAATCGCCAGTAGTACGAGCACTTTCAGCAAAAGTTTCTCACACCACAAATGTAGGGCTGGAGGATCTGTAACTGTCCGTAATTTCTCTAGACGGGGACGTACCTCATTTCTATTTGTTAGATGTATTTCTCTTTCTTGCGCGGCGAAGAGGCACTAATTCGGATTCAGGTGGAGGCCTGCAGTCTGAAAACGCTTAAGCACAATTGTCAGGCAGGCTTAGAAGTTTCTAAAAAAATGACGTTGTCATCCAAACAGCAAACACACCTTATCCCTCTGGGTCGGAGCAGCGCAGCAAATTGTCCACCATACATTTGAAGGTAGCTGGAGCGTTACACAGTCCAAAAACATAACTTTAAGCTCACAAGTCCGTCAGGAGCTATGAAGGCAGTCTTTTCCCGATCACCCTCGTCAGCCTCGATGTTCAAGAGGTACTTTGCGACTTCGAAGAGGTCTAGCGTGTCAGTAATGTGCGTCAATGGGCAAGTATCTTGATTTATTCTATCGTCGGTAATCGACTCATAGACGTCAAATGCCACCCTTCTTTCCCACAAGGACCACTGTAGAGAAACAGGTACCCTCTGAAGATTCAATGACGTCGTCTTGCAGCATCTTCTCCACTTCCTCCCGGATTATCCGTTGTTCAGCCGACTCTCTCTACATGAGCGCTCACTATTTTGTGGATATTTCCCACTGTTAAGATGGTGTTTTATCACTAGCGGCTTGGTCTGTCTTTTCTCCACCTTTGATCTGAAAGCATCCGAAAACTGACGCAGAACGACTGTGACTTGCTGATGTTGTACCTCGGCCAGGCCAGATCCTATTGGAAGCCCTATAATAGCTTCCACCGCTGCGCTGTCTTCTGTAGTGGTACCAGAGCGCTGTTCTTCGTCAATGACACTAAGCTGCACATTCTGGACTCGTTCAACTGTCCCTATGTGCATACCTTTAGGGGTGAGTTGTGGCTGCTCGTGACAATTTGTGATCCAAAATTCTCCTTGATGACTCACAATGCTTTTGATCGTCGCCAACATGTAGATTTCTTTTCTGAGCCTGAGTAGATTTTTCCATTCGACAAAAGCTCCGCAGTTAAACTGAGAATCTCGACCCACCATTGGAGAAGACTTCACATTTGAGGCTGACTGCAGTACAATTTTACTGCCGCCAACTTATATTTCGCGCAAAGGCCACGAAGATAAGATAAGAGAGATTAGGTCTCGTACAGAGGCATATAGGCAGTCATTTTTCCCTCGTTCTGTTTGGGACGGGAACAGGGAGAAAAGATGCTAGTTGTGGTACGAGGTACCCCCTCCGCCACGCACCGTATGGTGGATTGCGCAGTATGTATGTAGATGCAGATTTATCATTCAGGATGGTAACGTCTTCAACGGCAACCAACATTCCAGAACAATCATGGTTATGTGTGGTTGTTAGAGAAGTCCCAACCAAAATTCGCCTTGATTATTCACAATGCTTTTGATAGCCGCCGACATGCAGATTTATTTTCTGAGCGTGAGTAGATCTTTCCAGCCGACAAAAGCTCCGCAGTTAAACAGTTAAACTGGATATCTCGACCCACGATTGGAAGACGTTATGTTGATGATTCAGGATGGTAACGCCTTCAACGGCAACCAACATTCCAGACCAATCATTGTTATGTGTGTTGTTAGAATAGCTTTGTCAATCTGAAGCTCTGACCTTACCTGCAAGAAGTCTCATCTGGGAATAACACCGTGACAATATTCCGCTAAAACGACAAATTCAAGGTGTGTGTTCTGACATTGATAATTATTCTTGCAATACATGTTTCTGTCAGCTGGACGTAATTTTTGCTTGTGACTTTCAGCACAGTCACTTTCGTATCACAGATCATAATCTTCCTTAGCTGATGGTGATAATCAACAGACGTTACAGAAGAGAAAGCGCCTGAGCCGACTTATGCCTGGCGGCCTCACCTCCATCGATGGTAGTTTCCCTGAACTCAGTCGCTAACGGCATACGTGTCTTCGAAAAGGGCACTACTACATCCTTGCGTAGCCTCGACGTATCCGCAACGGGATGTCATATGTAATTGCTCATTTCCTTCCTAGAATCAAGGGGAAAAAGGCATCATAGCTACTCGTACAATGTTTTGTATTTCTCATACTTTACACACACTACTTTATGTGTAGAGTAAACACAGTAGAAATGTTCCATGATTTTTAATAAACAAGACTGCTGCGACTATAAAAAAATTCTTTATTGCAGAACACGAAAAGAAACCAGTTGCGGATAGCCTTAGCCCCCAATACATTTTATGATAGACACTCGCACATTCGTGAGTTAGAAGATTTAAATACATGGATATAAATGTTGGGAGAGAGTTTATCGCCGACCGCTGTGGCCGAGTGGTTCTAGGCGCTTCAGTCCGCGCTGCTGCTACGGTCGCAGGTTCGAGTCCTGCCTCGGGCATGGATGTGTGTGATGTCCTTAGGTTAGTTAGGTTTAAGTAGTTCTAAGTCTAGGGGACTGATGACCTCAGATGTTAAGTCCCATAGTGCTTAGAGCCATTTGAACCATTTTTAGAGGGTTTATCCGGTTAAAAACCTTCATCTTTTGACTGTAAGTAGACACAGACATCGCTTTTATTTGTCCGTTTCTTAGCATGGCTAAGTTTATGATAAATTCTTTTATTCCATTGTATACAGTGAAGCAACTGAGGATGCACATTTAATTTACGAAACCGGTCGTGTTCTCCAATAAAGAATTCTAACAGTCGCAGCGGTCTTGTTTATTCAAATCATCACATAATTTAGTGTAAATCCTTTCATGTGAAGGAAATTTTCCCATACAAAAGCGTATCACCGAATGTAAGAGAGCTCGCCCATAGAACTGGAGGCTGCATTCTGTCAGCGTGGATCTGAGTCGGTAACTTCTACAGGGGAAGCAACGTAGGCGTGTGGCAGGACGCGGAAGGAGAACGCCGGCGGCGTTTATGTTTGCTAGCAAGGGTGAGTTTCGCAACTGGGATAGTTCATACACATTGCCAGCGATGCCACTGAACGCTATGGCCTTCCTTTGGGTACAAGGCAATGACCAAAAATTTAATGTAATCGTTGATTAATGGGAGCGAAGGTTTAGAAAGAATATAGTGTGCGGTGGTCGCATTTCTAACTCAAAAATTTGGCAAGTATATCAATTGAATAATGAAAATTGCAATGATAAAGAAAGAGAAAGAAAACGATAGATTGTTGGCGGAGGGGGATGTAAAGAAGCTTCCCGTTTGTCCAGTTTACACCGCATTTTTGGGGGGCGGTTTTGTCATATTGGTTGGTGTTTCCGTTAAGCATGTATTATACAAATAGACATCATCTTGAGGATGTTCGGTATGAAGTGTTTTCGGTTTAAGAGCGTCTTTTGTCTACAGTTGTGACTATTTGTGGAATGTAAAAATTTGTTTTATGAGCATCACAGTAAATGTATGTTTTGCCGAGGATGTTCTCGTTCTGGGATGCATCCCATTGGCAATCTTTATTGTGAACTTAATGTGGTTGATTAAGCACTTCAGAGTCGTTTCCCACTGCAACTTATCTTGCCTCTCGTATAATGCGCCAAAACAGCCCCATTCCATTACATTGGAACACATTAGTGTGTTTTCTAAGCTTTCTAATTCAACTAAGCGATGCTGATATTTGGGAATGAGACACTGATGGTAGTAGATTTGCTTTGTTATTTTGGTAGCAAATAAGCTAACGAAGGCATTACTAGCAGTAGTAGGGAAGACATACATTGTTTGTGCGAAAGAAATAATTGTTAACATCGAATATAGATGAAACTGTTAGGAAGTCTTTTCTGAAGGTATTTGTATGGGATGGAGCCGTGTATCTAACTGAAACATGAATGATTAACAGTTTAGACAAGAAGAGAACACAAGCGTTTGAAATTTCATTCTACTGAAGAATGCTGGAGATCTGCTGGGTAGATGTAAGTTGGGAGTGAGAAGTGAGTAGTCAGCAGTGATGGAGGTTAGAGGTTAATAATTGGCTGTGTTGGAGGTTTGCAGTATTGGCGCGAGCGGACGATCTGGACGTGTGTCCGTCATGGAAATGTAATTTGTCGATGATTCTTTAATTTTTGGAACTGCATGTCATGCATGATAATATAATTTTTGAACTGGTTGTCACATTATTAAGGTAAATACGTCGTTTGCTCTGCAACAAAATCTTTCCTTTGGTAACCACACGCTATCAGTAGTTAGAGCCTTCAGTAGTTATAATCTTTTATTTAGCTGGCAGTATTGGTTCTTGTGACATTGCTGTAGTTCGTGTAATGAAGATTTTTGTGAGGTAAGTGACTTATGAAATGTATAGATCATTGTCAGGATTTCTTTTTATTCAGGGCCATTCTTCTATATTAATTATCTGAATTCAGGTTATCAATTTTAAAGCAGTCATATCGCGTTATCCTTGTATATTGTGAGTAATTAATGAATAGGAAATGTTTGAGTTCTGTTTGTCAGGGCAAATTCTGTAGGTCATTGTTGAAATGATGAGGAATAGCAAAGAGACAGTACATTCTATTTCACTCAGCAGTTTAAGAAGATTGAGTAAGCATTCAGCAGTTTAAGTAAAATTATCTATGTCGAAGTTTCAGAACAAACGTATCAACCTCCTAACACACTTTGTATATTTCCACTCAATAATCTAGTATGGAATAATTTTCTGGGTAACTCATCACCTAGAAAGAAAGGCTACGTACCGTATTTTGACTGCGGTGTGATGATAAACATTTTCGCTAAGTAAATTCGTCATAAAAAAGTCCATCACAATTTGAAAACAGTTATATACGTTCCGTAGAAATATTGAAACACGTGAGGCAATACTGACCCTACGACTTATCTTAGAAGAGAGATTAAGGAAAGGCATACCTACGTTTCCAGCATTTGTAGACTTAGAGAAAGCTTTTGACAATGTTGACTGGAATACTCTCTTTCACATTCTGAAGGTGGGAGGGGTAAAATACAGGGAGCGAAAGGCTATTTACAATCTGTACAGAAACCAGATGGCAGTTATAAGAGTCGAGGGGCATGAAAGGGAAGCAGTGGTTGGGAAGGGAGTGAGACAAGGTTGTAGCCTCTCCCCGATGTTATTCAATCTCTATATTGAGCAAGCAGTGAAGGAAACAAAAGAAAATTTCGGAGTAGGTATTAAAATCCATGGAGAAGAAATAAAAACTTTAAGGTTGGCCGATGACATTGTAATTCTGTCAGAGACAGCAAAGGACCTGGAATAGCAGTTGAACGGAATAGACAGTGTCTTGAAAGGAGGGTATAAGATGAACACGAACAAAAGCAAAACGATGATAATGGAATGTAGTCGAGTTAACTCAGGTGATGCTGAGGGAATTAGATTAGGAAATGAGACGCTTAAAGTAGTAAAGGAGTTTTGCTATTTGGGGAGCAAAATAACTGATGGTCGAAGTAGAGAGGATATAAAATGTAGACTGGCAATGGCAAGGAAAGCATTTCTGAAGAAGAGAAATTTGTTAACATCGAATATAGACTTAAGTGTTAGGAAGTCATTTCTGAAAGTACACTCCTGGAAATTGAAATAAGAACACCGTGAATTCATTGTCCCAGGAAGGGGAAACTTTATTGACACATTCCTGGGGTCAGATACATCACATGATCACACTGACAGAACCACAGGCACATAGACACAGGCAACAGAGCATGCACAATGTCGGCACTAGTACAGTGTATATCCACCTTTCGCAGCAATGCAGGCTGCTATTCTCCCATGGAGACGATCGTAGAGATGCTGGATGTAGTCCTGTGGAACGGCTTGCCATGCCATTTCCACCTGGCGCCTCAGTTGGACCAGCATTCGTGCTGGACGTGCAGACCGCGTGAGACGACGCTTCATCCAGTCCCAAACATGCTCAATGGGGGACAGATCCGGAGATCTTGCTGGCCAGGGTAGTTGACTTACACCTTCTAGAGCACTTTGGGTGGCACGGGATACATGCGGACGTGCATTGTCCTGTTGGAACAGCAAGTTCCCTTGCCGGTCTAGGAATGGTAGAACGATGGGTTCGATGACGGTTTGGATGTACCATGCACTATTCAGTGTCCCCTCGACGATCACCAGTGGTGTACGGCCAGTGTAGGAGATCGCTCCCCACACCATGATGCCGGGTGTTGGCCCTGTGTGCCTCGGTCGTATGCAGTGCTGATTGTGGCGCTCACCTGCACGGCGCCAAACACGCATGCGACCATCATTGGCACCAAGGCAGAAGCGACTCTCATCACTGAAGACGACACGTCTCCATTCGTCCCTCCATTCACGCCTGTCGCGACACCACTGGAGGCGGGCTGCACGATGTTGGGGCGTGAGCGGAAGACGGCCTAACGGTGTGCGGGACCGTAGCCCAGCTTCATGGAGACGGTTGCGAATGGTCCTCGCCGATACCCCAGGAGCAACAGTGTCCCTAATTTGCTGGGAAGTGGCGGTGAGGTCCCCTACGGCACTGCGTAGGATCCTACGGTCTTGGCGTGCATCCGTGCGTCGCTGCGGTCCGGTCCCAGGTCGACAGGCACGTGCACCTTCCGCCGACCACTGGCGACAACATCGATGTACTGTGGAGACCTCACGCCCCACGTGTTTGAGCAATTCGGCGGTACGTCCACCCGGCCTCCCGCATGCCCACTATACGCCCTCGCTCAAAGTCCGTCAACTGCACATACGGTTCACGTCCACGCTGTCGCGGCATGCTACCAGTGTTAAAGACTGCGATGGAGCTCCGTATGCCACGGCAAACTGGCTGACACTGACGGCGGCGGTGCACAAATGCTGCGCAGCTAGCGCCATTCGACGGCCAACACCGCGGTTCCTGGTGTGTCCGCTGTGCCGTGCGTGTGATCATTGCTTGTACAGCCCTCTCGCAGTGTCCGGAGCAAGTATGGTGGGTCTGACACACCGGTGTCAATGTGTTCTTTTTTCCATTTCCAGGAGTGTATTTGTATGGAGTGTAGCCATGTATGGAAGTGGAACATGGACGATAAATGGTTTGGACAAGAAGAGAATAGAAGCTTTCGAAATGTGGTGCCACAGAAGAATGCTGAAGATTAGATGGGTAGGTATTGAATAGAATGATGGAGGAGAGGAGTTTGTGGCACGACTTGCCTAGAAGAAGGGATCGGTTGGTAGGACATGTTTTGAGGCATCAAGGGATCACCAATTTAGCATTGAAGGGCAGCGTGAAGGGTAAAAATCGTAGAAGGATACCAAGAGATGAATACACTAAACAGATTCAGAAGGATGTAGGTTGCAGTAAGTACTGGGAGATGAAGAATCTTGCACAGGATAGGGTAGCGTAGAGAGCTGCATCAAACCAGTCTCAGGACTGAAGACCACAACAACAACAACATATACGTACCTACAACACTAGAGGAAAAAACTATCCTTATTAGCCATTATTAAAGCTGTCAGCCGAGCGGTTCTAGGCGCTTCAGTCTGGAACCGCGCGCGCGCTGTGGTCGCAGGTTCGAATCCTGCCTCGAGGATGGATGTGTGTGATGTCCTTAGGTTAGTTAGGTTTAAGTAGTTCTAAGTTCTAGGGAACTGATGACCTCAGATGTTAAGTCCCATAGTGCTCAGAGCCATTTGAACCAATTTTTTAAAGCTGTCATTTGCTGAGAGAAATGTTCAATACGCAGCTGCAAATATTTTAGATCATCTGCCAAATAACATAAAATGTCTGACAGGTAACGAAACAAGTTTGAAATCCAGTTTCGAGTCATTTCTCCTGAACAACTGTTTCTATTCCACTGATGAATTTGTCATTAAAAACTGGTAGCCAGTAAAAAAAATCTTGTACAAAAGTTTAGTTGCATGAGAAGGACTGAAGTAATAATTTGTTCATTAATGTTAACGCAAGTCACGAATGCGTATCCTGTAAACTGGCCCTTTCCGCATCATTTCGATAAAAGAATCGTTCAGACGATCTATATGAAAAGTGGTGTGAGGTGAGGTAGGTGTACCTGGCCTGCGAGTTGGAGACGGCCACCCTGAGTGCGAGCGGCAGCGGCAGGATGCGGGTGAGTAGGAGAGCTCGGCACACCAGCTGCTCCTTGCCCGGCAGGTAGGGCCCGGTGCACTCCAGCTGCCGCGGCGCCGGCGGATCCAGCAGCGGCTCGCACCTGCGGCACGGAGAGCGGGAATGAAAACGTGAAAATAGCTCTGCGGCGGGTGGCGTGAAACCGGCGACGCTTGAAACAGCTCTGCAGGAGCCTGCAGAACAAGCAGGAGGTCGAGCACGTGGCGTTCGAGAAGTAACTACGATTTGCTGCTTCTCGGCGCACTGAAATATCACTCGCAAAGTTATTACAAAGAACAAACCAAACAGATATTTGCCACTGCTTCTCATTAATAGTCCCTTTACATTTGTACGCAACAGTTTAAGCGATTTTCCCACTGTTGGAAGTAGTGCTGGAAGTCTCCCGGGTGAATCGCATTCGTTTGAATCTCTTCTTCAGAATCATAAGTCTTCCTTTCAACTATAGCTTCATTTTCGGAAAGAACTAATTACAAGGAGCTGTACAAGGAGAACAGGGTGACTGGTGGGACAGTTGTCACGGTTTTATTTTCCAGTAATTCCCTCACAGGGAAGGAAGTGTGTACTAATACATTGACATTAACTAGCAATCACACTTTGTTCTGCGTATCTCTCAGATCATTTGCATCTAAAATCTTTCCTCTGTCTCCTCAAAACATCGCAGTAGAACTTCCTCGTGACTACCCGACCACATGGCCGAAATTCCTAGGAACAATTCCATAAATGTCAAAAACTCATTAGCACTGATTTGATGTAGCTGCGAACATTGTAAGAGGTACTGCCATCAATAGTTGTATCACGTAGTAAATCGTACTCGTTACGCATGGCTATTTCTATGGAACTTGTGGAGATGAGCGTGCCCTTTGCAGACTGGTGCGTTGACTTGTTGTTAAGTGTTGTAACTGCGATCGGGACGGTCGCGGTGTAGCAATGAGCAATGACAGAAAGCGCGGCGGGACCCGCGGAGAGGCCCGCGAACAATAACACAACGGAAGAGGACGGACACGACCAACGTAGGACAGAACGAATATAACAAGATAACAAGATCGAACAAAGGAGTCACAAGGAAACAAACACGTCCACTCGTACACAGAACAACAAAGTAAGCTGTGTAACTCGAGGCGAGGTGTCAAGAGACTTACGCGAGATTAGACTGGCTGGCTGAGCGTTTTTTTTTTTTCTTTATTGTAATTTTAATCACCTCATACAGGCGGGCTGTCAGCAGCATATTACGCTACTCTTCAGCCACAAGTGGTACAATAATATGACATATAGGTGGCACAGATAATACAATAAAAACGGCGGCCAAAAAATGTAGATACGGAAAAACGATAATCATGAAGCCGTTCACGCTGGACGAGAAAAAACACTAACACTTGTTGACATGGAGCACATAACACGGACGACGGCGACGGCACACGCGAACAGTGGTGGCGTGACGGCGAAAGAACACTAAACACAAAACGAAGGCACACACACGAGACACTGATGGAGATGATCTCCGGCGAGCGAAAGTCCACGTAGCATGTGCGAGACCGGGGACCTGCCAAGAGGGGAGGAGGAGGGGGGAGAGGGAGAGGGGAGAGCAGAGATGCGATGGGCAGGGGAGATAGGGGGAAGGGAGGAAGGGGGAGGGGAAGCCTGGGAGAAGATGGGTGGAGGAAGGGGATGGGGGAAAAGGAAGGAGAAGGGAGGGAGGTTGCCTAAAGGAAAGGACACAGGAAGTGGGGGGGGGGGAGGATCAGAGTTGATAGGAGGGGTAGATGGAGGGGAGGAGGACATCATCAGGGAGGGGGAGCTGGCGGAAGCCACCTTGAGAGAGGGTAAGGAGGGTGGAGAGATGGAGAGCGGGTAGGACGTGGGAATACAGGCACGGCAGCGGGCGGGGGTGGGAGAGGATGGGCGAGACAAGCGGGTAACTGGCTGAGCTTTGAGCTTGTTTTTTTTTTCCTTTATTGACTTTCAATTCCCCCCGAAGGGGGCGGGCTGGCAGCAGCTTAGTACGCTGCTCTACAGCCTACAGACTTTTATTTTAAAAACAGAAGAAGAAAAGAATCAAGAAAAACAGGCGATAAAATGGTGACGTAAAGTGTAAAATGGCGGAAAAATGCGGAAAGTTAAAACAGAAAGCAAAAGGGGTTGGCAATGTTAATAAAAGACACAGGAATCAGACAAGTAACATAGTACACACACAATTAAAAAACACGGCGACAGTCTGGTTTCTGTTCACAAGAGATAAAAAGCACACCCAGCGACAGTATGATGGCCATTCGCAACACTTCCCAAAAAACACAACATGGAACACTCACTGTAAAACACTCACTGTAAAACACTGCACGAAAAGGGCGGCACAAAGATGTCACTCCCGAGCCAAAGGCAGATGGGGGGGGGGGGGGGACCTGGAGGAGGGGGAAGAACAAGGAAGGAGGAAGGAAAAAAACGAAAAGGGGGGGAACCAAGGAAGGAGAGGACTAATAAAGGGGGGAGAGGGGCAGGGCAGACACGAGAGGGAATGAGAGGAGGCAGAGGAGGGAAATGCAAAAGGACTCGGTGGAGAGAAGGGGGCAGAGAGAGGGGAGGTCTGGCTGAGCTTTTTTTTCATTATTGTTATTTTCAAACCCGTACAAACAGGCAGGCTGACAGCAGCATGGTACAACACTCTTCAGCCATAGAGTAGATAAATAAACAACAGAAAGAATACACAAATGTGACATAACAGTGAGTAATAAAACAGTAGACACATAAAGACAAACATGGAGCCATTCACACTCGACGATAATCCACACTACAAACTGTTGTCACGACGCACTAACACTGAAGATGGCGATGGCACAGGTGAACGATGGAGTGTGATGGTGAACACTGAACACTAAACACGACGGCACACACGAGACACTGATGGTTATGATCTCCGGCGCGCAAATGTCCACTTAGCGTGTGCGAGTCCGGGGACCTGCCAAGAGGGGAAGAAGGGTGAGGTGGGGGAGAAGGGAGAACAAAGATGCCAATGGCTGAGGAGATGGGGGGAGGAGGAGAGGTACAGGGGAGGGGAAGTACGCGGGAGGAGTGGGGAGAAATGGAGGAGGGAGGGAAGAGGGAGAGAAGGGTGGGAGGTTGCCCAAAGGAGCAAAAACAGGAAAAGGGAGGGAGGATCAAAGTTGGTAGGCGGGATAGATGGAGGGGAGGAGGACATCATCAGGGAGAGGGAGCTGGCGGAAGCCACTTTGGAAGAGGGGAAGGAGGATGGAGAGATGGAGACCGGGTGGGACATGGGAATACAGGCGCAGCAGCGGGTGGGGGCGGGAGAGGATGGGCGAGACAAGTGGGTGAGGAGGATCGAGTTTTCGGGAGGTGTACAGGATCCATATTATTTCAAGGAAAAGGAGGAGGTGGGGGAACGGAATGAGATCGTACAGGATCCGCATGGGGGAGGGGAGATGGATGCGATAGGCGAGGCGGAGAGCATGGTGTTCAAGGATTTGAAGGGATTTAAAAAGTTAGGTGGGGCAGAGATCCAGGCCGGATGGGCATAACAAAGGATAGGGCGGATGAGGGATTTATAGGTGTGGAATATGGTGCAGGGGTCCAGAACCCACGTATGGCTGGAAAGGAGCTTGAGGAAACAGAGTCGGGAGCGTGCCTTGGCTTGGATTGTCCGGAGATGGGGGGTCCAGGAGAGTCGACGATCGAGGGTGACGCCAAGATAGTTAAGGCTGGGGGTGAGGGCGATAGGACGGCCATAGATGGTGAGATAGAAATCAAGGAGGCCGAAGGAAGGGGTGGTTTTGCTTACAATGATCGCCTGGGTTTTGGAGGGACTGACGTTGAGCAAGTGGTGAACCGGTCAAGATGGGATTGGAGAAGGTGTTGGGAGCGCTGCAGGGTGGGGGCAAGGGCAAGGAAGGCGGTGTCATCGACAAACTGGAGAAGGTGGACGGGGGGTGACGGCGGCGGCATGTCCGCCGTATATAAAAGGTACAGAAGGGGAGAGAGGACGGAGCCTTGGGGCACACCGGCGGAGGGAAAAAAGGTTGAGGAATCCGTGTTATGGATGGTGACGTAGGAAGGACGGTGGGAGAGAAAGGAGCCGATCGGACAGACGTAGTTAATTGGAAGGGGGAAGGTTTGAAGCTTGAAGAGGAGACCGGAATGCCATACGCGGTCATAAGCACGTTCGATGTCCAGGGAGAGGAAGATTGCGGAGCGACGGGAATTAAGCTGTTCGGAAAGGAGATGAGTGAGGTGAAGGAGAAGGTCTCTGGCTGAGCGAGAGGCAGGCGCTTAAGTACTCTATCGGGGGCGCCGCTGTTGGCAGCTGGGACCACGTGTTCCACTGTGGCGCCCTCACATTTAAAGCGGGCCAGGAGGCGCGCGCCGCCACAGCTTATGGCGCGATGGTGCAGAGACCTCTAGGGGTCTTCGACGTCCATGACGTCTGGCGCGGATTCAAATTCCGCGGCGCCCGGTATCAGACTAAGTCCAACAACGGCCAAGGAATACCGGCGATGTCCCAGAGTAGGAGGAGAAAATCGTTGTTTGGGTTTCGTGCGAAACGATTAAGTGCAGTTGCGTCGCACCAAAATTATTTGAACACGTGAATGTATGTTCTGTCGATGCAACTAATTGAAGGCAGTTTGTTTATCGCCACATGCGTTTCGTTTCTTTTATTTGTGAAGCATCATCAGTGGCCTGTAATACATGTTTCTTTTTATACATAAAATAAACGTATTATGTGGTAGATACAATATGTTGCTATGCTACATTTGTCCTGTTTTGCTCTCGTTTTTTAGGTTAAAATAAACTTTTGTAGCACAAAACCTAAAAAAACAAGAGCAAAACACGACAAAACGTAACGTAATGACATATTGTATGTACCACATAATACGTTTATTGTGTGTATAAAAAGAAACGTGTATTAAAGGCCACTGAAAATGCTTCATAAATAAAAGAAGCGAAACGCGAAGGGCAATAAACTGCGTGCAATTAGTTGCATAGACGGAACACACCTCCACGAATTTAAAGCACCTAAGGAAAGACGGAAAACAGGAAAAATGACGATTATTTGAACAGTTTGCTAAAGAAATGGATTATAAGTCTGGTACTATTGCGTCGATAGGTAGAGTAATTGTGAACCATGATTTGGTTTATTCGCGGAAGGTGCGCGTAGTTACCTATGAAATCAGTAGACGAAAGAATAAGGCCGTTCCTAGTCAGCAGCTTCCATTGGCTGGACCTGTTACTGTTTGAACAGTTCTAAATACGCTACAGTGGACAGAAAAAACATGAGACATTAACTGGTAAAAGCAATACAGCAGTGACAACCTGTTAATACGACCATGGATGGGCCTAGGCACTGACAGGAGGGTGTTACTTGAAAAATGTCAATAAACTAAGTAAAATGATCTGTGCTATTACCCTTCGAAAACAACATTTTTCCACCTAAAATTTTGAGAAACTTCAATACTTATAGACAGACACGTTTTTGTATCAAGCAACGCTGTAAAATTTATTTTGCAATGGAACGTTTTCTCTCTGTTAATCATCCCCTAACAATGTCCGCTCGGTACAAATCAGAATGAAAGGAGATAAGAGGGAGGTTATAATTCGAATGTTCGTTTGCGATAATTGTTGTTTTATTTCAGGATCATAGCCATATTCCAATGATTTATCGGCAGTTATGACACTGCACAGGAAATCTGCATTATCTAGAACTGTCGTTTGCAATGAACTGCACCACTGCACCCGATTGTGTCGTTTGTCGGCGTTCAAAGGACGATGAATTAACTTCCCTGCAACTGGTCTCATTAGCTAGAATACGTGGACATCTGCCGTAGGAAATTTCAAAGCTTTGACAAACATCATTGACTGTCTGACCTCAGTCCTTGTGAACCACTTCATCAACTTTCGTCATCGTTTCTGTATTTGAGCAAGATGATAGTCGGCCCGAATATTTGTTATCCACCATAAACATCCAGCCATCTTCAAATAGCTAAAACCACACTTCTACTACTTTCTCGCACAAACCTTGCTTGTCAAACGCTTCTCTTGTCGTGCCATGTGATTAAACTTCAGTTTTGGAGCTTCAGGTAAAACTTGATGCAGATAGTTTGTCCATTTCAAAATTCGCGGACACAGTAGACCGCAGTGTAAAGATATTAGCAACAACATCCAGACTAATACATTCACAGTGAGGACACGTATTAGAATGTCAGCTGAAAGACACAACTGGAGACGCCTTTGTACTACCGACTGTTTGTGTGCGATATTTCAGTTCCCGGAAATTTTGGGTAGCTCCCTGTGCACTATCGCCAATTATCTCTGATAAATATCGAGAGTTCTCTCTCTCTCTCTCTCTCTCTCTTACACACACACGCACACACACACACACACACACACACACACACACACACACACACACATATTCACTCTCACGTTTACTTTTCCTCATGCAATATCACCCTCTTTTTCTGTATTTCTTTCTCTGTCTGTCTGTTTCTTATATAGCTTACATACACAGTCATGTACGTGCACGTGCTCACACATACACCCGCACACATACACGCACACCCCCACATGCGCGCACGTGCGCGCGCGAGCGCTCACAAATGTGACAGCTATAAATACAAACAGACCAAGATCGTACAGTGCTCGACTTGCGCTTGTGGAGTGGTAGAATTTGTCCTGTGCCAGCATGGTTTCTGTTACCAACGATGCCATAACACAATTTTTACATCGCTGGATTCATACTGTTTATTACTCCTTTGTGGAAAGGTGAAAGTTCAACGTGATTAAATATTAACAAGGGAACCTCCCCATCCCACCCCCCTCAGATTTAGTTACAAGTTGGCACAGTGGATAGGCCTTGAAAAACTGAACACAGATCAATCGAGAAAACAGGAAGAAGTTCTGTGGAAGTACGAAAAAAATAAGCAAAATATACAAACTGAGTAGTCCATGCGCATGATAGGCAACAACAAGGACAATGTAACTCGGGAGCGCCGTGGTCCCGTGGTTTGCGTGAGCAACTACGGCACGCGAGGTCCGTAGTTCAAGTCTTCCCTCGAGTGAAAAGTTTAATTTTTTATTTTCAGACAATTATTATTTGTCCGTCCGATGCGAGGTAACTGCACCGTAGTATGGGGACGCTACACCTACACAAACATCGAAACGCACGACGTAGCGAACAGTCAAGTACCAGCCAGGGAGCCTCGTTAGGAGGAATACTCTCTCTTCCGTGCGCTGTAGTCGACTGGCGTCGTGTGTTTCGATGTTTGTTTAGGTGTAGCGTCACCATACTACGGCGCAGTTACCTCGCATCGGACGGACAGATAATAATTGTCTGAAAATAAAAAATTAAACTTTTCAGTTGATGGAAGACTTGAACCAGGGACCTCTCCTTCCGCAGCTGCTCAAGCTAACCACGTGACCACCGCGCTCCTGTATTCACAGCAACCTTGATGTTGCGTATATTGCACATGGACTACACATTTTGTATATTTTGCTTATTTTTTCATAGTTTCACACAACTTCTTCCTGTTTTCTCGATTGATCTGTGTTCAGTTTTTCAAGGCCTATCCACTGTGCCAACTTATAACTAAATCTGAGGGGGGTGCGATGGGGAGGTTCCCTTGTTAGAAGGGAGTCTTTTGCAAAGTACTCCCTGGAATAAGAAATTATGCCGAGTTATTGCGAGTAACCCACTAAAGCCACTTCGTACTCTTCGTCGGAATACACGCCGTGGTGAAGAACTCGAGCAACGTATAGCTGTGTGCTGCATTACAGTTCAAGTCCAGGTGGTAGGCTTTTGCGAGCAGTCTGCTTAACAATCTGCGTTTTTACAGTTGTATTACTGCTCCACTGTTCTGCTCCACCAAAGATTATGAAACAGCGGGGAGAAAATTCTTTGCAGTTGGTTGTTTAAAAGATAAGACCCACTTAGGACAACCACGAAAACGACTGCAAATGCGTGTGGAGGCTGCAGCGTCCTGTGGGGCGCCGGTTAATGAAAATAATAAATCATGAGTAATAGGAAATATTAGAATATTGTTCGCTGTCTTTATACGAGAGCCTGAAAACTATTTTTGTGGTCAGCTAGAAAGCGATGGAGAACATACTGACCATAGTTTCCAGTCTGCAAGTCCACATTCTTGTCCAGCCCACTGGCAGAAATGTTTCTGTTTTCTACTTACTCAGCGGAGTCAGAAACTACGACTATAAATGAAGATTTTGAGTTCTAATTGATAGATATATTTGACAAATTTTCAAACGCACATCATCGTAATATTCTTGACCTTAATACCAATAATAAATCTCTGTAAGCTAAAACGCACTATGAGCAGTTCAGAGACGGCCTCTACGGTAAGTTCCCATTAAATGGTCTTTCGCTCTAACTTCTGATAATCAAAATAATTGCTCGCCACAAAAGTGGGAAATAATTGTAACCACTTGCCACGCGGATTTGTTAACATTATGGGGGGGCACACAAACCGTCATTTCCGCGAAATCGAAGTGATGCACGACGGTGTACAGTTCTCGCGATTTCACTTCCTATTTGTGCCGAAAACATGAGTTTAGTTGAGGTCTGGCTGTGACGTCATCCGAAGCATCGCGAACTCTGGCGTTTGACTGACATGGACGTACGTTAGTGGGTGCAAAGGAAAGTCTTTTCAAAAATCTAAACGATCCAGGACGGTGTACAGTTCTCGCGAGTTCACTTCTATTATTACTGAAAATATGTGTTTAGTAACAGCCTGTCTCTGACGTCATCCGAGGCAGCGCGTACTCCGGCGTTTGACGGACGTGGATCGTACGGTAGCTGGGTGCGAAGTGAAGTGAGGTCTTGCCCCTCAGGCCGTATTTATATACGGGCGCAGCGGACGGCCAAGGGAACATCTGCTGTTATCCGCTCTATGCCTACTGTAGCAGCCTCTAAACGACCGCTTTCTCGAACACACAAAATTTTATAACATTGTCATGAATCAATTTGGAATCTTCGTAATTTTTGTATGAATGTAGTTCAGTTGGATATAATCACAGAAAAAGATTTAGCTTGCCTGTGTATAAACTTTGGTATCTAGAAATTTTAGAACGGAACTGACAGTAGAACATGACCTCTGAACTACATCTTTAAGAGTCCTTTTATTTGTTATTATTAATATCCAGGCCTTGAAACTTGTTATAGCTTTACTATTTAATAGGTTTCATCACGTGCTGTAATCAGAACTTTCTTGTATTAATATAACAGATACTTAATCTGCTACAAATAAGGACGTTTTTGTTCCAAATTTAGTTTTCAGTAAATTATTCGAAACCTATTAGAGATAGCCCAATGGGGTCATGTAGTTACTATTTTTTATGTTGAACTGAAGCGCGATATAAATTTTCATATTTCTAAGTCTAATATTTAGCGCCTTTAATTTTTGTTAAAAACGTGGATTCTGACCAATATATTGCTTTAATCACGTTGAGACTTGTACCAGTTAATTTTGACATACATTTACACATTTTGACCAGTTTCTGGTTTCCTAGCTTTATTATTTAGCGCCACTTATTTTTTTCTTAAAACCTTGTATTTAGGGAAAGATATCCATCCAATCACTTCGAGACTTGACAATGTACATTAATATACTGAAACATACGTTAACAAAGTTTGGAAAAGCAACTTTAACTTTTAAGTTCATCTTTAAATTATGGTGCAATACTTGTGAGTTACGCGCAGACGCGTTATGGTAACGTGGCGCTACTAGCAGTGAACTGGGTTAAGTCTCGGCACACTCGCTCGCCTCTGTATCTCTCAAATGATGCAGCGCTTGTTTCGCCACAATCTGCAGAACGTTCGCCAAAAATGTTATTTGTAAGTGGTCACAGGAATTGAGAGTTCCACGGTCGACATTACTAAAACGTATGATATGACTGGAATGAATGATTTGAAGTTAAAACAAAGTGACTGATCAGGCAAAAACGTCTCCAGGCTTGAGGGCGAATGCTCATTGTCTTTACAGCTCTACCTTCAAGGGGAAAAGTGTTTTTCACCTAAGAGTGTGCAATATCACACTACAAAAGCGAGGAACGTTTATTTCTGAAGTAAAGACAAACCACATCTTCAGAAAGAATTTGAACAAAACCCATTACATGTCATGATCTGGGCAGAAATGCCTGAAACACAGTCTGTAGGTCCACGTTCCTTTGACATATCTCAACATCTGACGTGATTGGTTTGTTCCACATCTGTAACATCGGAGACTGCTCGGTAGTATATGGTTCCAGAAGAATGGAGCACCAGCCCATCATGCTACTGCCTTTAGAAAATATTTCAGTGAGGTATTTCAGAATAAGCCTTCTGTCCCTTTGCCTGCACCTTTGGGGTGACCATCTCAAAGTCATGACACGTCATCGTGCGTCAATGCGTTATCGAGGTTCATGAAACAGAAGATTGCTGCCACACGTTACGAGACAGCTGACGAAATTAAGGATGGTGTTCGACATGTATTTACTGCCACCACTCCAGGAATGTTGAGAATTTCACATCGTTCAGGGAGGAAAATCAAAGTGTTATGAAAACGATGTCTACACATAGACACTCTGGAATAAACTATTAATAGTAGTCACACTACCTCAAAATTGTGCTCTTCCATGATACCACATTAACACAATGCGACGATCTAGAAATATGTGGACACGCGGTAGGGGGTAAAATGCCTTTGTGACCACACCTCAAATCTATCAGGCAGTCCGACAAATTCAGCAGGCAGATAGGCCTCGCACCCATTACCTCAGTACCTTGAACGTATGCTGCACGCACTCTAACAATATCGACGATAATTTTGCCGTTGTCAAATATCGAGAAAGGTTCTCCAACATATGTCCAGTCCTGCAGTGAGCATTTCGATTATGGGTTCGTCTTTCAAGACGATAACCCGCAAGCACACAGTACGCACCTCGTGAAAATTCTCCTGAAGACAGGAGTGACTTGCAGTATCTGCTACATGTCCCTGATGCAGTGTGCTCTTGAAAGGTTGAAACTTGGACTGCGTCATCACGACAATGCTTCTCACACACACTGAGTCACGTCAGGGGTACCACCTTCGAAATGTTGGACGGAATTAAGCCGTACTGTTTCAATCATCTTGATGACTATCTTTTCGACCACCTTGCGGACAACATGTAAGGAGATCCAAGTCTGTTACCATGTACGATGTGGAGCAACACGATGCTCAGTGTTACTCAGCAGCAAATTTCGATTTTACAGTTGAACAAATCTGTACTTTCGACAGGCTGCCCTATTTTAGATATTGTTTTGTTGTTATTACACAGTGAGGTCATTTTTATTTTAGTTTCATAAGGATTATTCTTTCGTGCCCTGCTCTTACTGAATTTCAAATCACACACCTTCGCAAATAATCTGGTCGTGTAAAACGTTTTCGAGCAGTTTGCATCCATGCTCTGAGATGCACGACAAATTTGCAGACGCCTCCCTTCTGAAGTGGTCAGTTGGTGTTCAGAGCGCAACAGAGACACTTCTCCGTGTCGATGGATCGCGGGTAAAACTGCATTAACAAAACGCTGCTGACAGCGAGTCAGCTGTAAATTTGTTGAAGTAATAATGCCAGTTAAAAGGAAATTCATCGAAGTTAATACAATTCTCAAAAGAAACCCGAGTTTATAAGAACTATACCCACCGCAATTCATAGTCTATCGACGTTTTACCTAGAAATATTATTTAGAGACGAGACACGTTGCTGGCACAAGACGAGAAACAAACGGCCAGGAAAGTGGCTGAACTGAACTTAGTTCTGATTCATTTGATTCACACGACGTCGATGTTTTACCATCAATAGTCGCTGTAACATGCAGTCGCGAGACTTCATTTCAAAAGACGTAAGTGTAATGGGGAAACCTCGGCGCCCTAAAATCGCCAATAAGGATTTTAGAGAAAGGACAGGACCCTGGGGTTTGTATCGTCATTCACCATTTATTGCACATAAAATGATTTATTCATGTAAGGGTTTCAGAATTAAAGCAAGCAATAAACTGTACTGAAAGTATAAAGGTTCTTTAAACTCGATCACAGGTTACGAGTTACAGCAGAAATTCAACAATATAAAGCTATCAAATAGAAAAAAAACATAATTTAATTGCAAAGAACCGCAAAATACGAGTATGTTCGTATGACCTTAACTACAACCTCTTAGAGGACAAGAGATCAGTAAGTGACACTTCATTTCAGATGAATCACAGTTTTAGTAACTACAAATGGTCGAACGACTAATGGCAATTCCCAAAATTTCTTCGCATCAGGTAACAAGTCTCAGGCACGCAATCATGCTAACAACATGTTTCGTTAAGTTTCGGGTGTGCAGCCGCTAACAATACCTCGCCTATAGAAGGAACGAGATGACGGAAATCACGGGCAAGAAGTCGATCCAGGAAAACGAGGGAATCTCAACCCCTGTTTATTAAAACAATTTTGAAACATACATGATAATTGCTACTAGTGGAAGCAAGAGATTCCCATACTCTTAGTGAATACCACGAGTGAAATTTTTCGTGTCCACCAACATTTTTTGAAAAGCATTAACCTTTTTTCTTTTAGAAATATAAAACTTCAGCAACAGTAAAAAATATACCAATCTCAATATACAGCCCGAAGGTATGGCAATATACAAACTTAAAACCCTTTTCTATGACATAGAAATTAATGGTTCAAATGGCTCAGAGAACTATGGGACTAAACATTTGAGATCATCAGTCCCCTAGAACTTAGAATTACTTAAACGTAACGATCCTAAGGACAACACAAACATCCATGCCCGAGGCAGGATTCGAACAAGCGACCGTAGCGGTAGCGCGGTTCCAGACTGAAGCGTCTAGAACCGCTCAACCACATAGAAATTAAAGACCGGTTGGAGAGCACGAGCCATTAAAGGTAACACTCCAAAGTTGTGTCAAAGACTGAGGGACAGAACAAAACAAATACAGCTTATCTTGTATATGAATTACGTGAAAGGAGTGGGCTCCGATAACACCGACCACACAACGGTAGCCATTGTTAATACCTCGCTAGCCCGACCGTTCGACAGCTGGCGGGGGGGGACAAGCAGTGTACCGCTACACTACGGGCGTGAGTACCCAAGATCAGAAGCCCCAAGCAGGCTCGTACACTCACGCCCGCGCATGTCAGTCGAAGGCCCACAAACAAGCAAGTTTAGTGTGGACAGCTGGAGTTCGGAGCATGTATTAATAAATATTAATTTACGGTGACGCCAAACGCGTGCAAACAAAATCAAATTGACACAACTAAGCCCGAAATACACCAATGGACCCCTAAGTGTAGTGACCCAATTCAACTGAGTATACAAAATATAAATAACAAACACACTGTGAGCTACAGCCAAATCTACTGAACAACACAAGGAAATTTAAATCTTAAAACGATTGGGTCAAAACTACACTTGGCCGCCCGCTGTGGCCGAGCGATTCTAGGCACTTGGGTCTGGAACCGCGCGACTGCTACTGTTGCAGGTTCGAATCCTGGCTTGGGCATGGATGTGTATGATGTCCCTAGGTTAGTTAGGTTTAAGTAGTTCTAAGTTCTAGGGGACTGATGACCTCAGATGTTAAGTCCCACAGTGCTCAGAGCCAAAGCCACACTTAAATTTCCCAATAAAACTAATTCACAAAATATCCGATTATAAATCTGTCTTACAGTCATTGCTTATCCAGTGCAGAGGAAATACCCAGAATCCCTCAGAAAATATCTGGCCGAATAACATGGCTGAAGAATACGACCTCTACTGGGCAATGCACAGTACTACCTAGAACATACTAAATGCCAGTACTGAGAGGGGGGAAAACAACAAATACCCACACTGATGACAGATTTTCAAGGTAACAATATTAGTGAAACAACTCAAACCCCGACGCGGATAATTTGATTTACTATTCAGCATAATACTTCAGGATAAACACACCTACAGATACAGAGGCCGCAAAATATGTTCAAAGAAAACGACGTAAGCACAGGGAAATCATCTTAAAACATCTCCAAGAGTTTGCGTCTGACAGCATAAATTCTCGGTTGGAATATAAGCGAACCAGGTCCACACAGCAACGGCCGTCAGCGCCCCCTTACCACTTAGGCTCTCCAGCTAGTCCACAACACACTGCAATTACTGCCGACGACCATTTCGCGAGACACTTCCTAGACTCGCACTGCTCTCACCTCTCTCCAGGGACTCATTTGTATCTCCACTAGAACGCGCCACCTCGCCCTGAAGTCGCAACCGACGACCAAAGATCAAAACAGTGGGCAAGGGTCGATATCCAGAGAGCCGTCATGGCTCGGTAAGTACAGAGCAGGTCAAATAGCATCTAGCTCCTGAAAGGCTAAGAAAGGTTCAAATGGTTCAAATGGCTCTGAGCACAATGGGACGTAACATCTAAGGTCATCAGTTCCCTATAACTTAGAACTACTTAAACCTAACTAACCTAAGGACATCACAAACATCCATGCCCGAGGCAGGATTCAAACCTGAAGCGCCTAGAACCGCTTGGCCACACCGGCCGGCTGCTAAGAAAGGTATATCGCTTATCGCCAACATTGGGGAATTTAGAACTAATGTTAGGGCTGCCTGTTTCCATAAAAAAAAATCAAACAAAAACTGTCCGAACAGGCCTTGAAGGCCGAACAGTACCGACCGGCCGTCGTGTCATCCTCAGCCCTTAGGCGTCACCAGATGCAAATACGGAGGGGCATGTGTCAGCACACTGCTCTTCCGGGCATTGTCAGCTTCCGTGACCGGCGTCGCTACTTCTCAATCAAGCAGCTCCTCAATTCACCTCACAAGGGCTGAGTGCAACCCTTTGGCCAACAGCACTCGGCAGACTCGGATGGTGACCCATCCGAGTGAAAGCCAAGCCCGATAGCATTTAACTTCTGTGATCGGATGGAAAACGATATTACCACTGTGGCTCTACGTACGTAAAGGATTGGGCAAAGTACAGAAACATCAAAGACCCAACACATCACCATGACTATGCGATGTAAGGAAATGCGTCGGCATCAATAACAGATTCCAGCAGTAACGGAACGGATAAATACACGTCCTGTATGTTTTCCAAAGAAATTTTATACGATCCTTCCTGCAGTTTAGTGGCAAGGTCAGGTAACGATGATAGAGGTGAATAGTTATCATGTATCCATCTCTCCAAAGTAGACCACAAAGGCTCAATAATGTCGCGATCTGGTGAGTGTGGTGGCCAGGGGAGATCGACAAGTCATCCTCGTGCCAACAAAATCAGTGCTGCAGGCTTTGTGAACAGTGGTCTTATTGTCTTGGAACACGGCATCACTGTTGGGAAACGAATATTGTATCATGGGATGGACCTAATCAGCCATAATATGGTGCTTTGCACAGTAATCACAGTGCCCACTGAAAACCAAGATATGGCTGCCCAAATCATCACCAAAGACCCGCCATTATACACTCTTGGGACGTAAACTCTACCAGGAGGTGGAATCAGTGTCAAATAACGCTCGTACGACCAAACTGCTCTATAGTCCAGGTTTTATGGCTTCAGCATCGTGTTTTCTTCTTCTTACAGGCATTTCTGTCACTGATGAGTAGCTTCGGAATTCCACCTCCGCCTGCAATTCCCTGCTCTGGACCGCCTTTCGTGCTGTTTTGGTTTTGACAGGGTTCAATAATGCGACATTCAGTTCTGTAGTGACGTTTGCAGCTGCAGTCCTATTATTATTCGTCGTGATCCTCTTCAATGGCCGTCTGTCACGATCACTCAACACACACACACACTTCCGACCGCGTTGTGACTTAGCGGATGATGTTTCTCCGGATTCCAACAAGAATTTATCGACGCTCGAACTCCCTTAGCGCCCACATAATGGACTCACAATTACACAGAACACTTTTCTTACCACGACTGACACTTACGATGTATTGAGGACATTGCTGAGGTGTCGTTCGTGGTCAAATATAACGGTGCAACCGGCAGCCTTGGTTATCATCTGCATTTACGTTCGCCGGCCGCGGTGGTCTCGCGGTTCTAGGCGCTCAGTCCGGAACCGCGCGTCTGCTTCGGTCGCAGGTTCGAATCCTGCCTCGGGCATGGATTTGTGTGATGTCCTTAGGTTGGTTAGGTTTAAGTAGTTCTAAGTTCTAGGGGACTGATGACCACAGATGTTAAGTCCCATAGTGCTCAGAGCCATTTGAACCATTTTTTGCATTTACGTTCAAGTTTTGCATTTCTCGTGGCATCTGCGAATTTTTGTCTGACTCCAGTAGTTGATCCTAAACTTTGTGTGGTAGTGGAAAAGGTTGTTCTATTATGATTCGACTCACATCTCAATAGTGACTTCAAGAATTGGACTCTAAAATGAAGTCACACGTCTGGGTCAGGAAAGGACACGCCGCTACTGCTATTTCTGTGTGAGAAGCTCTTTGTGCACATTCTATATTCTTTTATTGTCAATTTCTGAACCGGGGCGGGGGGGAGGGGGCAGGGGGATGGGGGGAGGGGGGGAGGGGGCAGTGCAGTGGATGACAAACGAAGAACTGACATCAAGTTCTTGGTCCTAATATTGCTGTTCGCATCTCAGAATCTTTATGAGAGCAGTCACTGAAGTTAAATGGGGGCACTGGGGTAGGAACACTACTATGAACGACTACCATTACTAACAAGAGCAGAAGAATCATCGTAAGGACACTCTGCAAAATCAGTATAATCTCCTGCTCTTCGACATCGCATGATCTGTACCTCTCTGATTTTTACCGGAGGGGCAAATTTAAGCACTTTTTGTTTTATTTCATACATCGATACCTATAATTTAAATACGTACTGAACTTATTGTTTCTTAGATTGTTGCTATGAATAGCTAACATTAATTTCTTCAGATCAGCATCTAATAAAATAATATGCACAACAACTACTAACAGAATATTACTTGCCCTTACGACAGTCATTTCTACATCTACATCTGCATCTACATTTATACTCCGCAAGCCACCCAACGGTGTTCCAGTCGCGTATGGTTCGCGGGAAGGACGACTGCCGGAAAGACTCCGTGCGCGCTCGAATCTCTCTAATTTTACATTCGTGATCTCCTCGGCAGGTATAAGTAGGGGGAAGCAATATATTGGATACCCTATCCAGAAACGCACTCTCTCGAAACCTGGACAGCAAGATACACCGCGATGCAGAGCGCCTGTCTTGCAGAGTCTGCCACTTGAGTTTGCTAAACATCTCCGTAACGCTATCACGCTTCCCAAATAACCCTGTGACGAAACGCGCCGCTCTTCTTTGGATCTTCTCTATCTCCTCCGTCAACCCGGCCTGGTACGGATCCCACACTGATGAGCAATACTCAAGTATAGGTCGAACGAGTGTTTTGTAAGCCACCTCCTTTGTTGATGGACTACATTTTCTAAGGACTCTCCCAATGAATCTCAACCTGGCACCCGCCTTACTAACAATTAATTTTATATGATCATTCCACTTCAAATCGTTCCGTACGCATACTCCCAGATATTTTACAGAAGTAACTGCTACCAGTGTTTATTCCGCTATCATATAATCATACAATAAAGGATCCTTCTTTCTATGTATTCGCAATACATTACATTTGTCTATTTTAAGGGTCAAATGGTTCAAATGGCTCTGAGCACTATGGGACTTAACTTCTAAGGTCATCAGTGCCCTAGAACTTAGACCTACTTAAACCTAACTAACCTAAGGACATCACACACATCCATGTCCGAGGCAGGATTCGAACCTGGGACCGTAGCAGCAGCGCGGTTCCGACTGAAGCGCCTAGAACCGCTAGCCAGATCACGACGCAATGGCCGTTTAATATGCCAGGTCGCGAGCACGTCTCAAGACTCACTACTTTATAACCGGAACTCCTACCTTCAACAATAGCATTCTCGCTGCTAAACACATCAAGGTGTTGATATGTCCAGCGTGCAGTGAAGTGACTATTTCTTATTTACATGAAGGCGATCGTTTAGTCGTGCGGGAGAATGTCAGCAGACATTACCGGTAATAAATAATGTCATTGTAATGTCTACAACTATGCACCCGTGGTGTAGAGATAGAATCTTCTATTGCTAATCAAAACGTCCTCTGTGGCGGTTTCGAACCCCGCTAACCCCTTAAATTTGGAATAAAAATCATTAGAAATGGCAGTGTGTTAGCGTATTGTCATATCGCTGGCTTGGTTGCGGAGTATCTTTGCGGGCAGCGCGTTTTCAGAGTCGAGCACGGGACACGAAACTGGTATGTTGCGTTGTGTGTAGCTCTGCATGTGAGAGGCATTGTTAGCATGGAAGTTGAAGTGTTGCTACAAGTGTTAATTCAGTAAAGTGATGAAATATGGAAGTGATTCAGAGGAAAGTGTGTCAAGATGTAATTATAAATGAGCAGCGACGCCGATAACGTATTTGTGTATCCTCTCGTTGCGTGTAGTACTGTACAGTATCAATCATCCGGGCCGTGTTCGGTTACGCGTACGCTCGTCAGAGTGATATTGTGGACTGGTAATGATCCATTAATTGTGATAAACACCTATGACTTAGAATGTAAACAGTGCAACTTGCGATTTTCTTTTATCGTCTCAGAATATCGTTGTTCATACCAGCCGTAGGACAGTGTTGTGTTTTAACGTTGAGTGGCTCCCCTAAACCCGCTTGCACATTTCGATAGATAATTTCAGGCAAGCCAGCGGCAGTGTGGAGCTGAACAATACGACAGCTGCGGGATTATCAGGTATGTGGTGTGGACAGGGCGCAGGGTCTGAAGTGAGAAAAACAGTTTAAGCCTCCTCCCCCCGCCCTTTGTACCCCCCGGGCTCTTTACACCTAGTTCATCACAGGAACATTGGGAGACTTCCAGTTTCCCCTTATCATGCTTTTATGTGGTATACGATTAAGGTGGCTCACTCCAGACTGATTTTGGAAAAGGATTCTTTTCGTTGGACTCACTGTTTAGGATTAATCCCATCTGTTCTACCATAGGAGAGGGATCAGATTGGGAATTTGGTGATTGAGTGTGATCTTATTCTGTACTAGACGGTATCTTCAGGAGATACTTTGTTGCTTCCTTTCGCAGGAATAATTCCACACTCTGGAAAACCTATAACAGGATGTTGAACGTGGAGTGACTGGAAGTGTCAGGAGACGTGTGCACCTACATTAAATCATTTGATGTACTGAAAAATGCAGAGAGATTTGGAACCCTAACGAAGGACTTAGCAGAGCGGTCTCCGCTAAGAGGGCTGTCATTTATTACCAAGACAAGCTCTCCGTCTTCTGACACAGGTCGGGGGAAGATTTCGAGACGAATCAAAACTATCTCCTGTCGGAGGTATACCCTTTGGCTTGGACGCCATCGTTAATGAGATGCTCCTGGAGGAGGCCAAAGCGCGAACAAACGATGCTGCTGTCTGGGAAATTAATCCGCAAACTGGTAGCGAAGTCGAGGTGGCTTCACCCTCCTCCTTGCACGGAGTTCACTCTGCATTGTTACGTGAAGAAGCAGGGAGATTCATTTATGCCCCTTCACGCAATAATGAGCCACTGTGCTGTTGGTTTAACTTTTGTTCTAAGAGCTAAACTGTAAAATCAAATATATTTGTTTTTACACACTTATTTGTAGGTAACAACAATGACGATAATCGAAATAAGGAGAAAAAGTAACTTTCCATTCATAAGTACCACATAGATCTGTTGTTAGCAAACTATTAAGAGGAGCTTTATGTGTTCACAAATATCGAGACAAAGGGTCAGTGTCACAGGCTTAACGTATGGGACTGCATGACCTTGGGACTGCATGACCTTAAATTTGCAACACAAATGCTGTCTAGATGAATTTGGGAGTGTGCTGTCCGTCACTCCACTGAATGTACACATATTTCGACCAATTTTTCCTCCATATTTTACAGAACTACAAGTTGCACTTGTAAGTAGGCTGTTTATGTTTTCTTGTTGGCAACGTTACGTAGCGCTCTGTATGAAAATCACTGGCTGTGCTGTGTGCAGTCTGTGGCTAGTTTGCATTGTTGTCTGCCATTGTAGTGTTGGGCAGCGGCAGCTGGATGTCAACAGCGCGTAGCGTTGCGCAGTTGGAGGTGAGCCACCAGCAGTGGTGGATGTAGGGAGAGAGATGGCGGAGTTCTGTAATTTGTCATGAACTGCTATATATATATTATGACTATTAAGGTAAATACATTGTTTGTTCTCTATTAAAATCTTTCATTTGCTAACTATATGCCTATCAGTAGTTAGTGCCTTCCGTAGTTTGAATCTTTTATTTAGCTGGCAGTATTGGCGCTCGCTGTATTGCAGTAGTTCGAGTAAGGAAGATTTTTGTGAGGTAAGTGATTTGTGAAACGTATAGCTTAATGTTAGTCAGGGCCATTCTTTTGTAGGGATTTTTGAAAGTAAGATTGCGTTGCGCTAAAAATATTGTATGTCAGTTTAAGTACAGTCGTATATAATTTTTCTAAGGGGACGTTTCACACTACTCACTTAAAACAATTTACGAAAGGAAAGTATCCCCGATATGGAAATGATTGTGTGTAAACAATAGTTTGCTCCCAAGCGAAGATTAGAAAAGATTGTCAGAAGTAAACAACAGGAAAGGATTCCGTTCTTGTCAAATATTTCTGTGTATGATAAATCGCAATTTTGCACCAATTTCACTTCCTAGGCAGCTTTCACTTTGATATACGAGTAAGGCACTTCATAAAATAGTAACATCAAAATTTACTGACCTCGAGACTCGGCGGTGCAGTAAAGTGTAGAACAACACTCCCCCCACCCACCCCTGCCCAAAAAAGCAGTGAATATCTTGTCTTATAAAACAACATTAAAAAGTAGTAATATGTGACACTGCTCACAAAAAAACAGAAACACCATAGTGTTTGTCTCTTCAAAGCTTTAAGCCATGTTCATTCCGAATGACCCGTGCTCAAAAGAAAAGCTACGAAATAATACTGTGCGTATAAATGAAGCCTGTATTCAGACTACTAGTCATTGAAATTGCTACACCAAGAAGGAATGCAGATGATAAACGGGTATTCATTGGACAAATATATTATACTAGAACTGACATGTGATTACATTTCACGCAATTTGGGTGCATAGATCCTGAGAAATCAGTACCCAGAACAACCACCTCTGGCCATAATAATAGCCTTGATACGCCTGGGCATTGAGTCAGACAGAGCTTGGATGGCGTGTACAGATACGGCTGCCCATGTAGCTTCAACACGATACCACAGTTCATCAAGAGTATCGCCTGGCGTATTGTGACGAGCCAGTTGCTCGGCCACCATTGACCAGACGTTTTCAATCGGTGAGAGATCTGGAGAATGTGCAACTGCAACATGCGGTCGTGCATTATCCTGCTGAAATGTAGGGTTTCGCAGGGATCGAATGAAGGGTAGAGCCACGGGTCGGAACACATCTGAAATGTAACGTCCACTGTTCAAAGTGCCGTCAATGCGAACAAGAGGTCACCGAGGCGTGTAACCAATGGCACCCCGTACAATCACGCCGGGATGACGAGTACACGCTTCCAACGTGCGTTCACCGCGATATCCCCAAACACGGATGCGACCATCATGATGCTGTAAACAGAACCTGGATTCATCCGAAAAAATGACATTCGTGACGTTTTGCCATTCGTCTGAGATGCAGCGTCAAGGGTAACCGCAGCCATGGTCTCCGAGCTGATTGTCCATGCTGCTGCAAACGTCGTCGAACTGTTCGTGCAGATGGTTGTTGTCTTGCAAACGTCCCCACCTGTTGACTCAGGGATTGAGACGTGGCTGCACGATCCGTCACAGTCATGCCGATAAGATGCCTGTCATCTCGACTGCTAGTGATACGAGGCCGATGGGATCCAGCACGGAGTTCCATACTACCTTCCTGAACCCACCGATTCCATTCTCTGTTAACAGTCATTGGATCTCGACCAACGCGAGCAGCAATGTCGCGATACGATAAACCGGAATCGCGATAGGCTACAATCCGATCTTTATCATAGTCGGAAACGTGATGGTACGCATTTCTCCTCCTTACACGAGGCGTCACAACAGCCTTTCACCAGGCAACGCCGGTCAACTGCCGTTTGTGTATGAGAAATCGGTTGGAAACTTTCCTCATGTGAGCACGTTGTAGGTGTCGCCACCGGCGCCAACCTTGTGTGAATGCTCTGAAAAGCTAATCATTTGCATATCACAGCAACTTCTTCCTGTCGGTTAAATTTCGTGTCTGTAGCACGTCATCTTCTTGGTGTAGCCATTTTAATGGCCAGTAGTGTAATAACCAGAGGCCTGAGCACAACTATCCCACTGTTTCACGAGCCGAAGGATTCCCTGTTCCCAGAATTCCCCGCTGTATCCTTCAGTTCTTCGTCGGTGTTGATCGCCTTCCCTTTGAGATGGTTTCTTAGTGAACCAAACACATGGAAGCTGTAGAGAGACATTCCTGGATTATAGAGTGGATGCTCAAGTTGCCCCCACTTGAACTCGGCCGTACATTCTATATGAGCTTGGAGTGGTGTGGACGCGAGTTATCGTGGAGCAGAACCGCTTCCTCCGTGGGCATCTCAGGCCGTTTACTCTTGATAGACATGCATAGGCTATGAAGTGTCTCGCAGTACACCTCACTGTCAATGGTTTTTTCGTGCTCCGGAATTCGATGAGTATCGAACACCGGGCGCCGAAAAAGTCGGTGAAAATCATTTTGTCTGCTGAGAGCACAGCCTTGAATTTTCTCGTCTGAGAGGACGCCGCATGGTGCATTCGTGCCCCTAGATGTCTCACCACGTTATTCCAAAGCGGCAGGTGCAAATTCAACCAGGATGGGTGTTACTATGTTCCGTACATTTCCTTTTGAACACTCGTTACATATATTGACGCTGGATAATAACTTAGCTCATAAGGTTTTAAAGCAGTCGGCAATATAACCCTTTTTGGTAGGCCCCCGCTGATTCATGTGCGGTGTATAACTTTTATTGGTGTTCAGGGCCAACTGGCACACCTACATCAGTCGTAGATCCTCTTCAATATCATCATTTACAGTGAAAACTGACATGAATGAAAGTATATAATAGTAAACGAAAACGTTCCAGTAAGTATGGGTCCCTCGAAATTGGATGCACTTGCCTGTGGAGTGAGTTACCATAGTGATAGGTCACGTAATTACAATACAGCAAGCCATCAGCCTGTTGACTCACCGGTGGAGAGATTGCAGCCGATCCATGTCATACCCCACGCCACATTACTCCAGCTGTTGCTGAATGTGTAGCGAGTACGTTGTTTGCAGACGTTACGCAGTGTGTGTCACGTTTCTGTGAAGTCGGGACAGACAGAGAGAGAGCATGCTTGCGTGCATGCGTGTGTGTTTGCACTTACATAATTTTCAAACATAATCAAATACTTTTCAACATTCGACCATTTCATGTGATGCTTATGTAATTTGTTTATGTGTAAATCCTTTAGTATAAGTGAAAACTTCCGAATACGGTGCAAAATTAATTATCATACTTCTAAACATGGGCGACCATATGTACTGTTTGGTCTGTTTAGTTTTAGATGGTAAATACTTTAGTGATTCACTGTTTCACTTTAATAGGCGCTGAAAAATTTCCTCTCCACCACCATCTGCTTGTGAATTTGGTGGATTATATACTATGTGATCAAAAGTATCCGGACACGCCCAAAAACGTACCTTTTTCACATTAGGTGCATTGTGCTGTCACCTACTGCCAGGTACTCCGTATCACCGACCGCTCCACGGAACTCACGGACTTCGAAAGCGGTCAGGTGATTGGGTGTCACTTGTGTCATACGTCTGGACGCGAGATTTCCACACTCCTGCGCCGGCCGCAGTGGCCGAGCGGTTCTAGGCGCTTCAGTCCGGAACCGCGTGACTGCTACGGTCGCAGGTTCGAATTCTGCCTCGTGCATGGATGTGTGTGATGTCCTTAGGCTAGTTAGGTTGAAGTAGTTCTAAGTTCTAGGGGACTGATGACCTCCGATGTTAAGTTCCATAGTGCTTAGAGCCAATTTCCACACTCCTAAACATCCCAAGGTCCACTGTTTCCGATGTGATAGTGAAGTGGAAACGTGAAGAGACACGTACAGCACAAAAGCGTACAGGCCGACCTCGTCTGTTCACTGACAGAGACTGCCGACTGTTGAAGATGGTCGTAATGTGTAATAGTCAGACGTCTATCCAGACCATCACACAGGAATTCCAAATTACATCAGGATCCACTGCAAGTACTATGACAGTTAGGTGGGAGATGAGAAAACTTGGATTTCATGGTCGACCGGCTGTTCATAAGTTACACATCACGCCGGTAAATGCCAAACGCCTCCTCGCTTGGTGTAACGAGCGTAAACATTCGTCGGTTGAACAGTGTAAAAACGTTGTCTGGACTGACGAATCACGGTACACAATGTGGCGATCAGATGGCAGGGTGTGGGTATGGCGAATGCCCGGTAAATGTCATCTACCATCGTGTGTAGTGCCAACAGTAAAGTTCGGAGGCAGTGGTGTTACGGTGTGGTCGTGTTTTTCATGGGGAGAGGGGGGGTGCACCCCCTGTTGTTTTGCGTGGCACTATCACAGCACAGGCCCACGTTGATGTTCTAGGCACTTTCTTGATTTCCACTGTTGACCAATTCGCGGATGGCGATTGCATCTTTCAACACGATCGAGCACCTGTTCATAATGCACGGCCTGTCGTGAAGTGGTTACACGACAATAACATCCCTGCAATGGACTGGCCTGCACTGAGTCCTAACCTGAACCCTATAGAACACCTTTGGGATGTTTTGGAACGACGCCTTCGTGCCAGGCCTCACCTCTCCTCAGTGCAGCACTCCGTGAAGAATGGACTGCCATTCCCCAAAAAACCTTCCAGCACCTGACTGAACGTATGCCTGCGAAAGTGGAAGCTGTCATAAAGGCTAAGGGTGGGCTAACACCATATTGAATTCCAGCGTTACCGATTGAGGGCGCCACGAACTTGTGAGTCATTTTCAGCCAGGTCTCCAAATACTTTTGATCACATAGTGTAGATACTGTTCGGCTGTTCCATTTTGCATTTTTGTTTAAATTTTCACTATCGTCATGATTCTACTTTAAGTTTCTCCTTACGGCCATTTAGTGTTTTTAAATTTCCCGCCGGTCCATTTTAGATGTTTTTGGCGACTACAGCATCGTGTAATGGCAGAAACTTGAACAGCGGACCAGAACTTACATAGTATTCCTACTGTCACTGCATGGGAGTTTTCCAAAGCGAATGACCGTTTGAAAGAGATAAGGCGGAACATGGCGATGAGGCCATCAATATGGCAACAGAAAATAGCCACGACTTACACTGAAAAGCTTAAACATTATGACCATCTGTTTAATGGCGTCTTGCACCATCTTTGAAGTGCAGTAGCCGAGCGGTTCTAGGAGCTGCGGTCTGGAACCGCGCGACCGCTACGGTCGCAGGTTAGAATCCTGCCAGGGGCATGGATGTGTGTGATGTCCTTAAGTTAGTTAGGTTTAAGTAGTTCTAAGTTCTAGGGGACTGATGACCAAAGAAGTTAAGTCCCATAGAGCTTAAAGCCATTTAAACCATTTTTGCACTCAAGGAACGCACAAACACACTGTAAGCAAACATAACAACTTGGTACCTAGCAATTACATCTACATCTACGTCATACTCCGCAAGCCACCTAACGGTGTGTGGCGGAGGGTACTTTCGATACCACTATCTGATCCCTCCAGTCCCTTCAACCTTGTTCCACTCGCGAATAGTGCGTGGGTAGAATGATTGTCGATAAGCCTCTGTACTGGCTCTAATTTTTCGAATTTTCTCCCCGTGGCCAATACGCGAGATGTATGTGGGGGAAGTAGGCCTAATATATTGTCAGACTCCCTCTGAAAAGTGCTGTTCCGAAGTTTCAGTAGTAAATCTCTCCGTGATGCACAATCCCTTGTAAAGCCGGAAATGCATATCCTCCTATTTCCATCTATTCTACTATAATTTGTTTTCCTTATTTTTGTTACCTGAATATATGACATTTCTGTGTCTTTACATATTGTAATTGTTTTACTATTTGTATATATATATATTTATGCATTTATGTCGATGTATAATTGGTTTGTTTCGTAAATATTATTTGTATTTTTACGCTGGGTCTTGCCTAGGGAAAACTGCTATCGAACGATTACATCGATAGGTCGTGTGAAGACTCAAAGTGTGTAGGATCTTTGGTAGTGTTAACTCTGCCGCGTGGAGCGCGGGCAGAGCTGAGAGAGTCTGGCTGGAGTAGCGAGTGGAGCAGGTGTGTTGTGTGACGCTCCCGCGAGTTGCCGCGCTTTCGGGGTTTGGCAGCATGTAATTGCGCTCGACTCGCGATGATAGTTTCTGACATGGTGTCGCGGACGGGAAGCATTAGCTGGCGCACATCAAGAGCCCGTTTCGCCTGGTGACCGTGTCGAGAAGAAGGCGCGCCAACATCCAGCTTCTGCAACAGCGACGGCCGACAATGAGTGACTGTCGCCACCTCCTCGATCGACGGCTTCAAACCTTCAATCAAGCAACAAGGAAGACTGGAAGCACGTAAAGTTTTAGAACTGTATGGCAGACCTCAGCTTTTCAAACTGTTCCATTTTCATAACTAAATTACAGCAACGTAGCATGAACCTTTGTTGCTCATTGTCCCAATTGCATTGCCAAGCAGGGTCCCATCCTTTTCCGAAATGAACCCGAGTGTCGTTGAAATTCAAACGCCAGCATAATTCCATTTCACTGCTTTAATTTCAAAGTTCAATTTAAGTATTCATGCTGGCTACAATAGTTAGATTACACAAGCACAAATTAAGAGTGCAAGTTTTGTTACCGTATTTTAGCTTACCTGTGACTGCAGCTCAGCTTGGTACGTACTAAATTTTACTATTGTTAATTGTTCAGAATCGTTTAATTCAAGTTCAAAGTTAAATCTCTTCTTTCTAAATTGCGTAGATTCAAGTAGCTTTAGAAATGATTGTTGAGGTAGTCCAAGACTAACTGTATTTCGATGTGCTTCAGAAAGAAAGCTCACTATTAACTTCAGTCACTAAATTAACTTTCGATTTTCCGGTTTCATTAATTCTTTTGCTAAATTAAGTGTAGCGAAATTTATTACTTCTGACAAACTTTCAGTTTTCACACTACACGTGTCAACCTTCAGTTGCCACGCTTCTAGTGCTAATTATATGTGTAATAACCTTTCTTTTTCAGTTATTATAGTAATTGTCCATAGGACTGGCGACCGTAATTTCCCCAAATCTCAAATATCTAATTACCGCTAGTTGATTGTTAACGTAACGGCCGCACATTTACTTTCTTTATTAACTTTATCCCTATTTCAAAATTAATTTCCACCAGTTTCACTTGCATTTTTCCTTTCATTTAGATGTAACCCTTTCCTCCCTCTTTACCGACAGGTTAACTTCGGTGACGATTGCTTTTCCAAAATTCCCATTAGGTACACGCGGTTACATTTTTCACTGTCATTAAGGACGATAAGTGAGGGGGAGGTTACACCCTCTCTTGTAACGTCTGCGAGTGGAGTTTGTTTAGGATCTCCGTAATGTTCTTTCGCCAGGTAAGCGATCCCGTGACGAACCGCGGCGCTCTTCGTTGGATCTTCTCTATCTCCTCTACCTGTCCTACCTGATAGGGATCCCAGATATATGAACAATACTCAAGAATCGGGCGAACAAGGGCCTCATAAGCCACTTCTTTCGTCGATGAGTTACATTTCCTTAAGATCCTTCCGATCTGAGTCTGGTATCTGCTTTTTCCACTTTCGGTTTTATTGTGGTCGTTACACTTGAGGTCGCTCTGGATAGCTAGGCCTAGATATTTTACGGCAGACGCTGTCTCCAGCTGTTTGTCATCAATATCGTAGCTGTACAGTAGTGGATTTCTTTTCCTATGTATTCGCAGTACGTTACATTTCTTTACGTTCACGGTCAACTGCCAGAGCCGGCACCATTCATCAATTCTGCAAATTCTTCTGGCGTTGCTACTTTGCTATAAACTACTGCATCTTCTGCGAATAGCCTTAAAGAGCATCCGACGCTTTCTGCTAAATTATATATTGTTAGCAGCAACGGTCCTATCACGCTTCCTGTGGTAATCTGTCGTTTTTGTTCCGTTAAGAGCGACATGTTGAGTTCTATCTACGAGAAAGTCTTGAATCCAATCGCAGGTCTGCTCCGATACTCCGTAAGCTCGTTTTTTTTTAATTAAATGGCAATGCGGAACTGTGTCAAATTCCTTACTGAAATCAAGGCCTTAGCCGGCCGGAGTGGCCGAGCGGTTCTAGGTGCTACAGTCTGGAACCGCGAGACCGCTACGGTCGCAGGTTCGAATCCTGCCTCGGGCATGGATGTGTGTGATGTCCTTAGGTTAGTTAGGTTTAAGTAGTTCTAAGTTCTAGGGAACTGATGACCTGAGCAGTTAAGTCCCATAGTGCTCAGAGCCATTTGAATCATTTTTGAAATCAAGGAACACGGCATCAACCTGAGCACCGTTGTCCACCGTATGGAGGAACAGAGCGAGCTGAGTTTCGCAGGGTCTCTGTTTACGAAATTTATGTTGATTATTGTGGAGGAAATGTTCATTTTCAAAAAATCTGACAATTCTTGAGCGTATAACATGTTCCATAATTCTACAAGAGAGTGACGTCAACGATATACGTCTATAAATGCGTGGATCTGTCTTACGGCCCGTCTTAAAAACAGGGATGACCTGCGCTTTTTTACAATCGTTAGATACCTTTCGTTGCTCATGCGATCTACGATAAATTGCGGCTAGAAGGGGAACAAGCTCTTTAGCGTAATCTTTATAGAATCTTGTAGGTATCTCATCTGGTCCTGACGGCTTTCCATAACTAAGAGATAGTAGCTGCTTTTCAATTCTGCGATCGGTTATCTCAGTATCTGCCATGCGATTCTTTTAAATTATGAGCCAGTGGCGCAGTGGTGGCGGCAGAAGTGTTCCATCGGCTTCGGATCATCGAACTTAATGGTGAAGACATGGGATCACTATGCCACCGCTGTATCAGAATGATGCCTGCGTCGTCCAGGATGTTATCTGACATGTGGTCTGTAACAACGTACATGTAGTCAACATCTGGTATGGTGCTTTCGATTACTACCACAAGTCCTATGGAAGCCCAGGTGAATGTCCTCCCACAGCAGAAAACTGTCCTCAATGGCGTGCATTCATTGCCTAGTGCGTATATCGACTATCCATACCCCTCTATGACGGTATGTCCACACAAGACCACCGACCAGATGTAACAAGAAAAGTGATTCATCCTACCATGTGCTCGGTTCCGTAGTTTCTTGGTAAAAAATTCTACGATCTCCTGTCCACTGAAATTGCAGTTAACGATGTAGTTGGGGCAACGCTGGAACATGCAGGTGTCGTCTGATGAAGAGTGTCATGCTCAGCAGTATGCGCTGAATACCGTGTTCCAAAACGGTTACGGCGGTACCAACACTGTACACACTGCCGTCCATCCAACTTCACACAGCATGCACGCCTCCAAATTCGGCGTTCTATGATAAGCCTTGGACATCCTACACTGTCGCCGACTCTTCATTTCACCATCCTCCAGCTATTTTCCATAGATGCTCACAACTGAATCACATGTACAGCAGACCATTTCCGTGATGCTCGTTCCAGGACAGCGGGCCGTAATAGCTGCACTTTGTCAAAGTCGCTTTGACAGTGGATCTCCCAATCTGCTAGGATGATTCCCCCTTCAGCTGTGATCCGCGTACACAGGGTGCAACGCGTGTGAGTGCAGACATTTTTGTATTTGGTACCTTAATACGTACACATATCATTGTACTGGTTGTTTCTTCTCTACCTCGAACAGTCTTTCTACAAACACGTCACAAACTTTACAACCTGATGTTTTCTGTACTGTCGTAACTACACCTCTAAGCGGACTACTCCTTTCAGTATATACTAAACGTTTTGCATCCATTCGTCAACATTTCAGCACCTCACCTGCTGCCCAGGGGAAAACAAGCATTAATAGCTTGTTTGTGGCACGCGTACATGGAGGTACTACTCAACCTTAAAACACACAACTTGTGATATTTATAATTATTAGTCTGCAAATGGCGTAAATAATGATGTAATGTTCCTCAGTACACCGGCCTCAGTCACCAACAAAAATATCTGCAATTATACTCATTAAACCCGGTATACTTTCCCTAAAGCGTCACTTACTACCTGTAACGCTACATGACGCTACACACTCTCGCAATGAATCTGTCGTACTGTAACATATGGGAGTTTCAGCACAAAAGCACGAGATGTAATATATATTTAATTGTATAATTTCAATAGATGTAAGTACAACAAATGGATTTTTGTGTCAAGAGATTGACAGGTCGTATATACGAGATGCGGCCATATTGGTTGTGGCAGACTCTTGTACACGCCTGACGAAACAGAACATCAGTAACAGGGACTTGACTTATGTGCAACCCATTAGTCCCATCTAAATATTTTCGTATTTTCGCTGCGCATTGATTACTGTACTAAATTTTGGGTGTGCAGTCGCAGAAATTCCATGTCTTCATCAATATTTCAACAGCATACCACTCGGCCTTGTTCAGGGGGTGTCAAAACACCAACGCTAAACATTTTGTCTTTTCTCGTCATTGTTACTTCAATTCCCCACAACGGGGAAGGGCTGGCAGCGGATAAAAACCGCTCTTCAGTCAAAGGTTACACAAACTGTATTCAGGAATGATTAAAATATATAAAAGGTGACAACAACATATGATTTTGTAAAAAAAATACTTACTGGGTGGTATTGGCAATTTTTACATACAAACAAGTGACAATAACCAAGGATTTTGCGAAATACAAATAGGTGGAAAGTATTGACAGTTTTTAAAACTCGTTTTATGATTTCGTATTATAGTTAAAATATAGTCACTGGTGAATGTGAATGATGTCATAGTGGAATGATAATACTAGGTGACACATGAAAAAAGTTGGATGATGAAGGTGCAATGAAGAATATAGCTGTGGGGCCCGGCAGGTTCGTAGGTAGCGACTAAAAGTCAGGAAGATGGATCAAGGAGGAAGGAGAAAATGGGAGGATAGTGTCAGGTGGAGCGTTGTGATTAGTGTTGGAAAGATGGGTATGCGTTGGGGAGTGACAATTGGTTAAAATTCCGGCGGGTCAAGATGGGTAAGCATGTACCTGCATGGACGGTGGAACATGGATGTAGCACCGCACCAGCGTACCTGGATTGGTTACTAGTGAGTGGGAAATTGGGTGCTGGGACTGGTTTTCGCGAGTTATGTATCGGATCCGAAGGTGCTCTAGGAAGAGAAGAAGGTGCGAGACGTGAATGAGTCGGTACAGAGCGCAGCTTGGGGAAGGTAGGCGGATGTAAAAGGCGAGGCGGAGTGCGTGTCTTACCAGGATTTCAAGGGACTTATAGAATTTAGGCGAAGCTGACATCCAGGCAACACTGTCGCTCAGATTGGGGCGGGTAAGGGATTTGTAGGTGATGATAATAGTATAAGGACGTAGAACCCAGATGTGGGCTGTTAGCTGTTTCAGCTGTTATGGTCGGTTTCGGGCTTTGTGTTAGATGGTGAGGAGGTGTGCGTTCCATGTTAGTTTTCTGTGGAGAGTAAGTCCTAAATACTTTAATGTGTTAGTCAGAGGGATGAGTTGGTTGCATATGGAGAGATGGAAGTCTGGACTACAGAAAAACCGAGTGGTGCGGCCAAAGATAGCGGCTTGGCTTTTCTGTGGTAGTACTTGAAGTATCCACATATTACACCACTCGAGTAGGAGATTCGAGTGAGATTTGAGCGAGGTGTGGGAGAGTCGAAGGGTGTGAAGAGTGGCTAGGTAAGTGGTTTCCTCAGCACATTGCAGAAGGTACTTAGGGAGTGGCGGTTTGAGAATGTCTACAGTTCAGTGGAGTAAACGAGGAGTGAAAGGACAGAGCCTTCAGGCACACGTGCAATTGGGTGAAAGATGCGAAAGCAGGCGTGATTCACTGTGACATTTGTAGGACGGTGTTGAAGGAAGGACACTAAAGGCGGACTTAGTTCACTGAGAGTGCATAGGTTTGTAACTTGAAGAGTACTCCAGAATGCCATGTCCGGTCGAAGGCTTTTTGGATATTAAAGGAGCAAATATGGTGGAGTTCCGTTCATTCAGTTGATGGGAAATTAAATGGGTAAGATAAAGAAGTTGGTCGTCGATAGAACAGCTGTGAGGAAAGCCATGTTGGGAATGGTAGATGTATTGCAAGCTGCTGATGGATTCGTTGGGTAGGAATGGTTTCAAAGATTTTGCTGAAAACTGGCGTGGGGTTGATAGTGCGACGGAGCGGAAAATAAAGAAGTGTGGTTGCAGACTTCACACGAATGTGCATATACAAATGTTAGTTATACATGTTAACGCAAATTTTGGCTTTCATGTTTATCTCAGAGGATGATTTCCACACTTGGTGCATTAGCATACTGTTCCACATCCGCCCATTAGTTATAGTTTTTTGAATTAATTATTTACTCAGACATGAGTACAGTTCATGCTAGGGAAAAAAATTAGACGATCATGAAAGCAAAATCATTTTTTCACGAAACAGTTCAATCACTATTTATTAGCATCGTCCTTTTCTTTCACACAATGAAATTAGCACTGGTGAGACGGTTTACAGTCTTACTTTAATAATAGTTTGGCTCCGAGCCCCCAATAGCAGTAATGCAGGCTGCTACAAACGAAAATTACTCAATCAAGCCGGCTGCGGCGGTCTAGCGGTTCTAGGCGCTCAGTCCGGAACCGCGCGACTGCTACGGTCGCAGGTTCGAATCCTGCCAAGGGCATGCATGTGTGTGATGTCCTTAGGTTAGTTAGGTTTAAGCAGTTCTAAGTTCTAGGGGACTGATGACCACAGATGTTAAGTCCCATAGTGTTCAGAGCCATTTGAACCATTTTTTTTACTCAATCAATTTGAACAGAACCACAAGTCCCACTGTCCTCTTTGTTCTAGCAGGTTTGGTGCGAAATCACAGATCACCACATGTTCACTTACGCCGATGTATACCTCGTAATTCATACTCACACAAATAGTCGTAGCACTTCCGGTTCACAAAATATATGCTTACACACTTGCACTATTAAACAATACTCTTTGCCGAAATAAATCGGCAAGAAAAAAAATTCTCAAACGACCACATGGGCCACCCTCAAGTGGGGCGCGCTCGCAACCCACCCTCCAAAACGACTGACCCCTGGTCAAGATGGCCGCTCGCTTATATAGGCTCGGACGTCAACTCCCCCCCCCCCCCACCCCCCTCGCCCCTGATTATGCAAGTACCAATCTCACCAGTTAAGGTTACAAATTTTGATACATACATCCCTCGACAGAAATAAGTACACCATCGGAAAAGCACTAAAAAGAACATCTTATTTACTATGTTACATTAATTTCTAGGATTATCCTATCGCCCGTAAATCAAGTTTCAGTTTATCCAAAGTTTCGCCACTTAGCGCAAATTTGTTTGTTTACATCTGTGCTGCAAAGTTTTCACATAGAACTGCATTTTTAGACGTAATCTATAGCGATCTACACATTGCGACGGAGGCATCTCACCGACCGTTGCAAATCTCGCGCAGGTGTGCCACGCGCTTCCGCGATTCGCGCACCATGTAGCGCGCTCGCTCTCCGCAAAGCAATCCTTGCATACTAGAAATATTCATCTAGTAACGGGGGTTTGTACCATCACAATAGGTCGATATTATAAGATCTGCGATTGTTTTTCTAAAGCATTAGCTTCATCCTTTTAAACCCTCCGATTGCACCACTTCGCATGCGGCCACAAATACACAGGAGCCAGAAACGTTGATCTGAAGCAAAGATGTATGCATCAGTTGAGCCTGTGGCTACCTCGACCAGCCACGCTGGGAAGTCGACGAATCATTATGTGCTGCACTGTGTCGACGCCTTTGAAACTTTATTAAAGAGAGCGCCTCATTTCGCAGCCTGTCCAAGCTGAAACCGTTATCTCTATCAATTAAATTCTTTGCTAGACGAGTTTCTTCTGTTACTTTCACAACAGAGACTAATATGAAGTCGACGCTAGAATTTCGGTATTTTTGTACAGCATAGAGTGACCAGTGTTGTAACGTTGTTACTTCAATTTGTGGTGTATGCGGAACTGATAGACAAGACCATAAAAGTGGGTTAAAACTGTCAGCTGTCTGGGGAAGTTAACCTTGCATTACTGACCAACTGTTTCACCAGGTATCCAGTCTAGCTTACCAAACTCCCAACCAGACTAACATTAATTATAATCTTTTAATAGTCATACGACAACCTTTGATACATATATAAAAGATAATTTAAACAAAAAGAAATAAATCAATTTATATTTGGAAATTTATTTTAACATTAATCATTGAAATTTCTGCATATTAAACTAAACTGGTGCCTTATTTAGGATTGTGAAAATGTGAGTTTGTAATCTTACGGAACACATCAAATATGGAGCCAAGATTGGGAGACTGCATACAACACTGCATTCATAAAATAACACACGAAGAACGTTGAAACATATGCAAGAAGAAATTAACCACAACCAACCGATTCAATTTTCACCCAAAGAAGTTACACTCGTAGCACAATCCTGTCCGTCATGTAATTACCACACACTGGTATACTAAATTCATACTAACTCTCTGTGAAATCTTCGCAAAAAGAATAGCTGAGGGCTACTTTGATGATTACACCACATGCTTCACGTGGTCAACTTGCTTTACACAAAACGTGTAACTCCACAATAATTTTGATAATTAAAATAAATTAGATCGAAAAGCAATTTACAAAAGAAAAACCTCGAACTGGTTACTAACGTCTTACTATTAACCTGATGGGTCAAACAATTATATAAGCACGTGGTAGTGGTCTCACAAAGTACACCCCACGTGGGTTGAACATAAAGAAAAGTTGCTATATTGAAAAATATTGTCAATACGAGATGTTATAATCTCACGCACACTCGCATTTAAGATTGATGATCTTAGTTAGATTTACTGATCAACACGTGGTTCCACTTTACTCACAAAGTAGTGACAAAGCAACTACTGGAAAATATTCTGAACTTCACACTCGAAATACACTGCGTTGCAATTTAAGATAGCATTAGATATTTTAGAGCTAAACCTGAAATAAAGGTGATTAAATTTTCAGTTAGGCTGAACTTAAGAAATCCATCGTCCTACGGACTTAGCAGACACGCGCTTAGCCAGAGATCTTACCACTTCAGACGCTCGCCACGGACAGACTGACCTGCACTCCTACCGAGCGTGCTTCCCAGATACAAACGGAAATGACCAGAGGGGCAGCTTCCTATACCAACATGACAAGGGACGGCCAGGACCATGCTAAGAATGGAAACCTCTCTGCTTTTAGAAAGCGTAGCTACCTGTTCCGACGTTGGTCCTACTGTTCTCTAGCAGACAACCTTGTCTGCTACCCTCAAGCATGCAACTAGAAACACATTTGCTCATTCATCCTTTCACACAGAAGGGAAGCGGGATGACAGTATCTTATCATATACAGTATATAAAAGAAAGCGGATGTAGGTTCCGTATGAGACTGTGTGACGTGAATTACATATAAACTGTGTTTTAAAGTGTAGTAGTGTGACAGATCGTTCTTGTTTATGTGTAAAAGTAACACGTTCCACTGCTCAGTCTCCTCCCAGATAGCCAGAAACACCACAGTAAATTTAGAAGAGGAATTTATGCCGTAAATGACAATAGATTTAAGAAATTAACATGAAAGGAATCCCACAGAGACCTTTCAGTGTCAACGCAGCCGATTTATTGGGCTGTAAAATCTGTGTACTTATGGTGTTCCGTGCATCTTTTATGGACTGTACGAGCTGTCTGTCCGATATGCGACAGGACTTCGAGGAAAAGGCGGTGGAATCTGCTAGTTTGAAACCCATCCCGTTTTGTAGACATGGCGACCAAACGTTTGTAATGTGGCCCAATGGTGAAGACAAGGTGCGTCGCAAAGACGATGGCACCTTGAGATATCAGGTTTATGAAAGGCGACAGGTTTATACTTACGTCCAAATAGAGGCCACCATCCTTCCAAGACGATGAGTGTCGTCAGAACTTTGTTTCAAAGAGCACGTATCATTGCTGAAGACAGCGAACTGCAGGATGAGCTTCTACACATGAAGAGATTTTTTTAAAGCCAATGTGCGGCAGAAACGTAAGGCGCTACAAATAAAAGCCAATGTAGGAATAAGGATTCCGGAAGAAGACTTAGAAATATTTAAAGCCATGGTCTTCCTGCCCTATGTGGTAAGCCTATCGTCGAAAATAGGACAGATCCTCACCAACCACAAAACGAAAGTGATTTTTCTCTCTCCGCCACAAACAGCAACACTCTTGGGTTCCGTCTAATTTGATGCTCCTGAAGTCTGGGGTTTACAAGTATCCCGGCAAGTGTGGTGTTTTGTTCATCAGAGAAGCGACTCGTGTAGTCCATGAAAGACGCACGGATCACCGTAAATACACCAGCTTTTACAACCCAATAAATCGGCTGTGGCGGAGCACTGTATCGACAATGGACGCTCTCTATTGTACGAAAATGTCGATACTCTAGTGCCGACTTTATATTTTGGGGGCTCAGGGGTGAAAGAAGCAGATGACATAGCAGATGGCGATAAACTTAATTAACGGAGGTAGCTTTTCAGCTTGAACAAATCATGGAATTCGGCGATTTGTTTAATAAACTTGCAAAGCTGATAACGATGCATCGACTTCCCAGGATGGATGGACCACGCAGCAACAGATTCAGTTCATGCATAGCTCTTTCCCATCGATCGAAGTCTGTGGCGCTTGTGTATCTGCGGCCGCATGAGCAGTGGCGCTGACCGCGGGTTTTAAAGCGATAGCAGTCAGTCGCATGATGTTTATTGAATATCTAGATTTTATAAAAAAAAGTTACTAACTTAAGTATTTGAACAAGATGTTTTGTATGTTTTAAAATTACGTTCAGTTGTAGAATGTGGAAAAGTAACTGACGCCACTGGTTATCCCACACATTTACCACCACGCACAATTGTAAAACATTAGTCCGTGCTTTTAGTTACAACCACCTTATTGTTTTATGGACACAAGTCATTAAAAGTATAAAATTATAAACAAAATGATAAAATATAAGAATTTTGAAGGTAAAATGAAGTTAAAAGGTGTCAGTGCATCACACATGTAAAGAGGGCGCTGTAGATTGGCATAATATACACTGTAGATAGCTGTGTTGTAACTGTAAACAGCGGTCTCAGTGTGAACTCTACCTCTGACATGAAAAGTCTTGTTGGGACTGTGTGCATATTCAACTATTTTTACTGTTTCAACTTACATTTGCTGGTATGCATTTTATGACTGATTTACATTTAAAGCTTATGCGACTGTACATTTAATAAGGCATGCATGTTACATCATTGGACTGGTTCTTCACATGTTTCTTAGCGCTGAAGACTGCCACACAGTTTCCGAACTCTAGTTGTACAATAAACATCACTGCGACTGATTCCTACACCGTCTCTTACCTCTAAAAATGTCTGAAAACTTTTCGCCATTATTTCGTTATTTTACGTCACTCATTGCGTCTTTTCTCTTTTAATTAGTGGATTGAGAAGCGACGGTTGTATTGATGTTTCTGTGTTTGCATGTTTGTGGGGTTGTGTTATGAAGATATTGCTAATTGCGATAGATAATTTTCTTCCTTTCTTTTCTTTTGCTTCATTTACTCTGCACATGTGTCATTGGCGGTCTAGAATATTTTTTGTTTTGTTCTTTAACATGAAATGTAACTATGTTTTGCTCTTAGTCTGCTGGTTACTTCACCGTTGAGCGCTCGTAAACTTCATGAACTTCTTATTAATTGAATGTGCAAAATTTCAACACATTCTTAGTCTTCAGAATGATACTTTCACTCTGCAGCGGAGTGTGCGCTGATATGAAACTTCCTGGCAGACTAAAACTGTGTGCCGGACCGAGACTCGAACTCTGGACCTTTGCCTTTCGCGGGCAAGTGCTCTACCAACTGAGCTACCCAAGCACGACTCACGCCCCGTTCTCACAGCTTTACTTCTGCCAGTACCTCGTCTCCTACCTTCCAAACTTTACAGAAGCTCTCCTGCGAACATTGCAGAACTAGCACTCCTGAAAGAAAGGATATTGCGGAGACATGGCTTAGCAACAGCATGGGGGATGTTTCCAGAATGAGACTTTCACTCTGTAGTGGAGTGTGCGCTGATATGACACTTCCTGGCAGATTAAAACTATTTACATTCATCTGGACTTCATTTAAGGCATACTCACAACCAAATGCCAGTTTATTTGGCTTTCCGAGTGATAACTGCGCAGAGTTACAGTTATTTCCTTAATTATTTACCGGATTTTTTGTGTTTCATTTTCTACTGGAGTTTGGTACCAAACTCTGACGTGGTTACTTAACTTTTGAAGTAAAGCGGGTTCTTTTGAGTTGAAATAACCAAAATTGACTGTCAAAAGTACGCAAAGTAGACTTATAAGAATAATTTCCTTGAAGTGTGTGTGTGTGTGTGTGTGTGTAAGAGAGAGAGAGAGAGAGAGAGAGAGAGAGAGAGAGAGGGAGGGAGGGAGGGAGAGAGAGAGAGAGAGAGAGAGAGAGGGAGGGAGGGAGGGAGAGAGGGAGGGCGAGAGAGAGAGAGAGAGAGAGAGAGAGAGAGAGAGAATCTTGATCTTTAGGATATGACATGTTTTAATTCATCTTGACACTTCCATGGGTTTCTTTTTAACAACTTTCCTTTTGAAGATTTTCGTACGGCTGTTAAAAACCCAGATGTTGTGCATCCAACAACGGATATCACCGTAAGCATAATCGAACATACCTGTTGATAACAATAGAAGTCTTTATCACTCCATCATTGCACATACAGTTCATACAGATATATAAAATCAATGATCTATTCAGTGTCGAGGACTATTATTTTCCTCCAGCACAATCCTGTCAGCAGTTTAAAGAAATTACGCGAAGTATCAAACCGATAAGCAGGCGAAGTGACCGGTTTGTGGCCGCCGCCTATACAAGTGCTGTCAACGAACTTCGAAGCTGCTTACATCCTCTACACATGTTAAACGGGCGCAAAGACAAGTATACACATATTTCTAATTAGGTATACGCCGTGCTTCGCAACGAAATTTAAAGAACGGCATTTGCATACCGTCGCATGTTAGGATTCGTATGCGCAGCTGGTGGTCGCTGCGGTAGTGTTCTCGCTTCCCGCGCACGGGGTTCCCGGTTAGATTCCCGTCGGGGTCAGGGATTTTCCCTGCCTCGAGATGACTGGGTGTTGTTGTGTCGTCTTCATCATCATCATTCATCCCCTTTACGGGCGGAGAAAGGCAATGGCAAACCACCTCTGCTAGGACCTTGGCCAGTCGGCGGTGCGGGTCTCCCGCATCGTCCCCTACGCTCCTCGGAATATGGGACTTCATCATGATAATCATCATCATCCCAGTCGATAAAAAAGGAATCCTTATAGAATCACTTTGTCAATAAATTCATTTTTTCTATCCAAGAAGTCAAATGTGAAAAAAACCTATCAAAAGAAGCAAAGCAATTTCGTTAAATTTTTAATACTTAAACCGAAATCAGAAAATCCGTATATCCTAGCCAAGCAAATTCAATGTTAGCTTGTATTCACAAAGATAAGATTGCGGCGCTTAAGTCTGTCGCTCCCATAAACTTCCGATGATAATTCTGTCACTGCGGTAAAAAGCTAACAGCTACATTTATTTGTTCTTTTGTATAGGCCTACTACACAGTCACTAAGTTAAACCTCCAAACTACTAAGCTGAGCAAACTCCTAAAAATTTAAATTATGGTGTCCCTTTTTTCGGCAAATTTTGATAAAATAAAGCGTATATTTTGTCCCAGTGTACGCTTGACTTACCTCTGAAAACCCCATGAAACTTCGTCTAGCCGTTTTGGAGATTTGCATGTGCGTGCAATTAAACAAACAGACACGACGATTTTAGATAAAATTTAAATTGCGACATTTTTCTTCGTTATCCAATTTTGATCAAATAACGCCTGTATGTTGCCCCAAGCTATGGTTAACTTACCTGTCAAAACCCCACGATAATTCGTCTGTTAGTTTTGGAGATTACCGTGTTCAAACAAACAGACAGGTACGTCCGTTTTACAGTTTTTTTAAGTAGAGGTACACACTGGTGTCAAAAATTAAAGCAGCAAACCGCTATTTCCCCGTTCTGTGTCTAATTTACGATGTAATCATACAAACTGTCAACAGAAGTCCGTACGAACGTGTTCTGCACGGAAGGTGACATTCCAGTTACCGGACAACCACGCCAACGATGACGTCATGGCACCTGTCAAACAGGGTACTGTTTACTTGGTAGTCCTACATCCTCAATCGCTGTCTACACAGTCACAGATGATGCACAAAGGAGATTCTTACCAGATTCTCTGCTCTGGAGGGCCATAGGAAAAATGTAAGCTGGACGGTCGCAAACTGATGTGGTCCGATGGTTTAACGTGAATCATTCTGTTGTTTCTCGGATGTGGCGACAGTTTATAGAGACCGAAACTGTATCCCGAAGGCCAGAGTATAGCCGACCACATGTGACGTCAGAAAGAGAGACCGTTATTTGGCTGTAAGGGCACGACGCTACCGCCGTAGTACTGCACGGAAACTGGCATCTGACTTGGCAGCATCCAATGGACGTGTTGTAAAGAGGCAAATGGTGTACAGAAGGCTTCAGTAGAGTGGACTTTGTGGTCGGAGCCCTGCTGTATGTGTACCTCCGATGCGTCTCCACAGATGTGAAAGCCTAGAATGGAGTTGTGGACAAGCCAAGTGGAATGTCGAACAGCGGGTAAATGTTCTTTTTGCAGATGAGACCCAATTTCGTTTGGAGAGTGATCCTCGGTGGATTCTCATCTGAAGGAACACAATTTCTGGACCCGAACATTCTGGAAAGAGACCAATATCGAGGAGGATCCCTAACGGTGTGGGCAGGGGTTATGTTAACCACACCAACAGCTCTTCACGAGATTCGGCGAGGCTTAACTGCTGTCAGGTATAGAGAAGAGATCTTGAGACCTCATGTGCAGTTGTTGCGAGGTGCTATGGGCCCAGACTTCATAGTGATGGGCGATAATGCTCGACCTCGGGTGGTTAACGTTTTCTTGGAAATGAAAGATATTGCATGCATCTCGTGGCCTGCTCGCTCTCCCGATTTGAATCCCTTAGAGAATATCTAGGATGCACGGGGAGGCGGGTAGCACCAATCACTCTACAAGACTTGCGACCAGCTCTTCAGGGGGAACGGGCGTTATTGTCTCAACATGAGATTCGCAACATCATTCACAGCATGCCCCGTCGTTGTCACACCTGTATTGCTGTCAGAGGTGGTCACACTGAGGGCATTAACCAGTTGTCAGAATGTGTTTCCAAATTCGTTAAGTTGGAAAAAACGAAGAACATTTTTGTCTACAGCTATGCGCAGTTGTTTACGTTCTGTATTCTTTACATTATTTCTGGTTTACTATCACCTGTATATACTGTTTCGTGACAAAATAAGCGCAGTCTTCCAAAATTTCTTCTTCTTCTTCTTCTTCTTGCGTTACGGCCTCTGTTGGACCACGGGTAGCCCCTTCGTGGACTGCATTTTCCTCTTCTTCTCCCAGAACCTCTTCATCTTGTAACAACAACAACGCTGTACTATTATACAAATAATATTTTTTTCTGATTTTTCGATAAATTAGTGTAATCGATGTTCCGATTTCATTTCTTTTTTTTGTTTTTGTTTCATGCCATTATGTAAAAGAAACTGTAAACAATTTTCAATGTGATTATTAATGTTTATGTCAAATTTCAAGCAATATTGTAATAGAATTGAAGTGTAACAAACGTTGAATCTATTGTAACATGTTTAAAATTGTAATTGTGCGTCTGGTCCATACTTAGGCAATTTGTAATGATATGTAGAATGCAAAACCTCTGGTGAATACCCTGTCTGTAGGGGAGCGGTAAAAGGTGGATGGCAGGTGAGCGCGGGAAAATGCACACGGGCGCTGCACGGCATAACGGGCTCAGCAGAGTAGTCGGAGTTGGGCATTGGTCTGAGCAACACGTTCTGGGGTTCGATTCCCGGCGGGGTCAGGAATTTTCACCTGCCTCGAGATGACTGGGTGTTTGTGTTGTCCTCATCATTTCATCATCATCCAGGAAAGTGGCGAAATTGGGCTGAGCAAAGGTTGGGAAATTGTACGGGCGCTGATAAGCGCGCCGTTGAGCGCCCTACAAACCAAACATCATCATCATCATCACAACACGTTCTGGATCGAGGAGGCTCTCCTGGAAGACGTAGTTTCATTGAGCCTCGGATATGCCGTTCCGACGCCTATACAGCATGGCAAAATTCCATAGGCACTAAATGGAAAAGTATTGCGACGCTATGAAGAAGTAAAGTGCCAATACATCAAGAGCCATTGCTGTGGTTGTATGTGTGCTCCGTGCCTCGCCATCTCGCCGCCCGCCAACCACCGCATCGATACGAACAGGTTGAAACTTTTAGTACTGTATTCGTGTGGACCAGTGTTACTTTTGTACCATACTGTTCAATAACAACTTAAATGTTACCAGAACTGTCCTATCATTTAATTATCCTCACAACTAACCTAGCCAGGGTAATTTCCAAATGTTGTGCAATCCGAGTGTCCCGAAATGAAATATTTAAAGTTTATGTTAATAATAATTACCTGCAGACCTAGCTATGATAGAATGATGTTTAAAGAACTTTTTTGTTAATGAACTAATAGACGAATAACAAAGGTCTGACAAAGTTGGAAGATAATTTTGATGTTGATTTAGTAGTGAAGTTTAATCATTTCGAGACAGATATAATGGTATTTAAATGAGCAGGAAATAAAATGAAAAGAGTAGTAACTAATATATTGGAAATCTTGAGCACATAATGATTTCAGTAATCGAATTTTTTTTTACAGTGATCATAACAGTTTCAGGCCCCCCCCCCCCCTCTTTTCTATTCATTTGAATTCTGAAGTGTTCTAGACTGATTTGATCAGAAAAGTTAAAGTCAATATAAAAAACCAAAATTTATCAGTGTTTTACCTTTAACAAAATTGACATTGTGTGTGTGATTCGAAAGTGCTATTTCTAGGGTAACCTATGCCCGATTTTAATCAGATCAATAGACAGTACGAAGTTTTGTAGTAAACATTATAGTGTAGTGTTATGTATTTATGGTTTATCCCTATCAGTACAGAAAGTGAAATTATCAGTTCAATAGATTTTCTGGTTCTAAAATTTACCATATTATGCTGTGTTACTACGTGTTGTTTTGCTTGAACGTACATCAACTTGTACAGGGAAGAAACTCAGTTAATGCCTAATTAGGCTGGCGACCGTATTATTAACAAATTGGTAGCATCTTCTGTGTTGTTTCTTGTCCGTCCTGACGTGTAGTTGCATTTCGGACTTGCTTGACGTATCATTGTTATTACAGAGTGGGTGTAAGTCTGATTTGCCTCCATTAAGGTACACGCGGTCAATTTTTATACAAAAATCCTTTCTCATAAGGTGAAGCCCGTCAACTTACTATAGTACAGGCTTTAATGAGTATCGTGTGCCCAGCCCTAGTGCAGCGTTGCAATCTCTCTTATCTTCTCTCCCGCTCTTCTTCCGAGATCTTCAGTTTCCGTTTCTCTTGTCGACTCCACTGGTGACACTCTAATCTTTTCCTGTATTCTTCTCTGTCATTGATCTCCGGCATATTGTTCGGTGCATATTTGTTCCTCCAATTTTCCTTTCCTTCGACCTTGATCCCCAATTCCTACCAGTTCTTCCGAAGTTCAACAACCCACTTGGTTCCTGTCTTTCCCCTTGTCCTCCCTGTTGTTTCCCACACTCTCTTCGTCATTCTGGCCATACTCATCCTAACTACATGTCCAGCAAACCTTGCCCTTTAGAGTCTGATTTCCCCGGATATTGTTCTCATGTTCCGGTACAATTCTTCCCTAGGTCTTCGCATCCACCTCTATGGTTCAAATGGCTCTGAGCACTATGGGACTCAACTGCTGAGGTCATTAGTCCCCTAGAACTTAGAACTAGTTAAACCTAACTAACCTAAGGACATCACAAACATCCATGCTCGAGGCAGGATTCGAACCTGCGACCGTAGCGGTCTTGCGGTTCCAGACTGCAGCGCCTTTAACCGCACGTCCACTTCGGCCGGCGCATCCACCTCTCTCCACCTCTTTTGGCACCTAGTAGTTTTCTCAGAATTTTTCTCTCTTCTTTCTCTAGTTGTTCTGCCCCACTTCTTCCTAGTGTCATCGTCTCAGCAGCATATAATACTGCATTCCTCACCGTTGCCTTGTAGTGGCTTGTCTTTGCCTCTGTGGATATATTCTTTTTATTGTATATCTCTCTCGTCATGCAGAAGGCTCACCTCATCTTCTTTATCCTACCTGTTATTCCCTCCTTGCTCCTGTTCCTTCCTGTTATAATTTCTCCCAGGTATTTAAATTTGTCCACCATTTGCACAGTGCCTTCCGGTGTTTCCCAGTCTGCAGTGGCATTTAATGTCTTTGTCTTGTTATAGGCGATCCTCAGTCCCACCTTTCTGGCTACCTTGCTGTAGTTGTCGAGTTGTGTCTTTGCGTCTTCTTCCGTCTCACTTACTATTGCTATGTCGTCTACAAACGCTAGGCAGTCCACTTGAGCCCTGTTGTCCTTTTTGTCCCCCACATGGGTCTTTGGTATTCCCATTTCCTCGTCTATTGCACTCCACTGCCTGATCACTTCGTCCAGTGCTATATTTGTGGTGTCACCGCCAGACACCACACTTGCTAGGTGGTAGCTTAAATCGGCCGCGGTCCATTTAGTACATGTCGGACCCGCGTGTCGCCACTGTGTGATCGCAGACCTAGCGCCACCACAAGGCAGGTCTCGAGAGACGATATAGCACTCGCCCCAGTTGTACGAGGAGATTGCTAGCGACCATACGGACGAAGCCTTCCTCTCATTTGCCGAGAGCTAGTTAGAATAGCCTTCTGCTAAGTCCATGGCTACGACCTAGCAAGGCGCCATTAGCCTTACCTACTTTGAGAGTTATAGTATAAATGTCTCAAGGAGAATGCTGTAGTCATCAAATAATAAAGTTAAGTATAAAGCAGCTACGTACTTTTCTTGCTACCATTCAATAGTTATCCTGTTCCAGAATTGACGCCCGTCGGCGTGAGTGTGTACGCGTGCCTTTCTATCGGCTACCCGTCACTGTGGACTGGCTGCCTTGTCAGTCCACTTCAATATTGAACAACAATGGTGACAATCCATCTCCCTGTTTAACACCAGTCTTGATCTCAAATTCTCCTGACAGTGCTCCTCTGCATCTCACCCTTGCTTTTGCGTGTGTCAGAAATTCTTTTATGAGTTCTTGTGTAGTTCCATGAGGTCCTCTGTGATCAGGATCCTAACAACAGTCTGTCTGTCGATGGAGTCATATTTCCGATTATTGCTTTAATTTTGGACACCGGTGTAGATATACATTCTCAATTTCACGTTAAGTCGAAAACAAACTCGCTGTTACATCTACATCTACATCTACATACATACTCCGCAATCCACCATAAGGTGCGTGGCGGATGGTACCTCGTACCACAAATAGCATCTTCTCTCCCTGTTCCACTCCCAAACAGAACGAAGGAAAAATGACTGTCTATATGCCTCTGTACGAGCCCTAATCTCTCTTATCTTATCTTTGTGGTCTTTCCGCGAAATGTAAGTTTGCGGCAGTAAAATTGTACTGCAGTCAGCCTCAAATGCTGGTTCTCTAAATTTCCTCAGAAGCGATTCACGAAAAGAACGTCTCCTTTCCTCTAGAGACTCCCACCCGAGTTCCTGAAGCATTTCCGTAACACTCGCGTGATGATCAAACCTACCAGTAACAAATCTAGCAGCCCTCAATCCGACCTGATAGGGATCCCAAACGCTCGAGCAGTGCTCAAGAATAGGTCGTATTAGTGTTTTATAAGCGGTCTCTTTTACAGATGAACCACATCTTCCCAAAATTCTACCAATGAACCGAAGACGACTATCCGCCTTCCCCACAACTGCCATTACATGCTTGTCCCACTTCATATCGCTCTGCAATGTTACGCCCAAATATTTAATCGACGTGACTGTGTCAAGCGCTACACTACTAACTGAGTATTCAAACATTACGGGATTCTTTTTGCTATTCATCTGCATTTATTTACATTTATCTATATTTAGAGTCAGCTGCCATTCCTTACACCAATCACAAATCCTGTCCAAGTCATCTTGAATCCTCCTACAGTCACTCAACGACGACACCTTCCCGTTCACCACAGCATCATCGGCAAACAGCCGCGCATTGCTATCCACTCTATCAACAACAGCGGACCTACCACACTTCCCTGGGGCACTCCAGATGATACCCTCACCTCGGAGGAACACTCACCATCAAAGACAACGTACGGGGTTCTATTACTTAAGAAGTCTTCGAGCCATTCACATACTTGGGAACCAATCCCATATGCTTGTACCATAGTTTGACTCTGCAGTGGGGCACCGAGTCAAACGCTTTCCGGAAGTCAAGGAGTATGGCATCATCCATGGTTCGCAAGATATCATGTGAAAAAAGGAAGAGTTGCGTTTCGCAGGAGCGATGGTTTCTAAAACCGTGCTGATGCATGGACAGCAACCTCTCTGTCTCAAGGAAATTCATTATATTCGAACTGAGAACATGTTCGAGAATCCTGCAACAAACCGATGTTAAGGATATTGGTCTGTAATTTTGAGGATCCGTCCTTCTACCGTTCTTATATACAGGCGTCACCTGCGCTTTTTTCCAATCGCTCGAGACTCTCCGTTCGGCAAGAGATTCGCGATAAATGCAAGCTAAGTAAGGAGCCAATGCAGTAGAGTACTCTCTGTAAAACCGAATTGGAATCCCATCAGGACCTGGTTATTTATTTATTATTAAGGAATAACGCTGTCTTGTTCACTCAGTGAAGTGGTAAGCTGCAAGCAGCGGTGAGCGTACCGGCCGGTGAAAGGGAAGGAGCAGCAGTGCGGAACCTCGTCCTTGTGGCGGGCGAGCGCGCGGACCCTCCAGAAGACCTCCCTGGAGTCCGGCGGCGGCCAGCAGCTGAGCAGCACCGAGTAGCTGGAGCCCGCCTGGAACGAGAACGGCTGCGGCGCGTCGAGAAGCTGCGGCACCAGCTGGCCCTTCGTCTCGTCCACCACACTCAGGTTCCACCTGCCACAACATGGCCTGCTGTAAGCATTCACAAGAAGCGGCCCGGTAGCGACGTTATTCACTACACATGCCCTCCCAAATCTAATACCTATGATCAGTCCCAACTGAAATGATCCAACAATCATAATGATGAACCCCTTCCAACGGCCGGCCGGAGTGGCCGAGCGGTTCTAGGCGCTACAGTCTGGAACCGCGCGACCGCTACGGTCGCAGGTTCGAATCCTGCCTCGGGCATGGTTGTGTGTGCTGTCCTTAGGTTAGTTAGGTTTAAGTAGTTCTAAGTTCTAGGGGAGTGATGACCTCAGAAGTTAAGCCCCATAGTACTGAGCCATTTGAACCAACCCTTTCAACGAACCCCGTGTGCCTCACATACAAGCCATTTCACCCAGCCAACTCTCAACGTTACTCACACCCTGCTGAACACATCAACTGCTTTGTCAACACAGTCCTACAAAATATCCATCCCTTTTAACATACCTTCAAACCCCAAAATACCCAAGTGCCTGCCACTTCCAACATATATCTCACTGTCTCTACATCATTTTCCCACAACCGTCCAAACTTCACATTCTCCATCCATGGGTACCGACCGCCCGCCGTGTCATCTTTTGCCAAAAGTGCCACTGCATGCAGTATGGGGGGGGGGGGGGGGGGAGTGGGGTCAGCACACCGTGTTGTAACCGCAGGAACAAGCCAAGTCTAAATACAGTCTTTCTCAGGCAGTACGACGGAAATAGTCCGTAAACACTAGGTGAGTTAAAATGTAAGCTGAATGCCGGTCACGGCAGAGGCGTCATAAAGGAACACACCTGGGGAGCCAAGGCGGAAGTCCAAACTGTCGGGCAGCTACGAGTGATAAGAAAAGAAACAGACTCCTTAGAAAGACAAAAGAAGCTCTGTATAGGGACTCGCGACAAGTAGGCAATTAAAAATATCAACCGAAAACTTCTGGTTAGAGACCGGTGGGGAGCGCACTACGTCATGAGGAGCCAACGAAGGGCCCAGCACGGAGTGCGTGATCATATGCGGTTGGCGCCTCTATCCCTCCACCCAGCCTCTGAAGAACAATAACAAGAATAATACTTAAACGTTACCAAACAAGGGTAAGTTGCCTTCGACGCTACGTCATGCCAGGCGCTGGCGGGGTCGGAGGGGCAGAGGTAACAAAACTCGGAAGAACGCCACTCCGGCGTCTCTCGATGTTAGGCTCCAGGTAGCGACAGCAGTCAGCATGATAGCAGCAGACGACTTGACCTAAGGAACGTGCTGTAGGCAGGCAGCCAGAGATAATCACTGAAGATCGTTAGGGCGTAGCCGCGGGACTCTGACGTAGGGCGCTACGAAGTATTGCAGAGCGTCTAGTATGCAGTCGGGACGGTGGAATCAGTCACCGTCTCTGTGTTAGACTTGGCCTTCCTGTGAATGCAATCACCACGCAGTTAGGGTGAGCTGTAATTCTTCGGAATAAACTGCAACTTGTTAAAATTAGCAAGACTTTAATTCCACACGCTTCCTAGCCTTGTACCTTCACACCAGGGCTTTCCACATATTAGCCAGATCAAAAAGTCTCCCTCTCACTAAGGTCAACCGGCTAAATCCCTTTCACGAACCTTGTCGCTCAATTCCTTGCAATACCCACGTTTGGGATGCGACAACCGCTCTCCCAGTCGTTATCAGTTTTCGTGGCCTGGAACTACTACTAATTGGTCAAGCAGCTCCTGATTTGGCATCACATGACTGAGTGCACCCCATTCCAGTCCTCCCACCATGGAAAAATCCCTGGAATCGGACCCAAGTCCTCCACGTGGCAGTCAGCAAGGTTGACCACTCAGTCACGGAGCCAGACCACCAACCTAGATGGTCTCGTGTAATCTCTCTTCCACTTAAGCCTGTGCAGTACATTCCATGATGATGTACCAATGATCCCAATACACATACTTTGGCCGTGCCTAACTTTTCTACCTCTCTCAGTGAATCTCCATCCACCATAACATCCTGCGTTCTCCTACCTATAAATCCCCACTGCATTCACAAATTTCGCTCGATACCACATATGGCTCTACTTTCGTTAATAGTTGTTGATGTAGTACTGAGTTAAATGCTTTCTCGAAGACTAGAAATACCACACCTACCTGATTTCCTTGATCCATTGCTTGCGGGATATTGTGTCACCAAAGTGTAAGCTGGGTTTTGTATGACCGATGTTTTCAGAATCTGTTTTGGTTGGCTTGGAGGACATCATTCTTTTCTGAATACTATGGCACTACAACTCAATCTCAGCCCGTCACATACCAAAATGCGTACTTGAGCGGCCGTGGGAGATCAGTTAACAAGAGAGAGGCCCCAGTTACTTGAAAACTGATTCCCCCCAGAGTATTGTCCCCGTATTACAGTTAGCACGCTGCTGTACTTAATTTTTAATATTAATTTTATTTCGATGTCTGCAAAATTTTACATGCAGATTTCCTGCCACAAAGAAAGACCGGAAAGTAAAGATACAATCAAAGCAAGATTATTTACATACCACAGAACAGTATCCCGGAACCTGACCTCCGACACGATAATCATGGGAGAATCTAAAAATGTACCCAAAATGGCGACAACAGTTAGAATCCGCAGAAAATTTTAAAGGCTCCTGTTTCTTCAAAGAGGCGCTTTGATACAGAAAAGGTCTTCCTTTGGACTAGTTGGCGTCTTGGCAGGTAGGAAAACCTTTGAGGAGAGAAGCCATTTGCTCTCTATGTTCCAGGACCGAGTACGTGCCGGCTGCATTTCTCACTAGTTGGTAGGAAATCTATATTTTGGCGGCGGAGTCTTACGGTGGAATAGTCACTCCGAGGTCATAAACTCCGACAGGTAGCCGTTTCGCTCCATTCTCCTCGTTGTGAAATCAGTGGCTGCAGTTAGATGGCACGCCATGAAGACGCCAATGGTTACGGCAGTCGCTTCCAGGAACGTGCCACCTAGAGTCTCGATACAGTTGCAGCTGTTCATTGCTTTGGACGAAGAGGTGCAATGACATCCGCGATAAATAATTGTTTCAGGAAGGAGCGTTGTAGCAGCTTTCTGCATGTTCCAAGGAGTCTCTGACATCGTTGTGTAGTAAGAAGACTTTGTGAACACCTCCTTTGTTACCTAGGCCCAACACCGATTAGTACCGTGGTCTATCTGGACTACCTGGTTTATCTCGAAAGCTTTCGACCATCAGTATTTGTAGTGTAGAAGTTAATGCTCCTAATACCACTGGGATCAATATGACCCCATAATTACATTTTAAATATGTATATCCCTTGTTTTAAAAACTGTTATTTTCAAAATATTTGAAATTTTCCCTCTGAATCAATTATAAGCTATGACGTTTCCTTCATTTTTTTACATCGACAACACATTACAATTTATTCACGATTTTTGCACTGAGTACCACTGGGATCAGCATGACCCCAATTCAAATTGTTTTGTTTGTGTCTTGGATATAATATTTATCAAAGCAGAATGGTAAATATTACGTTGAACACATTTGAAACACCTGCAACACTAAATATATTATTTCACACTTATCTTTATACCCAACGTTAGGGTATCATGCCTCAGCTATTATAGCATTCCTATTACTACTGGGGTGATAATCGCACTGGAAATTATACATCCCTTCTTTTCAAAGATATTGTTTTCAAAACATCTGCCTTTCTCCCTCTGAGTTTGACTATCCAGTCACGTTTTGTTCACTTTTATATTTAAAACACGATAAAATTTATTCACAGTTTTTTGCATAGAATACCACTGGTGTCAATACGAACCCAATCTAATTCTTTTCTGTTTTTTGAATGTAATATTTATGAAAATAGAATGACTGCTACGATGAACATTTTTAATGTATGTTTTTATGTTAGTTCATTAAAATACTGTGAATATATCCAATTTCGTGGTATCTACGTGATCACAGTGGAAGACAGTGAAACAAAAAAGTCCTGGTACTAATAGGCTTAAATTTAACTTTTAGATTAAAAACAAGTCATCCATCAGTCTGTAATCTCTACATTTTTAGTAATTTAGTAATGATACCTGTATCCCTGGAAGTGTCAGCGTTCTGCTTATGTTTGTCTCCAGTGAAATCTTGTCCACAACCGTACTTTCGCGAAGGCTGTTCTCGGCAATATTCTGATTCTATTATACAATTATTTTAATGCTAACCTTCTTCTTTGTGCTTTGTAACCCCTGTGCGCCTCCTCAGTTTCTTAATTAATCAATTTGGAATCCCCTGGAAATAGGAGAGAAATTGATTGCCGTACACGGTCAAGACCGAAACCTGAAATCATAATTAATTTTCCCAGACACAGAGCACAAGTTGGATACACTCTTCTCCCACTACGTACACAGACTGTCTCTCTACCAGACAAACAGTTACCGAAACGTTCCAGTACCTCGTCACGTTTGAGATCAGAATATGTTGTCGAGCTGTACAAGGTGATTATTATTAAAGTTCCGCCGCCGAAAATGACTTCAAATTTCAAAGGAATATTGTCGAAGATGTGTTCCCGTCATCGAAAAAATAAAAATAAACGATAATTTTTCCAGTAAATGGCGCTGTAAGTGACATAACATGACTAAGTTCGGCTAGAAATAAGAAATGAATCGAACACGTTGGCTGTGGAGTAACTTGCACATTAAACCAACTGTACTGAGCAATGTGCATGACCACACAAGCTTAGCATTCAACAGTTGGCGATGTAAGGTTGGTAAACCATCTACCAAGGCAAGGTCATTCCAGATCGCTTGGGAAAAATAGTTTTCTAATTGTCCTCGAGCCAAAACCAACATAAAAAGCTACAATGACATTGCCTATTGATTGTCCTGAAGCCAAAAACCGCATAAAGAGCAACAGTAACTTCGGTCTTCAATTGTCTTGTAGCTAAAAACCACACGAAAATCAAAATTACAGCGGTTTTTAACAGTTGCGAGATTGGTGCAAGACATGAACAGTATGCTGTACATCATTTTCTGCCGCAAGCTGGAATAGAGAAACAGCATGTTCCACAGCAGATCGGAGTGTCTCACGGGTCATGTTCAGAATGTGTAGCGCACAGTGTGCCTTCAGTTAACCTATCAGAACACTGAACACGGCACCTTTCAGATAACCCCAAAGCCAGAACGCACATAGATTATGATCAGGCGATCTGGTCGGCCAGACTGTAGGGAAACAACGGCTAATAATTCTGCATTTCCAAAATGCTTCTGGAGCAGCTGATTCACGGGCTGTGCAATGTGCGTAGAACCGGAACTTGCATAAAAATAATGCTACCGACACATTCAGGCAGTTGAAGCGTTGGAATGACGCCGGTGATCAAAAGACTCTCATAGGGTTTACCAGTAATGGCGCCGGCCGGAGTGGCCGAGCTGTTCTAGGCGCTACAGTCTGGAACCGCGCGATCGCTACGGTCGCAGGTTCGAATCCTGCCTCGGGCATGGATGTGTGTGATGTCCTTAGGTTAGGTTAGGTTTAAGTAGTTCTAAGTTCTAGGGGACTTATGACCTCAGCAGTTGAGTCCCATAGTGCTCAGAGCCATTTGAACCAGCCAGTAATGGTACAGGTACAGGATCCGTACGCCCCATCTCCTCGAAAAAATACGGCCCTACTATAAACGATGCCGTCAACCTGCACCACACAGTTACCTTTGCAGAATGAAGCGGTACCGGTTGATGTGCGTGAGGATTTTAATCACCCATATTCTGAAAATCGGTGTATTGACATGTTCTTCGAGAAGTAAATGGGCTTCGTCTGACCACAGAATGTTCCATGGCCATTCATTGTTCAAAAAAATGGTTCAAATGGCTCTGAACACTATGGTCATCAGTCCCCTAGATCTTAGAACTACTTAAACCTAACTAACCTAAGGACATAACACACATCCATGCCCGAGGCAGGATTCGAACCTGCGACCGTAGCAGTCGCGCGGCTCCGGACTGAGCGCCTCGAACCGCGAGACCACCGCGGCCGGCTTTCATTGTTCATTTCCACGTCAGCAACAAATTGTAGAGCGAGTGTTCGTCTTACTGGCAGGTCAGCAAGAAGCAACTCCTCAACAAGGGTATTTTGTACGGATATCAATGTAGAATGTTTCGTAGAATCCATGCACCATGCTCACGCACTTGTCCAAAGTTCAGGCGACTCCCTGTTCACTGCATGTTTGCACGCCACTGCTCAAACCCTCCTGAGATGCTGGGACCACGTCTTCCACTAACGTTAGATCAGCTGTTTTCCTCCCTCTGGAGGAGTTCACTTCAAAAGAACCCGTTTTTTCGAATATTGTAATAGTTTTCTCCGGACCTTTGGTAGAAATAGGACCAAAGCCTTTGTTCATACTCTTGATTGCCCGAAGCTTCTACAGACGTACTACCGCACAGTAGCCGTTCTTGTAAAAGAGCTTTATCAGCAGCGCACGATCTTGCATTGAGACAATCAGGTTGAGCATCTCAGATGCAATGTGTGGGGCAGCCATGTACCACACACATCTTTCATTTTCCATACTAGGTGACACATCCAGCATTGCCCGGGTATCAATTTTGGTAATTTTCCATTAGAAACGAAAAAAAGACAATGAACTGGGTTTGTTATGAAGTATCGACAAAATTTCGTTTTCATGTATTCGTGAAAACACATTTGAAATTGTGAAACAGTCATGCAAAGAAATATGCATAATGTACAAATGTACAAGTTCAGTACCCAAACTAAGAAACATATTCACGGATAGTTTCTGTATGCTGGACGCAACTGTTTCGCGTGTCTACAAAGCCATTTTGTGAAAGTATCTATGGGAACGCCTCTGCGTAACTCTGCTTAAAGCGCTACCAAATGTCAAATATTTCGTTAAGGTGATTCGTCTGTAGGACTGCCTTAATAGTAAAGAATAAACGTATTAAAACTTCATGCAGGATGCGGCATACTTCAGGTATGTCGGTATTTATGACGTCGTATGTCTTGAACTATGTGTCTTACAGTGATATATTTGTGTACATACATTCAGCAGTGCATACCGTCTGCAAAACGTGTTGCATGTTACTGTAGTAGAAAAGAAGTAGTAAATTTAAACTTCTTGCACACTGTGGCAGTTTTTCACGTGTCTTCTGAACTGTACACTGACCACCCAGAACATTATAATTTCCGACTACTATCGATATAAACCCTCCAGGCGACAGCAGCTTCAACTGGCGAGAATGACTGCTAGACACACGCACGGTGCATGTAGTATCACTGAGCGTGCTGTCCGTCTGTGTATAGAATGGTGAAAGCGTGCGATCTACCTGAGTCTGGCCGAGGGCAGATAGTGATGGCCTAGAGGCTCGTCACTAGCACATCGGAAACTGCTGACTTGTAGGGTGTTCGAGGAGTTCTGTGTTGAACGTCTTCAACACGTGGCGAAACTGATGTGAAACCACATCCAGACATCGTGGAGCTGGGCGGCCACCCCTCATTCCAGATGCCGGACGTCGTAGGCTGGGTCGACTGGTGGAACAGGACAGGTGGCGAATTGTAGAGGAAACAACATGCGACTTTAATGCCGGGCAGAATAAAAGCGTGTCTGAACACGAAGTGCACCGAACCCTCCTAACGATGGGCCTCCGTAGCCGACGACTCATGCATGTGTGCATGTTAACACTACGACCTCGGCAACTACGACTGAAATGGGCACAGCGTCGTCGGCCCTGGACGTTGGCGTAGTGGCAGACGATTGCATGGTCTGATGAATCCTAATACCTTCTTCATCATGCCGATGGGAGGGCGCGAATCCGACGTCTCTGGGATGGAGACAAGCTGGCGGTGGCTCCATTATGATCTGAGGAACATTGGGTCCAGTGGAGCTCGTGGAAGGCACCATGACGACCACGGAGTGTCGTACACTGGTTGCAGACCACGTAGACCGCTTGACGACGATCAAGTTTCTCGACGGAAGTGACATTTTTCAACAAGATAATGCACCATGTCACAAGGCCCGGAGTGTGAAGGAGTGGATCGAGGAACACAGTGGCAAGTTCCAGTTGATGTACTGGCCCCCCAACTCGCTAGATCTGAACCTGATCGACCACTTCTGGGATGTGATTGAACGTGGCGTCCGAGCTCATCACCAGCCTCACGGGAATTTATGGAAATTAGGTGCTCCCTCCAGCGACCTACCAAGGCCTCATTGCTTCCATGCCACGACGCGTAACCGCTGTTATCCGTGCCAAAGGTGGACATACCGGCTGTTAGGTATGTCGTCATAATGTTGTGGCTGATAAGTGTATGTGTTACCATGTCATATTTTTGCTCCATTTATCGGTATATATAGACACTGCCAGCTAAATTTATTGCGGAAAGCAGTTAGTAGCACAGAAGTAATAATTTTAAACGTCGTACAGGATGTGGCACTTCTTCAGGTATGTTATTGTTTATGACGTCGTATCTACTCAAGTATGGTTCTTATCCCTACAGCGATTGATGCCTGACGTAAGGGATATGGGTACCAAATTCGGTTGGAATCGGCACAGTGGTTAAGATGTAGATGTGTAACATGAACACACAGATACACATATACATTTTATACACTACTGGCCATTAAAATTGCTACACCACGAAGATGACGTGCTATAGACGCGAAATTTAACCGAGAGGAAGAAGATGCTGCGATATGCAAACGATTAGCTTTTCAGAGCATTCACACAAGGTTGGCGCCGGTGGCGACACCTACAACGTGCCCCCATGAGGAAAGTTTCCAACCGATTTCTCATACACAAACGGCAGTTGACCGGCGTTGCCTGGTGAAACGTTGCTGTGATGCCTCGTGTAAGGAGGAGAAATGCGTACCATCGCGTTTCCGACTTTGATAAAGGTCATATTGTAGCATATCGCGATTGCGGTTTATCGTATCGCGACATTGCTGCTCGCGTTGGTCGAGATCGAGTGACTGTTAGCAGAATACGAAATCGGTGAGTTCAGGGAGGTAATACGGAACGCCGTGCTGGATCCCAACGGACTCGTATCACTAGCAGTCGAGATGACAGGCATCTTATCCGCATGGCTGTAACCTATCGTGCAGCCACGTCTCGATCCCTGAGTTAACCGTTGGGAACGTTTGCAAGACAACAACCATCTGCACTAACAGTTCGACGACGTTTGCAGTAGCATCGACTATCAGCTCGGAGACCATGGCTGCTGTTACCCTTGACGCTGCATCACAGACAGGAGCGCCTGCGATGGTGTACTCAACGACGACCCTGGGTGTACGAATGGCAAAACGTCATTGTTTCGGATGAATCCAGGTTCTGTTTACAGCATCATGATGGTCGCATCCGTGTTTTGGAAGCGTGTATTCGTCATCGCCATACTGGCGTATCATCCGGCGTGATGGTATGGGGTGCCTTTGGTTACTCGTCTCGGTCACCTCTTGTTCGCATTGACGGCACTTTGAACAGTGGACGTTACATTTCAGATGTGTTACGAACGGTGGTTCTACCCTTCATTCGATCCCTGCGAAACCCTACATTCCAGCAGGATAATGCACGACCGCAAGTTCTGTACGGGCCTTTGTGGATACAGAAAATGTTCGACTGCTGCCCTGGCCACCACATTCTCCAGATCTCTCACCAACTGAAAATGTCTGGTGAATGGTGGCCGAGCAACTGGCTCGTCACAATACGCCAGTCACTACTCTTGATGAACTGTGGTATCGTGTTGAAGCTGCATGGGCAGCTGTACCTGTACACGCCATCCAAGCTCTGTTTGACTCAATGCCCAGGCGTATGGAGACCGTTATTACGGCCAGAGGTGGTTGTTCTGGGTACTGATTTCTCAAGATCTATGCACTCAAATTGCGTGGAACTGCAATCACACGTCAGTTCTAGTATAATGTGTTTGTCCAATGAATACCCGTTAATCATCTGCATTTCTTCTCGGTGTAGCAATTTTAATGGCCATTAGTGTAATATGTATGGATAATGCAGGTTACAGCTCCTGTTTTAGCGGTTCCCCCTTCATAGATAATGTTCCGTTTGAACTGGCTATCGTTGGAGCTGGGACTTTAATTATAATGACTCGGTACAAGAGATGGATGAGAGTGATAGTTTTGAGGGCCACTTGACGCACCTGGCCACGGAGACGACGGCACTGAGGGCACACAGGCTGTCGCTGGAGGTGGTGCGGCAGTGGTTGAGGCTGAAGAGCGCGAGCGCCAGCCAGCCGCGGCTGCCCTCCGTGCTGGTGACCCCGCGGTTGTCCCACGCAGCCGCCAGCCCGTCCAGGTCCCAGCCGCACGGGTACAGCGCCTGCAGACTCGGCCGCCCGCACAGCAGCGCGCGCAGCAGCCGCACCCCGGAGTCCGCAGGCGTCAGCAGCTCAGTCAGCACCCTGCATCCAACGTACGTTCCAGAAACCGTGAGGTGTAATCCGAAAGTTGCAATGCATCATCTCGAAAAAAAAGTTACGAAATTAATATTAGCTTGTTCGCGGCTACATCGTCTGCAATCCTGGTGCAAATTTAAATTTAATGTATCACGCACAATCGTTAATAAGTTCACGCACGGGGTTCAGAATTGTTTCTCGCTGTGGGGTGGTGCACGTATTCGTGCTTTCCTTCATCTGGTAGCGCAGCTTTTAATTGTATTCATAGGCGTTCGTTACACCTCCCTGATGGGTAACATCAGTGTACTGCTGGTAGCATGAATAGTACAGTCAAGCATGAGCCACCAGTGGTACACGCCGACGTGTACGTGTTGGATGAAATTACAAGGTAGGGTGAGGAACAAATTCTTGTACATCAATTACCTTCCGTCACGCAGCTTGCGGCAGGTAGCGGAATACACACACCGATGCATAAATGAAGGAGGGAAACTAAAACTATAACCGCCCTTACTAAGTAATAAACTCTTCTCATTGTGCCGTGGCGGCGGTATTCCCGATCGATTCTCGATCGTTGGGCCTCCGAGTAGCGTTTCTTTCTCCGTTGCGGGGCGCCTCCTGGCGGTGGGTGGCGCCGTCTCTGACCGGTGGCGTGTTGTGTGCGCGGGCAGTCAAGTTTGGGCGCGAGCATTGCCTTTTGCGTCGGACGGTGGGTCCCTCCGCGCTGTCGTTGGCCCGGGCTGGTGTTACTTGCTGCTCCCCGGGGCGGTGGTAGCTACCGTCCAGTGGTTCAGTGCGCCCCGTGACGATTTTTTTTTCACCCTGCCTGTCCTATGTCCCTGGCTTTAGGTTGGTTCCTCTGTGCCGTGCGTGAGTGTGTATGTGGGCGATGGTGATCGTTTCCTGACTTGTTTACCGTTTCTTGCCGACTTCTCTGCATAAACTGCCGAATTTGTAATTTGGTCTATGCCCTGTTGTTGCGTCAAGTTGGTTCGCACACTCCCCTTGGTAATGATATCTGCGCACCTATGAATTTGAATAATGTTTTGAACTATTGTAAGCTGGCGGCTGTCACCGTGTGTGTTAAATTTTAACTTGTGTTTGGGTTTTGGTGTAATTGTATTTTGTTAACTGAGCTAATTTTATGTTGCCTACTGCTGCGATGTCAGAAATGTTAAAATCTAGCCTTGGGCTCCTTGTGAATTTTTATGTTGATAACTGATGCAGCATTTTAGTGTAATGATTTATCTCTCATGTTTTCGGGAAATTTTATCTTGGCAAATCCTTGAGCTTAAATTGTGCAACTTGTGTCTATGATCTACGGAAATGTTGGGGTGGATTGCACTTGCTCGTTATGCCTATCACTTATTGTTTTACTAAAGGCGTTACAGGATATTTGTTGAAAGTTTTTAAAAAAATTAACAATCATAAATTTAATCTTACCTGTGAAGTCACATTTGTGGAGAGTTGTTATTTAAATTTCATTGTCTTCCCAGCTTGTCCTTTGCTACTGTATTAAAAGCGTTTCTTGTTTTGATTAATCGCAGCTGCTTGCCTTAAAGAACTAAAGCTGATTTTGAAAGATTGAGAATTAGTGTAACTCTTCACTCCAATAAGGTCACCCTGTTAAAAGAAAAATTTTGGTGCTACCATTTGTATCCCCCTTGTTCCCCTTCCACGGCTCACTCATAAGTTACAAACCGTTCTTTCTGCTGCGTCAGCTGTTCAAAGTTCTCCAGCAAATAAGACTAGAAAACTGATGGCAGTTGTTTACCGTTTGCTAATCCCAAAACAAACTTGTTATCGTAAAGGGGAAAATTGAACCTCACAATATATTTTGCATCTTATATAATATTAGCGACCTACCCTTACTTTGCACGGATGCATTACGTGTTACCACTTCTCGCCATATGAGGGTACGTAATCCACCCAGGAACAGTGTCGTACATGATTGTTTCGGTGCTCCGGGTGTTATGATGGGAGGGATTACGCTGCATGAGCGCATTGATTTCCAAACCTCTTGAGACTGCACACTCAGCGATCCACGTTATTGTGACACTGTACTCCTTCCCCATGTAGGTCTTTCCAGTGGTGCGTTCGGCCCTGACATCATTTTTGTAAATGGCAATGCGCGATCGCATCAAACAGCGCGGATGGTGGAGGCCTTCGGCCAGTTATCTGGTCCACCAATTTCCCCCATTTAAATAGCATCCAGCACATCTGGGATGCGTTGGGGAGACTTATTACTTATTGCAGCACGCCCTCACACGCCGAAGAGCGTTCAATACTTTTGAATCGCGCAGATGGAAGAGTGGAACGCCAACCGCAAGAACTCTTTACCAACTTCCTTGTCAGCATAGCAGCACGTTACAGAGCATGCAATGCTGTCCGTGCTGATCACACACCCTATTAAGAACCACGTCCAATCACTTTTAATGTCCAGGAGACCATCATCAATCGCGTTGACTTCTGTGTAATGTCTTAGAATACAAGTATCAAGTCTGTTCGTCTCACTGCGTAATTCTTTCTGTTACTTTCTCTACTATACTGCAGGAGTTCTTTCTATATTTGGTCCAAATTTCATCAAGCTACTCGTATTTTATTTGGCAGTGGCAAATCTTGCGAAAGTTATTTGGTCGTTAAGTTTATCACACGAGTGCATCTGAGATCTAACGCAGAAACCTCATCTGCTAACCACCCAACAGAAAACACACAATAAACTAAAACTCTGTTCTCACCTATCACCTCTTATGAAAATGTTGCTCAAGTGCCCCCAGACCCTTGAACGTCATGCACTCCACCACGCTTTCCGCAACCGTTTACTTTCCTCCACATGGATCCTTTACCATCTCATCAAATTCCCACCTGTCTTCAATCACAATGAACACTTTCGAACAACCTACACCATCCGATAACTCGCCTCCAATAGAACATCAGCCCTATACTTGCATACCCTCCTCAATCTCTCCCAATGAAATTTCAGCTCTCCCTCCCTTCCTAACCATAAACTCGGCTCCGACTTTAGCCCATCCTTCCAACTATAAGACCATTCTCTCCTCCCCCCCCCCCCCCACCCCCGTTCACCTCATCCGTGCTCCCTTTTCCTATACTCCCATATTTCCCTAACCGTTTTTCCCTCCCCTTCTTTCCCTATCCTCTTTTACTGCTTCAGATTATAGCCTTACTTACATCCTCAACAACTTCCTGACTACAACCATCAACTCCTTCTCCATCGACGCAATCAATCACTCCTCCATATGTCCATGTTCCTATACTCCTCAATGCTCAATGTCTTTCCCATTGAACAACAAATGATCTTTCCCATAGTAGGTCCTTCCAATTTTAGTAACAATGAAGTGCTTCTTTTTAAGATCATCGTTTTAAATGGATTGTTATTGTTTTCGTTTAGCTTTTTATAATTCCCCTTTAAAATTAAAGACAAATAAAGTCAAGTTTTGATATAAAAAACCTCCCAGTAATTTCACCTTCAAACGTTTTTAATTCACTTGCAAATACATCACCATTAAGTTAGTGTTTATTCATTTTAGTGTCACTTGTCCCTTGTCTGAAGAACGATTAAACGTACCCCTGACAGCCCACCCGCTGCACATACGGGGCAAGGGGACTGAAATATCAACAAAAATAGCAGGAATATGTATGTTGTGGTGCCGTATCTGCCAGAGCCGGTGCCTTGAAGATTTCTGCGGGCGTCGCGAGAGGAGCTTTGAACATTACTATCAATGAAGAACCTCCAGACGGCTGACCAGTGAAGACCGCCAGGACGGTGTTATAAGCGGCAGGCACCGGGGCACCAGTACTCTAGGTTCAAGATTACTTCCAGTTGCTAGCTGGTGCCGAACGTTATATCGAGTAGTTGATGTGTTGTTGTGTTGTAATCTTCAGTCCAGAGACTGGTTTGATGCAGCTCTCCATGCTACTCTATCCTGTGCACGCTTCTTCATCTTCCAGTACCTACTGCAACCTAGATCCTTCTGAATCTGTTCAGTGTATTCATCTCTTGGTCTCCCTCTACGATTTTTACCCTCCACGCTGCCCCCCAATACTAAATTGGTGATCCCTTGCTTCCTCAGAATATGTCCTACCAAGTGATCCCTTCTTCTAGTCGAGTTGTGCCACAAATTTCTCTTCTCCCCAATTCTATTCAATACCTCCTCATTAGTTATGTGATCTACCCATCTAATCTTCAGCTTTCTTCTGTAGCACCTCCACCTCTATTAGCAAAAATTGAGTGCACTGCCCGTGTCACCCCTCTGCTTACAGCTACCCACGGTTGGCACAATTTGTCAAAAATGTAGCAGTTCTTTCGTACAAGTTGAGTAAAACGTATTTATTTAAAGTGCATTTGTGTCAACTACTATTTTGGTTGCCTGTCCACATTTCTACGGCAACAGATCATTTGGTCACCTTCCACCCGTTTATCATTAGCAGTGGGGACGTAGCATTTGGCCCCTTTGAACATAACGGTTATAGACTTGCATCATAAGATTTGGCGAATCTACGACGCCACATCGTTCTACTTTCTTTATCGCTTTGAAGACTTTTGTATTGCGCTTTCATCACCTGTACTTGTGGATATTTTCGTTTCAGATCCGCGCTTGCCACTTTTGTTCAGTTTACTCGTTTATGCCGCCACCTATTGATTTAGCTTTAGTATTTTTCGCTTTCCCATGGCTACCCCATCACCCCAAGAACCACGCGTACCTGCCTCGCACTTAGCGGCGCCACAATTGCGAGCGCCCTTGGCATCAACTCTCGGTCTAATATAGCTTCTTCAGTTACAGGCGCAACAAATGACGCATCTTACTGAGATCATGAGGAGTTTCATTCAATTTCAGATGGCAGACAATGAAAATCACAATCAGACGCCATCATTTACGGCAGTGCCACCACACTTACTCAGCCATCGTTGGTGTTTCCGCGTCACCCATTTGAAGAGGACAAAGAGGACTGGGTTGAGTACTTGGCTCATTTTGAAGTTCATCTATTTGCACACCAAGCACCAGGTACTGTTAAATAGTGTTTTATTCTTGTTAACAGACTGTGTGTCAGTCTATAGAACGTGCTGCAAATCGTTTCCCACCTCGCGCCCAGAACTTGTGACCTATGAAGAATTAATCGAGGCTTTGTAAAGAAGCAGTCACGACAAACTTATAGACAGTGCGCGACAGACTTACAAGGGCTTACTAGGCAATGTAGTCAAATGTATGTGTGGAAAGTATTATGGTGTGGCCGAGCGGTTCTAGGCACTTTAGTCCGGAACCGCGCTGCTGCTACGGTCGTAGGTTTGAATCCTGCCTCGGGCATGGATGCGTGTGATGTCCTTAGGTTAGTTAGGTTTAAGTAGTTCTAAGTTCTAGGGAACTGATGACCTCAGATGTTAAGTCCCATAGTGCTCAGAGCCATTTGAACCATTTTTTGAAAGTATTAAAGTGGCCCCATGACAGGTGACTCCACTACTCGAAACTGGCTGATGACAGAATATGGGAACAGATTCTCAAGTATCCCGATCCTCTTCGGCAGCAAGTTATGCAAATTATTGACTATCAAGACTCTTGTGGCAATGCGGTAGATTGTTTTCAGTCAGTAAACATTTACGCTGTAGCGCCTAGCAAATAGCATTCCGCTGCCGTGTAAACAGGCCGTTTCCAAGTCGAGCGCACAGCAGCCCACTCGGGCTCAACAGAGCCAGCCACGTAAACAGCCAGGCACAATAGAGTGTGTTTTCAAACTGAGATTGAGTACTTTGGGCACGTCATTAATTCTCAGAGGATTCATCCGATGGTGTCGCACTTTCAGGCCGTTCCTGACCTCAGACCCCCACACAATGTTACTGAGCTACAGTCAGCGCTAGGGAAGCTGACGTATTACATCCGCTTCTTTCCGAATGAAGCTCAGTTTGTGGCACCGTTGCACCGGCTTCGCCGCAAGAATGTACCCTTTGTGTGGTCCCAGGAATGTCACATTGCTTTTCGAAGACTCAAAGATGGATTGATCAGTAATAGTTGCCAATTTCATTCTGATCCTTCAATACCTGTATCGTGTGCTGTAGATGCCTCTTCGTACGGTATCGGTGCGGTACACCCGCACTGGATTGGTTCTCCTGCCAGACCAGAAGCCTTCGTCTCCAAATTGCTAAATAAAACTCAGAGCAACTATTCGCAAATAGAGAAAGAGGCTCTTGCCATCGTCTATGGAGTGACTAAATTTCATCAGTATCTGTACGGAAGCCGGCTGGAATGGCCGAGAGGTTCTAGATGCTATATTGTAAGTGTGCTGGCGTAAGCTGTCACCAGCACACCATCGGCAAAGATGAAGCGAAGATCGATTAGTAGGCGCTGGTTCAAGCGCGTCAATCAAGAAAGAGCCCAGAGACGCACTGAGAGCAAACGCGCCTCCAACGCCCTCTCGACAGCAGGTATTTAAGTCCTAACACACTCGCTCTTTCAGTTAGTCATTCAGTCACAGAATGGGCTCAATTTACGTAGATGTAGAGTTGCCATTTCTCGGTACATTGTGGAACTATGAACAAATATGAATAATGATGGATTAAAAGACGTAATCTTACTGCTTAAGGTATTTTCCTTACGACAGTACATAGCGACCAGATTAGTGACTATATCGGGACTTGTACTTTTGAAGCAGTATGAATAAATTTTGTAGTAGCAAGATTACCGATATTGTCTGCGGGAAGACTATTACTGATGAGCTTGTACCACGACGCATGGAGTGTGTGTGTGGTTTGAGGTTTTCGGGAGCTAAACAGTGTGGTCATCAGCGCCCAAACGCATAAAAACAGGAACACATGAGGCGAAGGGACTAAAACAGACAGCGAACAAGGAGAACGGCTAAAAGACACAGACCTGACGCAGTTCCAAATCCTCACATACAGAGGCAAAACAAGAGGAGAAGAAACGAAACTAAAAAAGGAAAGGAAACACAAGGAAGAAAGAACAGAAACCCAAGTGAAACTAGGAGGTAATCGTGACTGGCAGACCTCTTACCTAAAACCTGGGTGAACCAGTCACCCAGCAGCACATTACAACCCTCTCCCTAAAATCCGAGGCAACAAATTGAACAGGACACAAAACCGTAAGACCTTAACCACAGTCGTTGCGTCGTCTTGCAAAATAGAGGGCAAATCTTGTGGCAAGGAAACCACCGCCCTCTGGTCAGAGAATACAAGACAGTCAAGTATAATATGGCGGACAGTAATCTGGACGCCACAAGCACTGCAGATTGGGGGGGGGGGGGGGGGGGTCCTCCCGCCGGAGTAAAAAACTATGTGTTAAGGGACTGTGCCCGATGTGAAGGCGTGTGAGGAGAACCTCATCCCGCCTGCATGACTGGCAGGACGTACGCCATGGCCGCGTGGTGGCCTTGACCAGACGCAGCTTATTTTCACCGACTGCCAGCTACTCCTTTTCCCATTGACGCAAAACACGAAAACGCAAAAGGGAGGTAACAGCATCCACTGGGTACAAGTGTTGCATGGTCTGAAGGGCACTCAGGGAGTCAGAACATATGAGAAACTTAAGACTGGGAACGCATCTGCTCCAAAGCCCGCAAGATCGCAAACAATTCGGCATCAAAGATGGAAAATGCCGCAGGAAGCCGTAACTTGACGACTCGATCAGGGAAAACAACAGCACAACCAACAGAGTCCCCCTGTTTAGAGCCATCCGTAAATATTGGTACATGGTCGGGATGATGGTTTAAAATATCGTAAAATAAGGAGGTAAAAACAAACGCAGGAGTGCAGCTCCTCCGGTACTCTGACAAGTGTAAAAGGACGCTGGGCCTCTGGAGCAACCAGGGAGGCAGGCGAGTAAAACCTTGTCGTTGGGGGGGCACACGCCCCACACCAAGGGACTCAAGCAAATGCTTGGCACGAATCCCAAATGGTCTCGTTGCCCTGGGACGACTGGAAAATAGACGTTCCATAGGCGATCGGGCAATGGTAGGGTACGCAGGGGAGGTAGGACAGGCAAGGAATTGACACACCCGTCGCACCACGAGGAGTTTCCGCCGGGTGGCGAGCGGCGGTTCCCCTGCCTCAGCACACAGGCTGGGGATGGGACTGGTACGGAAGGCACCAGTGGCCAGCCTGATACCCTCATGGTGTGCTGCGTCAAGAATCTTCAGATACGAAGGTCTCGCTGACCCACCCATACACAGTGCATCCATAGTCAAGACGCGACCGGACAAAAGCCCTATAAAACTGCAGCAGACGCGACCGATCTGCTCCCCAGGCCCGATGGCTCAGACACTTCAAAATATTCAGTGCCTTCAGGGCCCGCACCTTGAGGTCTTTAAGGTGAGGCAACCACGACAACTTGGAATCAAAAGTGAGGCCCAGGAACCTCACAGTGTCTCTAAATGGAAGAATGGTGTCCCTCAGACGCAATTCAGGGGAGGTAAAAGGACGTCGAGAAAGGTTAAAATGAACACACACAAATTTGTTTGCAGAAAAGGTAAAACCCGTCTTTGCATGGACTCAAGTTAAGTATCCAGTACAAGTAAACAAAGAACCGTGTTAATCCACGTATGCATTTCTATTGTAGAAGGAGGATACAGCCGGCCGCAGTGGGCGAGCGGTTCTAGGCGCTTCGGTCTGGAACCGCGAGACGGCTACGGTCGCAGTTTCGAATCCTGCCTTGGGGCATGGATGTGTGTGATGTCCTTAGGTTAGTTAGGTTTAACTAGTTCTAAGTTCTAGGGGACTGATGACCTCAGATGTTACGTCCCATAGTGCTCAGAGCCATTTGAACCATCTGTACGGAAGAAAGTTTTTCTTGGCCACCGACCACAAGCCTTTGCTGTCACTTTTAAACTCGGCCAAGCCCATTCTGAATCACTCTGCGCTGAAATTGCAACGGTGGGCTCTCATCTTGTCGCACTGCCAATGTGTGGTAGTGTACATGCCCGCATCCAAATATGCCACTGCAGACATACTTTCGTGTCTTCGTTTGGGGCTGGATGCGGACGTTGACACATCAGGAGATGTTGTTGCCACATTGACACACAGGACTCAGACGCACTGGACCAGTTTCCATTAGATCGGCGGAAGATCGCCCAGGCAGCGACAGCCATTCTTTTGCGTTACACTCGCAGTGGCTGGCTTCGCACTGTGAAACGACTGAGCGGTGGTTCGCAGATACTCATGCACGTCGGCATGACTCTGTGCTGCAAGAGGTGCTTTTGCTATGTGCTGAATGTGAACAATCGCTTACAGTATGAGATTTTCACTCTGCAGCGGAGTGTGCGCTGATATGAAACTTCCTGGCAGATTAAAACTGTGTGCCCGACCGAGACTCGAACTCGGGACCTTTGCCTTTCGCGGGCAAGTGCTCTACCAACTGAGCTACCGAAGCACGACTCACGTCCGGTACTCACAGCTTTACTTCTACCAGTACCTCGTCTCCTACCTTCCAAACTTTACAGAAGCTCTCCTGCGAGACATGCAGAACTAGCACTCCTGAAAGAAAGGATATTGCGGAGACATGGCTTAGCCACAGCCTGGGGGATGTCTCGCAGGAGAGCTTCTGTAAAGTTTGGAAGGTAGGAGACGAGGTACTGGTAGAAGTAAAGCTGTGAGTACCGGACGTGAGTCGTGCTTCGGTAGCTCAGTTGGTAGAGCACTTGCCCGCGAAAGGCAAAGGTCCCGAATTCGAGTCTCGGTCGGGCACACAGTTTTAATCTGCCAGGAAGCTTCAATCGCTTACAGTGATTCCCAATGTTCTCCAGAGACGTGTTCATAATTTGATTCGCCAGGATCACTGGGGCGTGCTCAGCACCAAACAATTAGCTCACTGACATTGCAAATGATTTTGCATGGACTCCCAAAAAGAGCAGACGATGGCTCCGTGTCACGCTTATGCAGAATACCTTCTCGACTGTCCTTTGATGGGCTGCAGCCTAAAGTGCCTTGGGTTTGCATTTTGTTGGGCCCTACTAGAAGACACGTTTGCTGATAGTCATCGACAGATATTGCAAGTTCCCTTATGTGGTTCCCATCGCTCTACGACGACATGTTACACCCTTCAAGCCTTGCAATTCATATTGTAAAAAAAAAATGGTTCAGATGGCTCTGAGCACTATGGGACTTAACTTCGGACGTCATCAGTCCCCTAGAACTTAGAACTACTTAAACCTAACTAACCTAAGGACATCACACACATCCATGCCCGAGGCAGGATTCGAACCTGCGACCGTCGCTGTCGCACGGTTCCAGACTGTAGCGCCTAGAACCACGCGGCCACCCCGACCAGCAATTCATAGGGTACCCTGAGTATTTACCGGAGAAGTTTGTGACTGACAACGGATCTCAATTTGTGTCTGCATAATTCGAGGACTTATGTTCAGACAACGGGATTCGTCACTCCGATAGCGCGACTTTTCATCCACGGTGCAACGGAGAAATGTCAAGCTTCGCTCGTGTTTTTAAGTATCAGATGGATTAACTTCGCATCTACCACAGGTGGGACCAAGCTTTGGTGCTCTTCTTGTCGTCCTGCCGCTCCCAGCCTCGCAACGGCGCATCGCCGGCGAAGTTGCTTTACGGACGGCGCCATCGCACCTGGTTCCAATTGCAGCAGCCATTGCGGCGGCAGGCGTCGTTCCGCCCATTCTGACAATGTACACATTAATGTCCCAGTTCTTTTTTTCCAGATCATGCAGCGGCCGGAAGCGCTAAGAACGCGGCATCGTCGTAAAGTTCCCTGGCAATTGTACGTTTTTGATACATGGTCCAGGTGGATTGCATCGCCGGCACCTGAATCAACAGCGCATCTGTAAACTGCGCGATCCTGTCGCTGACTCTTCGTTCCTAGATTCATTGCCTGCCCAGATGATTCAGCCTGCATCCCCTTCTACTACCCTGGCCTCCTGCGTTGCCTGCAGATGGCCCGGAACCGATGCATATGGACCCTAACCTCATTCGCCGTCAAGTGCGCATCATATGTCCACAGGCATTCCACATCTACATCTACATCTACTTTGATACTCTGCAAATCACATTTAAGTGCCTGGCAGAGGGTTTATCGAACAACCTTCACAATTCTCTATTATTCCAATCTCATATAGCGCGCGGAAAGAACGAACACCTATATCTTTCCGTACGAACTCTGATTTCCCATATTTTATCGTGGTGATCGTTCCTCCCTATGTAGGTCGGTGTCAACAAAATATTTTCGCATTCGGAGGAGAAAGTTGCTGATTGGAATATCGTGAGAAGATTCCGTCGCGACGAAAAACGCCTTTCTTTTAATGATGCCCAGCCCAAATCCTGTATCATTTCTGTGACACTCTCTCCCATATTTCACGATAATACAAAACGTGCTGCCTTTCTTTGAACTTTTTCGACGTACTCCGTCAGTCCTATCTGGAAAGGACCCCACACCGCGCAGCAATATTCTAAAAGAGGACGGACAAGCGTAGTGTAGGCAGTCTTCTTAGTAGGTCTGTTATATTTTCTAAGTGTCCTGCCAATAAAACGTAGTCTTTGCTTAGTCTTCCCCACAACATTTTCTATGCGTTCCTTCCAATTGAAGGTGTTCGTAATTCTAATATCTAGGTACTTAGTTAAACTAACGGCTTTTTATATTAGACCGATTTATCGTGTAATCGAAGTTTAACGAGTATCTTTTAGCACTCATGTGGATGACCTCACACTTTTCGTTACTTAGGGTCACCTGTCACTTTTCGCACCATTCAGATATCTTTTCTAAATCGTTTTGCAATTTGTTTTGATCTACTGATGACTTTATTAGTCGATAAATGACAGCGCCATCTGCAAACAACCGAAGATGGCTGCTCAGATTGTCTCCCAAATCGTTTGTATAGATAAGTATCAGCAAAGGGCCTATAACACTACCTTGGGGAACGCCAGAAATGACTTTTGTTTTACTCGATGACTTTCCGTCAATTACTACGAACTGTGACCTCTCTGACAGGAAATCACAAATCCAGTCACATAACTAAGACGATATTCCATAAGCACGCAATTTCACTACGAGCCGCTTGTGTGGTACCGTGTCAAAAGCCTTCCGGAAAATCAGGAATACGGAATCGATCTGAAGTCCCTCGTCAATAGCACTCAACACTTCATGTGAATAAAGAGCTAGTTGTGTTTCACATTAACGATTTTTTCTAAACCTATGTTGACTGTGTGTCAATAGACCGTTTTCTTCGGGGTAATTCATAATGTTCGAACACAATATATGTTCCAAAATCCTGGTGCATATCGATGTTAACGATATGGGTCTGTAATTTAGTGGATTACTCCTACTACCTTTCTTGAATATTGGTGTGACATGTGCAACTTTCACAACGATCCCCTCCACTCTGCTGTCGACGAGGGGGTCGCCGCACCACTTCAAGGCGCCGTTGCGATTTGACCACCAGAAGACCTCGTGCCGTTGATGGATGCAGGGGTAAGCCTTCCGTCTCATTTCTCGACTGGCGTTCCGGGACTATCATAAGGTGAATGCTGGGGCCCGGATAGGAGTTCTGCGCCAGCCACAACTTCGGCTCCTGTCCCCTCATCGCTTTCTGCACCCACGCCGAGTGGGATATAATAAATAAAATCGCTTATCGTGTCTCAAGGACATTACTTGACGAATATAGACAGACACGCCCGTATAACAGACCACTGCAACACACCCGAAGCACGCGAGGCAGCAGCTCCAATTCGAACACCAACACAGACAACAATACCGCAACACACACTCCCTCAAACAGCGAACACTTTCACCAACACGTATCGCACACAAACTTACACAAATCTAGAGTAATTAAAGTGTATTAAAATAAACAGTGTAATGCAATCAATCCTGTAAATGTGTTCTAGCTAAAGTATGAACAGCAGGAATATCCATCCCTCAGTCATTAAGCCGCTTTTGGGCTGTAACACATGTAACTGAACACTTACTGAATAAGCAACATAATAGGTATAATTCAAGACACGTAATATTGGAAATGAAGGTTAATAAATACCCGCAAGAAATAACATACTTAATACTCATACGCCACTGAGCTTTCCGCAATGTACATAATAGTTATAGTGTTTTTTAAAATAGTGTTTTGAAATATTAACCCGTAAATTAAACTGCAACGAGCCGGGACTCCTAGGCTCGAAGTAGTTCCGAGGCTTTCAGACCAGGCTGGCTCAGACTGTTAACCATCCGTTACCGTGGGTAAACGAATCATTGATGTCAATGCTGAAGTTCAGTCTGCAACCACAAAACACTGCAGGTCCGTCCAGTAGAGCGTGTGCAGCGACAGATTTGATCGTATTCTTTTTCTTGTCGGCGGCAGATGTGGTCATTTCCACGTCTTCAATTGTTTTATATATAGTCTGTCTTGCACGACGACGGGGACTGTATCTTCTGTAAGGCATCTTGGCAGCGTTCAATGCAGTTGCCTGTGCAGCAGCAGCAGCGCGAATGATCCGACCCGCGGGCAGCGCTCGCTTTCATAGCCGCGCACTGGCGTGGCGCTGATAAGGGACTTAGAATATTTGCAGTGCCAGCCGAGAGTTATCCCGGACGCGGGCACTAGTCGTACTAGGTGCCCGCGGCCGCTGTTTGTCAGTCTTCGGTAGCTGGCGCGCTGCCAAGATGGCCTTGAGCCGCCTTATCGGCGGGGTCAAAGGTCACGCGCTCAGAGAGCTGACGTAACATCCAAGTTTTTCCTGTCATCTGCCATAATATCTCCTTAAATTCTGAATATTTTTGTGTGTGTGTGTGTTTTTTTTTATCTTTCAATTTCTAATGTATTTTTAATTTATTATTACTTCCATTGTAATTGCTGAAAACAGAAATTGCTGTTTGTAATATGGAATATCTTTTGTAAAGTACATGAAAACCTGTAAAATGAAAGACTTGTTATAAAATGTAAGACGACAGGTCTCTAAATGAGCAATAAATCAAATCAAACCCACGCCTCCTTCCCCCTCCGTCGTTGCAACAATCGTCACTATAGACGATGGCGACTGTAGTACCGTAGCTAATTACTACATCCTGAGCCGGTGCCTCGAAAATGCGAAGATTATTGCAGGCAACGCGAGTCGCGCTTTGAACAACGCTACCAACAAAAACCTCCAGGCCGTTGACCAATGAAGACCGCCGGGATGACGCCATAAGCGGCAGGCACCTGGGCACCAGTCTTCTAGTTCAGTATTACTTCTAGCATAGTATTTTACCCATCCTCAGCAACTGTAGTTGTGTGTAACGAAATAATAAGCAACCAGCTGCATAAAAGGAATTTCATTTCCTTACTGGTTTCGGGCAATTACTGCGCTTCTTCATAAGTTTATACCTATCGAATTATTTGCGAGTGTAAAGAATAAGATGTATGTAGCAAAATACCGTGGTCATGTGATTCATAGTGACTGTACAAAAATAGTATAAAGAAAAGAAACAACAAGTAATGCGTTAGGTATAACCTTCTGAAGAAGACCGAAACCGGTAAAGAAATTAAATTTATTTTCTGTAACTGGCTGTATTACTGTAGTTGGTGCCGAAAGTTATACGGAGTTGTTGATAGCTATCTCTACCAGCAAAAGTTCATTGTACTTAGACCCATGTCCGTGTCGGGTTTCTGCTGATAACTAGCCACGGCTTCCCCATGTTGTCAGCAGTGTAGCAGTTATGTTGCACAAGTTGAGTTAATTACATTTACTGAAAGCGCACTTGTGTCAACTAATCTTCCGTTTTCATGTCCAACCTATGGCGACAGATTCTTTGACCACCTTCCACCCACTTATCATTATCAGCAAAGACGTAACATTTGGCTCCTCGAAACATAAAGACGGTAGTCTCGCATCATAATATACGAGGGAAATCCCAAAAGTAAGGTCTCCTATTTTTTTTATTAGTACCTAGACCTGTTTATCTCTACAGTGGTTTACATCAGTTTACAGCTTGAACATTTAGCTATTTTTCGACATAATCACCATTTCTTTCGATCCATTTTTGTAGACGCTGTGGCAGTTTTTGTATGCCCAGCTTTCCGCCATGCTGTTCAGAAAGTTATGAACCTCTTTTTTCACCTCGTCGTCGGAGCTGAATCGCTTTCCGGCCAAATGTTCTTTTAACCTAGGGAACAGATGATAGTTACTGGGCGCCAAGTCAGGACTATAGGTTGGGTGGGTGATTATGTTGCACTGAAACAGTTGCAGGAGAGAAACGGTTTGTCGAGCGATGTGTGGGCGAGCTTTGTCATGTAGAATGTGTACACCCTTGCTCAACATTCCTCTTCTCCCGTTCTGAATTGCCAGTTTGAGTTTTTTCAGAGTCTCACAGTACCTGTCAGCGTTAATTGTGGTCCCAGCGATTCAGGTAAAAGAAGAGGTCCATAGCTTTCTGAACAGCATGGCGGCCAGCTGGTATGACGTGGGCATACAAAAACTGCCACAGCGTCTACAAAAATGCACCGACAGATTTGGTGATTATGTCTAAAAATAGCTAAATGTTCAAGCTGTAAACTGATGTAAACCATTGCAGAAATCAACAGGTCTATGTTCTTATAAAAAAAAAGGAGACCTTACATCTGGGATTACCCTCGTAAGTAACTCAGGCTGATTTTACTCACTGAACTGCCACCTACAACATTGTTCGTCATTGTCAGTTCTGTTACAAGGGGTGTCAGGCTATGTGATAGACAAACGCTTCTCTCAAACCGAGTAATCATGTTACGTTAGAAAAACGAAAGAAGTATCTTAGCTCAAGAGACTGCTTTTTCATCAATCATCCTCATTAAAAGAGGGGCGTTCATAAATTTATAATTATCACCCAGAAAAAATAAAGTTATCTAATTAATTTTTTGTTTGTTAAGCACATGTCTATAGTCCTGGTACACATTTAAATCACGGCGCCACATTATATGTAGCACGCCACTAGAGCAACCAAAACAAACTGGCATAGACCATAGATAAATTGGAGTATCGTACGGTTTCCTATTCTTCATTTCAAAAGGATGAGCGCTGGAACAGTCCATGTCGAGTTGGAGGAAGCGCATGCCAACAATGCACCGTTATATGATATAGTGATTAGGTGGCAGTGATGCTTCTAACGTGGACGAGCAAATGTGAAAGACGAAGAACGAAGTGTCAGACCATCTCTCTGTGAACAACCGGGAATCATAAGAGAAGTGGATCCCCTCCTCGTCAAAGATTTGCTTATCACAATCGAAGCGGTAGTGGAAAAAGTGAAAATCAGTGATTAATCACTTTCTAACATCTTGCACAACATTTTGAACTCGACAGATTTCGCCGACCACTGACAGGGGAATATTTCCATGTGCTAATGAACGATCTTGATGGTTCTTGGCGAGTCTGTAGAAGGGCCAAAATTATAAAATATGTACAGTTTTGCTTGTTCCCAATTTCACGATCAAGGAGTAAAATACACCCGAAAATGTAATTTAGCACGTTAACTTTAAAAGGAATATCTTCGAAACAATGATACATAAAAAATATTTTTCACATAAAAGTTGATAATTAATTAACGTTCGTGAAAACTATATTATCAACTTTTGTAATAATCTGAAATTTTGCAAAATTCTACATCACCATTAATTAATTTTCAAAAAACCAAAATCTTCGTTATAACATAAATTAAGGAAGTTTTCAAGCCACGTACATCTATGTGCAATACAGCTGGTTTCTGAAATACAATTTCTGTAAAATAAGCTGGAGACAATGTGCTGTCAGATAATACGTAATTAAAATATCTAAATGTTCAATATTATTCTAATTATTTATTTCAGTTATTTTTGTTTTATATTTTTAATTGTTATTTATTTTTTGCTTCGTGTTTTCTTTTTGTTTTTTAATTTACCATTTCACATAAGAGTGTTCCGTTCACTGAATATAATAATTAACTCATTATTATGATACAAAATAATTATAATAATGATAATCAGTAAAAATGCTTAAAATATAACGTTTTCTTTCACCAGACACACAGAATGAAGGAAACGTCTTCACATACTACACACGACGAACAACACATCATAAAACAAAATTCAGCAGGCTTCTCAAATTATGTTGGGGTATCCTCTAAATATCCTCAATTCCATCACGCATATTTCAGGACACAGGAAGACCTGCTATAAGCAGACAGTCTACATCAGAGCTACTCAACGTAAAAGTGGCTAAGAGTGCAGGCGAAGATTCAGATCACTATCTACCTAACGTTAAATTCAAAATTATGTTAATATATAAAAGAAAGAGCCAATATCAACCTAAAATGTTTGACACTCAGAAATTAACTAAGGGAGATAATTTCATGACACTTTTGGAAAAGAGAACACCTAAAACATGGGAACAACTTCAAAAAGACATAGTGCAGACAGCAGAGGAAACCATTCTCCTTACCAAAAAATGGTAACATGCCTGGTGGAAAGATGAGTGTGACGAGCTAATCCTAACAAGACAGCGAGCTTGGAATGTATGGAATGCAAATAAAAAAGATAAAGATAGGAAGTCCCTAAAAGAAGCCCGCAAGCAAGCTTCAAAAGGCCTTATAAGATCAAAGTACAATACATGAAAGACTAATTAGCATCAATAGACACCAACTTCAAACAGAACAATGCTAGGGACTTTTAAACAACTTTCAAAAGTAGCGTAAAGAAACGCATTCCACCCAGTCTATTTTCCACGGACCCAAAAACTGCCTATAATAACACAGAGAACTGTAGAATACTTGCCGAATACTTTAAGGAACTACATAACTGTGATCCACCGAAAGAAAAATTTACTTTCGATATTGTAAACCCAACACCACCGGACTCAAAGCCGCCAAACACAGAAGAAATAAAAGAAATCGTAAAAGACCTTAAAAATAATAAAGCACCTGGAGAGGATAACATAGTTGCTGAACTATGGAAGTACTCTAGAGACAACATGATACAATTTCTACCAGCAATACTCAAATCTGGACAACACACAGCTTACCACCAGAATGGACATCTGCACTAATACGCCCACTACATAAAAAAGGGAAGAAAACAGCCCCTAGTAATTATTGGGGAATCTCCGTCTTACCAGTGACCTATATGATATTACCTAAGGCGCTTTTACAAAGAGCAGAACAAATACTTGACAAACAACTAGGAGATTATCTGGATGGATTTAGGAAGGGAAGGTCCCGTGCAGAACAAATATTAAACGAAAAGAACATAATAGAAATGAGGAAATTCAGGAACTTAAAATATGTAATTACTTTTGTAGATTTTAAAAAAGTCTATAATTCAATTGACAGAAATACACTGCTTGACATCTTAAAAGAATTGCGACTTGATACTAAAAAAACTAAAATAATTAAAGCAACTTTGACAAATATAAAATCGAAAGTAAAATTTAGGGAGAGCTCTCAAAATCGTTTGAAATAAAGTAAGGTGTCCGACAGGGATCACCTCTGGTTTTCAATTGTGTGTTAGAGAAGGTAGTTCGAGAACGGAGGAAGGCCATCAATACTAATAGGATTCAGCTAGGAAGAAACCCAAACCAGATCACATGTTGGCTGTTTAGCCTTCGCATATGACATGGCATTGATTACAAATTCGCTACATAATCCCCAAGAACAAATAAGAGAGCAGTAAAAACAAGCAACCAAAGTAGGACTACAAATATCCTTTGAAAAAAAGTTCATAACAAACATCTGTGATACTCTTCAAAATATTGCAGTTGACAGCAATACAATACGCAAAATAGATTTCTTTAAATACATAGGAGAGTGGATTGCACATAATGCAAAAGAAAAGACAGCTATAGAAACTAGAGTGCACAAAATGTAAATATTGTTTCACATGACCAAAAATGTTTATAGCAAAAAAAATCCTTGTCCTGGAACACAAAATTAAGACATTACCAAACAGTGGCCAGACCTGAAGCTCTATATGCGGCAGAAACACGTAAACTAACAAGAAATGGAGATCTTGATAAACTATAGAAGGTCGAAAGAAGAATTTTTAGGAAAATACTGGGAGCTAAAGGAAACGATAATGTTGAGTACAGGTTAAGACCAAACAGAGAGCTACCGTTGAAAACAGAAAAACTAACCGATGTAATGAGGAAGAGAAGACTACAATTTTTGGACATATATTCAGATTGGATAACAAGAGACTATCCAAGCGGATATTCACATTACTCAACAGCTAGAAATCCAAGTCCGCATGGTTCATAGAGACTGTAAATGACATGGGAAACGCGGGAATTACAATAGACACCATAGAAAACAAAACACATTTCAGAAAGGCCGTTCAAAAGATAGAGTTTCAGGAGAGAAAGAAAACAACTAGTCGAAAGTGGATTCAAGAAGAAAGGAAACAACACTCTAAAAGGATGAAGGAAATTTGGAAACTAAGGCAATTTAATGCAATGCAGAGTAACCAAAGTTGATTCAGCGTACCCTCTAAATGGGTTATTCGAAAGAAGAAGAAGACGATAGCATTTTATTACACATATATGGACGCGGCTTGAAAGCTTATTTAATTTATGCTGCAGTTAAAGTTTTTTCAGTTTTCAAAGTTAATTAATGGCGGTGCGGTACTTTGCATAATTTCAAATTATTACAAAGGTTGGATTATACAGTATTCAAGAACGTTAATTACACATCACCTTTTATACGAAAACCATTTTTTATATATTATCGTTTCGAAGATATTCCCTTTAAACCTGATACGCCAAATTACAATTCGGGGCATGTTTTAAATCTTAAAAGTGAGACTGGGCACAAAGAAAAAAATACGTTTGCATTTTTCCCCCATTACCCAACCACGAAGTTTCGTCAAAATCGTTTATGTACACTTGGGTATGTTCCCTTGTCAGTTCCACGACAGCTCACACCCTTGTACAGCAAAAGACAGCCGAAGCGAAGCAGCAGCAGAACCGTTTCAGCATTTTCAGGCCAATCCATATGACCGATGACATCTTTAGCCTCCTGATCACCTTGGACGAATGATAGATGTAAAACTATGACCCCGAGACAAAAGGAGCAAAGAATCAATACAAACATGTGCATTCACCACCACCAAAATAGTGCTAGGCCCCGTAATCCTCGGACAAGATGAAGCTAAGCGTTTTTTGCGACTGACATTGTGTGAAAATAATAGATTGTGCTCGAAATGGGCATACCGCTATTAAAATCTCCAGACGCGCTCATAGGAGGCTCTCAAGATGAGGTTTTGCGGGAAGTCATTCCAGGTGGTGCTTTTGCTCCAAGAAAATGCCCCAGGTCGTTATGCTCACGGCACAGTCACCCATGCTGGTTCTTTGGGCTACCAAATTTTGCCACACTCCGCCCCGTTTTCTCCTGATGTGGCATCCTGTGATCTTCCTCTTCCGTCGGATGTATAAACCATTGCGTGAAAGGCGATCCTATAATTATGTGATCTTCGAGGCGGACCGTTCCATGACAATCAAAATCCAGACGTCTACAACGAAGGTCCCTGCAAAGTCATCTATCGTTGAGATAAAGGCGTTGTATTAAACGATGAAAATGCAGAGAAGGAAACACAACAACCAAGTTTCACGCTCGCAGCTTCATTTTTTCGAGGTTTTAATTAAAACTTTATAATTACCTCTTGCTCAGTTAGCCGCTAGGGGCACCGCGTGCTGAAGCTAGGCAATGGCTTGTACTCGTCAAGTTCTGCGCCATGTAAAATGTTTCTAGCGTTTCTACGCCCGTAGTGTGGAATTTCGTGTCAGCTGCGGTGCCTTTAATGCAAACAGTTTAATGTAAATTAATCAAAGTAATACCTGTGAATGTATGCTTTCCCGGCGTATACAGCTGGCGAAGAGTTCTCGGGCTTCCAGCCGGGTGGCGATGTCTTCAAACTGCGACGTTTCGACGAGTGACATACTCATCATCTTCTGGCGAAGATGATGAGTATGTCACTCGTCGAAACGTCGCAGTTTGAAGACATCGCCACCCGGCTGGAAGCCCGAGAACTCGTCGCCAAAGTAATACCTGTTTCAGTACTTAAGTTTTTGATAACATTTTACTTTTCGTAGAAAAATAAAAGCAAAGCACTTACTGTAACAGTACTTTTTTCACTATGCCCTCCTTTTCGTGGGATTTTAAGGAAATTATTCGGAGAATAAACAGATTTTTTTATTATTCTAGTATCGCATTTCCACATAATATGGAGCGCCTACATTTTCATTATTGGTCATCCACCCTCTTCACACAAATTACGCTGTAATTTATGATAGACTCATTTCATTAATTTACATCTACAGCCGTTTAAAATGTTATCCTCATACGTTTCTAAAATAATAAATGTATGATTTTTTAATCCTGCAACAGAGGTTTCGAAATTTTTCAGAACTTTTGTTCTATAATTGAATTGGAATTTAAACAACTTCATTGTTTTCATCAGAACACGTTTTCAAAATATATTTTCATCAGAACGTTTTCATAATATTTCACCCTACTGTGCTTTCACGATATTTTTTGAAAATCAACTGAACAACTGTAAACGAAATCTTTTATGTTCAAAAAAAGTTAACTTTTCAGTTTCTTTCCTCTGCGTATATCAAGTAAAGAAGCGAAAATCATTGATCGAATTCCCGAAGAAATAGTCAGCTCCAAACAACCGGGACTGGAAAAAGATCTGAGAACTTTTCCAAAAACAACCAACAAGTTTTAGTTATGGTCTCGATTGCTAACGATAACATCCCGTCAGCAGATTGAAACTCCTATATGTTATTCAAATGCTTGAAGTAAATTACCGAGAACACGCTGGAATCGAGATATTAGCATTCCTCTGTCCTCAGATTGCTCAAATCCACTGCAAATTATTGCGCATTCCATGTGCAGAGAGAATGACCTCGATGTCGACAGGACGTTAAGCGCATGTGCCGACAACCGACAAGAGTGGTCTCCATGCAAGCAAAACCGTTCTGCATTATAGCAAAAATACCTAGTTTGCTAGTCTCAGAGATGCTATCATAATGTTTTTACGTAAAAAATAAAAGAAACGGGAAAATCTCTCGGTGGAAGATCCGAGCTGTACGGAGGACGTTGCAGCGTTTCCCAACCAAATTGCAGAAGCGTGACCTTGTCCGACTGGCAGTGTGGGGGCAGGCGTTATCGTGGACTTGGAGGATTGCACCCGACAACATTCCGGTAGCGCGAGGGCAAACGGCAAAGCCCCCAGTGGAAACATACCACACCTCCCTTGCCAAATAAATACAAAGCTGTTCACGCAAGTTCAGTAAGGTCATAACCCTCTTCTTCGAATTCAGGGGCCCTCTGATCGTCGAGTTCCTCGAGTGTGGAACGACAAGAAACGCACAGCGCTCTGTAGTCATTTTGCAGAATCATGCGAAGCGCCATAATGTCATGACGCCCAGGAGCTCTGTCGGAAGGAATCATGCTTTCGCTCGATAACGCCTGCCCCCACACTGCCAATAAGACGAAGGTTAAGCTTCAGTGATCTGGTTAGGAAACATTGCAACATCCTCCGTACAGCCCGCATCCTTCGCCGTGTGGTTGAAGAAATGTACGGGTGTACACAGTCGGACAAGGAACTGCATGAGTGGATGTGATTGCGTTCTACGAAACAGGAATTGATTGTCCCGGCTCCCAGTGCGGTAGATGTCCTAACGCGAGGGTTGATTACTTTTGAAGGGAACCATTCCATGCTCCCGTTGTGGTGGGAGTTTAGTTTTCAGTTGAGTGCCCCTTATATAACACAGAACATTCCAGGGAGTCCACTACCTGTCGTCGGGTGGCAAGCGCCGATGTGAAGCGGTTACGACGTGATTGGTGCACAGTACGACGGTCACTTGAGGTGGTCAGACATGTTGGACCGGAACCTTCAATAGCATGCCTGCCCTCATTTTCCATGTACTCAGATAGCAGGCTCTGTCACGTCAGAATGCCCCAAAACTCTGGATATTTTACGAATTAACAGGCTGGGTAAATAGAGATCGAAAATGAGGCTCGCTGCACGCGGTAACTGCGCGGTCTCAAGCGCCTTGCCACGGTTCGCGCGGCTCGCCCCTTCGGAGGTCGAGTCATCCCTCTGGCAGTGGTGTGTGTATGTGTGTAGTCCTTAGGGTAAGTTAGATTAAGTAATGCATAAGCCTAGGGACCGATGACCTCAGCAGTTTGGTCCCATATGAAGTTACCACATTATTTACCAAAATGAGGCTCGTTTCAAACGACGTAAGGTGCTCATAACGCTGACTCACACCAGTACGCGGCCTCTCCGTATCCTTCACATTGACCACGCAACATCTGACGTTGTTCACGCCCCTTTATACGCTACCAAACCTGGTAACAACATTAAACATGAACAACACTAATGCCAGCAGGTAGCCGTTCTACCTGTCACAGAGAACTGCATCTCTAATGGTTTACATACCGACTGATGGTGTGTGCATGTACAAAGTTACTTTGACATCTGGCAGTGCCTTCTCGATGTCTGATGACTTTTTTGTCATCCAGTGTAATAGGAAGCAGCAGTATAGTCATAGTTCTTAAGTCACACAAAAATGTGTGTCTGTGTGTATGTGGGGGAGGGGGGGGGGGGAGGGTGCGTGGGTAAGCGTAGGAGGAAGTCAGTGTGTGGATAGTGGTGAGACACAAATGTCTAGGGTAGCGTTATCGACTAACTTGATAATGAGTGTAATTGTACTAAAGAGCATCTATAAACTATACCTGTACATAATTATGTGCTTCTTCGTGGAACTTCTGTTAGTCTTGCATGAAGAATCTGTGCTCAATTGTGTATAACGTGAAGCTACTAGGTGTGGCCATTCCTATTACCCAGATAATGTGCCCACCGTTCGAGGTACACGATGTAGGATGCAGTTACAGGCTACAGTACAGATACTGCGGTCCGCGTTGCGAGCTGACGAAGAAGAGGAGGGCTGGGAAGCCGCTGGACACTCACCTGTAGCGCTCGCAGTACTCCGACTTGCCCTTCTTGCCACCTTTGGCCGGCTTCCCCTTGCCCTTGCTGTCTCGCGTCGCAGTCGAGCCCATTTTGATGGAACTCGTCAGCTGGGAGCCGGACGAAATATGTCGAATACCAGGCTCCATCTCTAGTAGTACGTCCAGTTCATTTGCTTCCTTCTCGTCCAGTAAGTCCACGTTAAGCCTGAAATCCACGTCAATGTCAGTTACTTCACTGCTTCGTAGTCTCTTAAGTGTACAGTTTAAGATCGGTGTGTTTGTTGGTGACATTGTAGTTTCACATTGTAGTATTACCGAGGAGCCGTCACAAACGCTGTGACTTGTGAAATTATTACATCACTACTTGTGTCCTGCCACGCTGCTAGTGTTATGAACCAGCGCCGGTATCAGAATATCATTGTAAGAAAGTATTCTCGAGCGTGAAAATGCCATCCAATTCCTCGCTACCTGTTTCCTGCAGGCTATCGTAGGTGAAGGGTGGTGGCGTTGTACTGCCACGTCCTAATAATTTTTCTATTTGACTTTACACTACTTTCACTATTCTGTTTATGTAATTCTTTGAATACAAAGTATTATGAACTCCTTGGGCAAACGTCATATTTCGCTTTAATTTATGTCTCTGAACATGTAAAATGTCTGATATAGTGGTGAGTCCACCAGCAGCACTTTTGTAAAACGGAAAACATTATAAAAACTGACCAATAAGTCGCTGCTTCCCACATTAAATTGCCTAAGTCTGCTGATAAAATCAGTCGAATTTCTGAAATGATTTGGACTTTTTCTACAATTGTTTGGAGTAAAGACACCAAGTACTTGGCCAAATGGTAGGAGGCTGCTCCAATATTCCTCACAATACGTCGCAGTGGTATACCTTCTTTATGGGTCTTGGGTAGTCTGTAGCGCCCGGGTGGAAATGGATTATGTTGTCTCAGTCTCTTAACGACCACCTTTACCACAGAACAGCAAAAACGCATGGTAAACCGAGATCTCAACCGGGCTTCCAGTAACTTGTTTCCGACGCCAACGTGGTGACACTGCCCGTAACCTCTATCTGGATTTAAGCTGTTGCCCACCGTCTATTCATCAGAGACACTCAAACAACCTTAAACGGTATTCTCGTGGTGCGGTTCTGCAAGGAACGGTACCTCCCACACTGTTGTCTTGAGTCCTCTTCGTCCTGCAGTCATTGCACTAAAGACAACTAACTGTCTGCACGGTCTGTCGGTATGAATACCTTTGTTTCTCATCTCAATGATACGACCTTTACCGAAGTCTGAAGGATGTCCAAAGCTACACGTGCACGTCCCTTGAGAATGCTATGTTGTGATCCGCACCAGTTCTAGTAATGTTAAGGAACGCATATTTTCTGTTCTGAATATACTGGTAAAAATTCTTCAGGCCATTTTCGTTCTGTCGTTGCAACTACAAAAAAAAGCTCGTCTTTTTCACCAGATGCGTTTCGTTTTATTGAGGTAAAGCATCATCAATGGCAGTGATATTCGATTGATTTCTCGCCTACATCGTGAAATGCCGTCTGCTAGCACATCGTTGACTTTTTTTTCTTTTTTTTTTTTTTTTTTTTTTTTGTTTCATGAAACGAAAGAAAGAAAATACACTCAAGAATTTTGAAGCAACCACGGACAATATAGTCACACAGAAGAAGAATTTACTGAAAAAAGTCGCTTTAAGATGAAATTGTAATCATCAGATCCCACAGTCATTTAATTCTACAGGGTCAAGTCGATAGTTTGGTCAATGTGTTCATAGTGTAACACTTCGCATTTTTGTCAGTGTGCTTGATAAGAATGAGGTGTTAAGATGATGATGATGATCGGTTTGCGGGGCGCTCATCTGCGCAGTTATCAGCACCCGTAAAAATTCCCAATCTTTACACAATCCAATCTCACCACTTGCACGAATGATGATGAAATAATGAGGACAACACAGACACTCAATCCCCGGGCGGAGAAATTCCCCAACCCGGCCGGGAATCAAACCCGGGACCCCGTGATCCAGAGGCACCGACGCTAGCCACTAGACCAAGAGCTGCGGACTAAAATCTTCGACGCCAGTGTACCTGAGTTGAGACAGGAATATGACTGACTAGAGTAAACTACAAATATAAACCATTAACACAATAGCCACTTCGGCAAGTTTTTCAATCCTTAATGGCCATTTCAATCCACAACTGACAAGGTACTCCCTCTAAATGAACTAGAGAAACTTGACTGTTCACAGACTGTACCGAGACACCCTAGATTCGTCTGAAACACAATGAAGAAATCAGCAAGCGATGTGGATTCGAGGCTGCAAGCCGGCTGACTTTTAAGGCTTAGCCGTTTGCCGATGCTCTTGCAGAACCTTCAACCTATCCCAATGCTTCAAAGACATTGTGAGACTGGCACTGTCGTGTGCTACTCGATGGTACGGCGGCTGTGCTTTGTAGCACTGTCGCCTCAGCTCTGATGTTCCGTTTCGCTCTGATGTCGTAACTATTCGCCTTTAAGTGATCTGATCTGGCGCAACCACCTGTCCACAGATGTGAATATCTACAATCGTAATGGCGTCTGATTGTATTTTTTGATATAGGTCTCGTGCAGTCCTTACATTAACACTTGTGGCACCAACGCGGAGCTCACAGTTTCGCTGCAAGTGTGTCTCCACTTGTCGCCACCCGATACTTAACTGCCACTCCGTCATAACACGCTAACAGTACTAACACACAGATGTGAGTGCATCAGTCTACTCAAATGGAGCTTTCAGCCTTTCTCACTAAAACAGGATAGAAATTCCGAACTGTTCGCCGGTTTAGTGTGTCGGTTAACTTTAACTCTGTTCACATCATATCATGCGGACTGTCATGTAAAACTATTTGAGTTTCGATCGTCAAATATAGCTATTGCCCCCACAAAGTATTGCAGGTCAACATACACTGTTTGTATCCTGCTTTCACTACGTTTGTACCTGTTGTCTAGGAGCAAACTATGTACGAGGGGGAGTTGGGAATTAACCCTTTCAGACCCGAAATTTTTCTGGAGGAAGAAAAATTTTTCTTTATATGGTAGTGGTCGTAGGTGATTTTTAATGATTTTAGGAGCAAGATTTATTCAAAAATATGTACCCGTCTCCAAAACTTACTTTGTTCACTTGGCTTTACTTTAAGGACTAAAATAACTAATTATGAAATATTCTCTACTGTAATAAATAGTAAAACGACCATTCAATAATTTCCATGCAAAATAACGACAGAAATATTCAATTATACACTGTAATATAGCGAACCGTGTTTTCTGGTGGTCACGAGTTGCTGCGCACTGCTACATTGACTTGCTGATATTTTGATAGTGATACCCAACGGTTGACAGCACTTGCGCGTGATAAAAAGGTTCAACATTTACAAGTGTGTACCTCAGGTTCGCCTAGGGAAGAAATACTTTTGTTGCAGCTAACAGACTGTAAAAGTTAATGTACACAGTTGTAGCCAGAGGGTCTGAAAGGGTTAAGTTTCCCCTGTCGACTGTGGGCAGAGTTGTGTCATATGGGCGAAAGACGACACGGCAGGTGAACGCGCACTTGCAAGACACCGACACACCATTGGGTAGAGGTCGGCCACGATCAAGCAGATGGCGCTGTCGCAGTGCCTGAGCAAAGCGGAGGCCAGCCGCTCAATCTTTTCCCAGAGCTATAGAGAAGGTGCGTTTTAGAGTCGTGGTCAAAGGCGGAAGTGAGAGCTGTTCTCCGCTATGAATGGGCACGTGGAGTATCAGGCACAGAAATTCATAACCGCCTTTTTGAGAGAAATTCATAACCGCCTTGTTGAGGTGTATGAGTCAGGTGTGATGTCGAGGCAAATGGTGCGGAGATGGTGCACGCAATTCAGTGATGGACGTCAGCAAGTGCAGGACATACGGAGACCTGGACGGATGCGCACGGCCTCTACAGATGCAAATGTCAAGAAGGTGGATGACATGATTAAAGCGAACCGGCGTATCACCATCGATGGAGTAGCGGCAGAACTTGGAATCGGACATGAGCGAGCTCTCAAAATCATCCAAGACATTCTTCGATAGAGGAAGGTGTCAGGACGATGGGTGCCTGCCAGCTGACCCCGAGACACATGGAACAACGCATGGCGTTCAGCCTGGAACAGCTCGTGCGTTACCGTGAATCTGGCAATGACCTTCTGTTTCGGATTGTGACGGGGGATGAAACGTGGGTCCACCATTACACGCCCGAATCGAAGTCCGTATCCATGGAGTGGAAACATCCGTCATTATCTGTCCGAAAGAAGTTCAGAAGCACTCCGTCTGCAGGTAAAGTGCTACTCACTGTTTCCTGGAACGCCAAAGGAGTTTTGCTACTGGACTTTCTGGAGGTTGCAACCATCAATGCTGCAGGTACTGTGCCACTCTGTCGAAATTGAAACAGGTGATTAGGAAAAACCGGCCTGGCCTTCTCAGATCTGGCGTCCTGCTGTTGGAGACAATACGAGACCACACACGGCGACTGCAACGCAAAACCATATTGCAACTCTTGGTTTGGAGCGCCTACACCGTCCTCCTTACAGTCCGGATCTCGCACCAAGTGACTTCCATCTGTTGCCTGCTTTGAAGAAATGTCTCGCCGGAAGGCGCTTTGGCAGCAATGCTGACGTCAAACAAGCCGTTCAACGCTTCTTCCGTAGGCAACGCCGTAATTTTTTCCTGGAAGTCTTTTTGAAGCTTATAAAGTGGTATGACAAATGTCTCAATGTACTTGGAAATTATATAGAAAAATAAAGATATGTCTTATCTTTAATGTCTCATTCTCTTTCTTTTCCTTTCACACACAACTGTGACCACAATCGACAGGGGAAACTTATTTTCCAACACCCCCACGTATTATGTCGCTGTTTACGAGCGACAATGAAGGTCAGTTTGTGAAGGCATTGCTAATTACGCATATAAATTCTTTTTCGTGATTTTCTTTAGATTTCTATTCTTTTTCTTTTGCTCATATGGGCATTTCTAATTGTGATTATGTAACATTCTACCGTGGTTTTTAAATGTAAAGATGTAATTGTGATTATTTCGTTTGCCAATGTATAAGTATGTTTATTGCTTTGTACCTGTGGTAAAGTTTGTAAAGTTCTCTTTTGGAATATTATTAATTGTGAAAAATGCAGTCAATAACTTTTATAAAGATTTATGTAATTTACGATAACGATCTAACATATATAGACAGGGGACAGCGATAGTGATATCGATAGTCGAAAGGTTGTTGTGTAGTAGAGGGGATGGTGGATGGTGTGTCTGTGAAGCGTGCGCGGGAAAATAGTACTGTGTTTTATGAAAAGCATAAATAATTGTATGGACAGTGATACCGAACTATCAGATTGTTAATTCTCTTTACCACTGCAGTATATAATGCCATCGCCAGCGAACTTTAAGAGCAAATAAACCGGACTGTGAAAGTGCCGCTAACATTACTTTGTTGTGGCCGACACGGACTGTGCTTTTATGCGAATGAACTTTGCTGGTATTGGTTTTGGGTGATGGAACTGTTGTCTATAGCAGTCTATGAAGCCGCGAAAGTGAAGACTTTAATTAACTGTGCAATATAAATGACTTTGAGTGACGATGTCGAAGTTTGAAATGCGAGAACAGAGTGGACATTGTTTACGGTGTGCTTCACACACAAGAACAATTCTATGAACTGTGTATTTATGGCTAAGTCAATATGAATGTGACGAACCGTGTAATTATGAACGATAGCGTCACGGACAGTGCATAAAGTGTAAAAACGAGCAATTCCTACGTCATGCACTTTGAAAGAGAGGACATGCCAACAACGGTCGTATACTGGCGTCTTGTGGTTTGTTAATCACCACGGGGTTAATGATACAGCTGTGCCGGAACTTTATTTGCGTTTCGCCGGAGAAGATAAACCAGCGGAACTGCCTGTATCCTGCTCTCATCATCGTAACCCGCCGACATCGTGCTGCCCAACGCAACGCTTCGTATTCAACAAAAAGTTAAGAGATTTCGCCGAACGCTATCCCCTGACCTAGAAACTTTCTTTCTCTATTAAAAGTATAAGAATTACAGACTGTATTGAAATACATTCTTTGTTTAGTTTATGTTTGCTTTATGCTAACGAAAATAAAATTACAATCAGTGAATTAAAAGTTGCCTGGTAGTCATTGTTGAAACACCAGTAAATATAAACTTCTTCCTCTCATTAGAACTAATTCTCCTTGCATGTCAAAATTATTGTAGTTATTTTATGTAGTTTTATGTACTGTTATGAGACTAGATATATGACAGTGACTAATAAGAGTATTTTGTCGCGAAATATTTGCTTGCGTTCTGACCAATAACGTAAAAGCTGCTATTCCCGTATTGGTGCACTTCCTGACGTGAGCCAGAATTATAAATGTCAGCTGTCAAATCACGTAGGGACTGTTTACCCAGTAATAAAAGTGTTTGATATTGTATTGCTACGAGTCGTAGTATTAAGAGACATTGGTTATACTCAAAAGTGGGTAGATGTATGGTGAAACCCCCCCCCAGTGTTCATGCGATTATTAACAGTATTGTGTGTGATTAACGAAATTTTGCCACTTTTTTTAATTCCTTTCAGATATTGTCTTAGATGTCTTTGAAGTTCCAGCGAATATATACACAATTTTGTCGGTTCAGGTTAATTTCATAGCAGTTTCTCGTGAATATTACAGTTTTCAGTTCATAAACAAAGTGGGATCGTGACCAGTTGAGAAGTATAACAAAGAGTGTGGTTTTACAACTAGAATTTTGGATGACTTCTCAGTTCAGATTTTGATAATTATTTTTCCTGTGGGTTGAGGTCATCACACGTTACAAGCGAATTTAATTTACTGAACGTAGCAGTTGCGATGAAGGAAAGTTACATACGAATTTATGGTCATATAATATACGAACAGTTGTTATCCACTGAGATGACAAAAGTCGTGGAATAGCGATCTGCACACGTACACATGGTGGCAGTATCGAGTAGACAAGGAATAAAAGGACAGTGCGCTGGCGGAGCCGTCTATACTCAGATGATTCACGTGAAAAGGTTTCCGACGTGATTACGGTCGCAAGACTGAATTAACAGACTCTGAACGCAAACTGGAAGTTGGGGTTAGATGCATGGGACATTCTACATCGGAAATCGTTAGGGGCTTCCAATATTCCGAGATCCATAGCGTCAAGAGTGTGCCGAAAATATGACAGCCTTCGCTTAACGACCGAGAGCAGCGGCGTTCGCGTAGAGTTGTCACTGCTAACAGACAAGCAACAATGCGTGAAATAACCACAGAAATTAATGTTCGACGAACGCGCCCGTTAAGACACATCGGCGAAACATGACGCTAGTGGACTGTGGCAGCAGACAACCGACGCTAGTGCCTTTGCTAACAGTACGACCTGCACCGCCTCTCTTGGGCTCGTGACCATGTCGGTAGCACCTTAGACAACCAGAAAACAGTGGTCTGGTCAGATGAGTCCACATTTAGGTTGGTAAGAGCTGAAGGCAGGGTTCGAATGTGGCGCAGACCTCACAAATCTATGGACCCAAGTTGTCAATGAAGCACTTCACAAGCTAGTGGTGGCTCCACTGTGGTTTGGGCTGCGTTTATATGGAATGTACTGGCTCCTCAGCTCCAGCTCCAGCTCCAACATTGACTGGAAATGGTTATGTTCGGCTACTTGTAGACGATTTTTAGTCATTCGTGGACTTCATGTTTCAAAAGATGATGGACTCTTTATGGATGATAATGCGCCATGTCGCTGGGTCACAAGTATTCGTGATGGGTTTGAAGAACATTCTGAACATTTAGAGCGAACGATTTGGTCACCCAGATCGCCCGACATGAATCCCATCGAACATTTACCAGACACAATCGAGAGGACAGTTCGTGCACAAAATCCTGCATCGGCAACACTTTCGCAATTACGGACTGCTGCAAAGACAGCATGGTTCAATATTTCTGCAACGGACTTCCAACGACTTGTTGAGTATGCCACGCCGAGGTGTGGCATTACGCCGGGAAAAAGGAGGTGCAATATGATATTAGGAGGTATCCCGTGGCTTTTGTCAACTCAGTATAAACACATGATGGTCGCTTAATTTATGGAAGATATCTAGCCGGTTATAAAAATATGTGTACACAGCTTTTCCATGCGAGTGCATGAACAAGTAGAGTGGTTGATTCAGTAGCTGTAGTTTTGCTGATCGCAGTTCAGATGCCCGACTACATAATCCAACCTCGGCGAAGACTGCCTCATAACAATCACAAAACTTATAGCTTTTGAGACTTCATTTTCTAGTTCATATAATGAGGACGAGCGAAATATTCTAGTAGAAATAACAAGATGCCCTGACTAATATTAACGCAAATAACATCAGTCATCTAAGATTCGAAACTTAGCATCGCTTTAGCAATGAATTTCAAAATTCTCCATTAATGGCACCAATAAATTGTGGGCCGTGCTCTAAAATGGAGTTAGGATTCTGATGGTAACGTGATCATAAACAATCATAATACACGAAATATTCAAGGTTGGGCTGGTCCCAGCGGAGGTTCGAGTCCTCCCTCTGGCGTGGGTGTGTGTGTTTGTCCTTAGGATAATTTAGGTTAAGTAGTGTGTAATCTTAGGGACTGATGACCTTAGCAGTTAAGTCCCATAAGATTTCACACACTTTTTTTTTATCGAAAGTTGATTTCTTCTTCTATCACAATTTCGGGTTTTTCGTTGGTCCGGGTGATTGAGGATTCAATTCAATTGAAGAACCTACCACATCATATCAGAAAATTAAACATCAAGAATCCACTGCCGAAACTGGAAAGAATGAACTACTGCAAGAACATGCTTTAAAATTTAATGATCGCTTTAAGAGCTAACTCACACAATAGTTAGCATACAGACTATAACCAAAACACATGCACAGTGAAAGTTCTGCCTGCAATTTCAGCGCTACCCTTCTGAGTGTGAAGTCAGCTACACCCAGCGGAACGACTAAATGGGCTGACGAGTACCCAGTGTTGCCCTTGCATCTCCAAATACAGACGGTTATTCCGTTATTAACGACATCCATCGTTCACAGAGCGTAAACATTATTCTGGGCCACTAAACTAGTTGTTCTACGTCGAGCCGAATTTTGTCAACATCGACATAAGCTAAATCAACAAACCGGTGACAGCCTTATTGCCTGCGCACCTGCCAATTCAAAGCCATCGATACACAACGTATTCAACTTCCTACATCCACGGTGAACAGCAATATCTCGCTTATTACTAAATCAATACATTAATAATTATGAGTTCATTTTTCTTGTAGCAGTACGATGAGATTTCGGGACACAGTGGAACAGCCTCTCAAAACTGTATAGCATTTCATGGGGAGACACTACGTTGACACAGCGCCTGCTCACCGCAGCTGCCCGTGGTACGAGGGCAAGCGGTGTAGCTGACGCTCGTCTGCTGTTTAACAGTGAAAAATGTCACAAATGTCTTTACCGTGCTGTGACTCCCTAGTTACGACTATGACGTGACTGTGTCTATCAGAAATTCGATGGATACCCACTCTGATAGCAATAAAGGCCTGGAACGAAAATCGTAAAAATGGTGTATTCATTCCCCAGAAGGTAGACACTTTGCTTCCAACAAGTGACATTATTTACAGACATTTCATTTGTATTTTAATAATAGGACGTATTCGTGTAGAGTGGAATGTTTTATCTAATAACTGAATTTAGAGTGCTATTATGATTAATTGTGATTCTTTCCTAATTAAGCTGCAATTTTACAATGCTACATTTGTTCCGGCGTTACGATAAGAGCCGGCACGGAGATGATGAACTCAAGAGCAGAGAAAACCGTGAGACGACGCCAGCCAATAGTTCGTTGACTAGGACCAAACAACGACAGCAGAGGCCTCTACAAGAAGAGAATATATGCGCCGCTCCTGCCAGTCTCGGCCGGACACTAGAAGACGTGCACCAGCAGACCCGGACCAGAAACCACGTACTAGAAGAGAGGCGCAAGAACAGCCGTCATTAGTGATCCATATCCATTACTTGCATGGACATTGTAGATAGCGAAAGACATTGATTATTTGCATGTCGCCCATCGCTTGCGACACCACTGTAAACCAAAGTTATTATCAATCTAATTTATTGTAATAAAAACTATGAATGTGATTTGCTTGAATTGTTGTGTAGCTATGCGAGAAAGTTGCATCCTTTACGCACCCTGTAAGAGACGAGTGGGAAAGACCCCACAACACTGATGGCCGTTAACACTGCTACATCAGCAATGGTACCTAATAAAGAAAGTTTACTTGTTGTGTGTATGCAGTATAGCAGGAAGAATACATTTCATACTGAAATGAAACAAATATATATTCAACTTCCTATATATATATATATATATATATATATATATATATATATATATATATATATATATATATATATATATAGCGTGTTACAAAAAGGTACGGCCAAACTTTAAGGAAACATTCCTCACACACAAAGAAAGAAAATATGTTATGTGGACATGTGTCCGGAAACGCTTACTTTCCATGTTAGAGCTCATTTTATTACTTCTTTTCAAATCACATTATTCATGGAATGGAAACACACAGCAACGGAACGTACCAGCGTGACTTCACTTTGTTACAGGAAATGTTCAAAATGTCCTCCGTTAGCGAGGATACATGCATCCACTCTCCGTCGCATGGGATCCCTGATGCGCTGACGCAGCCCAGGAGAATGACGTATTGTATCACAGCCGTCCACAATACGAGCACGAAGAGTCTCTACATTTGGTACCGGGGTTGCGTAGACAAGAGCTTTCAAATGCCCCCATAAGTGAAAGTCAAGAGGGTTGAGGTCAGGAGAGCGTGGAGGCCATGAAATTGGTCCGCCTCTACCAACCCATCGGTCACCAAATCCGTTGTTGAGAAGCGTACGAACACTTCGACTGAAATGTGCAGGAGCTCCATCGCGCATGAACCACATGTTGTGTCGTGCTTGTAAAGGCACATGTTCTAGCAGCACAGGTAGAGTATCCCGTATGAAGTCATGATAACGTGCTCCACTGAGCGTTGGTGGACGAAACTAAAATGAACTCTAACATGGAAATTAAGCGTTTCCGGACACATGCCCACATAACATCTTTTCTTTATTTGTGTGTGAGGAATGTTTCCTGAAAGTTTGACCGTACCCTTTTGTAACACCCTGTATATATATATATATATATATATATATATATATATATATATATATATATAAAGTTTTTCATCACCCTGGTTCCCAGAACTCCTGAAGGTAGACGTTGAATGTGGACATTGTATCACAGACACAGTCCCTTTCACTGTTCAGAGATGTCACTAGTCCCTCCCAAAGATGTAAACAACCATGCATGAGCAGCACCCATTAGATGGCGAGGGTCCGACAGCCGATCAGTTCCAGTCATTCCACCAGGAAGGAGGTATACGGCTCGTGTTGTCTGTAGTTGAACCATGCCTAGATGGTCAATACCGCGGTTAGATCGCATCCGCATTGTTACTTTGTGCCAGGAAGGGTTCTCAACAAGGGAGCTGTCCAGGCGTCTCGGAGTGAACCAAAGCGATGCTGTTCGGACATAGAGGTGATACAGAGGGACAGGAACTGCAAGGGCCACTACTGCAGTGAATGACCGCTACTTAAGGACTATGGCTTAGAAGAACCCTGTCAGCAACGCCACCATGTTCAATAATGCTTTTCGTGCAGCCATAGGACATCATGTTACAACTGAAACTGTGCGGAATAGGCTGCATGATGCTCAACTCCCGACGCCCACGGCGAGGTCCATCTTCGTAACCATGACAGCGTGCAGCGCCTTACAGATGGGCACAAAAACGTGCCGAATGGACTGCTCAGGACTGGCATCCCGTTGTCTTCCCCGCTGAATGTCGCATATGCCTTCAACCAGACAATCGTCGGAGACGTGTTTAGAGGAGGCTGAACGCCTTAGACACACTGTCCAGCGAGTGCAGCAAGGTGTAGGTTCCCAGATGTTTTCGGATGGCATTATATGGGGCCGACGTACGCCGCTGGTGGTCATGGAAGGCGCCCTAACGGCTGTACGATAGGTGAATGCAATCCTCCGACCGACAGAACAAACATATCGGCAGCATATTGGCGCGACATTCGTCTTCATGGACGATAGTTCGCGCCCCCATCGTGCACATCTTGTGAATGATTCCTTCAGGATAACGACATCACGCGACTAGAGTGGCCAGAATGTCCAGACATGAACCCTATCGAAAATACCTGGGATGGATTTGAAAGGGCTGTTTATGGTCGACGTGACCCACCAACCACTCTGAGGGATCCACGCCGAACCGCCGTTGAGAAGTGGGACAATCTGGACCAACAGTGCCTTGATGAACTTGTGGATAGTACGCCACTACGAATACAGGCATGAATCAATGCAAGAGGACGTGCTAGTCGGTATTAGAGTTACTGGGGTGTACAGCAGTCTGGATCACGACCTCTGAATGTCTTGCTGTATGGTGGTACAACATGGAATGTGTGGTTTTCATGAGTAATAAAAAGGGTGGAAATGATGTCTATGTTGATCTCTGTTCCAATGTTCTGTACAGGTTCCGGAACTCTCGGAACAGAGGTGATGCAAAATCTTTTTTGATGTGTGTATATAGGGTATCAGCGACGTTTTCCAGAAAAAAATGAGATAAATGCATCTAATGCATGGTTTATCCTGTTTTTTACGTTTTATATTACGTAAACAACATTTTTATGATGCATGAGAAGAGGGAAGTGATCTAGGTGGTTCGAAATGTGTTCAATAACGGGGCAATGCATTAAGCAATACCACATTCACCGCAAATATTTCTAAAATGGAACGTGCAGTTGATGCACGGTTTTCATACAATGGACTGGTCGTCAGGAACTCGTATACTTAGCCAATCAGATTCTAATGACACTCAGAAAGCATATTTTTGTGCAGACATGCACTTTTTTAAATGGAACAACTGCTATTGACATTAACGAGATAGAAGTATGTTAAATTAGAACACCAGTTGTATTTGTTGCATGATTCTAGTGCGAGCCGTATCAGAGATATCGTATTTTGTTAAGTTCCCACACCGACACTTGTACTGTACCTGTGGTAGCACACACTAAAGAACAACCCAAATGTATACTTATGTGGGTCCTGACCAATAACGAGACGATTAATCACAGTTTGTGTTCAAAATGACCACCAAGACCGGCAATACACGTTCTCAGTCTGGTATGAAACGACTGTTGCACATTTCGGCCTAGATGTCCGAGCAGCCTGCAATAACACGTCGTTGCATATGACTGGATGTAGTTGGTATATCTTTCAGATTTCCCTACAGAGAAAAGTCCACAATGTCACACCCAGAGAATGGGCCGGCAAAGGTACAGGTCCCCTGTACCGATTTGGAAACAATTCGTGAAGACATGCTGTAGCACTTCGTGCACTATAGGCTGGACAGCCATAATGTTGGTACCACATGTTCTTCTTAGTCTGCAGAGGAGCGTCTTCTAGCATTTGTGGAAGGTGATCTATTGGGAGGCTGCGATATCTGCGCGCTTTCAGTGTTTCGTCTATGAAAAATGGGTCTATGACCTAATGATTCACTATTCCACGCCGCTACATGGACGCTGACTTTCCGTCTGACAAACCAAATGGGATTGTCAGCAGACCAACAGTGCATGTTTCGGTGGTTTACCTGGTCGTTAGTGGTAAATGTGGCTTTATCGCTACACAAGATATCCTGATGTGCCAAAACATTATCATGACCTTCATAATAGCTTGTTCGTCGATCTTTGGAACGAAATACATCCCTGATTCTGCGTATTAGGAACCCGAAAGTTTGTTGGTATTTTTATTGAGGTACGTGACATTTGTAAAGGATCTATTATCCCACGAACATAGATGCTAGTATCCGACGCCCAGGTCGATAGTAGACAGGAGTCGATTGTCGAGAGCTGCAGGAGGCAGTGAGATTAGTGTTGAGGGCAGTAGTAGTAATGGAGTGTGTCGAGGGAGAAGTAGTGCGGGAGAGTCGGGCAAGAATGGTGGTCGAGAAAAATTCACCGGAGTATGACGAGTGAGCACGTCCCCCTGATCGTCGTGGGGTTGACCCTCACTAATACCGATTCGCGAGTGATATGAAACAGAAAGTGACAAGTGCCGAATTACGTGTTTCGCGTCAACCGCGTCGGCCAGCAACAACCATGGATTGCAGTGAGGATTGTTGTGAATGTTAACCATCAGCATTGCGTGTGACGAAACACTGAAAATCATCCACCAATAAAAAGATATAACCGTAATTAGACGTGTAAGGCGAAGGTAGCAACTGCCTCATAATTTGTGTGTTCGTAGAAAATACAATACAGTTTGTACATCGCAACGTTCGTGGTCCTTAGTAATAGACAAACTTTCAATCATTCCACTATTCAGTCTCAGAATAGCCGCACTCGGTTGAAATATCCCCGAAACCAGAGCAGGAAAATCGATAGCCTTTCATCCATTAAGCACACGGTCATATAATCATAACAATTAACTGTTTGGAGGCTACGATAAATTACACAAAATCCAATAAGGAATTAATCGGGGGTGTTTCATCTTCGCTTCCGTGAAAAGGACAGTTGCAATCTTCGGATCCGAACAGTGATTTATTAAGCACCATTTTTGGTGTCAGTGGAAAGACATTTGCAATTATCGGACGATTTTAGTGCAAGAATAATTCGGTATTGTCGTTACCGTGACTAAAATTACAGTATTCCAACTAGAAACAGTGTAATATAACATTTTTGGTGAAATTAGAAATCGCGGGAACGAAGCACATTGTTTAGACAATACAGTGCAAAAGTGACTGAGGAACAGTAAACAATTTCTTTTCACTAGTTCAAGTGACAAAAGCAGTGTTAGTGAACAATGTATTGAAGTATGGACACAAACCCTGCATAAAGTACTGTAAAATTCATACTCTAAGAAAAGGCGCGTTTGTGCGTAATCTCGAGTGAACCAACCAAAATTCCGTTACGAAAGTATTAGGAACATGTTTTCAAGTGACTTTGTACCCGAAATTGTCTTTTGAACGGTGTAAATGGATCGATTTGATGTGGACCCATAAACTGTGACTGCGTTTGCGAGTGTTGACTGTGGCGTAATTGTTGGATGACGTCACACAGACTGTGAGTGGCTAGCCAAGGAATCTGAGGCAGTGAAAATTTGGATAGCGGAAATGTACCACACTGTGCAGTGACTGCTGCAGCCAAGTGGCTGAAGTTGAAACAACGACGACGCGGAGTTCGACATCTAGTGGCGAGCCCCCGAAGTATGCGACGCCTGCGCCACCTACCCGCCGATCAACGAAATACATGATAGCAGCTCCATCCCGTCGCCATCCACCGTACTGCGAGACTGCGTCAGCGCGATTCGCCGCAAACGTAAACAGTTGCACACGGCACCACACGAGCTACAACGACGCTTCGCTTGACAGCTGCCGCGCCGGAAGAGCCAACGCCAACACGACTAGTAGCGGACTTCAAACGTCAAAACATCGCGACTCCGACGAGCGTCGAGGGGTGAGTGAGGACGATTTTCTGGCGCGAGACTAATTAATACTGCACTATCTTGACAGTGCGGAAGGAACTTCAAATTAAATTTGACAATTCCAGAAATTATAAAAACAATATTTTTTTAACATTTTTTTGCGAATTTGCTCTGAAGCATGGTATGCTAATATGCGCTTGTTTTTATGCTGTACAGCACAGAATAGTGTCTCATTTGCATTATTTATTGTAAACTACATGTTTAAGTTGCGTGTATGTTACTTGGAGGTTTTGTGTATAAATGCAGTCATTGAAGTTTGATCTGAACAGGCTTCTGTAATTTATGGTGTTCAACGGAGAGGTCTATTTTGCCAGTCTGGGTTAACTGAATACAGTGAAGGATTATTTCGTTATTAGCTAATTAGTGAGTGTTTGGGTTACTAGGAGGTTATTTTTTATTTTTTTTTTTTCTTGTCTGTGCATAGTGAATAGTTAGAATAGATCCTGAATTGAAAAAGAAGGTTGTGGAGGAGGTAGTTAGAAAAATGGAGATAGGGCAGGAGGACAAGGATGAGTCAGGAATTGGTAGTAGTGGAATGTCAATGGACAGCCCATTGGGTCATTCAACCAGTTACCCTGAGACACCAGTAAAACCAATTAGAAAGGAGGTGAGTCTTGAGGATGGAGAATCGCAGTCAGTAATGCTTAAGGTGCTCCAAGGAATCGACAAGCATATGGAAGAGATGTCTAAAGGAAATGAAGAAACCAACAAATGTATAGAAGAGATGTCTAAGGTAAATGAAGAAATCAGAAAAGAAAACAAAGAAAACCAAGAAAATTTAAGGAAAGGGCTGCAGTAATTCCAGGAACAGATAAGAATAACTCTTCAGGAGAGAGATGACAAGCTACAGATGAAGGTAGACCGGCTCCGAGAAGAGATGAACGATATGAAAGCAGAGATAATCGGGAAAGCTGAGGGGGATGTCAGGAAAGTCAAGACTGAATTAGAAGGGAGAATGCGAGAAATGGAAGTACATCAGAACCAACGGATTGAAGACGTGGTACAGGTGCAGCAGCTGTGCCAGGTTAACATCGGTAAATTGGGAAATAGGCAAGTGAAATTGGAGGAGGCTGTGGAACATATAGTCACAAGTGAGATCAAACAGCTGCAGGAGGGAGTCCAACAGCTAGAAACTAAAACCGAAGAGATTTATAGGAAGATAAATAGTGCCACCTTAACAGTAGGAGAGGGCAAGCTCGTTACATTAGTAAATGCTGATAACAGATGTACCCAGACCAACATGGGGCAAAAATATAAACCCAAAGGGGCGTTGCATCCAATGATATTTACCAAGTGGTTACGAGGAGTTTTCCCAGCACACTTACGAGATGCAGATAAAATTCAGTTCGCAATAGACAGAATGGAAGGCGAAGCTTTCACCTGGGGAGTTAGGAAGAAAGAAGAAGTTACCAGCTACAGTCAATTTGAGGAAGAGTTTTTAAAGAAGTACTGGTCCAAAAGTCACCAATGTGCAACATTTGAATATTTACTGCATCGCAAGTCCCTTAACACCTGGAGAGGTACCTTGAGAGAATTTGCTGAGCATCTATGGGAGCTGAATGAAACATTGGAGCAGCCGTTGAATGACGACATAATGATATCAGCAATTAAAAGGAGATTAAGTCGTAGGATGCAAGAAAACTTATCTGGAAGCCTGATTAAAGATAAAGATACTTTAATGGAAGTATTGGAGCAATTAGAAACTATTCATGCACAAGAAAACGATCAGAGGCATGATCAGAACCAAGGTGGGAATAATTACCATCAAAGTCAGTTTAATGGCCCACCGAATTACAGAGGCAGAGGTGGGGATAATGGATATAGGAACCGTGGCAATGGTCGACAGTTTTACCACAAACAGAGGAGAGATGATGATAACAGGAATTAGGAGAGAAGGGATGATAGACAAAGGGATCACGAGGTACAAATTGAAGAAATAAGAGACTCGGTAAACTAAACGGCGCTCCGGATGTGGTCCAATCGGGAGTGAGACCTATTAGGACCAACATTAATCTTATTAGACATGATGAGGGAGGTGACTTAAGAGAAGACTTAATGGAGGAAAGTCAGCAAATTTCCAAAGAACCTGTGTTACCCATGGTTAAGGTTAGAATGTACAGTCTGGGTGTTAATGCCCTAGTAGACACTGGAAGTGAAGCTTGTGCTATATCCCAGAAACTATATGAACAATTATTAAATACCAAAGTCAGTTTACCGAGTTTTCCAGTAATGGGTGTGAGAGTTGTGAATGCTGTTGGTGCCAAAAGCAAACCCATTAAAGAGCAGGTTTTAGTTAGCTTTGAAGTAGATGGAGAAGAATATGAAGCGACGTTCTTAGTGGTGCCAGGGTTGAACCTGCCTATCATTTTAGGTATAGACTGGTTGAACGAGGTGGAAGCAAGAGTCAGGTTTGACAAAGGCATCGTAGAGGTAAAAGGAAGAGGAGGAGAAAGGAGGAAGCTGATATTTACAGAAAGGGGTGAAGCAGCGGATGAGGAGTTTAAACGGGTGAGCTTATGTTGGGAGGAGGAACCATCAGAAGAACAGCGAGAATGGGAACCAGAGGAAGAATGTATGCTGATATTCTATGAGGGATTAGTACAAGAGGATAAACACCGAGAAGATACGATAGGCAAGAAACTGGAAAAGGTGATACACTTGGAAGAAGAGATTCAGAGGAAATTGGCTGCAATAATGCATAATCATCGGGTCTTCTCCCAACAACCTGGTATTATGAGAGGGGTAGTGTGTAAATTAAAGATAAAGGATCACAAACCATTCAATATCAAACAATACCCCATTCCTCAAGCAAGAAGGAGGGCAGTGGAAGAAGAAATTCAGAGGATGATGAACCTTGGCGTCATAGAGAAAGCGAATAGTCAATACAATAGTCCGCTATTTGTGGTAGATAAAAAGGATGGGAAGGTGAGAATCGTTTTGGATGCCCGCACGGTAAACCGCATCATCGAGCCAGAACGAGACAAACCGGAGACGATAGAGGAGTTGATCCAGAAATTTCGAGGGGCAAAGATACTCAGTAGTATTGACTTGACTGCTGGGTACTGGCAGATACCATTGGCCCCTGAGTCTCGCCAGTATACAGCCTTTACTTATGCTGGTAGGAGTTACCAGTTTAGGGTTTTACCATTCGGGCTTAATGTATCTGTTTCGGAATTTATTCGACCACTGGATAAAATTTTGGGTGAGGAACTGCTAAAGAAAGTCACTGTCTATGTAGATGATTTATTGATTGCGAGTGAAACGTGGGAAGAGCATTTGGACAAATTAGACGCCGTGTTAGAAGCATTTGAGGCAGCAGGAGTGACAGCAAACCTAGATAAATCAGAGTTTGGCAAATCGCAGATAAAATTTTTGGGCCACATGATTTCAGAGTATGGTATCTACCCTGACCCAAGTAAATTGGAGGCAGTTAGGCAGTTTCCGGTGCCAAGTAGTAAGAAACAACTGAGAGCATTTTTTGGAGTCTGCAAATTCTACAGAAAGTTCATAAAGGAGCCAGTACTAAATGCACCAAATTTGAGGAAGCTAACTAAGGCGAAGATGTCGTGGCATTGGAATGAGGAACGTCAAGAGGAATTCGAGGAGATTAAAGAAACTCTATACAATGCAGAGCTACTTTACCATCCGGATTTTACTAAAGACTTCTATTTGGGGGCAGACAGCTCGGATTATGGATTGGGCATACATTTATACCAAGTGGAGAAAAACAGGGAGAACGAGATTATAAAAACTATAGCCTTTGGTAGCAGAAGCCTGAATGTATGGGAAAGACAGGATTCTATTACCGAACGGGAAGTGCTTGCAATAGTTTGGGGCTTCAAACGATTCCGTTACTACTTAGTGATGTAAAAGTGGTCACAGACCACAAGGCCCTTACATTTTTAACAACCAGTAAACTGAGACATAGTCGCTTGATAAGATGGGCCCTTGCCTTGCAAGACTACGACTTTGAAGTAATATACAAGCCTGGTAGAACCAACACAATACCGGATGCACTATCAAGACTGCCACTTGATTCACGGGGAATAGTGATGAGCAAACCACAAGGTGAAGAAATTAGCATTAACTTGATGAAGGGAGTGCAACATGACGAGTTCATAAGGAGATTTCTGAGAAATGTACGTAGGGAACAGAATGAGGATGACAGACTGAAGTTGATTAAGAGCAAGTACAGGTGTGCGGGAGAAGAGAAGATCCACGTGTATTATTATATTCACCATGGGATACTATACAAGAGGAACAATGAGAATGAGGAAAATTGGAAACTGTGTATACCGGAACATGTAGTGGACAAGTTGATCTGGTATACTCATTATAGTAATGCTCATTATGGACCAAAGAAATGTCTTGAGAAATACAAATTAGATTGTGCTTTCAATAACATGGGGAGACGCATACGTAAATTGTTAAATACTTGTGACACTTGTCAGAAAGTTAAGACAACAGTCCAACATAAGGGTTATATGCATCCCATAGTACCAGCAGCAGTTAAAGATATCGTAGCTGTAGATTTGTTTGGACCCTTGCCTGCAGCATGGGGGAATTATACACAGATTCTAGTGGTTGTAGAATTAGTTTCAAAATTTGTAAAGTTTTACCCATTGAAGAAAGCTACCAGCAAAGCTGTCATTAATAAACTGGAAAAGGACTATTTCAATAGTGTATGTGTACCAAAATGGATTCTGAGTGACAACGGGTCACAATTTAGATCCAAGGAATGGAAAGAAATGCTAGATAAGCATCAGATAGAACCAACTGCAATCTCAAGATATAGACCGGCCTCAATCCGGCCGAACGATCGATGAAGGAATTAAATCGTTTATGCAGGACATACTGTCACAGGAAGCATGGGTCATGGAAGGAATACCTGGGAGAACTTGAACGTATCAGGAATCACCTCCCACATGACTCGACGGGATTTGCACCATGTGAGATCTTACTTAATCAAGAACCTGATAGTATGTTTCGTGAGCTATTACATTATCCACCTGGAAATGCATAACATGGGAGAAGAAATTAGAACTAGTGGAACTGAGTATGAAAGAGAAAGCAAAGAGGAGACAGGAGAGACATGATAAATTGGTGAAACCAATAACGTATCGAGTTGGGGATCTAGTACTAGTAAAAGTGCACGCCAGATCGAAGAAAATAAATTCTGAGATACATAAATTTAACCATGTTTATAAAGGACCATATAGGATCATAAGAATTGATCACCCAAGCACAGTTGAACTGGAATATGTGCAAACAAAAAGAGCTCATGGTAAAGAACATGTTGAGAATATAAAAAGATACTATCCACGTAAAGATAAGGGCAATCCAGGTGATAGAAAAGAGTCAGAGTAGGTGTGTGGAGCCAGCAACTCTTTTGCTGGTATACCAAGTGGCGACTGGTACACTCCCAGCTGGGTGAGACTTTATTTCTCATTTCAGGTTTCACTCCTCTACCATCTTTCTTTATCCTTAGGTTAAGAAGTTAGCGTATAGTAGTTAGAATAGGTAGTGGTCATCCAAGTAATTCAGTCAGGAACCATCTAGCAGATTTATAGTTGACTTAAAATAAGGATAAGTAGTTACTGTTGATGTGGAGTGTGAGATGTCAAAGAATCAATAAGTTAAAAATCAGTTTAGTGTCAGTACATTACAAAATTAATAGTGCCAGTAGTAATAAAAGGAGAAACAAATCAGAAATTTAATGTTTATAAAATGTGGTGGGAAGCTAATTGGTCAACCAAGAGTTTGTGTAATCTTATAGAGTTGTTTTGTGAGTCATGAAAAGGTCAACCTGTTGTAAGAAAATTGAAGTAATGTATCAGCTTGTAATTAGGATGGCATATAAAGAAACAAATACATGAGGAGATAGTTGTTCGAATAAATGATGTGAAATATGATGAACGGAGAGGCTAAGGAGCCTGGAGTAGTATTTTTATGTAGTTATTGCAGAGAATATAGAGGGTTGATGTAGTTTGAAGATGTATATTTATTTGCAGTTGAAGTTGCTGTTAAGTTGAGGGAGTTATGTGTAATGAAGTGTATTGAGTATGAGATGTTTGAAGTATTGAAGTATATGAAGGATTGATGTAGGTTGAAGATAGATATACATTTATTTGCAGTTGCTGTTAAATTGAGGGAGTTATGTGTAATGAAGTGTATTGAGTATGATATGTTTGAAGTATTGAAGTATGTCATTTAGCACACGAGCAACATCTGTTTGCAAGTTATTTGTAGGTATACATGTTTATCTGAAGTATGCTGAATAAAACAGAAAGTGTAACTCACGAGTAATGAGTAAGTCATGTATCCAATTAGCTATCAAAGTCAAGTATGGTTGTACTTACATCAAGCTTTAGAAGCACAATTCTGGCACTGTGTAAAGAATAATAAATATCTATATAGCAGATTTGAATTAATGACAGTGTAATAGGAAATATTATATTTCTCATCTGAGCATTAGCGATGGCAGTAAATTTTTGGCAAAATGAAGTGATCAGTAATAAAAATTTTCATTGGGTGACCACAGTAGTTAATGCGATGCAAATAGTTATGTAAGACATATTTAGTGGTATAATGGAGCATTTAATATTATTGAATCTGTAGAGGTATAAGGGATTGTAAAATAATTGCGTAAGTCAATGTGTAAATGCTATACTTTGTTTTGATATTCAATTTCGCTTGTGTTAAGGACTCAAATGAATAAGTTGTGAATTTCTTCTTTTACTTTAGTGTGTGTTCACCAAGTGAGTTATATATTAGAGTGATAGTAGTATGGACGTCAGGAACCCCGCTGAAAGGACGGCATACCAAAGGGGTAGCTGGCATTCAACTAGTTTGTTTTCTTGTCTTTGCTGTAGCAAGTTATAAAAGATTAACCAGTAACAAATATGTAGTTAATAGCCCATACAAACCTTTCAAAGTGAAGATTTTTGGTAATTGAATGTGAGACAACGTATGTAAAATATTTACCATGCTATGTTAATTAATATATATTGATATTGTATAATGTTTCTGTAGGGGCAGTTTGCTACCGGAGTCAATAGGGTATTATTTGTGATACGATGTAATTTTCAGCATTTGAACCAGAAATTATGTTCCTCATTTCCATTTATATGCTATGTGATAACTTTTTCCTATTATTCTTTTTCGCCTGTGGCTACAAAGAAGGTTTTTAGGGCGGGGATGTAAGGGATCCATGGACCCACGAACATAGATGCTAGTATCCGACGCCCAGGTCGATAGTAGACAGGAGTCGATTGTCGAGAGCTGCAGGAAGCAGTGAGATTAGTGTTGAGGGCAGTAGTAGTAATGGAGTGTGTCGAGGGAGAAGTAGTGCAGGAGAGTCGGGCAAGAATGGTGGTCGAGTAAAATTCACCGGAGTATGACGAGTGAGCACGTCCCCCTGATCGTCGTGGGGTTGACCCTCACTAATACCGATTCGCGAGTGTTATGAAACAGAAAGTGACAAGTGCCGAATTACGTGTTTCGCGTCGGCCAGTAACAACCATGGATTGCAGTGAGGATTGTTGTGAATGTTAACCATCAGCATTCCGTGTGACGAAGCACTGAAAATCAGCCACCAATAAAAAGATATAACCGTAATTAGATGTGTAAGGTGAAGGTAGCAACTGCCTCAGAATTTGTGTGTTCGTAGAAAATACAATACAGTTTGTACATCGCAACGTTCGTGGTCCTTAGTAATAGACAAACTTTCAATCATTCCACTATTCAGTCTCAGAATAGCCGCACTCGGTTGAAATATCCCCGAAACCAGAGCAGGAAAATCGACAGCCTTTCATCCATTAAGCACACGGTCATATAATCGTAACAATTAACTGTTTGGCGGCTACGATAAATTACACAAAATCCAATAAGGAATTAATCGGGGGTGTTTCACATTAAACTTCTATGCACAGGTTATGTAACGCGTAAATGACGGGCCGCTGGCTTGCGTAAGCGGTGATGACGCCCAACAGCGACCTGGATAGGTTCCACAGAATTTACATCAGGCGAATTTGGTCACTAAAACATCAACATGAGTTCCCTTTAATGCTCCTCAAATCACTGTAGCACGGTTCTAGCTCCAAAACACGGAAAATTACACTGCTGAAAGACGGCATCGCCGTCTGGGAAAACATCAAGCTTGAAGGTATGCAGGTGGTTCGCTGCTGTTAGCGTGTCTTCGATTACTACCACAGCTCCATTGCAAGCGCAGGAGAATGTCTCCCATAGCATAATACTGCTTCCACCAGCCTGCGTCCGCTGAGCGCTGCATGTTTCGAGTCGCCGTACGTCTCGATGACAGCGTTTGTGAAGACGACACTCGACCTAGTGTAGCAAAAATGTAATTCATTCGAAGAGCCGACACGTATCCATTGATCGACTGTCGGATCTCGAGGGTCCTGTGCCCATTGCTAACGTAACTGACGATATCGTTGGATCAACATGTGAACACGTAGGGATGGTCTGCTGAGAAGCTCCATGTACGATGGATGATGTGCTCCGAAACACTTGGGCGTCCACCAGCATTGCGCTCGTTCGACACAGATGCCAGAGATCATCATCTATCCTACTTTACAGAGCGTAGAAGCTTCCGAACCCCACGTTCTGTGTACATCGTGGACGTCCAACTATTTTGCGCCTAGTGGTAGTTTAAGTGTACTCAGTTACCTCTTTCCGTAAATGCTCAAGACAGCACATGTCAACATTCGACCAGCTTCGCTGTTTTCGAGACACTCGTTCGTAAACTCAGCGTAACAATAATCCGTCCATTGTCAAAATCGCTTATCTCAAATGGATTTCTCCATTTGCAGCCCATATCTTCGCTGGGGTTATCCCCGTCCGTGTCTGCTCCGAGGCAGCATGCAGCGTCGAGGTGGGCAGTGGTCATAATGTTTTGGCTTATCGGTGTACATGATACTTCTGAAGTATTCTGTCATAATGCCAATGTACATGAGTCAACACGATTCTCGTAATCGTTTCCATGCAGCTCTTGATGGGGAGAGATGTAATGCAATGGATTCCATGCCGATGGAAAGCGCTTGGGACACCTTCTGACTCACGCCAATTCCTTGTGCGACTGCGCGGGAGCTAACATCTGATCAACTGCAACAGCAAGCAGCAAGAACACTAATTGCCCCCTCTTCCGTTGTCACTTGTTTCCTTCTGTTACGTTATCTAGGCGTTACACTACCACTTTCACGTAACTTATTGAAATAGTTGACGCATACACCGTACGTGAATGAACTGCATCCTTCCTACACTCCATACACCATGAGCATATCGGCTTTTTCTGCACTGCTAAATCCCATCGCCCCTTACCATCTGCTGCTTGGACTATCACACACCAACTGACCAGCCAGTCGGAATGCACTCAAGGAACGCACAAACACACTGTAAGCAAACATAACAACATGGTACCTAGCAAGTACATCTACATCCACGTCATACTGCGCAATGGTGTGTGGCGGCGGGTACTTTCGGTACCACTATCTGATCCCTCCAATCCCTACAACCCTGTTCCACTCGCGAATAGTGCATGGGAAGAATGATTGTCGGTAAGCCTCTGTACTGGCTCAAATTTCTCGAATTTTCTCCTCGTGGACAATCAGTGAGATGTATGTGGGGGAAGTAATATGTTGTCAGACCCCTCCTGAAAAGTGCTGTCCCGAAATTTCGATAGTGAAACTCTCCTTGATGCACAATGCCTCTCTTGTAATGTCTGTCAGTGGAATTTGTTTAGCATCTCCGTAACGCTCTCTCGCCAGCTAAACGATCCCGTGACGACACGAGCCGGCCGCGGTGGTCTCGCGGTTCTAGGCGCGCAGTCCGGAACCGCGCGACTGCTACGGTCGCAGGTTCGAATCCTGCCTCGGGCATGGATGTGTGTGATGTCCTTAGGTTAGTTAGGTTTAAGTAGTTCTAAGTTCTAGGGGACTGATGACCACAGCTGTTAAGTCCCATAGTGCTCAGAGCCATTTGAACCATTTTTTTGAACCGTGACGACACGTCCCGCTCTTCGTTGGATTTTCTCTATCTCGTCTATCAGTCCTAACTGATAGGGATTCCAGATAGATGAACAGTACTCAAAAATCGGGCGAACAAGCGCCTTATAAGCCCCTTTTTTGTGGATGAGTCACATTTTGCATTAAGATTCTTCCGATGAATCTGAGTCTGGTGTCTGCTTTTCCCACTATCTGTTTTATACGGTCATTCCACTTAAGGTCGCTCTGGATAGTTATGCCTAAATATTTTACGACAGACGCTGTCTCCAGTTGTTTGTCATCAATATTGTAGCTACACAATAGTGGATTTCTTTTCCTATGTATGCGCAATATGTTATGTTTATTAACATTCAGGGTCAACTGCCAGAGTCTGCATCATTTATCAATTCTCTGCAGGTCGTTGTGCAAATTCTTACTTTCTTCTGGCGTTGCTACTTTGGTATGGACAACTGCATCATCTGCGAATAGCCTTAACGAGCATACGACGCTTTCTACTAGATCATTTATATATATATATATCGTTAACAGCAACGGTCCTATCACACTTACCTGTCGTACTCCAGATAATAAATCTGTCTATTTTCTTTCGTTAAGAGCGACGTGTTGAGTTTTATTTGCAAGAAAGTCTTCAATCCAGTCGCAGGTCTGCTCCGATACTCCGTAAGATCGTATTTTTTTTCATTAAACGGCAATGCGGGACGGTGTCAAGTGTCTAACTGAAATCAAGGCACAAAGCATCAACCTGAGCGCCTTTGTCCACTGCGCTGTGGATCTCATGGAGGAACAGAGCGAGATGAGTTTCGCAGGATCTCTGTTTGGAATGCATGTTGATTTTTATGGTTCAAATGGTTCAAATGACTCTGAGCACTATGGGACTTAACAGCTATGGTCATCAGTCCCCTAGAACTTAGAACTACCTAAACCTAACTAACCTAAGGTCATCACACAACACCCAGTCATCACGAGGCAGAGAAAATCCCTGACCCCGCCGGGAACAGAACCCGGGAACCCGGGCGCGGGACTTGATTTTTATGGAGGAGATGTTCATTATCCAAAAACGTCATAATTCATGAATATAAAACATGTTCCATAATTCTACAACAGATTGACATCATTGATATAGGTCTATAATTGTGTGTGTCGGTACCGGTTTGAATTACCGCGGTCGACGGTTTAACATCTGCGTGTGCTTGTAGGCTGAATAAGAGAAGTAGGCTCGTCTCAGCTTGATGGAATAATTTATTTACGAAACCCTGCGGTCGGAACAGACAATATTACACTGCAACCGATAACTCGTGCGAATGCGTGAGAAAAGTTCAGTACGGTAAACTATTCCGTATCTAACGCACTTGGATTCACGCTTTCGCCACGGAGTAGGACGTCGAAACAGAAGTCAACAATCAAAGAATAAAACACAGAACAAATGTTGCTTGTGTATAGCGTCTCTGGCGTCCAGCGGGAAAGTTTCGCAGCACTGTACTTTCAAACACCCGAGCATGTCGGCGCTGGACGATGACAGAAGACGCCACATCAGCCCCCATGGTGGAAGCGGAGCGTCATTCCAAATAGCGTGCTGGAAAACTGACATGTCGTCCGTATCTTGAGGTGCGTGGTGATGGATCAACGGCGGCCCCCGGCTGTGTCGGCGATGACGTTGACAGAGTGATTGCTGAGTGAGGCGGAAGTTGTGGTAGGTCAGGCGTCGTTGCTTCCGGAAAGACGTGCGCCGGTTTCACGCGGTCACTGGAGACTGTAGTCGGTTTCCCATTGATCAAGATGTCCACGGTCTTGCTTCCTCTGGTTACGACACGGTGTGGGCCGGTGTATGGTGGTTGGAGCGAGGGTTTAATACCTTCCGTGCGTAACATGACGTGTGTGCAGGAGGATAGGTCACGATGGACAAACGTGGCAGGAGTCCCGTGTCGGTGAGGTTGCTGCGGACATGTTGTCGCAGTTGGCGGAGAAATTCCGGCTAGTCGCCCGTAGGGTTCGGCAGAGCGTCGGTGGCCACGAATACTCCTGGCAGACGTAATGCTTCGCCATAAACTAATTCGGCTGAAGAAGCATCCAGGTCTGGATTGAATGTGCTTCGGAGTCCAAGTAATACCACAGGAAGTGCTTTCGTCCATCCGGTGTCCTGACACATTAGGGCAGCTTTTACGGTACGGTGCCATCGCTCTGTTAAACCATTGCTGGCAGGGTGATAGCTCGTCGTCCGGTGGTGAAGTGTGCCACAAAATTTTGTCAACTCTCGAAACAAATCGGACTCGAATTGACGTACCCTGTCCGTTGTAACGTGCAGCGGGCAACCAAAACGTGACACCCAGTGTGTGATGAAGGCGAATGAAATAGTTTCTGCCGTAACATTGTCCACTGGTGCAGCTTCTGGGCATCGAGTGTACCGATCAATCATCGTAAGTGCGTAACGGTGACCATCGGATGATGACAGTGGGCCAACAATGTCAAGGTGGACATGTGTGAATCGTGCTGTCGTGATTGGAAAGCTTCCAACCGGTGAGTGGACGTGGCGATTTATCTTGCTACGCTGGCATTTCAAGCAGCATCTCGCCCATTCGCGACAGGCCGTTTGCATTCCAGGCCACACGTAACGCACTGTTACTAAGCGTGTCGTAGCTCTTATGCCTGGGTGACATAAGTTGTGCAGCGAATGGAAAGCGTCCTTCCGAAATTCCAGAGGTAGGAAGTGTCTCGGCTTCGATGTGGACATGTCACAACATAGCTTTACGTCGCTTCCAGGAATGTCTACCAGCTGCAGGTCCAGCGCTGATTCACCATTTGACAGAATCGCTTGTAATTCCGCGAGGTTGGCGTAATCGATCGTATTGGCAATGCTGCTGACTCTGGACAAACAATCGGCCACTACATTGTCGATCCCAGACACATGACGTACATCAGTGGTAAACTGAGAAATAAACATGAGTTGGTTGTGTTGTGTGGGGGAACAGTTCATGTTGTTCTGACGGAATACGTATGGTAGTGGCTTGTGATCCGTAAAGATAACAAACTCACGTGCTTCTAGATGCGGTCTGAAGCACTTGACAGATTCGTAAATGGCCAGAAATTCTCTGTCGTATGCGCTCCAAAGTCTTTGTGAGGTTTTCAACTTGCGTCAAAAAAATGCGAGTGGCTGCCACGTGTCATTACATTGTTGTTGCAACACAGCGCCGACTGCGGCCTGGCTAGCGTCGACTACCAGTGCTAACGTGGCGGTAGGATCAGGATGTGCCAGCAGGACTGCGTTGGTGATGCTTTTCTTGGCCGCTCCAAATGCGACAGTCATTTCGTGAATCCAAGTTATGGGCGCGTTACCCTTGGCTTTCGGACCAGTTAGCGCTGCGAGTAAAGGTTTCTGTAGCTCAGCAGAGTGTGGCAAATGGCGGCGGTAAAAATTTAACATCCCGAGGAAACTCCGTAGTTCCTTCGCTGTAGCGGGTCTCGGAATGCGCGAAATGGCTTCCACCTTCTCAGGTAGTGGTAGCGATCCTGCCGCAGAAATTCTGTGTCCGAGAAAGTCTACTTCAGGTTCACCAAAGACACATTTTGAGGTATTGAGCACGATTCCGCAGTGTTCCAATCGCTTGAATACTTCAGTTAGATGGTGGCGATGTTCCTCAGGCGACGACGAAAAAGCCAAAATGTCGTCCAGGTATGCAAACGCAAAAGGTAAACCATGTAGCACAGAATCTATGAAGCGCTGCCATGTCTGCGCGGCATTCCTGAGTCCAAAAGTCATGAACATGCTCTCGAATAAACCAAAAGGAGTGATGATTGCTGTCTTTGGAATGTCACGTTCGGCTACAGGTATCTGTATGTAGTCCTTTGCACAGTCTAACACAGTGAACACTACTGAGCCACTCAATGCGTAATTGTAATCGCGCAACAAGGGTACGGGATAACGATTGGGTATTTTCCGAGCGTTCAGCGATCTACACTCGTGGAAATGGAAAAAAGAACACATTGACACCGGTGTGTCAGACCCACCATACTTGCTCCGGACACTGCGAGAGGGCTGTACAAGCAATGATCACACGCACGGCACAGCGGACACACCAGTAACCGCGGTGTTGGCCGTCGAATGGCGCTAGCTGCGCAGCATTTGTGCACCGCCGCCGTCAGTGTCAGCCAGTTTGCCGTGGCATACGGAGCTCCATCGCAGTCTTTAACACTGGTAGCATGCCGCGACAGCGTGGACGTGAACCGTATGTGCAGTTGACGGACTTTGAGCGAGGGCGTATAGTGGGCATGCGGAAGGCCGGGTGGACGTACCGCCGAATTGCTCAACACGTGGGGCGTGAGGTCTCCACAGTACATCGATGTTGTCGCCAGTGGTCGGCGGAAGGTGCACGTGCCCGTCGACCTGGGACCGGACCGCAGCGACGCACGGATGCACGCCAAGACCGTAGGATCCTACGCAGTGCCGTAGGGGACCGCACCGCCACTTCCCAGCAAATTAGGGACACTGTTGCTCCTGGGGTATCGGCGAGGACCATTCGCAACCGTCTCCATGAAGCTGGGCTACGGTCCCGCACACCGTTAGGCCGTCTTCCGCTCACGCCCCAACATCGTGCAGCCCGCCTCCAGTGGTGTCGCGACAGGCGTGAATGGAGGGACGAATGGAGACGTGTCGTCTTGAGCGATGAGAGTCGCTTCTGCCTTGGTGCCAATGATGGTCGTATGCGTGTTTGGCGCCGTGCAGGTGAGCGCCACAATCAGGACTGCATACGACCGAGGCACACAGGGCCAACACCCGGCATCATGGTGTGGGGAGCGATCTCCTACACTGGCCGTACACCACTGGTGATCGTCGAGGGGACACTGAATAGTGCACGGTACATCCAAACCGTCATCGAACCCATCGTTCTACCATTCCTAGACCGGCAAGGGAACTTGCGGTTCCAACAGGACAATGCACGTCCGCATGTATCCCGTGCCACCCAACGTGCTCTAGAAGGTGTAAGTCAACTACCCTGGCCAGCAAGATCTCCGGATCTGTCCCCCATTGAGCATGTTTGGGACTGGATGAAGCGTCGTCTCACGCGGTCTGCACGTCCAGCACGAACGCTGGTCCAACTGAGGCGCCAGGTGGAAATGGCATGGCAAGCCGTTCCACAGGACTACATCCAGCATCTCTACGATCGTCTCCATGGGAGAATAGCAGCCTGCATTGCTGCGAAAGGTGGATATACACTGTACTAGTGCCGACATTGTGCATGCTCTGTTGCCTGTGTCTATGTGCCTGTGGTTCTGTCAGTGTGATCATGTGATGTATCTGACCCCAGGAATGTGTCAATAAAGTTTCCCCTTCCTGGGGCAATGAATTCACGGTGATCTTATTTCAATTTCCAGGAGTGTATACTCGCCGCCCGGTCTCCGTGCGCCCTCCTTCTTTGGCACTAAATGTAATTGTGAGGACTAAGGGCTGTTGGAAGGCCGGACTACACCTTCGCGCAACATACAGTCAAATTCTGCCTTTGCTGCTTTGAGGTGATCTGGAGCTAAGCGTCGCGGCCTACAAGAGGTAGGGGGTCCAGCAGTAGTCTCAATGTAATGGACGGTATCGTGTCTTACCTCCTTAGCTTCTCCGGGTGGTCGCATCAGGGCTGGAAACCCTCGCAGCAGCTCCGCGTACTAGCCATCCACTACCTGAATTACCTTGGCAGTATGGACAGTGGCATCTCGATGGAATCCGTTAGTTGTTAGGCCGGTGGTGTTGTCGACCAGGCGAGAGTTCCTTGTGTCAGGCAGCAGGTTTTAGTGGGCGAGGAAGCCGGCTCCGATGATTCGTTCGGCGACGTCCGCGACGGTGAAGTCCCACGCGAAAGCGCGCCGTAACCCGAGGTCGAGTTCCAAGCGCATCGTGCCATACGTCGTAATCCGGGAGTTATTAGCAGCTGTGAGGCATATGGACGTAGACGGTCGCTTCTGACGTAGCATGGTTCGAGGAAAGATTGACAAATCGGAACCAGTGCCTACTAAGTACTTCCAGGTGGAACGTCGGTCACTTAACGAACAGGCGCCTGGATGTCGGACAGCAACCGGAGGAGGCGCTCACTTCCGATCGCCGCTGCCGTTTGGGTAGACGCAGGGCGTCGTACAATTACGTGCTTGCTCGCCAAACTTGCGATGGTACCAACAGACTGTTTGTTCTGTCCCTGTCGTAGTCGAGGCTGTCGATGATCGGCTGCGTGAGCGACGACGGAATCGATGTCGGCTCCTGTTATCCGTGTCGCGGCAGTGTAACAGCTCGCTGATTTGCCGTGATAATAAGTCCACTTTGTTGGCGAGAACATCATAATCCGCGCGAGACCGTTGTCGCCGCGCAGGCGCAGCTAACTACTGACGGCGTCATTGCCTCTTGGATCTCATCGGCTAATTCGGCCACTACATCTAGAGACGCGTCAGTCTGTGATACCACGATTGCCTTCACTGGGGGTGGTAACCGGCTGTTCCAGATCGTGCGCAGTAAGCTGTCCGGGACTGTACATGTGTCTACATTACTCCGCAGATGACGTACAGGGTGTTTCAAAAATGACCGGTATATTTGAAACGGCAATAGAAACTAAACGAGCAGCGATAGAAATACACCGTTTGTTGCAACATGCTTGGGACAACAGTGCATTTTTGTATGGTTTGTATTAACCAATTACTCTAGCCCCTCTCCTCACGTTCGGTCTGTGGAATCGATTCGTCAGTATTTGATGTGGTTTACGAAATATATCCATCGTTATATAGGGTGAGTCACCTAACATTACCGATGGATATATGTATATATATATAGAAATCCGTTAATTCGTCGACGTAAGCGAATCTGGCACAAAGTGGACTAATATAAATCGACACTTGAGAATGATCATCTCCCAAAGCTGGTCGGCTGTTCGCGTTCTAATGTCATAGCTGAAGGACGGTAAAGACCAAGGGTAGGTAACGACTTGGACTCCACAGGACGTCGGCGATGGAGGTTTGTCTGCTCTGTAAAGCGGAATACGTGGGAAATGAGAAAAATCTGATGATAGAGTATGATGGTATTTCAGACAGAAGTGATTCGGCAAACGGCGGTCACAGCACAATACCGAAATTGGGGCGCTGCAGAGGACGACCACTACACTTACTGAATTGAACTACGGGATAGTCAGTTACGATGGTACGCTCCAGATACGCCGTTATTATGTTATAAGGGACATTCACCTGGACTTCCACAGGATTTGTGGTAGTAACTGCTATATCCTGCATCTGCAACCATTTGGCACTGCAGCCGAAACACGCAGGTTGCTAGCACACACCAAAGTAAACAAACTTATCGTCTGACATACATTTTCCGGCATGTTTAGTAGCTAACTTAAGGATGGATGCACTGAAACTCGTGGCGACAGCATCGCCATCCTCAGAGTCCACGTCCCTCCAGGTGGCACTATAGTGGCACAGCTACTTCGCCTGCGCCCGTCATGTGTCTGCCAGAACGAGGATCAAGTATCCATCCGCCTCGTCTGTATTTAAAGGATCTCATGGCACCAGAGTGAGCAGATCCGATACTGAAGCTCCAGTCACACATGATCGACACATTCCTACGAGCAGCCAATCAGTCCTCACAGAAGCCATCGCTCTGCTCAGACCACTGTCTCGTTGGACTCTGTTTGTTCAGGAATAGTACACCGCCCAACTGAACTTAGAACCTGAATGAACGTTCAGTAGTTACAGTCATTTATTTACATCTTGCTGGACTTTGACTATCAGTCTTAATTATTCATACTTTCTGAACTAACTTAACAGTGACTTCCAATTTTCTTGTGGAACCTATTCAGGACCTATTTGCTTTGGGAATTTTTCAGACTTGTGAGGACGTGCGTCCACAGTTAAGAGTCGTTACATATATTATTGTATGTTCAGTAGCATTCTTTATTCCGTTTTGGTCACCACATTTAACGGCGACGAGAGTGTTCAATCTCTTGCGTTTGCATACATTCCCAGTATAGTTACCTCACACAAAGGCCCTTTACAGAACTTCCTTGGCTTTTGGCAGTACAATTTACGTGTGCAATTACACTAATTCGTCGGCCGGTGTGGCCGAGCGGTTCTAGGCGCCTCAGTCTGGAACCGCGTGACCGCTACGGTCGCAGGTTCGAATCTTGCCTCGGGCACGGATGTGTGTGATGTCCTTAGGTTAGTTAGGTTTAAATAGTTATAAGTTCTAGGGAACTGATGACCTCAGATGTTAAGTCCCATAGTGCTCAGAGCCATTTGAACCATTCACTAATTCGACGTTTCCTCGTCCATGGTTTGATCCAGTGGGGACGTGTTCATTCAAGTACTTTTACTGTTAAAAAATATCCAAGAGACCCAGGAACTGCTTTCGGAGAAGTTGACCAGCATCTAAACGGCGCAGTAAGGAGTGGCCATTCGTCAAGTTGATCCAGCTAACGGCGCCGTCTTTTCCCAGCTTTGACAAGAACTGGAACCACGGAGGAACTACAGCATGAGATCAGAGCAGCATTTTATAGCTGCTGCGTCTCCCACGGGGAGGTGCTTGATAAGCACCAATAAGACATAGGTAAACAAAAACAAGGGTTTATTACGACCACAGTAGAGAAATTTAATAACAAAGGAAAACTCTTCTCAACAACAAATAACACGACTTCTCACATGCTAACAGGCATACGCCTGGAACACACAGTGAATAAACGTAGTACGACGTAAAGACTATGCTACTAACAATCCCTAACAACGAATGTTGAGCTTTCGGCGTAGCCAACCAACAGGTACGTCTCGGGATATAGCTGGAAGGTCGTAGGTCCCGCTGCGGCGGTTTCCGACCGCGCTCTGACTAATAGGCAGCTAAGAGCTGGCGCATGAATTGGCCCAGAGCATCGTTGGAGCGAATTGCCGACGTGTTTATTTGTATTTTTTTATTATTTTGTTTTTATTGTCCGCCGACGTGTTGGCTTGTACCGCCCTACATAGCGGGGGAATTCGTACCGATCCAGTTTCGCACACGTGACACGGCGGAGGAAATAGGTCCCTGGCACGGAGGACCTCTGGTGGCGCTTGCCCTGCCCTCTTTCGTCCATGGTGTGATCGCCGCAATCCTGGGAGGCAATGCCTTATGCATATGCAATCCCGTGATGCTTCAGTGTCTGAGAGGTTGCCGACACCTTCAGGCGAACGTCGAGTACATGATAGTGGTCTATGCCGTAATACATGACATCCTTCGACAGTTTTTAATTATCACATTTTGGAGTGGTAGTTCACAAACTGTTCAAAACACTTTGACTCAGAGGTAAAACCAAATGAACTAACATAAGTGCAACTTATGAAAAAGTTGGTAGATTATTTTCATTCTCAAATTCATGTCGCAGCATACCACGAATTTTTTAGTTACACTAACCAGAATTGTCAAACAGTGATCTCGAAAGCAGTCACCCGACCTATGGACTCATCAGGTTTCCGAACTTCCGAGAAGTTCCTCTTACAATCCTTTTGTCATCATCAGTGTCAGCAGTATTACTTCCAGAAGGTTGCGTGTTCGCTTTGTCACAAATCGAGTTACAGGGCTGAGGCCTTTAACTCCGCCAGCAGGGTGAATGTGGATAGTACACACTCGCGGAAATCAACTCAAATAGTGAGCCTCACCTGTCGGGGGGGGGGGGGGGGGGGGGGGGTGTATTGAAGTACTTCAAGTGCATCCAGTCTTACGTTGTAATGCTTACAATTTCACTTTGCGCGGTGTCCGCTAATGGCACTCTGGTACAATTCCAAAAAGACACCAGATGTTCCACAACGATCTTCAATACATATACATGTAAGCAGGTGGGTTCACCGCCTCTTCAGTATTACAGAAATGATGCTATTTTCGTGCAAGGCAATTTCTGTCTTACCATCAGGTATAAGGATTCAGTCTTTACAGTCAAATTATTTGTCGTCAGGTCACCAGGTGGCACCAGTATCTTAGATTTAGACCTTTTCTCTACGTTAGGCCTCGTAGTACACGACTTCATCAAGCAGATATAAACCTCATTATCAAGCTTATACCTTCAAGACCTCCTCCAAAAATATCTCACAAACGTTGATAGACATACAATGTGTTTTCGTAACTATGAGGCCCACACTACTTTGAAACCATCAGCAATTTCAAAATTTTGTAAATCTAGGCACGTTCTGCTTGCCTTTAAGGACAAATTAAAGTTGAAACTATAGTGGCTGTAGGCTGAAGATGTACTTACCACCATTTCGAGTAGTTTGTGGGCCACAATGAACGTGTTGGTGGAAAAACCAGATGAATCCCTTTATGTCTATGGCGACTTTAAGTCCACAATAAATTCTCGAACAGTCATGTGTAACTATCCGATCTCCAAAATCCAGGATATATTGAGCCAACTGACTAGCGGCACTAGTTTCACCAAGATTGCTGTTCAGGAGCTTACCTTCGATTACCGTCAGATGAACAGGCCAAACACCACTTGTTGATAAACAAACCTTTCGCCTTGTTCCGATACAACTTAATGCAGCTGGAAATTTCTACAAATCCAGGCATTTTTCAACACCACCTGGAGTATCTGACACACATTCCCCCTCACTCTCCACATTATATTCTAAGTCAAAAAACGGCACCGAATGAGATGAAAATCAACAGATCTTATGTGCATGTACAGGCAAACAAATGATTACAATTTCACAAAAATTTGATGATTTATACAAGAGAAAGTGCTTCACACTCTACGCAAGTCAATAACTCGTTGGACCACATCTGGTCCTTATGAGAGCAGTTATTCGGCATCGCATTGATTGACACAGTTGCTGGATGTCCTCCTGAGAAGTATAGTGCCAAATTCTGTCGAATTGGCACGTTAGATCATCAAACGCCCTGCCCATATTGCTCCAAACGTCCTCAATTGTGAAGAGGTCCGGCGACCTTGCTCACCAAGGTAGGATTTGGCAAGCAAGAAGATAAGCACTAGAAACTCTCGCTTGTGTGGGCGGGCATTATCTTGCTGAACTGTAAGCCCACGATAGCTCGCCATGAAAGACAACAAAAGAGAATGCAGAATATTGTTGATGTACCGCTGTGCTGTAAGGATGCCGCGAATGGCAACCAAAGGGTACTCCTCTTCCAAGGCGAAAAATGAAAAACTCAGATCATGATTACCAAAGCCAGCCATGCACTACTAGTTGTTGGATCTACTTCATTAGGGACATTGGGGCATCATGTTAAGAAAGAGGATGGCCCAGAATCATATGTGATTTCAAGACGCACATCGCCAACTTCAAAAGGATTACAAGAAGAAGGATACGCTGAAACTTTTTCTAGCTTCCTTTGAAAGCATACTCCAAGACAGTACCAGCCCCATCGAGAAACTCTATGGTTACCCTCAGTGTACCAAGCAGTCAGTTTTCAAGTTAATCACCGACAGAGACCCATTGCCTGTGGGCCATCCACATCACTTTAAGCTCACCAATGAGGTGTTTGCAAAGGAGTGCCACAATGAGGCTAGTGCACACGAACATTCAGTCACCTCTGTCCCTACAGAAGCCCCAGTTTCTCCAACGGTTTTCTTTTTTTTTTCTGGAACACGATTCTGGACAGTTTCTGCAGTTGTGGCCCCATCGACTGCGTATTCACGGCTCGAAGGACAGGGATGCAGCCTGCAGCTACTGGAGGGCGGGGTCGCATCGTCCCCGAGCCTTTGGACACTGACTTTGATGCTCTTTCGACACCTGCTCCTGCAGATGCCTGTGTCGCATGGGAGCATCTAGACGTCGTAGAGTTCCATCTCTCCCCTAGAAGGGAGAGGAATGCTGTATACTGCAACTGGAGTTACTCAGCAACGTAGCTGATACCAGTGGGTCGCAGGACAAAAAGAGCTGGCCTACATGGATGTAAATAAGCCCAATGACTGTCATTCACATCCTGGCATGTTTACAAGCTACCTTAAGGATGGATCCACTGAAACTTGCGGCACCAATTCTTCAACCTGCAGAGTCCGTGTCGTTGCATGAAGCAATACAGCTGCAGAACTATTTTACCTGAACCACTCACGTGTCTGCCAGCACATGGAGCAAGTTATCGTCCACTTGGTCCGTATTTGAAGACTTCCCAGTGTCACAGCAGACAGTTCCAACTAAAGCTCCAGTCCCAGATAACCAACACAGAAGCACCCCTAGATCAGTCAAGCAGTCGCCATAGAAGCCATCGCTCTCCTGTGACCACAACCTCGTCGATGTCTGCTTTTCAGGAACAACATACAGCCCAGTTAGACTCATAATCTGAGTGGACGTTCAGTACTTACAGTCCGTCATGTACGTTCTATGGCAGTTTCACTAACAGTGTCAATTATTCATACTTTGTGAACTAGCTGAATAGTGACTTTCCAATTTCCTTGTGAGACTTCTATTTATCCTGTGAATCTTTCAGACTTACGAGGACCTGCGTCTCCTGTTAACAGTTTATATACCTTAGTATTGTAACAAAAGCATTGAGAATCTTAATTAGTGCGTGTTTGGTTCTGCTTTGTTCACCACACTAATAAAAGTTACAATGAGAACTGTGGACTATGTGAACATTATTGTAGACCGCTTGGATCCTTTCATGCTTCTTGTTTTCCCAAACGGCGATAGCATCTTTCAGCAGGTAAATTTTCGTGTCACAAGATTAGAATGGTGTTACAGTGGTCTGAGGAGTACCAAATTCACCTGGTGTGAACCTGACGGAACACATCTGCGACGCTATCATGCGCCAGTCCGCACCGGGAAACCACTAGCTGTTTTTTTTTCTGGTAATTGCGTGGCCTGGGGCAGACATCGCATGTCACATACCTCCAGAAACATACCAAAGAATTGTCACGCAGAATTGCTGCGGTACTGGTTTCCATAGGTGGACGAGCACCCTATTAAGCAGATATTAAGCAGATGGTAATAATCTTTTGGCTCATCAGTGTATTTGAAGATAATCTGGGGGATACAGAGCGCAAAAGTTATTACACAGAACTGCCAACTCTGATTCTAACCCGACTCGGTGTCGAACTGAGCTGAACTTGGATAACAGATACGGCTAAATCATTCCATGATGCTTTAACTCTATACCAGGGTTCATTAACCACAGTGGAATGCAAGTCTCTCTATAACAGTCAAGGTGCTCATTGGAAAAGAGATCTGGAGAACAAGAGTTGAACACGCTCTGCATCTAGGCAGGTCATGCTGGGTAACATGCATTATCATGTTTGAAGGTGACTTCACCAAGACCTCGAAGATGGGGTGCAGCCACAGGTGCTAGCAGGCGAAAATGAGACACCTGCTGAGAAAATTACTGGCTATGCAAACCAGAGGTGATAGTGTTGTGTACCCGGTTACACGCCGTGCCATCACGACAGGCGCTGTGCCCATATATTTATTATGAACGTATGCTGGCAACGTTAGTTCTCATCAGAGCCTAGACATACCGATGTTACCATCATGATGCTCTTCGCAGAACCGAAATTCATTTGATCGGATGACTGATGGTGCCACTCTGTGTGTAGTCACTCACTATGCCGACCACTGTCGTTGGACCTCTCTTTGCAACACCGCCAAGGGAAGCAGCAACAATTATCAGCGTGTTGTCTGTCCGCAGCCCTGCAGACGTCCTCGCACTATAGGTGTGCGAGTTTTTCATGATACGAAGAAGTTCATTTCCTTACAGGAGATACGTGACGAGGCTGTACGATGTTGCACGCCAGTTTCTCCTCTCAGAAGCTAGTTACGTGTGGTTACTGAGGTCCTGCATTCAACTGAGTGCGGCCCTCCTGAAACCATTGATTCCATATTTGTATGAAAGTCATGGGAATCCCACCAACGCGAGCAGTAATATCATGGAACGATAGGTCACAAACCAGCCGCTATGGAATTCTGAAACTTAGCTAACAGTCGTTTCTCCTTCTTACATGAGGCATTCGCAAATAAATGACATTCAACCGCGATTTACGAATAACAATGTCCGCTACGTTATTGTTCGTTGTATACAGATAGCAGATTGTGTTGCTCTTACCTACTTTGTGCGATTGTGCTGAAATGTCTATCGTTTGCATAATCAACCATGTCGTGTGCACTTCATGCCAATTACACGTCGCATACCACCTTCATTCAGGCTGTTACAATTTTAATTGCAAGTAGCGTATCTATGTCGAGAATTGACGAGGGTATTACTTCCAAAGGGAATAAATAATTAAACAAATAAAATACATTTTCATGTTCGCACTCAGTATGCTGCCCTCATTTACATATTTTCTCCGGTTGCTTGTAGTCCTGTATCAACGATCTCTGGAAGCCTGGTAGCTTATCGCCTCAAAAATTTTAGCTTCAGAGAACTAGTGCGTTCCTTAATTTGAACCATGAGGTGAGTCTGTATGTAGACTGTAGCTGACTGTCATATTCTCGTCTAGTCTCCATAATACTAGATCACCTGTTGAGCTTCGAAATATACGGAAGGTAATTTACATATTAACAACATTTTCGCTTCTATCAGGCGAAGCTATTATTTACAGTTAGATCATTATCCCCCTGCTATATTCGAGTCATTCGGTGCTACATTCTTAAAACAAATGAAATGAAGTCCATTTTCCTAGAACTCGTTATATGTAAAAATACTGTCTCTGCAAAAACTGTACCTTATATAACGTTAGCGTAAAATTTTCTCAGATAAATGTCATTCCAAAAGACTTTTACCAACGTAAACTTTTCTTAAATTTGACGAGAGATGGAAGAACTAACATGCAAAGTGATTCAGAGGGTCTTTAACACGTGAAACTGTATACGAATACTAAGACAATAAATATTGTTCAGCAAGTAGAAATATCAAAGATATGGAAACCACAAATATCAAGCAACAAAATTTATAAATAAAGATCATGCCTGACATAGACAATAAATAAAATGTCAGGTGTGATTCTTTAGTTCCTTTCGTGTCCGCTGGATGCTATGAACCGGCGTTACACCCGTAAACTGTTCGATCAAAATGTTAGGTGGTCGTGCTGTAATAGTGTTATTAATCCTGCCTATAAAAATATCTGTGACCCCTACTCATGTACTTCAATGACAGAGTATAGAGCTACTGTACAGAGTAACACGTCTTGCAGCCTAGCATAAGACAGCATAAATTTAATAATCAAGAACATAAGATAGAGGATGTCCAATTAAATCATAAATGTTATATCTAATATACTGTACAACCTTCAATCAACTTTATTGAAGAAATCTATAATTTGTGCAAAATAAATAATCTGTCAAACATGTTGGAAATAAGTCTGGTATAGTTAACTTTGCATGTACTTTTGAGTATTATTAAAGGAAACAGACGGGCGCCGCAGTTGAGGTCAGTGTTGCCGATCCAGCTGTTTTGTAGCTAAATGCGTCCTTTTCACGAAACGAAATGCTATGTAGTGGTCAGTTTAGCTATTAGCCACGTACACTGGTGCACCAAACGTTAAAGACGGAAGTAACGTAGAACGATGGAACTTGGGCAACAGATATAAACACCCGCTGCAGCATAGTACACAGGGTAACTGTTGTTGGTAAGACTGTGGGATAGGAACCTTTGAGTGGTGGCAGTGTGGACCAGAAAAAAGTAAATGTCCGGTAAACATGGGCCCAAAAATGCATACCATAAGAGCTAAAAGTACTTGTACACCTTCCATACTGTGAAACACTCCTTTTCCGCTGCAAGCTCGATAGCTTCCATATCTTTGGAGGAGGTACTGTGGACCAAAAGAAGAAAAAATATCCAGCAAACAAGGACTCTCAAGTTTGTTGCTTCAGAGCTATGAGCACTTAGCTACTCTCAAACACATCTCTTCAACTGAACAAATGCCCATAGCTCGTAATGTTTGCATTGTAGAGCCCATATCTACTAGAACTTTTTTTCGTTGTTTTGGTCCATACTACAACATCTGAAAGTTGCCTACCCTGCAACCTTAGCAACAACATTACATATACTCCACTGTCAGAGGTTTCAGAACGGGTTTCGTTGATTCGGTCCTTTCCGGTCCAGGGTCCCTTATCTCACGTCTAATTAATACATTAACTCCATCACCCTTGAAAGATTGTAACATCATCACGGAAACACTCTGCGCATCACTTCTCTGGCATAACGATCAGCGGTGGAGGATCACAATTATCGCCTGTTACCATCTACGCTGAAAGAATAAAAAAAACCGCACCATGAAGAAGGAGCTGTGTACCGTAAACGAAAGTTGGTAGGCGTTCTTCTGCTTATGAAAGATGATATCTGTTCCTGTCTTGCGCCAGTCGCCTTAGAGTGGAGCTAACAGCGCTGCTATCAGGATACAAATCAGGTTTGCAGCGGTCGTTAGCGTTAGTTAACATTGATATTGGACGTGGTGGGTTGACGTTTCTCAAGAATGCCTTTAATGTGACAAAGGCGCCATTATCAACACCTCATTGAGTTTGAAAGACATCTAATAATGGGACTACGAGAAGCTGGATGTTCTTTCTGCGATATTAGAGAAAGACTCGGCAGAAATGTAGCCACAGTGCATGGTTGCTGGCAGCGGTGCTCGTGACAATGTACTTGTGGCAAGAAGACCGGGCTCCAGACGGCCACGTGGCGTTACCGGAAGGGAAGATCATCGTGTTCGGCGTGTGGCTCTGGCTCATCGTACTGCATCTGCAGTAGCAATTTGAGCAGCAGTTGGCACCACAGTGACACAACGAAGTGTGATAAACCAGTTACTTCAAGGACAGATCGGAGCCAGATGCCCTCTAGCGTGTACTCCACTGACCCCAATCAGTCACCATTTGCGACTTCATTGGTGTCATACGAGAGCTGGTCGGAGGGCAGGGTGGAGGTCTGTTGTGTTTTCTGATGAAAGCTGGTCCTGCCTCGGTGCCAGTGATGGCCGTGTGTTGGTTAGAAGGAGATGTAGATGTAGATGTAATGAATGGCGGCACAACAGTTCCAGTCGCCAGACCGATGTACTAATCTGCAGTCAGGGTACGTCGAATAACCACTTGAGTGCTCCTGCTGTCATACGAAGTCGCAACCCACACCATAACTCCAGGTATAGGTCCTGTGTGTCTCGCCGCGACGAAAAACGTCTGTGCTTTAATGACTTCCATCCCAACTCGCGTATCATATCTTCACACTCTCTCCCCTACTACGTGATAATACAAAACGAGCTGCCCTTTCTGCACCCTTTCGATGTCCTCCGTCAATCCCACCTCGTAAGGATCCCACACCGCGCAGCAATATTCTAACAGAGGACGAACGAGTGTAGTGTAAGCCGTCTCTTTAATGGACTTGTTGCATCTTCTAAGCGTCCTGCCAATGAAACGCAACCTTTGGCTCGCCTTCCCCACAATATTATCTATGTGATCTTTCCAACTGAAGTTGTTCGTAATTTTAACACCCAGGTACTTAGTTGAATTGACAGCCTTGAGAATTGTACTATTTATCGAGTAATCGAATTCCAACGGACTTCTTTTGGAACTCATGTGGATCACCTCACACTTTTCGTTATTTAGCGTCAACTGCCACCTGCCACACCATACAGCAATCTTTTCCAAATCGCTTTGCAACTGATGCTGGTCTTCGGATGACCTTACTTGACGGTAAATTACAGCATCATCTGCGAACAACCTAAGAGAACTGCTCAGATTGTCACCCAGGTAATTTACATAGATCAGGAACAGCAGAGGTCCCAGGACGCTTCCCTGGGAAACACCTGATATCACTTCAATTTTACTCGATGATTTGCCGTCTATTACTACGAACTGCGACCTTCCGGACAGGAAATCACGAATCCAGTCGCACAACTGAGACGATACCCTATAGGCCAGCAGCTTGATTAGAAGTCGCTTGTGAGGAACGGTGTCAAAAGCTTTCCGGAAATCTAGAAACACGGAATCAACTTGAGATCCCCTGTCGATAGCGGCCATTACTTCGTGCGAATAAAAAGCTAGCTGCGTTGCACAAGAACGATGTTTTCTGAAACCATGCTGATTACGTATCAATAGATCGTTCCCTTCGAGGTGATTCATAATGTTTGAATACAATATATGCTCCAAAACCCTACTGCAAACCGACGTCAATGATATAAGTCTGTAGTTCGATGGATTACTCCTACTACCCTTCTTAAACACTGGTGCGACCTGCCCAATTTTCCAATCTGTAGGTACAGATCTATCGGTGAGCGAGCGGTTGTATATGATTGCTAAGTAGGGAGCTATTGTATCAGCTTAATCTGAAAGGAACCTAATCGGTATATAGTCTGGACCTGAAGACTTGCCCGTATCAAGCGATTTGAGTTACTTCGCAACCCCTAATGTATCTTCTTCTAAGAAACTCATGCTAGCAGCTGTTCGTGTTTCAAATTCTGGAATATTCCATTCGTCTTCCCTGGTGAAGGAATTTCGGAAAACTGCGTTCAATAACTCCGCTTTAGCGGCACAGTCTTCGGTAACAGTACCATCGGCACTCCGCAGCGAAGGTATTGCCTGCGTCTTGCCGCTTGTGTACTTTACATACGACCAGAATTTCTTCGTATTTTGTACCAAATTTCGAGACAACCTATTAAAGGCATCTCGCATTGAAGTCCGTGCCAAATTTCGCGCGTCTGTAAATTTTAGCCAATCTTCGGGATTTCGCGTTCTTCTGAACTTCGCATGCTTTTTCCGTTGCCTCTGCAACAGCGTTCGGACCTGTTTTGTGTACCATGGGGGATCAGTTCCATCTCTTACCAATTTATGAGGTATGAATCTCTCAATTGCTGTTGCTACTATATCTTTGAATTTGAGCCACAACTCGTCTACATTTGCACAGTCAGTTCGGAAGGAATGGAGATTGTCTCTTAGGAAGGCTTCTAGTGACACTTTATCCGCTTTTTTAAATAAAATTATTTTGCGTTTGTTTCTGGTGGATTTGGAAGAAACGGTATTGAGCCTAGCTACAACGGCCTTGTGGTCACTAATCCCTGTATCAGTCATGATGCTCTATTAGCTCTGGATTGTTTGTGGCTAAGAGGTCAAGTGTGTTTTCGCAACCATTGACAATTCGCGTGGGTTCGTGGACTAACTGCTCGAAATAATTTTCGGAGAAAGCATTTAGGACAATCTCGGAAGATATTCTCTGCCTACCACCGGTTTTGAACAATTAACAGCGTTCCGATAGGTGTTTCCAACGCTCGCACACATACCGCTGATGTAACCCAACATACTCTACAGAATTTCGAAATGTTGCCTTGGCCTGCTGATCACCAGATCTGTCTCCAATCGAGCAGATACGAGACATCATCGAACGATAACTCCAGCGTCATCCACAGACAGCATTGACCCCACTCCTGTATTGCCCGGTTAAGTGGAGCAGGCATGGAAATCCATACCACTCACTCACATCTGACACGTAAACAACAAAATGCAAGCACGTTTGAGCGCTTGCATTCAACGACCTTGTGGTTACACCATCTATCAATGTATTTGCATTTCACGTTTACAGTGCCTTATCTGGCGCTTACATTAACCTTTCACCTTTCATCTTGCAATATTACTGACTTAATTATGTAACCGATATTTCATTACTCCCATTAATTACTTTCTTGTGTTGTGATTTTTTTTTTTTTTTTTTGCCGGCCGAAGTGGCCGTGCGGTTAAAGGCGCTGCAGTCTGGAACCGCAAGACCGCTACGGTCGCAGGTTCGAATCCTGCCTCGGGCATGGATGTTTGTGATGTCCTTAGGTTAGTTAGGTTTAACTAGTTCTAAGTTCTAGGGGACTAATGACCTCAGCAGTTGAGTCCCATAGTGCTCAGAGCCATTTGAACCATTTTTGTGATTTTTTTCCGTCGGTGTATGTTTCTCCAAGTTACTAATTAAGGTATTGTCCACCATAAGAATTCTATGTCGTCACCTCACTAATTGGAGTCAGACACATTAGCTGTATAATCGTACACACAGTTCCTTGCACGTTGCGGATGGCGCGCTTCACGCGTCCTGTTTCCTCCTCCTTTACATACGCTTCAACAAAATTTATGGTTGCAATGACGAAGGTACTGCGATAGCCATTCTTCTACGTCGTGCCAAGTATTGTTCAGATGCGTACAACCATGAAAATTTGCGTCAGAGACCGACAAACGGTAGCACTCGGCTGTTATTTCTTTGCGAGCACTAGAAGCGAAAGCTGAACGAAATCGCATAATGGCGTCACATTCAACTATGGTTGCAAATTAACAGGTTCGAGTTCAAGCACAGATGTTTCTGTGAAATTTTTGGTGGTGAATTCCAATAAAAACACTGTCCAAGGGCCATAGAAAATGTCGCAGTAGCTAAGATACGGACTCTCATAACCGAGCTATCCACATATAGATTTTCTGTGGTTTTGTGTACCTCATTTTCTGCGAATGCCGGGATGGTTCTTTGAATAAGACACGGCCGATGAAGCTCGTACTCCGTCCTCAATGATATTGGATATTGAATTCTAACCTTCTTTCATGTCAGACTTGTTGTTGTTGTTGTTGTTGTTGTGGTCTTCAGTCCTGAGACTGGTTTGATGCAGCTCTCCATGCTACTTTACCCTGTGCAAGCTTTTTCATCTCCCAGTAGCTACTGCAACCTACATCCTTCTGAATCTGCTTAGTGTATTCATCTCTTGGTCTCCCTCAACGATTTTTACCCTCCACGCTGCCCTCCAATACTAAATTGGTGATCCCTTGATGCCTCAGAACATGCCCTACCAACCGATCCCTTCTTCTGGTCAAGTTGTGCCACAAACTTCTCTTCTCCCCAATCCTATTCAATACTTCCTCATTAGTTATGTTACCTACCCATCGAATCTTCAGCATTCTTCTGTAGCACCACATTTCGAAAGCTTCTATTCTCTTCTTGTCCAAACTATTTATCGTCCATGTTTCACTTCCATACATGGCTACACTCCATACGAATACTTTCAGAAATGACTTCCTGACACTTAAATCAATACTGGATGTTAACAAATTTCTCTTCTTCAAAAACGCTTTCCTTGCCATTGCCAGGCTACATTTTATATCCTATCTACTTCGACCATCGTCAGTTATTTTGCTCCCCAAATAGCAAAACTACTTTACTACTTTAAGTGCCTCATTTCCTAATCTAATTCCCTCAGCATCACCCGACTTAATTAGACTACATTCCATTATCCTTGTTTTGCTTTTGTTGATGTTCATCTTATATCCTCCTTTCAAGACACTGTCCATTCCATTCAACTGCTCTTCCAAGTCCTTTGCTGTCTCTGACAGAATTACAATGTCATCGGCGAACCTCAAAGTTTTTATTTCTTCTCCATGAATTTTAATATCTACTCTGAATTTTTCTTTTGTTTCCTTTACTGCTTGCTCAATATACAGGTTGAACAACATCGGGGAGAGGCTACAACCCTGTTTTACTCCCTTTCAGGTCCCTCGACTCTTATAACTGCCATCTGGTTTCTGTACAAATTGTAAATAGCCTTTCGCTCCCTGTATTTTACCCCTGCCACCTTTAGAATTTGAAAGAGAGTATTCCAGTCAACATTGTCAAAAGCTTTCTCTAAGTCTACAAATGCTAGAAACGTAGGTTTGCCTTTCCTTAATCTTTCTTCTAAGATAAGTCGTAAGGTCAGTATTGCTTCACGTGTTCCAGTGTTTCTACGGAATCCAAACTGATCTTCCCCGAGGTTGGCTTCTACTAGTTTTTCCATTCGTCTGAAAAGAATTCGTGTCAGTATTTTGCAGCTGTGACTTATTAAACTGATTGTTCGGTAATTTTCCCATCTGTCAACACATGCTTTCTTTGCTATTGGAATTATTATATTCTTCTTGAAGTCGGAGGGAATTTCGCCTGTTTCATACATCTTGCTCACCAGATGGTAGAGTTTTGTCAGGACTGGCTCTCCCACGGCCGTCAGTAGTTCCAATGGAATATTGTCTACTCCGGGGGCCTTGTTTCGACTCAGGTCTTTCAGTGCTCTGTCAAACTCTTCACGCAGTATCATATCTCCCATTTCATCTTCATCTACATCCTCTTCCATTTCTATAATATTGTCCTCAAGTACATCGCCCTTGTATAGACCCTCTATATACTCCTTCCACCTTTCTGCTTTCCCTTATTTGCTTAGAACTGGGTTTCCATCTGAGCTCTTGATATTCATACAAGTCGTTCTCTTATCTCCAAAGGTCTCTTTAATTTTCCTGTAGGCAGTATCTATCTTACCCCTAGTGAGATAGGCCTCTACATCCTTACATTTGTCCTCTAGCCATCCCTGCTTACCCATTTTGCAGTTCCTGTCGATCTCATTTTTGAGACGTTTGTATTCCTTTTTGCCTGTTTCACTTACTGCATTTTTATATTTTCTCCTTTCATCAATTAAATTCAATATTTCTTCTGTTACCCAAGGATTTCTACTAGCCCTCTTCTTTTTACCTACTTGTTCCTCTGCTGCCTTCACTACTTCATCCCTCAAAGCTACCCATTCTTCTTCTACTGTATTTATTTCTCCCATTCCTGTCAGTTGCTCCCTTATGCTCTCCCTGAATCTCTGTACAACCTCTGGTTCTTTTAGTTTATCCAGGTCCCATCTCCTTAAATTCCCACCTTTTTGCAGTTTCTTCAGTTTTAATCTACAGATAATAACCAATAGATTGTGGTCAGAGTCCACATCTGCCCCTGGAAATGTCTTACAATTTAAAACCTGGTTCCTAAATCTCTGTCTTACCATTATATAATCTATCTGATACCTTTTAGTATCTCCAGGGTTCTTCCATGTATACAACCTTCTTTCATGATTCTTAAACCAAGTGTTAGTTATGATTATGTTGTGCTCTGCGCAAAATTCTACCAGGCGGCTTCCTCTTTCATTTCTTAGCCCCAATCCATATTCACCTACTATGTTTCCTTCAATGTCAGACTTGCTTCACCAGTAAATCAGATCTTTATAGATTAGGCATGAGCAGTGAATCACTGTGGCAGAGAATAGCAGATTTATCGGAGAAGAGATATTGAACTTTTAGCCTACAGTCCCTGTGGCTTCTGTCGACCCACCTGGGTACCATCCTTGTGGATTAACGACGGGGAGGGTGATGGGGGGGGGGGGGAGGGGGGTCAGTTTGCTGGTCAACCTGGATGAGCTTTATAGGTGGTTTCCCACATCCTAAGAGGTAAATATCTGGCTAATTCCCATGTTGCGTCTCAGATACATGCAACGAAAACATTTAGAACACTTCCTCACACTTGCACACAGATTTTTCGCTAATCTGCAGAAAGAATGTGTACCCTGCTTCTGCCCTGGGAGCGAATAGCCGGCTGATGACATTAGCTGTTTGCTCGCCTTAAAACACTTACTTAGCACTCAACAGCAGCTTTCTGTCTCAGCAGGGTGTATACGTGGACAAGGAATAAAAATTCCCGGATTTCTCCCGGATTTCCCGGTTAAAAATACACTTTCTCCCGGGTGACAGTATATTTTCCATTATCAATCCTTTGAATGGTTATGGTTTTATACTCGGGCGTACAATTTCCCGGCACTTCAGAAAACGAAACTCAGGGAAAAAGATATGTTTTGGAAATATCTTTGATGTGCAGCAACATGTACGCTGTGTATTTTCGTATTACAAAAGTATACATTGGAATTCCACCTAACACCGCATGTTACTTTCCGAATCATTGAAATCGAAATTTCGATGCGCTTTTATAAGCCATTCGTAGCTCATGTCACGTGATCCCGCCAGCGGATGACAGCGGATATTCAGAGCATAGGACACGCGATGTAGTCAGCCAACAGCAACATCACTGGTAAGTAGCACGAACACACAAACAGGGAAAGTTAATAGTTTAAATTAATATACATAGTGTTGCTACAAGAAAAGAAAAGCTTTCACATATAATATTGGTCTCAAGCTGCAAGAGAAGCTACGCTTTCGCATATACAGTTGATCTTTTTTGCGCGTGTTACACTTAAAGATATATCACACAAGTGCGCCAGTAAAATTTTTAATAATGACATAAATGTCTGATCTTCAGGGTCCGAAATTCTTCTAAATAGCTCGTCATCAAAGAGTTGATTTTTAAATGAGAGTCAAACGCTCTGCGATTTAATAAATTCATCGTACATTCTTGCACATAGTTCAACTTACGTAAAAGGATATTTACTTTTAAAGTAACGCTTTTCAAACCACTATTTGCAATATTTTCCCGCGAAATGTTAGAAATAGGTTCGTTTCAGCAGTTGCCAGAGAGCGCAAATAACAGGCACACCGCGCTTGCGCAGCTATCATGACGTAGGAAGCCGTATGTACGTACGTGTAAAACATTGAAAGATCATACATTATGTCATAAAAGAAACAAGACATCAGGGGATACTCCAAGAGCATCGGAATTTCGTGAAGCATACTATAATGTGCACATTTTAAGTGCATACTTAAAGGGCACATTCGTATGTCCAGATTCCCAATGAAGTAGACCTCGACCTGATATTAAGCTTTTCAGTGTGGTTTTCGGGATGTAAATTTTCTTGGAGCACCTGTACTGTATTATATCACGTTTGGTTCTTTATTATGGCATAATGCCATACGTGCTAGAAAATGAAAACGTGCACTTGAAATGCAGCGAACAGTTGAAACTAGCCAGCACTGTGGAATTAAACATTGCGTTTCGAATACATTGACTGCCTCTGCGGAAAAGGTTAACAAAAGTCAAATTTCTTTAGCAAACAGACAAAAATAACTTCACTGTTCCACAAGGCGATTAATGCTTGACTGTCAGAAAGGTAGAAATACAATAAAATCTTAAACCAATGACATATTTCAGCCTTCCGTAATTATGTGAATGTGTTTTAATTCACTTGAGGGCTCCTGGCAACAGATATCCGTTTTGTTTTCATTTGACGTGAGAGTAAACGAAGAGGAAACAGCAAAATCACTAAATGTAAACACGGGTCACGTGGAGACTACCCACTATAACTCAGACTGCTCTGCACATCAGTCTCGGATCTACGACATTTGCGAACCGGGTCAACGCTAAAAAAAAATCGAATTTTCAAAATATGTTCATCTTGTAGCGCACATCTTTCTGAAAAGTCTGAAACATAAAACATATGTATTCGAGGAAATGTAAGACATATTATTTGGTCTTAAGTATGCCAAAGTGCAGTGCCACGACTCTTCATAAAGCATTTTTCTACCGCACGTCCAAACTATATTCAGGAGAGTGGAAATTGAAACGTCCTGTGGTGGCTGTCCTCCCAGTCGCCCGGTTTGACAACCTGCCCCTCTTGAGAAACATCTCACAATTAATAGCGGATGGGAAAGTCTGAACCCTTTATTGCCTATTAGTTAATAACTTGCTGTTTTGTGTGACATAAAATTAAATATAGGATATATAAAATCAATATTGACAACAGTTAAGCAAGAAATTACACATTTCTTCAAACCTTAGCTCCTAGCAGTTTTTTCTCTCTAACCTTGCTACAGCTTTACATGGCGTGCTTCCCTTTCTGCGAAAGAATCTTTTACCTCATCAAAGTTCGTCAAACGTTTTGCTACATGAAAAATCGAAATGTCGTTATCTAATACCGAAAAAGCTGTTAGTACAAATAATAGCCTAGACTGGTGTGGTTTCTCGGTCTGATTATTTCTATTTTGTCAATGTCTGCTAGATAAAACAAAATAGGCCTTTCTATTATGGCAGCAATTTTATAACACACCAAATAAACGAGACTGTTTTGGCACAAATGGCGATTTTTATAACATGACAGAATATAATCCACGAAGTACCAATATCAAATGCCTATAAGGCCTACTACAAGCAAAAAGCTTTACGTTAGAAAATAGTTTCACATTTCATTCATACGTACCAGCTTCTCAAGCATGAGATCGAAAAATAGTATTACGAAATTTTTATATAAATTTGGAATCGTCTTATTCTTCCATAATTTGCGTGATGTCCCCGTTTCTTCTCCTTCCTCGTTCTAACAAACAATCTTGTCATTACCAATTCTGTAGCTATTGCTGCCACTGTGAAAATTTGTTCGCCGATTAACTTCACTAACCCTGCCAAAATAACAGGTTCAGTTATCCGGCGATTATTTTCTGGTTAGGCGTTATTACGTGTTCGAACAACAAGTTTTCCACGTTACTTCCAGAATAGAACTAACGCGGCTGCTGGCCGGAGACTGTACTACTGGTCCTTACTAATGTAGCGATCTGGCCAGAAATTTTCTGTCAAAATTTCATTTTCTTGGATACACCGAGAAGATAGTACGTAATCTTTCTCACCTGTTATTCCTGTCAGTCGTTTATTTCCATTCTGGTAGTCTGAATCTATAGATTTCGCCAGTAATTATAACAATTCTGATCATTCGCAAACCCAATCAACCACACAATCAGACAGCGATTGGCATTCATCCGTTCGGCTTTTCTCCCTCTGCTCGTATAGCCCCGTCCCCTTTTATCTGCGGAAAGTTTATTTCTGGATGCGACGAGGATTCTCCTGAGAGAGACATCACGTACACTATGCATGCATTCATAAGTCAACTTACGATTCATTCAGAAATCAACTTAAAAGGTGTTCAAAAATATTGAAAAACTATCAGGGAAGCGTTTCAAAATCATATGAATAATCGATAGACAAACGAGCGCTGGATGCTAGGTGCTTCGTGAAAAAAGTTTTTTTTCCTCAAGAATATGAATTTGGCGCCCTCTTTTCCCGGTAGATTGGAGGCAATTTGTTGTTATGAAGCACTGCATAGTCTTCCTAAAGCCTTTGACACATTTTCAATTGGCAGACGCTTGCATGAGCACTGTGTGTCGTTGTTGTATATGGCGCATTTCCTTTGCCATTTAAGTTATTTTCGTTTTTTTCTCTCGTTTATGTTGTATTGTTGAAGTATTATTCTGCAGTAGCGGGATACAGTAATATCCTTTGTTAGAGTCTCGGTTCTTACCAGTCAAAATTACAAAAATCTAACTGAAAACTAAAACAACGAAAAATTACCGGAATTCTAAAAATATCCCGGGCTTTTCCCGGTTTTCTTCCGGATGAAAAATTCCCAGGTTTTTCCCGGATCTCCCGGTTGTCTCGGGTCGTGCACACCCTGTGTCAATGATACAAGTGTTCATATTGAATACTGTAATCTCGGGTCTCGAAAGTTTTGAAGAAACCACGCAAATTTATGGTACTGGAAACGTCTCTTTTATTTGTTCCAGTGTCCCACAGCAAATTACTAAACCGTCCCGCTAGAGCAAGTTGTTTACCGTTGTTGCGCTCTTCACACTAAGACAGATCTCATGAAGCTCTCCAAGTTAGTCTGTTCTGTGCAATGCTCTTTATCTCTGAATCACAAGGTTCGGTCCTCTCTCCAGCACTTTCCAATTTCTACACTCAAGATCTGCCTAACACACTCACCCGCAAATTCACATATGCGGATGATATCAACCTCACTGTTCAACGCACTAATTTTGCAGAATCAGAGAATGTCCTCAACCAAGACCTTGCACTACTGGATGAATAGTTTAAGAAATGGCGTTTGAAACCGAACCTTCACAAAAGTGAGGTATCTACTTTTCACATGGACAATAGGATCTCAAATGAAACTTCCTGGCAGATTAAAACGGTGTGCCGGACCGAGACTCGGTCCGGCACACAGTTTTAAACTGCCAGGCAGTTTCATATCAGCGCACACTCCGCTGCAGAGTGAAAATCTCATTCTGGAGGCTCTCAAATGACCAACCAAGTGTTCGTTTTAGAGGGGAAGCATTACGATTCAATGGCATGCCTACATATCTGGGTATGACTTTGGAAAGGACGCTAACGTGTAAAGCCCAATTACGTAAATCTGCTGCAAAACTGAAAAGCCGTAATAACATTCTTCATCGTCTAGCTGGTACATCATGGGGAGCTGACGCAAACACATTGAGAACATCTGCTCTAGCACTCGTCTAATCCTCAGCAGAGTACTCCTCAGCGGTATGGCTTAATAGCTGCCATACTCACCTTGTGGACATTCAACTTCGCCGCACTATGCGTATCATATCTGGAACATTACTTGCTACTCCAGTCCAATGGCTGCCGGTGTTGTGTAACAAACCCCCTCCTCTCATCAGAAGACAAAAGAATCTTGGTCATCTGTGGTCAAGAATACTGAATAACTCGTCACTCCTAATTCATGAAGATGCGAGACAGCTAGAATTATCCATGCTGAGGTCCCGTAAACTGGCTTGTAAAACGGCCATAGAACTGTTAATCAACCATTTCGACCCCAAAGACAGCTGGCGGAAAGAATGGACATCTTCTACTCCACAGGGCATCTTGAAAATTGAAAATCCAACAGAAAGGCTCAAGGGTTCAGCTTGCCAAGTTACACTTGGAGCATGCTTAACCGTTTGAGATGTGGTGTGGGAAGATGTGCTTCGATTCTTCTTAAAGGGGGTTGGGTGGACACCCCATACTGTGACTGTGCTGACGTTCCACAAACAATGAAGCATATAACAGTGGACTGCTCCCTCCGTGCCTTCCCAGGAAATCTAGTGGATTCGAACCTGGTTTCTTCAGAAGTGGTGGATTGGATCAATGGCTTAGATATAAAGATCTAAACTGTATTTTAATGTGTCTGTGGTACTGTATTTTATGTGTTATTGTGATTGTTATGTATCATACGCTTAATAAATAAATGTCCGAATAACTTCTGCAATCTACATTCATTTGAACCTGTGTTCATCCCTTCATCTCCTTCTAAAATTTCAACCTACTACATTTTCCTCCATTACCAAACACGATTCTTTGATGCCTCAGAATGTGTCCCATCAACTGGCCCCTTCTTTCACTGAAGTTGTATCGTTAATTTCGTTTTTCGCCAATTTCATTCAGTACTCCTTAGTAGATACTCGATCTATACACCTGATCTTGAGCAGAAGTAAGGAAAAAAATGTAACGTCACTAGTTTCAATACTGTTAACACGGACAGATTTACTATGTATTGGTTACACCTCAAACTAACATATTTTGCACAAGATATGTGCTTTCAAGAGTAGTACTAAAAAACGAATAGAAGATATTGCCTGTCTGACAAAAACTATGACTGTGTTAATCACAGTTTGTGTAGCCTGATCACACACGGATATCAAACTACTTTCTGGGCGAGAAAATATAACATCAACAGTCGCATATAATTTTAATTTAGTAATTCATCTGCTAAATAATTATTACTTTATTCGTGACAAATACATATCCTAGTTTTGATTACATATTTTCGAGCAGAAGTTGAAAGTGGCTCACCAACACTATCTGAACGAAAAATACTGGGACACTTATTAGTGGACATTAATATGGGGTGTCTCCACACTTTGCCTTTATTACAGTCTGAAACACGCTGGGGACACTTTCAATGTAGTATCTGTAAGCCTGTGGAGGAATGACAGCCCATTCTTGCTCAAGAGCCGAAATCAGAGAAGGTAGCGATGTACGCTGGGGTTGGAGTGAAGTTCCATTGGATTTAGGTTTGGGTTCTGGGCGACAGGCCAGTCCATTTCAGGAATGTTACTGTCCACAAACCAATTTCTCACAGGTGCGGCTTTATGGCAGCTTGCATTGTCATGCTGATACACGCAATCATTGTCTCCGAACAGCTCCTCTACTGCACGCAGCGCACAATACTGCACAATCTGTTCATATTCTTCTGAATTTATCGTTTCCTCAAGCGCAATAAAGTGACCACAACCTAACAACGGAAAACACCCACATACCCTAACACCACCCCCTCGGTATTTCAATGTTGTCATTACACATGAGGGCATTCACTGAACCAAAGCCTTCCATCAGATCCCAACAGTGTACAGCGTGATTCATCACTCCAAATCACTCATTTCTAATCATTCACTTCCAGTAGTGTCGCTTAGCGTTGCTTACAGAAACGCGTGGCTTATGAGGAGTTGCTCGACCCTTGTACCCCATTCTTCTCATGTGCCTGAGTGCTGTCACTATGCTAGATCGACGGCTGGTGGCACTTTGGAACTCACGACTGATTCTTTCCCTGATTTCAGGGAACCCGGAACCTAAAAATGATGAAATTTTTGGTTTTCAGTTTATTGTGAAATAAAATACTACAGATCTTCCTCTTTAAAATGTCATATTAATCTTACCTGTAGCTCAACTCCAAGTATTGAAAATATTATTTTCAATAATGTGCTTAGAGGGCATGTCGCGACATTGAATTTCCATGGATACATGTTCATTGAAAACATCGTTTTTCAAAACTTCCGGTTTTTCCAAAGACTTTATATTATGTTGGCAACACGATTTCATAGGAAATTGTTTTGTCTGCGTATTGTAGTCTTTGGACACTGTTGTTTACATTGAGCATGTGGTGGTTATTGCACGATTTAAGTTGTATTTCTATTGCGTAACTGGAACTTATCAAATACGCCTCGATTTAGTAACAGAGTTTACAAGAGGAAGAAGTCTCCTCCGAGGTACACTAGTGGAACTGTGACAATTTCTCCGACCTTGGGAAATGATTCTGAAAATAGTGAGGTTATTCATGAAGTGAAATCTACTCCTGTCTCTAGCACAAGCAAGAAGTTGAATGGATCAACTGAAAAATACTGCAGTTTATTGGAGAAGTGTAGTGAGGATAATGTGAACGAAATAATTAACATTTCATTGCTCTCAAAGGTGACTGAGAGTTCAGTACTGTGTAAGGAATGTTGCAAATTGAGTATTTCAGTAAATGTCAAGCGACAAATAGGACTTGCAGCAGAAATCTGTCTCCATTGTACTAGTTGTCATCACAGTGTTTCATTATGGAACTCAGAATATGTCGAAATAGGCCAAGGTGAAACTGATAGTGAGAAAAGCAAGTACTATGGTGCAATTATTAGATTTGTTTATGGTCTAAGGTCAATCGGTAAGGGATACTTTGCTGGTCAAATGTTTTGTGGTGTAACGAATCTACCACCAGCACCAATGAAATTCTCAAAATATAACTCGGTTGTTGGATCCTGTGTTGAAGGTATTGCCCAAGAATACATGAAAGAAGCAGTGGAGGAGGCTGTGGGGGTGAATGAAGAAATTCCAGATGTTCAGAATCCTCGAGACCTGACTATCGCACTAGATGGTACGTGGCAGAAGCGCGGGCGCACTTCACATAATGGGGTAATAACGGTAACAAGTGCTGATACTACAATAGTTATAGATGTTGTAATTAAATCCAAGCACTGTAGGTGTCCTAAAAGAGTGAAGGATGAACATGCAGAAAACTGTCGAAGGAATTACAGTGGGTCTAGTGGGGCCATGGAAGTTTCCGGGTCCGCAGCTCATGGTCGTGCGGTAGCGTTCTCGCTTCCCGCGCCCGGTTCCCGGGTTCGATTCCCGGCGGGGTCAGGGATTTTCTCTGCCTCGTGATGACTGGGTGTTGTGTGATGTCCTTAGGTTAGTTAGGTTTAAGTAGTTCTATGTTCTAGGGGACTGATGACCATAGCTGTTAAGTCCCATAGTGCTCAGAGCCATTTGAAGTTTCCGGTGTGAAAGACATTTTCAGTCGCGCTCTTCTGTGGTACACGGTCAGATACCTACAGTTCCTGGGTGATGGTGATTCTAAGTCTTTTGCTGCTGTATCTGAGCTGAAACCTTATGGAAATGATGTTACCATTGCTAAACAGGAGTGCATAGGTCACGTTCAGAAATTTATGGGAACAAGGCTACGTCGACTGAAGACCACAATGAAAGGCCAAGTACTCAGTGATGTAAAACCTTTGGGTGGAGCTAAAAGATTGACAGACGAGGTAATCAACAGATTGCAGAGAGACTATGGACTGGCAATAAGATGCAATGGAAAAGGCTGTAATGACAGTTTACTACCACACCTTATCGACTGACGAGATACCACTACATGGACTATGCCCACAGGGACCCAATTCCTGGTGAAAGTACAACAAATATCAGGGATCTGAACGTGTATACAAGCATCATCACAGTCTACCAGAAACTGTCATGAAGGCTATAAAACCAATTTTCAGAGATCTTTCTGCAACTGAACTTTTGAAGAAATGTCTCCATGGACGCACACAAAATCAAAATGAGAGTGTGCGTAATGTAATTTGGTCCAGAATCCCAAAAAATGTGTTTGTGGAAATTCATGCTCTTCATTTTGGAGTATATGGTGCCATTGCTACGTACAGCAAAGGTAACATTATAAAGTGCAATGTGCTGCAGAAGTTGGATGTGATGCCCGGAAAGTAGATGGTGAGTGCAATGATGTCGATAGACAATGAGAGGAAACAGGATGCTGAAAGTAAAGAAACGGAGTGTGAGAGGCAACCAGACAAAGAACGAAAGGTGTGAAAAGAAGGCTAGATAGGGAGATGTCTAGTGACAGTGAAAACCCCTCTTATGGTGCTGGACTCCACTAAAATGTTAGTGAAACTTTGAAACTCGTTTTCCACAAGTTCACGTTTTTGCTATATAAGGAACATTTTCTGCTAAACTATTAGAGATAAAGACTAAAAATTTTCAAGTAATGTAAACAGTGCCAATATACACCTTGTATCAAAGTCTTTTTGTGATACATAATTGATAACAGATTTTATGTCAAAGATACTATGCCAAAAAATGTGTCCATTATTTTCAGTAACAAAATAATTAATATCTTCCCAAAAACACACCAATAAATTAAAATCCATATGGTACATGGTATTAAATATATGTAATGTTATACTGTAAAAGTTTCATCATTCTGGTGTTAATAGTTCATAAGAAATTGTTCCTTACATTTAACATTGGAGGTACAGGACGTTCTGGGTCCCCTTCACGCGATTTTTTACACCTACCCTCATAAATGCTCGTCAGTTCCTGTCTGTCAGCACATGAGATCTGGTCTTGGTTAGCTATGCTCGTTCCATGGCATTGCCAGTTCACAGTCACATCACCAACGGTCGACTTGCGTAATCCACGTTCGAAATCACCGAGCTCTGCTGACTGACTCATTTTTTTCTTTATTATTATTTCGACACCTTTACAATAAAGGTAGGCCGGCAGTGGCCTATCTATGCCGCTCTTCGGCCATAGAGAACAAATACAGGAAACAGAAAGACAGAAAAACAAACAAACATGGTGGATAAAAACAGGAGACAGACATAGTAAAATAAATGAAGCCGTTCACGGGCGCACTGTTTGGATAAAAAACGTTCACCACTGATCACAACGGAGTGACAGAGTTTACACATGTGAACGGAGGAGCACAAACGGAGAGACACTGAAGCACCGACGCGAAGACAAACACGAGCACTGGCGATGATCTCCGGCGCACAAAGATGCACTGTTCACGCGAGAAAGCCGGGGGCCTGCCAGAGGGAAGAGGTGTGGGTAGGAGGGAGAGGGGGAGGGGGTTGATGACAGTGGGAGATGAGAAGAGAGGGGGACGGGAGAGGATAGCGAGTGTGTGGAAGCTTGGGGAGGGGAGGAAGAGAGGAGGGAGAGAAGGGAAAGAGGGTGCCCTGGAGGAAAAAACACAGGGGGAAGAAGGGGAGGATCGAAGTTGGTAGAGCGGTAGATGGAGGGGATGAGGGCATCATCAGGGAGGGGGAGTTGGCAGAAGCCACCTTGGGCAAGGGCATGGAGTGTGGAGAGATGGAGAGCAGGTGGGATGTGGGAGTACAGGCACGGCAGCAGATGGAGGTGGGAAAGGATGGGAGAGACAAGTGGGCGAGGGGGACTGACTCATTCTGCTTTTACTACTTTTATAAATACAACGCAGTATTCCCCACCTAGTTTTATAATGGTGCGTCCGCATCTCGTGACATCTGGCGGTCAGTTCCGCATTACATAGGGATTTCCGGATATTTTGATCTGATGGTGTATAAGCGGCAGAAATTATTTGAACCATGCTTATGTTTATAAATTCAAATACAGTATATCGACTATATATGTCAAGATGCATCAGCAGTTTCGTGCACCAAAATAAAATCTCAACTTCTTGTTGCTTCAATCTTATATGTGAACAATGTAAGATGAAACGTTTTAAATTCCGTGTTGTAACTCATCAAGAAGTTTTATCTAGGCTCACATTCGTTAAATCACATTTTTATAATTTGGAAACTATTTTCATGTACATCACTGCGCAACTACAAAAACCTGTTGAAAAAGGTTATTACTCCAATGTTTTTGTTGTTCAATCCAGGTAACTCGATCTAGCGCCCAAATACTAAGCCAGCAGTTTCGGCATTAGTTCTGTTGTGGTGTGTTTTCAAAATTCGTTATTTTCAGTATATACCGGATGCTTTTGGACACAACTGTCAATGTCTCAACTAACTGCATAAACGTCTTCGATATAGCAGACATGTAACAGAAGAATTTGTTCAGTTTAGAGGCTTAGATATACAGCTCTTCATATACTTCGTGTTATATGCGAGCTATTTTGTGGATTGTTGCCCATTTACGTCAAAATATAAACAAATTTTGAAACGTATTTTTACGTGATATGATGAATGAACTGGGAATAAGGCGTGAACAAATGGTGTGTCACCACACCCAATGGGACTGAAGAAGGAAAACCAAGAAGAAGACTCGTGGCGGGGGTAGTAAGTAGGCGTGGAGTAGGTGGGGGTGTCGGGAGGGGGGGGTGGTGACAAGTAGGGCGTTTCGAGGAAGCTCTCAGCAGGCGGAAATTTATACCGAAAACGTTTCGGGATCAAAAGGGAATCGTATCGGTTCATTTCGTGGAAGTTTACAAACGATTATTTCGCTCCGGTGTGCCTTACAGAATATTCACCCAGCAGTATTGTATATATGACGGATCGTATTTCACAATGACAGTACCCCATATTCAGGAGAGACAATTCAAGCTCCTTTGATTTGCTGACCTGTTCCAGGGCATTTTTCCTTCTGCGATAAATACAATGACCTTATAGGAGGCAGACACTTTCCAGATTACTGTCACTGCGGAGTACAATGGTGCTAAATTTCTTATTTTGTTAGCAACAGTGGTGACACTGAAGTCCTATGCTTGCAGATTAAACAGCGTTTTTCATAATTTTTAGCAGATCTGAACTTTAATGGTAGAAGATTCGCAGCCCTCTATCATCCTTGTGTAATTAATAGTTCTTGTCGTCAATCCGTAGGAAATCGATTCATCGTCGCTCTCTACTGTTGGTTTTGTCGATATTACCGATGCGAAGTTATCAGCAAACGATTCCACTTGCGGGCGTATGAAGTTTAGTTAACACAGGAGCTAAAATCAAAGAGATAATCTTACCTAGGACAATTTGTTAAATGGATTACCACGAGTCAAAAAGCAGAATTAAAGTTTTACACGAAACATCACCTTTTTGATGACGTGTATTTTCATTTAACTGGTTATGTGAATAAAAGAACTGCCAAAGTGGAGAACAGGAACCACCGCTCTGTACGATCGACCCAATACCTGGATCACAGCCTACGGCTCGTGGCTTCCGAGCTGGCCTAGCTGCTGTACTCTTTTCCTCGAGTACTGATGACTGTTCCTTCATGATTTCTAGTCCGCTGATTAATCTGTCTAAACCCTCCGTCATCGAGTATAGCGAATGCACAGAAAATCGCAGATGGCAAACCTTTTCTGACTTTATGACTATTAGGATGGTCCACTATAAGCTGAATTTTTTATGCAACCGTCTAATTTTCAAGACAGCCATGAGAATAATGCGTTTCTCGATAGGCTCATAACACTTCTGTGAATTCGGAGAAGTTTCTGTGGTGTTTTGTGGTACTCTTAAGTGCTATTCGATCGCTTGTGCGTTCCTCGTCCTCAAAGTGTGATATTTGTTGAGTGCCAGCTACAAACCTAGTTAAAATGGGGAGCTCACATCCAGCTCAAGGTCGGACGCGATAAGGCAGCCTTGGATGCTACCAATGCCTCTCACCACGAAGGAAGGAAGAATAGATACAGTGTTGCTGAAGACAAGTAGATTACAGACGGAGCAAAACCTTGGGCTGCAGAAGGGTACATGCTGAAACTGACGAAACAAATAGAAAGGAGCTTGTCACATGCCAACTTTCATGACTATTCTTTCTTCAGCATATTCCGTATAGCAAGCAGACTGTAAAGACGTTCGGTACCAACTGATCAAATACTGGAGATATCACAGTCTTTGACTAACAGAGGAGTAAATCTTAAGTGAGGAACTCTGATGAGTCGTAGCGATAACCAGTGGGAAGTGAGTGTGGACGCATGTTGCTCTGTATGGTGGCTGTTTGCACCACAGATTGCTTTCTACTCTTGTCTGGATTTCCTGTCGGCGGTTCCAGGTGCTGCAGCTCTGCTATGGGCGAGTAATGTACCAATATGCTTTGAAGTTGCATTCTATTGGTCGTTCTCAGGCCTCACGTTAGAAATGTATGGTGATATACCGGCTCATATTAAGCAGTTTGGCGTAATATTGTTAGCAGCACATTCAGATCTTTAATGTCCATTTTCTTATGATCAAACTTAATGTTCTCTTTTGCAGTGAACACATAGTACGTAGTGGGGCAATCACTCTGTTAAGAAATAATTCAAAAGCCAAGATCGCTTAAATACTGTTTACTGGATAACCGGTTTCAACACACTAAAGGTGCCATCATCGGATCTGAATGTAGCTTAACATTTATAAACCATTTTGATATAACGATACATGAGGCAGACCAGCTGATACAAAATCATTGTCACAAAAATCAAAAAACAACTGCTCTCATGGTCATTCTTTTCCATCAAATATGGAACAATAAACAGTTTGTAAGCGATCTTGGCTTTTCAATTACTTCTTAATGTTCTCTATTCAGTGAGGTACGTCGTTTCTAGACAAATGACACAGAATCAGGTTTTCATTATTGTTGGCCACAACAAACGCTCATTTATTTCAACGTTCCCTGTATTTTTCAATGATTGTAGAGTTTTCTTGTTGTTCAGTTCTTTCTTATGTAGTGGTCCAGAGTGCCACATCCACATCTGCATCATACCCCGAAAGCCACCTAACTGTATGTGGCGGAGGGTACTTACGGTACCGCTAACTGATCCCCCCCCTCCCTTGTTCTACTAGCGAATGGCGCGTGGGGACAATAATCTTCAGTAGTCCTCTGCATTAAATTTAATAGTCATTTAGCGAGTTGTATGTGAGAGGAAGTAAAATGTTCGAATCTTTGCGGGACGTGCTCTCTCGAAATTTCAATAGCAAACCTCTCCGTGATGCGCAAGGCCTCTTTTATAACGTCTGCCACTGAAGTTTATTGAGTATCTCTGTAATGCTTCCTCGCCGACTAAACGATCCCGTGACGAAACGTGACACTTTTCGTTGGATCTTCTCTATCTCTTCTACCAGTCCTACATGGTGAGGACCCCAGACTGGTGAACAATACTCAAGAATCGGTCGACCAAGCGCCTTCTAAGCCACTTGCTTTGTGGATAACATACATTTCCTTAAGACTCTTCCTATTAATCTCAGTCTGACGTCTGCTATGCCTACTATTTATTCCATTTCACATGTTTCACGAGCGGATGAATGTATGCATTCTTGTATAAATGATAACATTTTAGAAGACATAATTACCATCTAAACTGAAGCTTCTCAAGTTTATTCATATTCCCGTGCCACTGATAAATTCATGGTTAAGGATTCTATTACTTTCGTGGTATTGAGTGTACACTATAGACTGTGCTTAACTGCGCCATCAGCCATCAGCCATGCTAGTCAAATCAGGTACTATTGCAGTCAGTATACACAGTTTAAGAACTGTGATCAGCAGAACACTTTTGCCATTCCTTGGCTGCCTTACAGGTCAGTAGGTAAGTGACGGCGTCGAGATTCGAAGAGAGGAAGCCGCATGTCATATAATGTTCTACGTCACTGCTACGCAACTATCAGCTTCAGGTTTCCAAGTAGAAAGTGTTAGGTCAACAAACTAAATCGCTCCCCTATAAAGCGCGTTATCAACACTTTATTCAAATCAAATTACCAGTTCCTTTTTTTTAATTTTTTTATACAGTCATATTGCTTTATGAATCATCTACACCTACATAGACTCTTTGCAAATCACACTTAAGCGCCTGTAGAGGATTCATGGAACCACATTCACAATAATTCTCTATTATTCGAATCTCGAACAGTGCGCAGAAAAAACCAGCACCTATATCTTACCGTGCGACCTATAATCTCCCTTCTTTTATTATGAGGATAGGTTCTCCCTATGTAGGTCGGCGTCAACAATATATTTTCACATTAGCAGGAGAAAATTCGTGATTGAATTTTCGTGAGAAGATTCCTGCGATAAGGACAACACACACACACACGCCCGAGGGAGGACTCGAACCTCTGACGGGGAAATCCACGCGAACCGCGGCAAGGTGCCCTAGACCGTGCGGCTGCCCTGCGCGACCTATCTGGTAAGGTATCCAGACCACGCACCAGTACTCCAAAAGGGGACGGACAATCGTAGTGTAGGCAGTCTCTTTAGTAGATATGTTACATTTGGTAAGTGTACTGCCAATAAAACGCAGTCTTTGGTTTGTCTTCCCCACAACATATTCTATGTGATCTTTCCAGTTTAAGTAGTTCGTTATTGTAATCCCTAAGTATTTAGCTGAATTCACGGCCTTTAGATCTGACTGATTTATTCTGTAACCCAAGTTTCACGCATTTATTTTAGCACTATGTACATGAGATCACACTTTTTTTTTTAATTTGGGGTCAACTGCCAAGTTTCGCACCATACAGATATCTTCTCTAAATCGTTCTGCAATTTGTTTCGATTTTCTGATGACTTGTCCAGACGATAAACTAGAGCATCGTCTGCAAACAACCTAAGATGGATGCTCAGTTTGTCTCCAAAACCGTTTATATAAATACGGAACAGCAGATGGGGTATAACACCGCCTTAGGAAACTCCAGAAATCACATCTGTCTTACTCGATGACTTTCCGTCACTGCTACGAACTGTGACCTCTCTGAAAGGCAATCATGAATCCAGGCACATAAGTGAGGCGATGTTCCGTAAGCACGCAGTTTCACTACAAGCCGCTTGTGCGGTACAGTGTCAAGAGCCTTGTGGAAATCTAAAAATACGAAATCAGTTTGAGATCCCCTGTCAACAGAACTCAGCACTTCGTATGAGTAAAGAGCTAGTTGTGTTTCACAAGAACGATGTTTTCTAAATCCGTGTTAATTGTGTGTCAATAGAAGATAATGTTCGAACATAATATAAGTTCCAAAATCCTGCTGCATATCGACGTTAATGATATGGGCCTGTAATTTGGTAGATTACTCCTATTACCTTTCTTGAATATTGGTGTGACCTGTGCAAGTTTCCAGTCTTTTGGTACGGATCTTTCGTCGCGCGAGTGGTTGTAAATGATTGTTTAGTATGGAGCTATTGCATCAGCATACTCTGAAACGAACCTACTTGGTATACGGTCTGGACCGAAAGACTTGCTTTTATTAAGTGATTTAAATTGCTTCACTATTTCGAGGATATCTACTTCTAAGTTACTCATGTTGGCAGCTGTTCTTGATTCGAATTCTGGAATATTTACTTCGTCTTCTTTGGTGAAGGAATTTCGGAAGGCTGTGTTTCGTAACTCCGCTTTGCCAGCACTGTCGTCGATAGTATTTGCATTGCTATCGAGCAGCGAAGGCATTGACTGTATCTTCCCGCTAGCGTACTTTATAAATGATCTGAATCTCTTTGGATTTTCTGCCAAGTTTCGAGACGAAGTTTTGTTGTGGAAACTATTATAAGCATCTTGCTTTAAAGTCCGCTCTAAATTTCGAGCTTCTGTAAAAGATCGTCTATTATTTTTCCGGTTTAAACTTCTTGAAGACTTGTTTGCATCTATTCAAGCAAAGCATAGCTTGCTTACAAAATTTTTAAAGATCCTTACATTCGTATGAAACGGTTTATGGATATCTAGGAAAACCTAATCTTTGTGGCCATAGAAAGTTAAAAACGCTATGCTCCCGAAGCATAGTCCACTATCTTATACCTACATCGCCTCACACCGATGAGGAAGAGGAAGCATGTGACATACCAATGTGTTGTCAAGCAGTCATATATTCTTGGACGGTTATGAATCGCAAAACTTCATTATCGCCTTTATTTGTGCTTAGTGACAAGAATGAACAATTACATGTGTCATCTGATTTTCTACGAATGTTTGTCTTTCCTATTGTTTCATTTTCACAAGCTGCATAAGATGACTGAGGTAATAATGACGCTCAACAGATATACACTGACGATCCAAAACATCACACCAGCATAGCAGGCTAGTCCACCTTTGAAAAGCATTATTGCAATCTGTCTTGCAGGGTAAGTCTGTAGTACATTTCCGGAGGTATGTGACACTAGATCTCTCGGAAAAGAACTGGCTGGTGGTTTGTAGACGAGGAGCTGGCGTCCGATAGCATCCCAGACGTGTTCCAAGGAGTTTAAGTCAATTTAATTTGTTGCTCCTCAAACGACTGTAACACGATTCTGGCCTTGTCCCACGTACAGTTACTCTGCTACCAAGATGCAATCGCCGTCTGGGAAGACATCAGGCATGAAAGAATGCAAGTTGATCCGTAATAATGTTTGCGTAGTTATTAGCTGTCATGGTGCCTTCTGCTGCATCACAGGTCCCACGCAAGGTCAGGTGAGTACCCTCCAAGCACAACACCGCCCACGTCGGCCTGTTTCCGTGACGTGCTTCACGTTTCGAGAAGTGTTTCGCTTGGTTGACAGGATATCCGGACATTACCTCTGACCTAGTCTGGTAACGAACGTGATTCATCCGTTCAGGCGATATTTAACTGAGCCTAAGTCCAACTCGATAATCCTCCGCCAACTGCAATCGTAATTCAGTAATTCACCGTGTCGTTTTGTCAACATTGGAACACGTAGATATCGCTTGCACTGAAGTCCCATGTTCAACAGCGTGCTTTGAACGGTGTGTTTCAAAACACTTGTGCAAGCAGCAGTATTTTACTCAGTCATCATATCAGCGAAATATCGCCGCCTATCCTTGTCGACTTCTCGTCGTTTCAGCGTCCTTCAACTACACTCCTGGAAATGGAAAAAAGAACACATTGACACCGGTGTGTCAGACCCACCATACTTGCTCCGGACACTGCGAGAGGGCTGTACAAGCAATGATCACACGCACGGCACAGCGGACACACCAGGAACCGCGGTGTTGGCCGTCGAATGGCGCTAGCTGCGCAGCATTTGTGCACCGCCGCCGTCAGTGTCAGCCAGTTTGCCGTGGCATACGGAGCTCCATCGCAGTCTTTAACACTGGTAGCATGCCGCGACAGCGTGGACGTGAACCGTATGTGCAGTTGACGGACTTTGAGCGAGGGCGTATAGTGGGCATGCGGAAGGCCGGGTGGACGTACCGCCGAATTGCTCAACACGTGGGGCGTGAGGTCTCCACAGTACATCGATGTTGTCGCCAGTGGTCGGCGGAAGGTGCACGTGCCCGTCGACCTGGGACCGGACCGCAGCGACGCACGGATGCACGCCAAGACCGTAGGATCCTACGCAGTGCCGTAGGGGACCGCACCGCCACTTCCCAGCAAATTAGGGACACTGTTGCTCCTGGGGTATCGGCGAGGACCATTCGCAACCGTCTCCATGAATCTGGGCTACGGTCCCGCACACCGTTAGGCCGTCTTCCGCTCACGCCCCAACATCGTGCAGCCCGCCTCCAGTGGTGTCGCGACAGGCGTGAATGGAGGGACGAATGGAGACGTGTCGTCTTCAGCAATGAGAGTCGCTTCTGCCTTGGTGCCAATGATGGTCGTATGCGTGTTTGGCGCCGTGCAGGTGAGCGCCACAATCAGGACTGCATACGACCGAGGCACACAGGGCCAACACCCGGCATCATGGTGTGGGGAGCGATCTCCTACACTGGCCGTACACCACTGGTGATCGTCGAGGGGACACTGAATAGCGCACGGTACATCCAAACCGTCATCGAACCCATCGTTCTACCATTCCTAGACCGGCAAGGGAACTTGCTGTTCCAACAGGACAATGCACGTCCGCAGGTATCCCGTGCCACCCAACGTGCTCTAGAAGGTGTAAGTCAACTACCCTGGCCAGCAAGATCTCCGGATCTGTCCCCCATTGAGCATGTTTGGGACTGGATGAAGCGTCGTCTCACGCGGTCTGCACGTCCAGCACGAACGCTGGTCCAACTGAGGCGCCAGGTGGAAATGGCATGGCAAGCCGTTCCACAGGACTACATCCAGCATCTCTACGATCGTCTCCATGGGATAATAGCAGCCTGCATTGCTGCGAAAGGTGGATATACACTGTACTAGTGCCGACATTGTGCATGCTCTGTTGCCTGTGTCTATGTGCCTGTGGTTCTGTCAGTGTGATCATGTGATGTATCTGACCCCAGGAATGTGTCAATAAAGTTTCCCCTTCCTGGGACAATGAATTCACGGTGTTCTTATTTCAATTTCCAGGAGTGTACTTTGCGCAGTTGCTCACGGGAGTACTACGTTTACAGCCTGCCCGCTTCGTCTTTTTTGAGATGTTCGTTCGCAGGTTCCGGGTCACAACACTCCGTAATTTGTGAAAGTCACTTACGTCAGTTCATTTCCCCATTTTCGCTATAACAATCCCCATTCCTCTCCGCTCCACCTATACATTTGCCTGCCGCCCTTCGTGCCCACAACGCAACCATATGGCATTCAAACTCGTGGTTGGCAGTGGCCATAATGTTTTACCATTGTAGATGATGTCGAATGATGCTCATTTGACAGTATGAACATATATGTAAGATGTAAGATGTAAAATAGATTTGAAGGTAATTTCGGGAGTGTTCCAAGGAAATGTGCCACGGCCACAGCTGTTCAAAATGCGTATAAATAATCAAGTAAATGGCAACGGAACCTCTCTAAAACTGTGCGCAGATTCTGCGGTCGTCTGCGAGAAAGTGGCAACGCCAGAATATGGTATCGATTTGCAAAATGACGTGCGGAAGATTGATGAATCGTGCAGGCTCTCGCAGTTGACCCCGAACGGAAATAAACGTAACATATTGCCCATACATGGGAAAAGAAATTCGCTACTGTACCACTACATATGGATGACAGACTGCTGGAATTATTAATCACCGTAAAATATCTGGTAGTAACTATCCATGGCGACCTTAAGTGGAATGATCACATAAAACAAATAGCAGGAAAACCGGGTACCAGACTGAGATTCATTGGAAGAATCCTAAGGAAGTTGTAACGCCCCAAGGACAGAAATCCCCAATTAACAAACTTTGTGGAAACATAAAGTAGGGAAGTAAGTTATCTTGACAGTGACGGCAACTATTGACGATAAAATCTACACTGGTAATATTTTGATTAACACCTATATCATTCAAATATTGAGAATAGCATACAAAAAGGAGAGATAAAAGGAAAGGATTATCATAGATTCTTTATCAAACATCTATAGAATAAATTCAAAATCATATGAACGAAGGTTAAATCCAAGAAAGTAATTCAGTCAAAGATAACTTTTACCATGAAAGAGAGTTGTAGCCGCATCGAAAAAGAAATTCAATGCGGCTACAATGCAACTCGGATATGGAAAGGTTCAGTTAGTTGCTATTGAGTCGCTCTAGAGTACTTTTGCGATTGTTGTCTGGACGCAAACGCTATTAGATTGTTTTAGCTTTGGAAGTTTGAAAATTCGTGAAGTAGAGACTGAAGTATTGCTCAGTCGTTCCACTGATGAAAGTTAATCTTTACCGTTCTCAAGGCGACGGTATAGTATGACGAGTGTTAAACTTCAATTGAGTGATATTGATTTATCGGACTTAGCCTTCGTACTGATGAACAGTTACAAACTTTGAGAGCAATGGACAACGACAGAAAAACAATTCGTAGTCTTGAGTAGGACACAATAAAACGAAGACAGGAAGAAAGACAAGTACGCCGATTAGTCAAGAGTTGTCCTTAGCATCACGATTACTGAACTGAATAGAAGTTAATCTTGAATGACATATCGGTGTGCGTGTGTTGTAGGGACAAACAATTAATTACAGAAAGAACAATAATTTGTCACACTGAGAAACTGTTAACATGCAACAATGTTTTAAAGTTAACTATCCAGTCAAGAACCATGAGAACTTATTTAAACAGAAATTACGAATGCATTGTTATAGTGAACAGATGACACAGCGTTATTGTGTGTGTACATTCTTGCTTGTTAGTTGTATGATAACGTAACGATTATGACACTGTGGTTAGTTTATGTGACAGATACACGATTTTATCACGACGCTACTAATGAGTGACTATTTACAATGTTGCTTTTGCGATGTATCTGTTTTATATCTTCACAGTTTTTCTGAATTCTTCTGGAAAGGAAAACATGTTTTAGTAGTAACTTTTGTGGTATAGCTACAATGAGACAGCCTTTTCTGTAGTACAGCAATACGTTACAGCACAGTACTTTCTTCATCACGGCAATAAGCGTAATAAGTAAGATATCTATACGCAAAGCATTTCACTTTTGTTTATCATGAGGTAAGTACATTGACTTCTGCAGAACTTAGCTTTCGGAGGACGATAACTACGACACTTCCACAGAGATTATCTTACAACAAGACGCACAGTTTAGCGCTACAGTACACGTATTTGAGTGATTAATTTTGTACTTAAAACATTTATTTTTAAAGATTTTTGAATTACAAAGAAAGTTTTCCGTGATACATTTCATTCCCTTGCTGTATTATGTAACACCTGATGGTATAATTACATTAATCCTCAGGGGGGTACACGCTTACTTTGTGTACCATGTGTCTGGCAAGCACAAGGAGCCCTAGCTAATATGGTATTTTCTTATACAACTTTACACATTGGTACCATATTTCTCTGACACAGAATTACACAGCTATTTGATTATTTTAACAGAGAAGCAAACATATTTTTACTACATCAGTGAAAGATGTTTACGTAATTACACAGTTGGATGACTTCACACTTATGAAATTGTATTTTGCCTGTACTTTGTGAACTGTTCATTTTTTTTTTCGGAACCATTGTGATACTATGAGAGCTTTGAATGGTGTATTTGGTATGGGATCATGATTTTTAAACTATGTTTGAGGTAGATGACACTACTGAAACGAGCAGAGAATATTTTTTAGGGTTTGAAATTATTGCAGAAAGCTACGACGTTTTTGAGATTTGACTGAGGTGTTATGATGTTATTATTATGTCGAAAATATGTATTATGCTGTTGACGTATGTTTATGATCAATAAGCTGATGCTATATGAGGAATTTGATTATGCTATGTATTTATTATGATGAAATATCGAAGACGTGTTGATGAATATGTATATGTGTAATAAGGTAAGGAATAATGAGTAGTGGTTAGGGACTCTGATTTGTGAAAAAGGATGTTGGAAACCAAGAATCGTACTTTAAGAGTTATGAAATGTGTGTAAATGCGTGAATGTATCACAATGCCGGCGAAAATATTTTGGATACTGTTATATTTATAAGATTTTGTTTCTACAGATTTGTACAAATATTTCGACCTGTGAAATTTTATTTGTATCAAACTGTCACTGTAGCGGAAACTGATATCGTAAATATTTCGGTAAGGAAGGTAGGTCAGCTTGACGTAATGCACTGTAAGCACCCAGCTGGGTGACAGTCACCTGGAAAAAAGCCATTAGTGTGTGCCTTTCAGAGGCACAGGTGGAGAAAAAAGGAGGCCATTATCCTGGCTATTGACATTTCTTTGTAGGAACCATCGCAAATACGACACGCTCAAACTTGAAAACGTGATTACACTGTAGAATTCTTAATTTATGATATTTACTGAAATTAAATGATGAAAAACATTCTACATCTATTGTCTTTTTGGTTGAGAGATTGCTCATTTTGTTTAATATCTAGTTTCTAGTTGCAATGCAGCATTGGTTATAATAAAATTTAATAGATGTACTAATATCACTATTTTCTGCCTACAGACCCAGTGAAGAATAATTTTATGATCTGCTTTCTTTAAAAAAAAAAAAAAAAAAAAAAAAAAAAAAAAAAAAAAAAAACACAAATAGACATTTCTCCTCACAGGAATTGTATAAATAATTTTTGACGACTTAGTAACTTTCTTGCAGAGTAAGTTTTTGTGATGCATCACTCTAGTGTTAAGATGTGACATAGGTATTAAACATGGCCATTTTTACTGTAATATTTTTTCTGCTTGAGCTTTTTCATGTTTAGATATAAGTTATAGCATTTGCTGCTGCTGTTTGCCAGGCATAGTGTTACTGAATTTGACTCTGTATTACTCTGTTTTACTACTGATTTATTTTTCTTGTTGCTCCACATTGGCTCATATTAGTTGTAATATTGCAATTGCTTTGCTAATTTAGACTTCCTGCTACTTGCTTTGACAATTTCCATTTCTTTCATTGCTGTTTGTATTAATTGTTTTGTGCTGCTGCATTGCCTCATCCCTTAATTTAGCATCTGAGCTCAGTAGATTAAAGTTAGCTTAAGAGGGGGTACACTATATAAAAGAATGAGTTGCGATGAATTGGAAGAAATGCATTGAGAAGTTACATGAAAAAAGTACAGAAAGCAGGTATAGGTAGGATTTTCTTGGAAATAAATGCTGAGGCAAGATAATGGAAAATAAATAACGAGGTAAGAAATATGTGAACATATAAATACAGAAAGCGTGCTTGGATTGGATTTTTTTGGTGGAAACAAATGTTGAAATAAGACGAAAGATCTATGGAATGAATTTTTGGGTTGAACTGCAGTACCAAATGTTACACTGAAAACAAACCCTGCCCTTTCCTCTTGTGTTATTCTGCTATGTGCTTGTGTACTCCTGTGTATTTGTGTTTTTCCTGTCTGTATGTGTTTAGCTAAGAAGATTTATGTTGTAGAATTTTTCTAATACTCAGCTACATTCACTATGATGAGGAATACTGTTATCCTCAAATATAATTTGCATTAATAATATGTTATTTACTTTGCAAAGATTCTTAGACATTATTTATTCTGTTTGTTTTTTTTTAATGCTCATGTGTGAAGTTGATGTTTTAAAAGTCATTCTGATCTTTTATGTATGTACTTATCTCATAATTCTTGTAACACTGATGTACATGTTTATTTCTATTCTTTTGTAAAGTCTGTTTTACTACAAATGTTACCTATATTGTTATGTTCTTTAATGATGTATTTTGTATCTTTGTTATTGTATTCTTATGTTATAAAATTGTAATTGACACCAGTTCATCAAATTAAGTAACTTGTAAGTTACATTTCACTGCACATGTTTCTGTTGGTCATAGTATATGGACAATATGTGAGAAGTAGGGACTGTTAGCGTTTGCACGTGTGTTAATAATTCAGCAAAGGACTGGATAACAGCATTGCTGGTTTGAAGGACAATTCCAAAAACTTTGTGAGTGCAAAAGTGGTGGCTATGGACTTGCTATATTATCCACAAGACTCTTCAATGGTGATTGTGCACCCGCACAGTCACAACAGATGGCTGCTGGCCATCTCTACAAGGACTACAGTGGGTCTACACCTTTGATGACTCACCAGTACCATTATTTCTACAAGGACTGCAGTGGCTCTCCACCTCTGGTGGCACACCAATAACATAATCTCTACCAGGACTACAGTTGGTCTGCTCTGTGATGACCTACCTACCAATATCCTTCAAAACTTCGACTGACTCTGCGGTGGGTTTGCTCTGTTGTGGCCCATTACCTGTCTGCATGTCAAGAGTCAGCGCTGTCTTTCCATTGGAAGGACAACACTACTTCTTCAAGATTGCATGGAAATCCACAACTTCCATGTGCATTCTCTTTTACTGCTTAGACTTTGAGAAAAACACTGCTATTTTATTGTGATGAACGATCAGGACTGTTTTTATGGACTGTGAGAAAATTTTAGCTTTTGACCAACATTGTATCAATAAGTGTGTGCATTTGATTTCTTTGTTATTGTAAGAGTGAAAAATTTTTTAACAAATATGTATTGGCCAGTGCCCAAAACAATTTGTAAAATTTCTTGTGGGGAGCATGGGGGCTATGTAAGTAGGCTGTTAAGGTTTTCTTATTGGTAACGCCACGTAGCGCTCTGTATGAAAATCACTGGCTGTGCTGTGTGCAGTCTGTGGCTGGTTGGCATTGTTGTAAAACTCGCCATTGTAGTGTTGGGCTGCTGGATGTTAACAGCACGTAGCGTTGCGCAGTTGGAGGTGAGCCGCCAGCAGTGGTGGATGTGGGGAGAGACATGGCGGAAATTTGAGAGCCGATGATCTGGACGTGTGTCCATCACAGACAATACATTTGTAAGACTGGATGTCATGAACTGCTATATATATTATGACTTTTGAACACTATTAAGGTAAATACATTGTTTGTTCTCTATCAAAATCTTTCATTTGCTAACTATGCCTATCAGTAGTTAGTGCCTTCAGTAGTTTGAATATTTTATTTAGCTGGCAGTAGTGGCGCTCGCTGTATTGCAGTAGTTCGAGTAACGAAGATTTTTGTGAGGTAAGTGATTTGTGAAAGGTATAGTTTAATGTTAGTCAGGGCCATTCTTTTGTAGGGATTATTGAAAGTCAGATTCCGTTGCGCTAAAAATATTGTGTGTCAGTTTAAGCACAGTCATGTATAATTGTTCAAAGGGGCCGTTCCAAATCTGAATCAAAAGATAAATCTAATGTGTCGCCTAACTCTTTAAACATTTTAAGTGACTAAGTGAGTACATGAATAACGGACAGTGAAGAGTGATTAGTTGAAACCGGTTTTACGGCGCATTAAAAAAAACATTTACTCCAACATAAGTTCTCTGGAGTTACGTCGTACCGTTGTCAATAACTGGACGTAGCAACGGCATAGCAACGGAATAGGAGACAGAAAAATTTCATCCTCACTATGTATGATGTGAAAAACGACCGTAATGATGAAATCAAGAATCAAGATTTTATTTCATCACGGAACTAACCGGGCATAAAAACAAAAATAAACGATTGCAGTTTACCAGTTCGCACAAACCGAGAAGACTGTTGCGGACAGATAACAGAATATTTCCAAACCACGCGAGGAGTTGTGTTCTTGCGAGAGTTACAGGTGCTGTTGCACGTCACTCCGACGGGGAAGAACATCGTTACGAGTCGCGCCTCCTCCTGGCGAGTGAAGAAGGGGGGAAGGGACGTCACAAAGTGGAACTCATCCACGACGGGAGTAGTTTACAAAGCACTTGTTCGACTGATTCTTGGATACTGTTCATCAGTCTGGGACGGTTACCAGGTAGAAGAGTTAGAAAAGGTTCAACGAAGAGAGGCGCGTTTCGCCACGGGACAGTTTAGTCGACGCGAGAGTGTTACAAAGACGTTCAACAAACGCCCGTGGCAGACTCTACAAAAGAGGCGTTGTGCGTCACAGAGAGGTTTGCTATTGAAATTTCAGGACATTTCTTTCCAGGAAGATTCGGACAACATATTATTACCTCCCAAACACATCTCAGGAAATGATAAAGAAGAGAAAATTCGAGGAATTAGAGTTAATACAGAGACTTACCGACACTCGCGAGTGGAACGGGGAAGGGGGAATCAGTTACTGGTACCGCAAGTACGCTCTGCCACACACCGTCAAATGGCTTGCGGAGTAGATGTAATGTAGATGTACTATATGAGGGGCGTTTGAAAAGTAGGTGCAAAAGTAAAAACTACTTATGTGTTTGGGGGTAAACCTTTTTTATTTTTCGACTAAGTCTCCTTTTAGACTTGTACACTTCGTCCCACGCTGTTCTAGTTTTTTGATCCCTTCCGAATAGTAGGAGTTGTCCAAGTCTGCAAAATAGCTATTAGTTGCTGCAATCACCTCCTCGTTTGAATAAAATCTTTGTCCCGCCAGCCATTTCTTCAAATTGGGGAACAAACAGTAGTCCGAGGGAGCCAAGTCTGGAGAACAGGGAGGATGTGAAACGAGTTGGAATTCTATTTCCATTAATTTTGCGACCACAATTGCTGAGGTGTATTTTGGTGCATTGTCGTGATGGAAAAGGGCTTTTTTGCTATCCAATTGCCGGCGTTTTTCTTGCAGCTCGGTTTTCATACGGCCCAATAACGATGAATAATATGCACCTGTAATAGTTTTACCCTTTTCCAGATAGTCGATGAGGATTACCCCTTGCGAATCCCAAAAGACAGTCGCCATAACTTTTCCGCCCGAAGGAATGGTCTTCTCCTTTTTTGATGCAGATTCTCCCTTGGTAACCCACTGTTTAGATTGTTTCTTGGTCTCAGGAGTATAGTAATGTATCCATGTTTCATCCACGGTGACGAAACGACGCTTAAAGTCCTGCGGATTCTTCCTGAACTGCTGCAAACCATCCTTACAACATTTCACACGATTCCGTTTTTGGTCAAGCGTGAGTAATCGCGGAACCCATCTTGGGGATAGCTTTCTCATGTCCAAATGTTTATACAAAATATTATGTACCCGTTCATTCGAGATTCCCACAACACTAGCAATCTCACGCACCTCAACTCTTCTGTCATCCACCACCATATCATGGATTTTATCAATGATTTGTGGAATCGTAACCTCCACAGGGCGTCCAGAACGTTCAATATCACTTGCGCCCATATGGCCACTCCGGAAATTTTTGAAACCACTTATAAACTGTTCTAATCGAAGGTGCAGAGTCATCGTAATGTTTATCAAGCTTCTCTTTAGTCTCCTGAGGCGTTTTGCCTTTCATAAAGCAACTTTTAATCACCACACGAAATCGTTTTTCGTCCATTTTTTGACAATCACTCGACTTTCTTGATTCACATGAATGCCAAACACAAAGAAATCGACCAATATGGCTGAAACTTGGTGTGTTACTAATTAAATATGGCATTGATACGCACCGGTGATGCCATCTCTCTGACTTTGCACGGACTTCTCAAACGCCCCTCGTATATGTATACCTATTTCTCATCATATTTGTTCAGTGTGTATGTAACTTTGTTACTTTTTTTTGCATTTACTTTTACCTGTGACATACGTACAGTCTCAGATAACGTGGCCCTACATTTGCTTATACATTTGTCTTGTATGTGTATAATTTGTTGGGAATGTAGGAGGACGGCACAGGTTATCTTCAATCAGAAAGATTCCCAATAATTTGTAATAAAATTATATTTATTAAACAAGAAAAAATACACGACTTGAATGATGCTTCTTCTGGTGAAATGTTCAGCACAAATAGACGTTTGAAATTACTACGAGTCCGCTAAAATATTAAAGTCCTGTCAGCGTGCGGCTGAGTGATGCCTATGTGGAGTACAGAGCTAGACTACGATGCCTACGGAGCCTGATTCTCGGAGACGACGGACGAACACTGCAGTTTGCAGTAACTGAAGACGGTACACAACTCGGCGCACAGTTTAGAAATGTCCGCCATATCTCAGTGCTCCGATACCTAACGGTGCATCGATCAATTGCTGTCCACACACGTGATGCCCATGGCTTCGCAGCTGTGGCCCCTGGCGGACGTCTGTATAGTTCGTACTGCCGACCCACACAGGTGCAGCGCTACGAGTGTTTCGAGCGCGGCTTATCGATCGTAGTGTCCGGTACTCTCTGGAGTCGTGAGCACCGTCACCACATAATTTAGTAAGGTTTCCTGGATTTTATGTCATCATACTATTTTCTAAGTACAGCCATAATTTTGTATTGTACATTATGGATCTGTGCCTATGTTTAAACGTAACCCCTAATGGCTTTCAGATAGACAAAATGTGAAATAGGTGGACGAAGTTAATGTGTGTGCGATGCAGAAATACAACATGGAATTTAACCGTGAACCACTGCCATTACAAACTTAACAAAATTTTGATATAATTTTACATCAACTGAATTTCTAAGTAAAGTGTGGGCTATATCAAGAAATATACAATAGATTTTATTCGCAGATTTTGTTACAATGTTTGGGACATAGGCCCATTACGGTACTTCATATGACCACGATACAGCAATAAAGGCAAGGATAAAAACCGGTGGCCTTGTGCCAAAAGAGATTAAGACAATTTCTTCTGCTACAAGGGTTATGCCAGTATTTTCTGGGATGACATTGTAAAAAGTGAAAGAATAATTATCGATGATAATAACAGTGTTGTACAACAACGAGGGAAAAAATCGTGAAATGAGTCCTCGATAGCAAAAGAAAAGGATTATCTTTCGTGAGGATAATGATTCAGCTACTGAGGACACAGGGGTTGGACAAAAATTTGGAATATAATACGATGTAGGAAATGCGTTGGCATCCAAAATACGTTCCAGTCGTCTGGGAATGAATAAGTAAACGTCCTGTGTGGTTTTCAAGGATATCTTATACCATTCTTCATGCAAATAAATGGCAATTTAAGATAACGATGATGGACATGGATAGTGATCACGCATCCTTCTTTCCAAATTACACCGCAAAGGCTCAGTAATAGTGAGATTTGGTGACTGTGAAGACTAAGGGAGATACGACAGTTCATCTTCGTGGTGAAAAAAACATTCTGGACGATGCGAGCTGCGTGAACAAGGGACTTAATTTCTTGGAACACAGCTTCACCACTGTGGAACAAACATTGTACTATGGAATGGACCCGATTATCAGCCAAAATGGTCGCAACGCAGTCCATTGCAGTAATGGGACCTTGCAGAGTAACTAAAGAGCCGGTAGGGTATCACGATATGGCTGCCTAAATCATCACGGACCCCCACCATGTTTCACTCATGGAACGTAAACTTGGCCAGAAGTCGTAAATAGTGTGAAACAAACGACATTGTTCCACTACTTCATAATCAAGGTTATATGGCTTTGGTGTCACGCTTTCCCGTTGCGGTCACTTCCATCACTGATGAGAGGTTTGGGAATTTTAGGTCGCCCTGAAACTTCGGGCTTACGGAGCTTCCTTCGTGTTGTTTTTTTCGTATTTTTTGGTGCTGACAGGGTTCGTGAATGCGATATTCAATTCTGCAGTGACTTCTGTAGCTACAAATCTTCGAATGATGTTTTTTTGAAACAACAAACGCTTCAGCTACCATGCTTACGGAAGGATCCACTATACGATCACCGCCGGCCGGAGTGGCCGTGCGGTTCTGGGCGCTTCAGTCTGGAACCGCGAGACCGCTACGGTCGCAGGTTCGAATCCTGCCTCGGGCATGGATGTGTGTGATGTCCTTAGGTTAGTTAGGTTTAAGTAGTTCTAAGTTCTAGGGGACTGATGACCTCAGAAGTTAAGTCCCATAGTGCTCAGAGCCATTTGAACCATCATACGATCACCAGTAATTGTAATTCTGCCACGTTCGAATTCACTTAACTCCGACATCAGGCACTCATAACTACGCAGGACAATGTTCTGACCGCGTATGACAACTGTAACATATTGAGGGCACTTCACAGGTGGCTCCTACCGTACATCTACAAATAATTTCTCCCCCAGCGACGGAGCTCAAGTCTCATCAACGATGACCAGTTAATGTGACTCGACACTGCACTTAACTACCCCCAGTTTCATTGCTCCTGTGACTGCCAGGGTCCGAAGAAAGGAGGACAAATAAAGCGCGAAGATGATGAGGCAAATTCTGAAGTCTATGTGTGGTGATCAACGGATGTTCTCATGTGTCTAGCTGATGGCGTGTTCAGCTTCGCCCAAAAACTAATCGGCTAGAAACCCCAAAGTTTACGTCCTATCATGATGAATTTGAGTTACGAAGACAGACCAGAATGTAATGTACCGCATATTTTTATCTTCACCGTTTCTTTATTGAACATAATGAGAATTACACACACGAAAGAATGGTGTTTTATCTACACGCCCTATTTTTTCACCTAATCTGCATCCCATTCTACGGCCTTCCTCCACCACGAAACAAGGGCGTGTATACCCTAGCGTTACCAGTCCTTGTCCTGGTGGCGGAGCCAGTGATTCACCGTGTGAATCACCTCCTCATCGTCCTCAAACTGTCTTCCACGAATGGCGTGCTTTAATGTCACAAACAAGTGGAAGTCCGAGGCAGCTAGGTCAGATGTGTCAGGTGTGACAGCCGTGGATGTTCTCCCCGACCGCAGTAAATCGTGGAGCTCTGCCGAACCGCCTTCTGATGGCCTCACCTTAGGTGCCCAGCGACTAACTGTACTTCTGTCGGCAGCAGACGCCCCACAGACTTTGCACACAAGTGTTTGTCAATATTCCCCACAGTTTCTTTATCTGCAGTGAGAAATTCAATGACGGCACGTTGCTTGTAACGTACATCACCTATAGACGCCATTTTCAAACTGTCCTGCAGCTACGCTATCTGTCGGAAGTGACGGAAACTTGCCGCGCTCACTCAGGAGACCTCGAATAATACATGGCGTTTCACATTCGCAGCATTGTTTTCCGCTGAGAAAAAAAAAATGCGGTGCATTACTTTCTGGGCAACCGTCATATATTTCCTACTTGAAATGAATGTTTTAATCAGCTGACTAATTTGGCATACTTTTAGAACGACAGTTTAAGGGGAGTCGTACCGCCCAAAATGGCAAAATTTAACATTTTTACTTTTATGAAAATTATGAAAATATGGATGCTTATGCTTACTTTGATATTGGTTTTATTGAAATATTCGATTATTTACTATTTTAAATAACAATTTGAAAATAATCATGCAATGACATTTCCGAGAATTTTGTTTTCCATCATTTCGCATATTGGAACTATATAGTCTAGAAGGCTGTGGTTTCTTTTGATTTGTAGAGAAATGTCCGTTTCAAAAGTTGCCTACACTGGCGGTACTTCGCAGTAAACTCTTTGAACTGTACATTTGTTTGTGTTTGACAACAACAGTTATCCACTAGCCGCATTTTAGTTTCTGTGTTTCCTGTGATAGTTTTCGTCATGACTAAACCAAAATGAGTGTTTTAAAAAATGCGAAACAAAGGAAACAGATACTACGGAACAAATATAGCAACTGCAGAAAAGCGTGGTTAGCGCCGAAGGGCATGATAGTTTGGTTGTAAATAGCAACAGTTCTTCTACTCCTCCGAGTGCTTCCAAGAAAAAACTGCTGGGTAATGATGTAATACAACGCAGCTTCAGTCAGTGAAACAAACTGCAATATCATTATTAATCTCCAAATACTTATTTCAGCTTCTTTTGTGAAACAGTGTGTTGTCGTATATGTGGAGGGGAAATTGAAATTTCTGAATAGCTATCTCAACGCAATGGTCTGGTGTGCACTTTACAAATAATGTGTTTGAACTGTGATAGCGAAAAGACTTTCAAGACTTCAGAAGTAAGTATAAAGAATGGACTTTTTGACACTAATCTAAGACACTTCTATGGAATTAGATGCATAGGAAAAGGCCATCACGCTGGTAAGGGTCTTTGTGGCTTGCTGAATCTCCCTAGGCCCCCTACAAAATCTATCAAATACAACTCCATAGTAAGAAGTAGTGTCAAGCCGTGTGCTGTGGAATCAATGACTACAGCAGAAGAGCAGGCTGTAGCAGGAAATGGTGGTTCTGACATAGCAATATCATTCGACGGATCCTGGCAAAAAAGAGGTTTCCAGTCAAAGAATTCATGTGCATCTATTATCAGCATCGACAATGGGAAAGTGATGTTGATGTGTTGACCATGTACTGTCAGGTTTGTAGGCAAGCAGGCAAGAGTACTGAAAAGCAAACTAAGCATGAAATGAATTGTCAGAGAAACTATGAAGGAACTAGTGGTGGGATGGAGGTTACTTCTGCAGTGAAAATGTTCCAACGTTCCCAGCATGACCATGCTGTTCGCTACATGAGTTTTCTTGGGGATGGAGACTCACGATCGTATAAGGCAGCGGTGGAGAGTAAGTCCTATGGTGTTTTGTCAATTACAAAACTAGAGTGCATTAATCATGTGCAAAAGAGGATGGGCACGAGACTACGTAGACTCAAACAGCAGTTGCGAAGTACCAAGTTACCTGATGGTCTAAATATATAAGACGTCGACTGACTGATAAACAAATTGATCAGATTACACAGTATTATGGTATGGCTATTCGAAGTAACAGAGATAATTTAGATGGTATGAAGAGAGCTGTTTGGGTAATTTATTTTCACAAGCTGTCTACAGATGCTGAACCAATACACAACCTGTGTTCCACTGCATGGTGTAAATACTTGAAGGCAAAAGAGGAGGGTAAAGTAGACACTTTCTCGCACAAAACTACTATACCAAATGCTGTTATGCTTGCCATGAAACCTGTGTTTCAGTACCTTACCGAACCAGAGCTGTTGAAGAAATGTCTCAAGAGCAAAACACAAAATGCGAATGAATCATTTAACAATGTTGTATGGTCAAGAATACCAAAAAATGTGTTTGTTAGAAGGTCAGTCTTTGAACTTCGTGTTTTGGATGTTGTTCTTACTTTTAATAATGGCTATTCTGGAAGACTACAGGTTTTGGAATATCTTGGCATTTATAAAGGTTACAACACCACTAAAAGTGTGATGGACTTGGGACCAACTGCGAATCATGAAGGCAGAGATTACAACAAAAGAAGCCAGATCCAAGAGAAGGAGGGCAGCACTGGGTGAGGAAGATGAAGAAGGAGATGAGGACTACCATCCAGGAGGATTCTAATATATTTTTTATGTATCAGTTGGATGTATATTAAAAGTTTTTCTTTAAACGCAATTTTCTCAACATGACATTTTTCAGTATGAAAGCCACTTTTTCTCAAAAACTTCTGAATCTACATCACTGAATTATTTACCACATAATATAGATAGTACAATGATGTTGCAGTAGTTGTTGTTGCGGCCTTCAGTCCTGAGACTGGTTTGATGCAGCTCTCCATGCTACTCTATCCTGTGCAAGCTTCTTCATCTCCCAGTACTTACTGCAACCTACTTACTTCTGAATCTGCATAGTGTATTCATCTCTTGGTCTCCCTATACGATTTTTACCCTCCACGCTGCCCTCTAATGCTAAATTTGTGATCCCTTGATGCCTCAGAACATGTCATTTAGTAGTATTTACTGTAATAGTTAAAATTCAATAAATTAAAATTGTGAAAATTTACACCAAAAAATTATATATTTAGGGGAAAAAAATCATAACTTTTTCCAATTGTTATTTTAAAGTGATTGTAGAGTAATACAGTCACGAAACATGGGCGAAAATGTGATAAAAACACCACATTTATATACTCAACAGATCCTGAGAAAACGGGGCATTTATATAGCCAATTTAACTTTTTCGAGATAGGGCGGCACGACTCCCCTTAAAAGACATTAAATTACACTGTCTTCAGATTCTAGAAAGTCGGGTGGTTTGAAGACAGAGCGCCGCTGGCAGAACTTACTGATCTTCCGCGAAGAACAACTGCAGCTCGACGAGCGCGCGCGCCACGGCGGCGGGTTCTTCCGGCTTGGCAGTCCTGGTCATCTCGACGAGTGCCTGATGCAGGTAGGGGCGCACGAGGCGCGCCTCGGGGGCGGCGTCGGCGGGCGGGGGTGGCGTGCAGGCGGCCAGGAAGGCGGCGAGTGCGGGGGCGTGCTCCGGGCCGCCCGGCTCCGGCCGCAGCACCGACAGCGCCGCCTCCCGCACCGCCTCCGCCTGCGCCCGCAGCATCGAGCCCGCCCCCACCGCCAGCCGGTCCTGCAACTGCGGCGCGCGCTCCGCTGACTGCAGGGGCAGTCCTCCTCCCGGTAGCGAAAGGATCCGCTTTTAGATCAAAAAACGTCTAATTTTTCTTCGTAGCCCAATTTCAAATCAGTATATAGTGTCTGTTTAAAAGTATCCGGAAACTTATTACTGGGAGTTTACATTGGTTGTGTCCGCCCTTCGCCATTATGGGGGACTGGACTCTGATGGGAACACTTTCAATGAGATGTCTGTGGAGGAATGGCAACCGAATCTTTCTCAAGAGCCGAAACCAGAGAAGGTGCGAGAGTTGCCCGGAAAGTAATGCAACGCATTTTTCTTCTCAGCCGAAAACAATGCTACGAATGCGAAACGTTACGTGTGTATTACGAGGCGTGTTTTTTAAGTAAGTACCGTTTTGAAATTAAAAAAAGACGTGCTAAGACATCTCAATAATTTTATTTTTACATGAAAGCCTGTACCTTAATCTACTTTTCTACATAATTTCTGTCAATACTGAGGCACTTGTCATAACGTTGTACCAGTTTTTGAATACCCTCCTCATAGAAGTCTGCCACCTGACTTGTTAACCACTGCCTCACCACTGTTTTGACTTCGTCATCGTCTTGAAGACGCTGACCGCCCAAGTGCAGGAACAGATGGTAGTCACTGGGCACAAGATCGGGGCTGTACGGAGGATGATCTAGAGTTTCCCACGGAAAAGATGTGATGAGATCTTTGCTCTGATTCGCCACATATGGACGGGCATTGTCTTACAGCAAAACGATGCCCTTGCTCAACTTCTGTTGACTGTTGCTTTGATTCTGGTGTGACGTGAGCCAATCACGTTTCATCGCCCGTAACAACTTGGCTTAAGAAATCATCACCGTCGTTGTGGTACCGCTCAAGGAAACTCAATGCACTGCCTAAACGTTTGGTTTTGTGCACATCCGTCAACATTTTCGGTACCCAACGTGCGCACAATTTTCCGTAATTCAAGCGCTCGGTCACAATTCCATACAAAACACTACGAGAAACATTAGGAAAGTCATCCCGCAAGGAGGAAATCGTAAAGCGTCTGTTTTGTCTCACCTTATTGTCCACTTCCTGCACCAAACTTTCATTGACGACCGAAGGACGCCCACTCCGTTGTTTATCGTGCACATTTGTGCGGCCATCCTTAAATGCTCCCACCCACTTTCTTACCATTCCATCACTCATAACGTTTTCTCCGTAAACTGCACAGATCTCACGATGAATATCGATCGCTTTTAGGCCTTTAGCACTAAGAAATCTTATAACAGGCCGTACTTTACAGTCAGCGGGACTCACGATTATCGGAGGCATCTTAAACACTCGGTACACAACGTAAACAAGGAGGAATCTGACTGTAATGGCGTCAGTGCGTAGATTAAGGTGCAGGCTTTCATGTAAAAATAAAATTATTGAGATGTCTTAGCACGTCTTTTTTTAATTTCAAAACGGTACTTACTTACAAAACACGCCTCGTATTTGCAGTCTCCTGAGTGAGCGCGCCAAGATCCATCACTTCCGACAGATAGCGTAGCTGCAGGACAGATCCAAAATGGCGTCTGTAGGTTAAGCACGTTACAACCAACGTGCTGCCAGTGAATTTCTCATTGCAGAGAAAGAAACTGTGGTGAATATTCACAAACACTTGTGCAAAGTCTATGGAGCATCTGCTGTCGAGAGAAGTACAGTTAGTCGCCGGGCACGGAGGATGAGGTCATCAGAAAGCGGTTTGGCGGATCTCCACGATTTGCAGCGGTCGGGGCGACCATCCACGACTGTCACACTTGACGTGTTGCAGCCAGCTGCTGATGTCATTCTCGAGGACAGAAGCATAACGACTCGGCAGTTGGCGTTGCATCTGTCAGACAGCAAAGAAAGTGTGGATGCAGTTATCTCCACTCTTGGATATTCAAAAGTGGATGCAAGATGGGTCCCGTGGTGCCTGACAGTGGATCACAAATCGCACAGAAAAAAACATTTGTCTTGATTTGTTGCAACGCTTTGAAGCTGAGGGGGGGGGGGGGGCTTCTTGTCCCGTATTGTGACAGGTGATGAAACCTGAATTCATCATTTTGAGCCGGAAACAAAACGACTTTCGACAAAATGGCGCCATTTCCACTCCCCACAGAAGAAAAAATTGAAAGCAATTGCCTCCACCAGTAAGGTCATGATCACCGTGTACTGGGACAGTGAAAGTGTGATTCTCATTCATGGGATACTAAGAGGCGGTACCATTAATCAGAAGCATGTGTCAACATATATCATCAGGACGCGCTTCCAGCGACTTCGGCGCCACAGCAACACAGGAGATGTTTTGCTCCAGCACGATAACGCTCGGCCCCACACAAGTATGAGGACTGCTGAACACATCGCAAAACAGGGTTGGACAGTGCTACCCCATCCACTCTACAAGCCTGATCTAGCCCCCTCGGACTTCCACTTGTTTGGGCCGTTAAAGGATGCCACTCGTCGAAGACGTTTTGAGGACGGTGAGGAGGTGATTCGCAGAGTGAGGCATTGGCTCCGCCACCAGGACAAGGATTGGTATAGACAGGGCAAACACGCCCTTGTTTCGCGCTGGAGGAGGGCTGTAGAACTGGATGAAGATCACGTGGAAAAATAGGGTGTGTAGGTAAAACACCATTCTTTCGTGAGTGTAATTCTCATTACGTTCAATAAAGAATTGTTGAAGAAAATAATGCGTTGCATTACTTTCTGGGCAACAGTTACCATTGTTAGCAAACTTATTATCGCCAAGCGTGAACGTGCATCGCTTTCCTTTCAGTTCTTGCGCTAAGAGAATAGGCCGGCTGATAGCTTGTTGATGTACAGAATATCTAATAATAAACCAATACTTAAACTACAGACCTAAAACCCGCAGATTATTGACAATGGCTCTGAGCACTATGCGACTTAACTTCTGTGGTCATCAGTCGCCTAGAACTTAGAACTAATTAAACCTAACTAACCTAAGGACATCACACACATCCATGCCCGAGGCAGGATTCGAACCTGCGACCGTAGTGATCGCTCGGCTCCAGACTGTAGCGCCTAGAACCGCACGGCCACTCCGGCCAGCGATTATTTACAAAGTGCAGCCAGTATTTTTATAGGCCGGTACTGCGGCGGGGCAGGGACGGTCGGTCTGTCGGCCTTTCGTCTCCTTTGCTATCTCTCAGTCACCATCATCGAACAGTTCACTTGCCTCTATATTTCGTCCTTCCGACGTCCCTTCACTCTGCAGTAGTCGATACACGCTAGGCAGCGCAAAGGAGCGTTGATGGAACCACTACCTAATACCTACCACACAGAGGCCGCTTAACTCAAGTTGCGAATCAGTTCCTGTAAGTTCATTTTCACGAATTTCAGGCCATAGGAGAATGCAGTTTAATTCCAGTAAGCATTTGAAAATTCTATTAACGTCTTTTTATTCATAAGGAAGCACATGAAATGGTTATCAAGTCCGTATTTAATAATGCAAGTGCTCTGTCTTCCAACATATTTCACACGTAAAAGCAGCCGGAATTCCTGCAAGTCCGATCCGATTATTTTCCGATCTAATAGTCACTCACCCACCACTATTAGCGAGTTGAACCTTCGGTCGTTTCAGTTGTCTTCTATGTTAGAAGTGCTCGCTAAACTATTCCATAAAGAACATGGAATATGCCACGCGGAATTCTCTCTATGACCCAAAATTTCACATGCTCATAAAACTTCAATTAACTAATTCAGAAATATCACTCTTTTATAAAAATGTTCGTAACTTAAGCCGTTTTAGTCACCACACGTTCTAAACACATTGAACTCCCTAGTTCTTCATTTTACATACTATTTTCACGGAGACATCTAGCATGGTGTTACCTGGTAGCAGGTTAGCGAGCAACTATATCGTCGTAACTATGTCGTCGTAACTGCCGTCTGCTTCACGTCTGCTGTGCAGCGAGCTACCTTAATTTAAGTATTAACTGTATTTTTCTTACTTGTCACTTCTTCTTCCGTGTGTATTTGCTTTTAGGAAGCTTTAATTGTCGGGTGCTATTAAAAGTGTTCCATAGATTTCGTGTTGAATACAGTCAGAGAGAGTCCCTTTAGTCAGCCATAGTGCCAGTAGTGCTAGTGTTTGTTTTCAATACAGTCCAGAGACAGGTAGCGCTATTTTCATTGTTTTCTACAAGACGTGCCTAGCAACCACAGTTTAGTTAATAAACAGCCGCCTTTAGTGAATTAGCAGTCTAGTTAAAGGTTGATTAACTCTCTTTAGTAAATTGATTCCTTAGGATGGATAGGATGTGTGACTGCTGTGTACGATCGCAGGAGGAGCTGGCCACTGTTCGCGAACAGCTGAGCGTGTTGATGGCCGCGGTCAGCCGTCTTCAGGCTGCTGCCTCGGAGTGTAGCGGCAGTAGGGAGTCTGGTGCGTCGCATGGTACACCCCAGGTGTTACATGCTTCACCCACTGTCCCTACTGTCGAGACATCTTCGCGGGTACCGGGCGCGGTTGGGCCACCCTCTCCCCAAGGGGAGTGGCGGGTTCAGCGGCGTTCGCGGCGCACGAGGCGGAGGGTCAATGTGGAGGCTGGCCGTGTGGCATCGCCCGCTCTGCCTGTGAGTGGACATGTGGCCGCTCCTTCAGCAAGGTCCGAGCAGGCACACGGGAGGAGGGGTTTATTAGTTATTGGGAGCTCCAACGTTAGGCGGGTGATGGAGCCCCTTAGGGAAATAGCGGGAAGGTCGGGGAAGAAGGCCAGTGTTCACTCTGTCTGCTTGCCAGGGGGTCTAATCCGAGATGTGGGGGAGGCTCTGCCGGCGGCGATAGAGAGCACTGGGTGCACCCGACTGCAAATTGTTGCTCATGTCGGCACCAATGACTCCTGCCGTCTGGGTTCAGAGGTCATCCTCAGTTCGTACAGGCGGTTGGCGGAATTGGTGAAGGCGGAAAGCCTCGCTCGCGGGGTGAAATCAGAGCTAACTATTTGTAGTATCGTTCCCAGAAACGATCGCGGTCCTCTGGTTTGGAGCCGAGTGGAAGGCTTAAACCAGAGGCTCAGACGATTCTGCGGAGATCTGGGGTGCAAATTTCTCGACCTCCGCTATCGGGTGGAGAAATGTAGGGTCCCCCTGAATAGGTCAGGCGTGCACTACACGCCGGAAGCGGCTACAAGGGTAGCGGAGTACGTGTGGAGTGCACATGGGGGTTTTTTAGGTTAGAGAATCCCCTCCCTAGGCCCGACAAGACGCCTCCTGAGACGCAGCAAGGTAGGAGTAGGCAAAATGCAACAGGGAATAGCAATATTAATGTGCTAATAGTAAACTGCAGGAGCGTCTACAGAAAGGTCCCACTACTGCTCTCATTAATAAACGGTCACAACGCCCATATAGTACTAGGGACAGAAAGTTGGCTGAAACCAGATGTAAATAGTAATGAAATCCTAAACTCAGAGTGGAATGTATACCGCAGAGACAGGCTGGACAGTGAAGGGGGAGGCGTGTTTATAGCGATAAGAAGTGCAATAGTATCGAAGGAAATTGACGGAGATCCGAAATGTGAAATGATTTGGGTGAAGGTCACGGTTAAAGCAGGCTCAGACATGGTAATTGGATGTCTCTATAGGCCCCCTGGCTCAGCAGCTGTTGTGGCTGAGCACCTGAAGGATAATTTGGAAAATATTTCGAGTAGATTTCCCCACCATGTTATAGTTCTGGGTGGAGACTCAGACGTTCATAACGGGTGGCAGGGACAAAGAATCCAGTGAAATTTTTTTAAGTGCTTTATCTGAAAACTACCTTCAGCAGTTAAACAGAGAACCGACTCGTGGCGATAACATATTAGACCTTCTGGTGACAAACAGACCCGAACTATTTGAAAAAGTTAACGCAGGAACAGGGAATCAGCGATCATAAAGCGGTTACGGCATCGATGATTTCAGCCGTAAATAGGAATATTAAAAAGGGTAGGAAGATTTTTCTGTTTAGAAAAAGTGACAAAAAGCAGATTTCAGAGTACCTGTTGGTTCAACACAAAAGTTTTGTCTCAAGTACAGATAGTGTTGAGGATCAGTGGACAAAGTTCAAAACCGTCGTACATAATGCGTTAGATGAGTATGTGCCAAGCAAGATCGTAAGAGATGGAAAAGAGCCACCGTGGTACAACAACCGAGTTAGAAAACTGCTGCGGAAGCAAAGGGAACTTCATAGCAAACATAAACATAGCCAAAGCCTTGCAGACAAACAAAAATTACGCGAAGCGAAATGTAGTGTGAGGAGGCGCTCAATGAATTCGAAAGTAAAGTTCTATGTACTGACTTGGCAGAAAATCCTAAGAAATTTTGGTCTTATGTCAAAGCGGTAGGTGGATCAAAACAAAATGTCCAGACACTCTGTGACCAAAATGGTACTGAAACAGAGGATGACAGACTAAAGGCCGAAATACTAAATGTCTTTTTCCAAAGTTTTTTCACAGAGGAAGATTGCACTGTAGTTCCTTCTCTAGATTGTCGCACAGATGACGAAATGGTAGATATCGAAATAGACGACAGAGGGATAGAGAAACAATTAAAATCGCTCAAAAGAGGAAAGGCCTCTGGACCTGATGGGATACCAGTTCGATTTTACACGGAGTACGTGAAGGAACTTGCCCCCCTTCTCGCAGCGGTGTACCGTAGGTCTCTAGAAGAGCGTAGCGTTCCAAAGGATTGGAAAAGGGCACAGGTCATCCCCGTTTTCAAGAAGGGACGTCGAGCAGATGTGCAGAACTATAGACCTATATCTCTAACGTCGATCAGTTGTAGAATTTTGGAACACGTATTGTGTTCGGGTATAATGACTTTTCTGGAGACTAGAAATCTACTCTGTAGGAATCAGCATGGGTTTCGAAAAAGACGGTCATGTGAAACCCAGCTCGCGCTATTCGTCCGCGAGACTCAGAGGGCCATAGATACGGGTTCACAGGTAGATGCCGTGTTTCTTGACTTCCGCAAGGCGTTCGATACAGTTCCCCACAGTCGTTTAATGAACAAAGTAAGAGCATATGGACTATCAGACCAATTGTGTGATTGGATTGAGGAGTTCCTAGATAACAGGACGCAGCATGTCATTCTCAATGGAGAGAAGTCTTCCGAAGTAAGAGTGATTTCAGGTGTGCCGCAGGGGAGTGTCATAGGACCGTTGCTATTCACAATATACATAAATGACCTTGTGGATGACATCGGAAGTTGACTGAGGCTTTTTGCGGATGATGCTGTGGTGTATCGAGAGGTTGTAACAATGAAAAGTTGTACTGAAATGCGGGAGGATCTGCAGCGAATTGAATCATGGTGCAGGGAATGGCAATTGAATCTCAATGTAGACAAGTGTAATGTGCTGCGAATACACAGAAAGATAGATCCTTTATCATTTAGCTACAAATTAGCAGGTCAGCAACTGGAAGCAGTTAATACCATAAATTATCTGGGAGTACGCATTAGGAGTGATTTAAAATGGAATGATCATATAATGTTGATCGTCGGTAAAGCAGATGCCAGACTGAGATTCATTGGAAGAATCCTAAGGAAATGCAATTCGAAAACAAAGGAAGTAGGTTACAGTACGCTTGTTCGCCCACTGCTTGAATACTGCTCAGCAGTGTGGGATCCGTAACAGATAGGGTTGATAGAAGATATAGAGAAGATCCAACGGAGAGCAGCGCGCTTCGTTACAGGATCATTTAGTAATCGCGAAAGCGTTACGGAGCTGATAGATAAACTCCAGTGGAAGACTCTGCAGGAGGGTACGCTCAGTAGCTCGGTACGGGCTTTTGTCAAAGTTTCGAGAACATACCTTCACCGAAGAGTCAAGCAGTATATTGCTCCCTCCTACGTATATCTCGCGAAGAGACCATGAGGATAAAATCAGAGAGATTAGAGCCCACACTGAGGCATACCGGCAATCCTTCTTTCCACGAACAATACGAGAATGGAATAGAAGGGAGAACCGATAGAGGTACTCAAGGTACCCTCCGCCACGCACCGTCGGGTGGCTTGCGGAGTATGGATGTAGATGTAGATGTAGAAGCTCCTCTCCTCTCTGCCTATCTACCTATATGCACGCGGGAACCGCTCAGTTATGATTGACAAATGATCTGAATGACCAATCAGAATGATCCTTCCAGATCATTCTCGTGGCAAAACTTGCCTTAGCGAACCACTAATCAGACAGTCATTTACGTCATTACAATTTCAATTTCTAATATATTGTTTAATAAAATGGAACGAAATGCAAAAGATTCTTTAAATTAATATAGAAACTTATTCCTCTCCAGACTCTCATTCCTGCTGCTGTCTTACAAAAGCAAGCACACATCGACATACGTCATCAGCATCGTGATTGCAACATAATTTTCCCACGATCCAATTTTATAGTATTTTACATAAAATGACATTAAGTTTTAGCGTATGTCCTCTCTGATTCATTCCCATGTATTCATACAACAAAATAATAAGCAAATAATAGTTTTGAATGATTTTTTAAACTACGTAATATAGAGTAATTAAAGTTTTGAAAAGAAAATTCCAATTAAGTGATTTTATATACTGTGAGTTTTGTTATGACTTCAGATGATACTAAAAGACATTTGGTTATTGTTCCTAACTGAGTTTTGAAACATAAGTGTCAATTTTAGAACATTTAAGTAATTTTCTCAATCTCCATAACTATAATAGATAAACATCTGAAATTTTGACAGGATCCGCCGGCCGGAGTGGCCGTGCGGTTCTAGGCGCTACAGTCTGGAACTGCGAGACCGCTAAGGTCGCAGGTTCGAATCCTGCATCCGGCATGGATGTGTGTGATGTCCTTAGGTTAGTTAGGTTTAAGTAGTTCTAAGTTCTAGGGGACTGATGACCTCAGAAGTTTAGTCCCATAGTGCTCAGAGCCATTTGAACCATTTGACAGGATCCCTTCCTCAATAACAAAAGATTGCCCACCAAGTTTGAACAAAATCGGATGATAATTACTATGGGTTATTTAGATTCGTAGGGGGCATGAATTAGCGTACCACTGAATGTTACTTGAGACCGTTGTCACGGCTGGTAACGTCAGCTGCGCTGTGAGCTCGTACTGATGTTGTACCTTAGGTGTATGAAGTGGAGTCGACATTCTAACTCATTCCAAAAGTGTTACATTGGGTTCAAGTCACGACTCCGGGCAGTCCAGTATATCTCAGTCCTCGTCTCCAAATCATTCCTCTACAATCAACCACTGTCAGGCAGGGCTAGCACTTGGATGGGTGACCATCTGGTCTGCCGGGCGCTGTTGGCAAGCGGGGTCCACTCCGCCATTGTGAGGCAAATTGAGGAGCTCCTTGACTGAGAAGTAGCGGCTATGGCCTCGTGAACTGATACGGCCAGGAAAGCGCTATGCTGACCACATGCTCCTCCATATCTGCATCCATTAACGCCTGTGGGATGAGGATGACGCGGCGGCCAGTCGGTCCCTTTGGGCCTTCATGGCCTGTTCGGGATGGATTTTAGTGTTTATTATTTTAGTTAACCTCCGGAAAGGTCCACAGGTCGCTTTGGACGTGTGGACAGGGTAGAACGGTCATGCGACCCTCCGCTACCTGACATATATCATGACAGTGAAGTGATGCATGTGCTAGTGTGTTGTGTTGTATCCGTGCAGTAAGATGGGTCGGTGTGGAGACTTAGCAGTGTGGCAGAAACCGCGTATCGTGTTTTAATCTGAGTTTGACGACACCGTGAAGCTGCTAGGTTTCATGTTCAATTAACGCGGAGTATACACTGTTTAATAAAGAAATGTATACCAATCGCATCCATGGAACACGTCGTAAAAAAGTGGTCACAAATGGATGCTCACAAATGGATGCTCACAAATGGATACTACCCCACAGGGACGGGCGACGGGTGTGCGCCTTGTCAGTGACGATCGGTTTCAAACTCGACGGGAAATGCCATGGTCGGTGCATCCAGATCCATCACAACGAGTTTCCGAGGGGGATTTGAGAGAGAAACTGCATGAAATGGACATCTGGAGTCGGGCATTTCGACATTTATTACAGAGGCCCATGAAGCTGCAAGTTTTCGGTGGTCTAATAACACAAAACTCAGTGGCGACATGTAGCGTGAGCCGACGAGTCACGGTTTTGTCTCGCTTCAAACGATACGAGGCGTGGAGTGCAGGGGTGGCCAAATGAGGCTTTAATTCCTACTGTGTGTTGAGCGTAGTTGAGACCAGAGGTGGTACTGTGTTGTTATGGGGGCGTTTCTCGATCCATGACCTTGGCCGACTCTGTTCAGTTTTCCGTGAAGATGAACCAGAATGATTTTCGACGGCATCGGGGACCGAGTAGTGCCCTTTCTGCATTATCTTCATGACCAGTACGGCATGGAGACTTCCATCTTCCAATATGACAGCAAAGGTTTCCATAGGGTTGTATGTACAGGGTGTTTCAAAAATGACCGGTATATTTGAAACGGCAATAAAAACTAAACGAGCAGCGATAGAATTACACCGTTTGTTGCAATATGCTTGGGACAACAGTACATTTTCAGGCGGACAAACTTTCGAAATTACAGTAGTTACAATTTTCAACAACAGATGGCGCTGCGGTCTGGGAAACTCTATAGCATGATATTTTCCACATATCCACCATGCGTAGCAATAATATGGCGTAGTCTCTGAATGAAATTACCCGAAACCTTTGACAGCGTGTCTGGCGGAATGGCTTCACATGCAGATGAGATGTACTGCTTCAGCTGTTCAATTGTTTCTGGATTCTGGCGGTACACCTGGTCTTTCAAGTGTCCCCACAGAAAGAAGTCACAGTTATTGTTGATGTTGTTGTTGTGCTCTTCAGTCCTGAGACTGGTTTGATGCAGCTCTCCATGCTACTCTATCCTGTGCAAGCTTCTTCATCTCCCAGTACCTACTGCAACCTATATCCTTCTGAATCTGCTTAGTGTATTGGTCTCTTGGTCTCCCTCTACGATTTTTAACCTCCACGCTGCCCTCCAATGCTAAATTTGTGATCCCTTGATGCCTCAAAACATGTCCTACCAACCGATCCCTTCTTCTAGTCAAGTTGTGCCACAAACTTCTCTTCTCCCCAATCCTATTCAATACCTCCTCATTAGTTACGTGATCTACCCACCTTATCTTCAGCATTCTTCTGTAGCACCACATTTCGAAAGCTTCTATTCTCTTCTTGTCCAAACTGGTTATCGTCCATGTTTCACTTCCATACATGGCTACACTCCATACAAATACTTTCAGAAACGACTTCCTGACACTTAAATCTATACTCGATGTTAACAAATTTCTCTTCTTCAGAAACGATTTCCTTGCCATTGCCAGTCTACACTTTATATCCTCTCTACTTTGACCATCATCAGTTATTTTACTCCCTAAATAGCAAAACTCCTTTAGTACTTTAAGTGTCTCATTTCCTAATCTAATCCCCTCAGCGTCACCCGATTTAATTTGACTACATTCCATTATCCTCGTTTTGCTTTTGTTGATGTTCATCTTATATCCTCCTTTCAAGACACTGTCCATTCCGTTCAACTGCTCTTCCAAGTCCTTTGCTGTCTCTGACAGAATTACAATCTCATCGGCGAACCTCAAAGATTTTACTTCTTCTCCATGAATTTTAATACCTACTCCGAATTTTTCTTTTGTTTCCTTTACTGCTTGCTCAATATACAGATTGAATAATATCGGGAAGAGGCTACAACCCTGTCTCACTCCTTTCCCAACCACTGCTTCCCTTTCTTGCCCCTCGACTCTTATAACTGCCATCTGGTTTCTGTACAAATTGTAAATAGCCTTTCGCTCCCTGTATTTTACCCCTGCCACCTTCAGAATTTGAAAGAGAGTATTCCAGTTAACGTTGTCAAAAGCTTTCTCTAAGTCTACAAATGCTAGAAACGTAGGTTTGCCTTTTCTTAATCTTTCTTCTAAGATAAGACGTAAGGTTAGTATTGCCTCACGTATTCCAACATTTCTACGGAATCCAAACTGATCTTCCCCGAGGTCGGCTTCTACTAGTTTTTCCATTCGTCTGTAAAGAATTTGCGTTAGTACTTTGCAGCTGTGACTTATTAAACTGATAGTTCGGTAATTTTCACATCTGTCAACACCTGCTTTCTTTGGGATTGGAATTATTATATTCTTCCTGAAGTCTGTGCGTATTTCGCCTGTCTCATACATCTTGCTCACCAGCTGGTAGAGTTTTGTCATGACTGGCTCTCCCAAGGCCATCAGTAGTTCTAATGGAATGTTGTCTACTCCCGGGGCCTTGTTTCGACTCAGGTCTTTCAGTGCTCTGTCAAACTCTTCACGCAGTATCTTATCTCCCATTTCTTCTTCAGCTACATCCTCTTCCATTTCCATAATATTGTCCTCAAGTACATCGCCCTTGTATAAACCCTCTATATACTCCTTCCACCTTTCTGCCTTCCCTTCTTTGCTTAGAACTGGTTTGCCATCTGAGCTCTTGATATTCATATAAGTGGTTCTCTTCTCTTCAAAGGTCTCTTTAATTTTCCTGTAGGCAGTATCTATCTTACCCCTAGTGAGATAAGCCTCTACATCCTTACATTTGTCCTCTATCCATCCCTGCTTAGCCATTTTGCACTTCCTGTCGATCTTATTTTTGAGACGTTTGTATTCCTTTTTGCCTGCTTCATTTACAACATTTTTATATTTTCTCCTTTCGTCAATTAAATTCAATATTTCTTCTGTTACCCAAGGATTTCTATTAGCCCTCGTCTTTTTACCTACTTGATCCTCTGCTGCCTTCACTACTTCATCCCTCAAAGCTACCCATTCTTCTTCTACTGTATTTATTTCCACCATTCCTGTCAATTGTTCCCTTATGCTCTCCCTGAAACTCTCTACAACCTCTGGTTCTTTCAGTTTATCCAGGTCCCATCTCCTTAAATTCCCGCCTTTTTGCGGTTTCTTCAGTTTCAATCTGCAGTTCATAACCAATAGATTGTGGTCAGAATCCACATCTGCCCCTGGTTATGTCTTACAATTTAAAACCTGGTGCCTAAATCTCTGTCTTACCATTATGTAATCTATCTGATACCTTTTAGTATCTCCAGGATTCTTCCAGGTATACAACCTTCTTTCATGATTCTTGAACCAAGTGTTAGCTATGATTAAGTTATGCTCTGTGCAAAATTCTACAAGGCGACTTCCTCTTTCATTTCTTCCCCCCAATCCATATTCACCTACTATGTTTCCTTCTTTCCCTTTTCCTACTGACGAATTCCAGTCACCCATGACTATTAAATTTTCGTCTCCCTTCACTACCTGAATAATTTCTTTTATCTCGTCATACATTTCATCAATTTCTTCATCATCTGCAGAGCTAGTTGGCATATAAACTTGTACTACTGTAGTAGGCATGGGCTTTGTGTCTATCTTGGCCACAATAATGTGTTCACTATGCTGTTTGTAGTAGCTAACCCGCACTCCTATTTTTTTATTCATTATTAAACCTACTCCTGCATTACCCCTATTTGATTTTGTGTTTATAACCCTGTAATCACCTGACCAAAAGTCTTGTTCCTCCTGCCACCGAACTTCACTAATTCCCACTATATCTAACTTTAACCTATCCATTTCCCTTTTTAAATTTTCTAACCTACCTGCCCGATTAAGGGATCTGACATTCCACGCTCCGATCCGTAGAATGCCAATTTTCTTTTTCCTGATAACGACGTCCTCTTGAGTAGTCCCCGCCCGGAGATCCGAATGGGGGACTATTTTACCTCCGGAATATTTTAACCAAGAGGACGCCATCATCATTTAGTCATACAGTAAAGCTGCATGTCCTCGGGAAAAATTACGGCTGTAGTTTCCCCTTGCTTTCAGCCGTTCGCAGTACCAGCACAGCAAGGCCGTTTTGGTTAATGTTACAAGGCCAGATCAGTCAATTATCCAGACTGTTGCCCCTGCAACTACTGAAAAGGCTGCTGCCACTCTTCAGGAACCACATGTTTGTCTGGCCTCTCAACAGATACCCCTCCGTTGTGGTTGCATCTACGGTACGGCCATCTGTATCGCTGAGGCACGCAAGCCTCCCCACCAACGGCAAGGTCCATGGTTCATGGGGGGAGGAAAGTTATTGTAGAGCTGTGAAATCGCTTCAGTCATTTGTAATAACCCTGTATTTTCGTATGTGGTCTCGAACCCACGAACCTCAGATTACCGTTCCATGCTCATTCCTATGCGGCAATCGCTGCATGGAATCTAAACTAAACAGACTGCTGATGTTTCACCCGAGCCGCGCCTGAAATGCTAATTTCTCTAAACGCTTGGCGATCTGGAGATCTTCTTTCACTTGCATATCTGGCCAAACACTGCATATAGATTCCATATATTTGAAGTAAATCGCTGATAACAGGTAGGCACGATCCCCTAGTAAATCCCGCAGAGAGTGTTTGGGACAATTTGGAACCACTGATGAAACGCAGGAAACAACAGCCCCTCACAGTCTGATAACTCTATGGGAACTAATTAACAATGAGTGCCTTCATCAGCGTACGGCACACCTAAAAGTTTCGGACTCTCTTCTTTGCTAGATTATGGCCATTATTACGTTTAGAGGCGATATTAGCGTTACGTCACATTGAGTGACAAATATTTTGTCTGGCTTTCTTATTAGGACTGCTGGTATTTTTAAAAATATTGGAAACCGATACATAGATATTTAAAAAAGTGTCAAGACTGACCTTCGACTTATCGAAAGAAAGTAACGGTATATCGACGAAGATAATATCGTGGTACTGTAACGTAGCAAGTTATTACGAGATAACATTCGATGCAGTAAGGCACGCAGACGTGTAGCACAGTGGTTTCAGGATGGCTATGTTTGACTCACAGCGCAGTTAACGTTACCAGCCGTGACAACGGTCTCAAGTAACATTCAGTCAGTACGCTAATTCATGCCCCCTACGAATCTGAATAAACCATAGTAATTATCATCCGATTTTGTTCAAACCTGGTACGCAATCTTTTGTTATTAAGGAAGGGATCCTGTCAAAATTTCTCGCGGTTAAGGCGCTCAGTCCGGAACCGCGCGACCGCTACGGTCGCAGGTTCGAATCCTGCCTCGGGCATGGATGTGTGTGATGTCCTTAGGTTAGTTAGGTTTAAGTAGTTCTAAGTTCTAGGGGACTGATGACCTCAGAAGTTTAGTCCCATAGTGCTCAGAGCCATTTGAATCATTTGACAGGATCCCTTCCTCAATAACAAAAGATTGCCCACCAGATTTTTATCTATTATAGTTATGGAGATTGAGAAAATTACTTAAATGTTCTAAAACTGACACTTATGTTTCAAAACTCAGTTAGGAACAATAACCAAATGTCTTTTAGTATCATCTGAAGTCATAACAAAACTCACAATATAAAATCACTTAATTGGAATTTTCTTTTCAAAACTTTAATTACTCTATATTACGTAGTATAAAAAGTCATTCAAAACTATTATTTGCTTATTATTTTGTTGTATGAATACATGGGAATGAATCAGAGAGTGTATGAAGGACATGCGCTAAAACTTAATGTCATTTTATGTAAAACACTATAAAATTGGACCGTGGGAAAATTATGTTGCAATCACGATGCTGATGACGTATGTCGATGTGTGCTTGCTTTTGTAAGACAGCAGCAGGAATGAGAGTCTGAAGAGGAATAAGTTTCTATATTAATTTAAAGAATCTTTTTCATTTCGTTCTATTTTATTAAACAATATATTAGAAATTGAAATTGTAATGACGTAAATGACTGTCTGATTATTGGTTCGCTAAGGCAAGTTTTACCACGGGAATGATCTGGAAGGATCATTGTGATTGGTCATTCAGATCAATTGCAAATCAGAATCAAGCAGTTCCCGCGTGCAGATAGTTAGATAGGCAGAGAGGAGAGGAGCATCGATATAGTTGCTCGCTAACCTGCTACCAGGTAACACCATGCTAGATATCTCCGTGAAAATAGTATGTAAAATGAAGAACTAGGGAGTTCAATGTGTTTAGAACGTGTCATGACTAAAAAGCCTTAAGTTAACGAACATTTTGATGAAAGAGTGATATTTCTGAATTAATTAATTGAAGTTTTATGAGCATGTGAAATTTTGGGTCATAGAGACAATTCTGCGTGGCATATTCCGTGTTCTACATGGAATACTCTAGCGAGCACTTCTAACATAGAAGACCACTGAAACGACAGAAGGTTCAACTCGCTAATAGTGGTGGGTTAGTGACTATTAGATCGCAAAATAATCGGGTCGGACTTGCAGGAATTCCGGCTGCTTTTACGTGTGAAATATGTTGGATAAACAATTAACTTGGAAGACAGAGCACTTGCATTATTAAATACGGACTTGATAGCCATTTCATGTGCTTCCTTATGAATAAAAAGACGTTAATAGGATTTTCAAATGCTTACTGCAATTAAACTGCATTCTCCTATGGCCTGAAATTCGTGAAAATGAACTTACAGTAACTCATTCGCAACTTGATTTACGCGGCGTCTGTGTGGTAGGTGGTTCCATCAATGCTCCTTTACACTGCCCAGCGTGTATCTACTACTGCAGAGTGAAGGGACGTCGGAAGGAAGAAATATAGAGGTAGGCGAACTGTTCGATGATAGTGACTGAGAGATAGCAAAGGAGACGAAAGACCGACAGACCGACCTTTCCCGCCCAGCCGCAGTACCGGCCTATAAAAATATCGGCTGCACTTTGTAAATAATCGGCGGGTTTTAGATGTGTATATTTAGGTATTGATTTATTATTAGATATTCTGTTCATCAACAAGTTAGCACGCGGTCTATCCCCCTTAGCGCAAGAACTGAAAGGAAAGCGATGCACGTTCACGCTTGGCGATAACCACTTTGCTAACAATGGTAACTGCGTGTAATTGGCACAACAAAAGGTGTCCGCTGGGTCCGTCGTTCAGTTTCGTCACATATTGGACTTGTTAAGAACAATTTATGTCAACTTCCCTGTTTTTTTTTTTCATTTCTGCAAACGCTAGTGACCTAGCAGTCGTAGTGTCAGAAATGCGTGTTGAAGTTAAATGTTGCAGTTTCTGTTAGTAGCTCCGAGCGCCAATTATGTCAGCATATTGCAAAGCAAAGTCCAAACTCGTCATTTAGATTTTTGTTCATATTTTCAGCAACTGTTTCTGAAGAATGCCGATGTGAAGAAATAGCACACTAGTTGAGTTAAAAATTGTTTCATAATGCAACTGGTGTGCTATTTATTCACATCGGAAACACTGTTATTCCACTCACACCGCCACCCCACAGTGCAATCGGACTCCTTCTTTGTGCCACCTATACTTACTTTACAAAGTCAAAGAGAAAGCTTGGACGTGATGGAAGCTCAAAAAGTAGTTACAGTCCTTCACACAGTGAAAGCAAAATTATGTTCAACTACAGGTTCAAAGAACTATTTCAAATATTTAGAGAAAACTGCGAAAAAAAATTAGAAAATAAAAATATCGGCTCTCGATATTGGCAGTTCGATTCCGTTACATCGATACATCACTGAATAGCAGTGCCAGCGTGGATCGATAGCCTCTGAAGAAAATATCGATACATCGATATTTTATCAACAGGTCTACACTGAAGAGCCAAAGAAAATGGTACACCTGCCTAATATCGTGTAGGGCCGTGTGGATACGCAGAAGTGCCCCAACGCTACGTGGCAAGGACTCGACTAATGTCTGAAGTAGTGTTGGAGGGAACTGACAGCGTGAGTCCGGCAGGGCTGTCCATAAATCCATAGGAGTACGAAGGGCTGTAGATCTCTTCTAAACAGCCCGTTGCAAGGCAGCCCAGATATGCACAATAATGCTCATCCTTGGAGAATTTTGTGGTCATCGGAAGTGTTTAAACTCTATCTGTAGCAATTCTGGACACGTGGGGTGTCGAGTTGTCCAGCTGGGATTGCTCAAGTCAGTCAGAATGCATCCTCGACATGAACGGATGCAGATGACTAGACAGGATGCTTACTTACGTGTCACCTGTCAGAGTCGTATCTGACCAGGCAACATGTTTGCAGTCATCAAAAGTCCAATGTCAGTGTTGACGGATCCAGCCGAGGCTTTGTATCGTGCAGTCATCATGGTTCACGAGTGAGCCTTCGACTCCGAAAGCCCTAATCGATTATGTTTTGTTGAATGGTTCGCACTCTGATACTTGATGGCCCAGCACCGAAATCTGCAGGAGATTGAGGAACGGTTGCACTTATGTCACATTGGACAATTCTCTTCAGTCGTCGTTGGTCCCGTTATTGTATCACCTTTGTCCGGCCGCGCGATGTCGGAGATTTTTGTTTTGCCGGATTCCTGATATTCACGGTACACTCGTGAAATGGTCATAGGGGAAAATCCCCACTTTATCGCTACCTCGGAGGTGCTGTGTCCCGTCGCTCGTGCGCTGACTATGTTCAAACTCACTTAAAGCTTGATCACCTGCCGCTGTAGCAATAGTAACCGGTCTTACAACTGCGCCAGGACTTTTTGTCTTACACAGACGTTGCCGACCGCAGGACCGTATTCAGCCTTTTTACACACCTCTTTATTTAAGTAAGCATACCTGTACCAGTTTCTTTGGCACTTCAGTGTAGTTCTTACGCGGTTGAAGGAGATACATATTTCATTACGTTTCATTTACACTACTGGCCATTAAAATTGCTACACCAAGAAGAAATGCAGATGATAAACGGGTATTTATTGGATAAATATATTGTAGTAGAACTGACATGTGATTACATTTTCACGCAATTTGGGTGCATAGATCCTGAGAAATCAGTACCCAAAACAACCACCTTTGGCCGTAATAACGGCCTTGATATGCCTGGGCATTAAGTCAAACATAGCTTGGATGGCGTGTACAGGTACAGCTGTCCATGCAGCTTCAACACGATACCACAGTTAATCAAGAGTAGTGCTTGGTGTATTGTGACGAGCCAGTATCTCGGCCACCATTGACCAGACGTTTTCAATTGGTGAGAGGTCTGGAGAATGTGCTGGCCAGGGCATCAGTCGAACATTTTCTGTATCCAGAAAGGCCCGTACAGGACCAGCAACATGCGATCGTGCATTATCCTGCTGAAATGTGGGGTTTCGCAGGGATCGAATGAAGGGTAGAGCCACGGGTCGTAACACATCTGAAATGTAACGTTCACTGTTCAAAGTGCCGTCAATGCGAACAAGAGCTGACCGAGACGTATAACCAAAGGCACCCCATACCATCACGCCGGGTGATACGCCAGTATGGCGATGACGAATACACGCTTCCAAAACACGGATGCGACGATCATGATGCTGTAAACAGAACCTGGATTTATCCGAAATATGACGTTTTGGCATTCGTGCACCCAGGTTCGTCGTTGAGTACACCATCGCAGGCGCTCCTGTCTGTGATGCAGCGTCAAGGGTAACTGCAGCCACGGTCTCCGATCTGATAGTCCATGCTGCTGCAAACGTCGACGAACTGATGGTGCAGATGGTTGTTGTCTTGCAAACGTCCCCATCTGTTGACTCAGGGATCGAGACGTGGCTGCACGATCCGTTACAGCCATGCAGATAAGATGCCTGTCATCTCGACTGCTAGTGACACGAGGCATTTGAGATCCAGCACGGCGTTCCGTATTGCCCTCCTGAACCCACCGATTCCATATTCTGCTAACAGGCGTTGGATCTCGACCAACGCGAGCAGCAATGTCGCGATACGATAAACAGCAATCGCGATAGGCTACAATCCGACCTTTATCAAAATCGGAAACGTGATGGTACGCATTTCCCCTCCTTACACGAGGCATCATAACAACGTTTCACCAGGCAATGCCGGTCAACTGCTGTTTGTGTATGGGAGATCGGTTGGAAACTTTCCTCATGTCAGCACGTTGTAGGTGTTGCCACCGTCGCCAACCTTGTGTGAATGATCTGAAAAGCTAATCATTTGCATATCACAGCATCTTCTTCCTGTCGGTGAAATTTCGCGTCTGTAGCACGTCATCTTCGTGGTGTAGCAATTGTAATGGCCAGTAGTGTAGTTGTACGATAAGAAATGCCTGTCCTGGAACACTTTTGGTTTCCAGTCGAGTGCATTGCTAGATAAGCATTCCTTGTGCCGTAACTTCCTTTGGAGAGAGGAAGGGAACAAAGAGTAAATGAGCCGGGGCGCGGCGTCACCTGCTCCCTGGAGCCGAGGAAGAGGTCGTCCTGGGCGAGCAGCGTGAGGCAGTGGTTGCGGGGCAGCCGCGAGCACCACAGACGCAGCGCGCACTGGCCCGCGGGCAGAGACAGCAGGCGGCAGCCGCCGGCGCTCACCGACAGCAGGGGCGGCTCCGGCGCCGCGGCCGCCCACACGTAGCGCTCCACCACCAGCGCCGCCGCCGACACCTCGCCCTCGCACGGCCCCACGTCGCCGGCACCCACTGTGCACACGGGAGCGGGGAGGGAAATTAACGTCGTCAGCGGCAGTTCAGCAGCCAGCTGCTCTCTCACTGACGGTGCTTACTAGAGCACGTCACTGCAGTGTCGCTCGATCTCGAGGTAAATGAATAGAGCACTGGCGGCACTGGATGAAGCGTTCGTCGTGACCACATACTAGGAGAACTTATAAAGTTTCCATTATAAAACAGAGCTACGACCAAATTCTAAAGGTGGCAGTGGTAAAACACAGGGAGCGAATGGCTATTTACAATTTGTACAGAAACTAGATGGCAGTTATAAGAGTCGAGGGGCATGAAAGGAAACCAGTGGTTCGGAAGGGAGTGAGAAACGGCTTTAGCCTATCCCCGATGTTATTCAATCTGTATACTGAGCAAGCAGTAAAGGAAACAAAAGAAAAATTCGGAGTAGGTATGAAAATCAATCGAGAAGAAATACAAACTTTGAGGTTCGCCGATGACATTGTAATTCTGTCAGAGACAGCAAAGGACTTGGAAGAACAGTTGAACGGAATGGACAGTGTCTTGAAAGATGAACTTCAACAAAAGCAAAACGAGGATAATGGAATGTAGTCGGATTAAGTCGGCTGATGCTGAGGGAATTAGATTAGGAAATGAGACACTCAAAGTAGTTAAGGAGTTTTGCTATTTGGGGAGCAAAATAACTGATGATGGTCGAAGTAGAGAGGATATAAAATGTAGACTGGCAATGGGAAGGAAAGCGTTTCTGAAGAAGAGAAATCTGTTAACATCGAGTATACATTTAAGTGTCAGGGTCAATACAACTGCATCGAAACGTCTCTCAGATCCACGATTGGATTCGAAAACGAGCACCGCAAACAGTCAGTACACCGTCCCCAATCGGTTCGTAGAATCTCGACCGGAAAAAAACTGCAAAGGAAGGATAACAGTCTAAGGTTAAAAAGGAAAAGGACATAAACAAAACACCACTAGCTTGCTCTGAAACAAATGGAATTTGTTGTGTCCTCTGACACCTCGCCAATTTCGACTCGTTGTTATGAAACATTACGCCATGCCTCCAGCTAACCGAAGTCTCGGCGTTCTAACGTAACACCTCTGTCCACAAAGCAAGTGTTAGCTCAATCAAGTCTCATCATTTCTCCCAGAAACCGGAAAATATCTTATGCCCTCACGGTCGTGCGTGGGAGACGCACTTGCCAACCCTTTCAGTTTTCCGCAGCAGAACAGCAACTTTACTGATCACTGATGATCAATCGTTCCACGCTTTTATACACGCAACACTTATTAAACCTCAACTCCGCGCCAAAGGCACGAAGGTTCTCAGTTGACTCCCGATTTTGCGAGCTGTCGAACTGCTCCACGAGGTTATCTAACGTAAGCCCTTCTCGGCAATCAGAGTAAAATGTAGGAATTCTCTCCGTCCGCCATTTACTGCTCGCACTTACACCGCTTCCATAAGTTACTGTTTCCTTACCACATTTTCCGAAGCTTTCCTTGGAAAACATCGGCCGTCACGAGAAAATTACCTGCCCTCGAGATCCGCCTCGTTGGCTCCAATCACCAACTATTAACGAGGATTAGGGAAAGACCATCCATCATCTTCAGGTTTCCCTTCAACAAAAACTGGCCCTTGTGACCACGATAGTGGAGAGGCCTAGAACAAAGGTCCGACTGGGAATTCATATGTTACAGCCCTGCAATGCGACACATTTTTCCCAGCGATAGATGAATTAGAAGACAGCTTGGTTGTAAAAGTCATCATCTGGCTGTTCAGAAGGCGTTCCACCTCGGAAGTCACCTCGCCGCCAATCTAAAAATGCCTGCCACACAGTGGTTTCTTCATCCAAGGAAAGGAGAAGAAGTCACTTCGTACCTTCTCAGGAGAATCGGAGAGGCGGGATACAAAGTGGCGCAGCGCGTGTGTCTGTGCCCTATGCAGAGTCGGTTGGTGCGTTGTCATGGACCAGAAACACTTCTTGGACAGTTCCCACAAAGCTTCGTCCTGACAGCCACCTGCGGTGTCGTAAGCAGATTCCGGAAGTATGCGCTATGATAGTTTGCCCTTTACGACGAGTTTCTGTTCACACTACACTGCGGCAGTGAAACGTGGCTACACTGAGTCACAGCGCCAGAGATTGCGCCAAAGATTATTATTCCGCCGCCTCCACTGGTGCAGTAGTAGTTCAGAGGATGTCGAGGGCAGTTGTTGTTCTGTTGGGCGAGAGAGTAGATGCTGTTCGGTTGGTGTAATGTATAGATGGGAGATGTTGCAATTGTCACAGTCTATTTGAGAAAGTAGATGGGCTTTTGATTTATGATGCTAGTGTAATGGAAAATTTTCGTCAATATGCAGGGTGATTCAAAAAGAATACCACAACTTTAGGAATTTAAAACTCTGCGACGACAAAAGGCAGAGCTAAGCACTATCTGTCGGCGAATTAAGGGAGCTATAAAGTTTCATTTAGTTGTACATTTGTTCGCTTGAGACGCTGTTGACTAGGCGTCAGCGTCAGTTGATGCTAAGATGGCGACCGCTCAACAGAAAGCTTTTTGTGTTATTGAGTACGGCAGAAGTGAATCGACGACAGTTGTTCAGCGTGCATTTCGAACGAAGTATGGTGTTAAACCTCCTGATAGGTGGTGTATTAAACGTTGGTATAAACAGTTTACAGAGAATGGGTGTTTGTGCAAAGGGAAAAGTTCTGGACGGCCGAGAACGAGTGATGAAAATGTAGCACGCATCCAGCAAGCATTTGTTCGCAGCCCAGGAAAATCGACTCGCAGAGCTAGCAGAGAGGATGGAGCGCCACCACATTGGCACTTATCTTTGTCCGTAACTACCTGAACGTCAACTACCCGAGGCGATGGATCGGCCGCCAGACAGCCCGTGACAGAGCACTTCATCACTGGCCTCCAAGAAGCCCTGATCTTACCCCCTGCGATTTTTTCTTATGGGGGTATGTTAAGGATATGGTGTTTCGGCCACCTCTCCCAGCCACCATTGATGATTTGAAACGAGAAATAACAGCAGCTATCCAAACTGTTACGCTTGATATGCTACAAAGAGTGTGGAACGAGTTGGAGTATCGGGTTGATATTGCTCGAGTGTCTGGAGGGGGCCATATTGAACATCTCTGAACTTGTTTTTGAGTGAAAAAAAACCTTTTTAAATACTCTTTGTAATGATGTATAACAGAAGGTTATATTACGTTTCTTTCATTAAATACACATTTTTAAAGTTGTGGTATTCTTTTTGAATCACCCTGTATAATGAGATAAAAAGGTATTACAGTTTTCTTTAATGACAATGCCTCTTGCTCACAGGTACAGTCAACAAAGCATCCGGCTTGTGTTCATTTATTAGACTTGTAATCCTGGTTTCTATGTGCAATTATAGTATTTCTGGTTTTTCAATTAGTTCATTGTAAATGGTGTTTAAAATATTTTGTCGAATTGAGAAAGAACCGAGCCAAATACATGTACGTTGAGTCACACTACCACACACAAAACAGTTACACTTGTGCTGTGTTGTTTCGTAGCTTTTATAGTTGCAGAGGACTTAATTAATCAATTGTGTTAATGGAAATTCCTTGTCATTCTTTATTTTTATTTTATGCAGTCAGATTGCATGCTAATACTAGTCAGGGCCAACCGGTTACGAGACTTCGTAACCGGTCACACAGCTACTAAAATTATTGCATTTATTCATTAATATTCTTAATTAAGTAAGCCCCCTAGCAGCAGAAAGATAAAGAACCTCATCGTCATCTTCCTCACTAAAGCTAGGTCTTGGACGTTCTCGACAGTGATGAATCCTCTTAAGTTTGAAGCTCTTCTATTCGTGTTACCTTACAAACAAATTTGCTTTTGGATATGATCCATCTTGAGCAAAACACATTTTTTATTTTTACTCCCGAGACGAGAACGACTCTTCGTGTGACATTTGGTAAGAATATGAAATGGAACGTTCACATAGGCACAGTCTTAAGAAAAGCAGGTAGTAGACTTCCGTTCATTAAAAATATACTGAAAAAGTGCCGTCAGTCCACAAATGAGATTCCTTACAAAACGCTTGTATCAGTCTTCGTACAGTACTATTCAAGTGGGTGAGTCCCATTATCCCAAAAAACAGAACTAACGGAAGATTTGAACGTATACAATGAAGGGCAGAACGTATAGCCACCAGTCTGTTCCACTCATGGGAAAACGTCACTGGTAGACGTTTGAAGATAGACGCCAACTATCTCTATTCATAAAGTTTGAACATGTCAGCGCAGAGCACGCCCCTGTGTTTGATACTGCAGGCAAGCACGCCCCGCGCGAGCCTCTTGTTTTCGGAGTACCACGTGGCTGTCGACTTCGACCAGGCAGCGCCTGCTATCTTTGCCTCGATAAGAGTGACACATCTCGGCCACTTCAGGAACTTTAATCAGCGAGAGCCAATGAGAGCGCTGGCGCCAAAATTCGGCTGAACCAGCATGCTTTGAAAGAGAAAACTTACTCTGGGTACGGCATTCATGTGATATAGTCGTTTTGGTGGGCAAAGGTGGCTGTTGTGGAGTCTCAGCGTGCTGCTTGGTATGACTGGGTGAGATTCTTGCCGGTTGCACGTTTTACCCGTTTATTTTACTTACATTCCATATAAGTTTGTTGCATTTCAAGTGTATTTGCAAGTCATGCTTATTCAAAATAGTTCCTGATGTTGCAAGTTTGTTCGATGTGCAGTGGTATTCAATATCAGTTCGTGGTATGTTCGAATCCATATGCACAAATGCTTTAAAGCGTAAATTCATAATCATTTCCTTCAATGGTTTGCAACATCCTTTTCTCTTACAAAGCAAGGAAAACATCGTATAGCTTTCATTTTGGATCTTGTCAACTGATCACGTAATTTGTATCTTATGCAACATTTGTAGTGACGATTTGTATTCTCCATGGCGGTCTACCATTTCTGCAAAATTACTTTGAACTTTATAATATTAATTTATCACATTTCGCGTACACAGAGTCACTGCATTAAATAATTTCTTCTATTCATACATACAAACACGTGGCCTTGCTCACTGATATTGATACTATGTTGCCTCGTGGAGTCTCTTCCCATTTTCCTTTGTGGTTTATCTGCAAAGAAAGATATCTAATAAACATTGCAATTCTTGTACCAACGATCCTTCTTCCTATTTTTTCAGCGATTATGTAAGGCTATATGACACGGTTCCTGAGATGTAGTTTAGAGCAGTAATTTAATTTCAACGCTAGGACCACAATTCATTATTCATTAGTTCTTCAAAGGAAAAATAAGAATGTAACAGGTAGTAAGCACATTTGCCCTGCACGAAATGAGTCTGCAAGGGAAGGTTCATTATACGGTTAGACAATGTATATTTAATATTTAATCTGTGCTAGTCACAAATGCATTACAAAAACCCGTGTTGCACTTACGAAGGTCAGCTGTCAGCAGAGATTTTTCAGATAGCGTTTACAGGGATCCATATTTGAAAACTGGCAACACAAGTCTGGGTGAAACTCGTTCGAAGCTTCGTTAAACATTGAGTCAAAATTTTCCAAGACGAGGTAGGCTTTCAAGATTCACGAAAAAGTATTAAGTGAAGACTCTAGGTTATCGCTATGTGCTGCATATTGCTGCTGTAGCGTCCCCGGAGACAAGACTGTACTAATCCGAGTGCGCATTTAAGCAATCCTTCTTCTCGCGTTCCGTACGCGAATGGAGTGCAAAACCTCTTAATACGCAAAGTCCCCTTTTCAATGCACTTCACATCTTAGAAAACCTTTCCATACATTTCTTGTCGTTTGTGTGAGCTTGATTTCTCTCACCCAGAAGACAGATAGGACGAGGAGTCTACTGAACCTGGACACCTCGGTCACCGGACTTGATTTTTACCTATGAGTAATATGAAAAATGTGCATGTTAAACCAGTTGCTGGTATGCCGACTCTCTAACAGCGTGATCGTGTAGCCTGTGGGCTATGCGGCTCCAGCCTGAAACATTCGGAAGACTGTGGCAATTCATGATACGATGTGTGAACGTCTGTGCTGCATCCGAAAGGTGGCAATGAACATCTTCTGTAGCATGGAAAAAAAATACTATGTAACATGTTATACAAGATGCCAGTATTACAAGGGTGAGTCAAATGAAAATCTTATATTTGTAATAACAAATCGAAATTTCGCGCCGTTATCCTGTAAGTTGGTAAGCGTGCTACAAACGGCGTGCAGAATGGCCTGTAGGTGGCAGCAAAGTGCAGATGCACACATACCGTCTCAGTATCGGTATAAAGATCGCCGCCCCACTTGCGACTTGCACCAGGGAAGAACAGCGTTCTGTTATTCGGTTTTTGCGTAGTGAAGGTGTGAAACCTATTGAAATTCATCGACGAATGAAGGTTCAGTACGGTGATGCATGTTTGCCACAGGAGCAAGTCTACGAATGGAGTAGGAAGTTCGCAAATGGTGTGACTTCAGTGGAAGATGCTCCTCGTCCAGGTCAGGCACAACGAGTTGTGACTCCACAGGACATTGCAGCAATTGAAGCCATAATGAAGGAAAACCGCCGAGTGACACTGAATGACATTGCAGCATGTTTACAGATTAGTCAGCACACCACATTGTGCATGATGTGCTCCAGTTTCATAAAGTGTCTGCAAGATGGGTGCCACGGCAGCTGACTCCTGAAATGAGAGAAGGACATGTTCGTGCTTGTGAAGAACTTCTTCGACGCTTTGAAGGAGAAGGTGATGGCTCCCTTGCAAGAATCGCTACTGGGGACGAAACCTGGGTTCACTTCCACCAACCGGAAACGAAGAGAGTGAGCAAGGAATGGGCCCATTCCTCATCACCAAAGCCAAAGGACCACTCAAAGACGCAATGAGAGGAAAGAAGTTCCGTTCCGATGAAGAGGCACGTCACGCGGTGCAATAGTGGTTGCGCGGACTACCAAAAGAATTATTTTTTTTTCTAAAGGAATTTATGCACTTTGTAAGCGCTGGAGGACTTGCATTGAGCGTGCCACAGATTATGTTGAAAAATGACACATCTTTGTACCACTTCTGCACAATAAATAATATTTTAAAAAATATTTAAGGTTTTCATTTGACTCACCATCGTAATTGCCTTATTGCAAACTCAGCGTCCACCTGTGAACATAAGTTAGTATGACATTTCTGTTCCTTTTTCTGTCAGGAAACATCTCCAAAATTTGTCCCCTTACTTAATGTTCATCCTGTGTATATTGTAAATAACAACTGTCGTACCAACGTATCTTGAGTTATGCCGGACTTTACGTTTGTTTCTGACGGTGCCAATGAGAATATCATACTGATTTCTGTCTGTTAGAAACTCTCCACTCGAGACCGCCTAGCTGTTCGGTTATTCCATACGCACAACTTTGTTTACTAAGAGATGAAGCGGAACTGTAGTGCAGGCATTCCGTGCGTCAGAATCAAGACTTGTGGTGGTAGTGATTTGATGCGGCTCGCAACGAATTCCTCTCCTGCCCCAACCTCTTCATTTCAGAGTAGCACTTGTACCCTAAGGCCTCAATTATTTGGTGGATGTATTTCAGTCCCTTTGCTCTACAGTTTTTATCCTCTACAACTTCCTCTAGTAGCACTGCAGTTATTCTCTGATGTCTGAACACATTCTATTCCTTATTCTTGTCAATGTTTGTCACATGTTCCGTTCTTCGCCAATTCCGTGGAAATCCCCCTCATGTCTTATCTTTTCAGGTCACCTGATTTTCAATCTTCTTCTAAAGCATCACATCTCAGACACTTCGAGTCTTTTGTATTTCGTTTAGACAACTTCTTCTCAATATTTTTCAATTCAACGCCCACTTGCTTCCTTCCAATGAAGTTATGTTGCCTTGCTTTTATGTACGGCAATAAAAAACAAGACCATGTTCTTACAATAGAAATCGGCACAGTTCTGAAATTATTTGTAGATCAGCACTGATGTGATCCACAAGAGTTACTTAACGGAAAACAAAATCTGAAAACAAGTGAACCTAAAGATTTCGACTCGAATATGACTGTAATTAGTCTCTTAACTTTTGACCACATGAGACTAACGCAGACTTTGGCAGCACAGACAAGTGACTGCAAGTAACATTTTATATGTGTGAAAATGATGGCGAATCTGTAAGTTTCATGCATTAAAACACAACTGTGTACCATTTCAGGAAAACATCCACATAAGACTCCTTTAATGTAAAAAGACGAAACGCATCTGGAGAATAAATATTATATTGCAACAAGAATAATGCGTTAGAAATTTATAAAACGAATATTTTTCCAAACAATGCTAACATTTCTTTCTCTATGCTATTTTGAGACGACTTGGTTCCAAACTCCACTGTTTACGTCATATACTCCGTCGAATATATGTACAACAACTTACCACAACAAAAGCGTAGCGGCCGGCTGGAGTGGCCGTGCGGTTCTAGGCGCTACAGTCTGGAGCCGAGCGACCGCTACGGTCGCAGGTTTGAATCCTGCCTCGGGCATGCATGTGTGTGATGTCCTTATGTTAGTTAGGTTTAATTAGTTCTAAGTTCTACGCGACTGATGACCTCAGAAGTTAAGTCGCATAGTGCTCAGAGCCAAAAGCGTAGCATCTACAGTCTCAATATTGACACTCCTAAATGGATGCTGGATGTCGAGCCTATTCGAAGAATTCCCTTTTGGGAGCTTTACTTTAATCTGGCCTCGTTTACTTTGGCTGGCGTAGTGACTCGAGGGCAGAATACTCGCTAACATTAAAGCTGCTTGTGGAAGTTAAGACGGTAATTCTTGCCAAATAATAAGTATATTCGTATTTGTATGTATTTGTAAGCTGTTCTGGCCTCATTTTTAAATTAACTAACAAGACATTATTTTCATCAATGATACTGGACTCAGCTGTGAAGTACCGTCGTACGAATATCTCAGCATAGTTATCAGAGATTAAAGGTAACTCCTTGTTATTGCAGCTATCCTCATGTTTCTCCCATCCTTACCATTCGGTGGTAGTTCCTGCAGTTCACTCCCCCGATATTCTAGGCTTGCCTCTTGATTTTTTCCAGGATTGTTCCTTTTCAGATGATTTTTATGAAACTGTTACGTCGAATTGGGTTTATGATTTATTTCTTCTTCTCGATATCATGTGATCAATTTATTTTTTCCCCTTAATTTATTTTAGTATTTGTTTTTTAGATTTTCTTTCTGTCCAGCATGTCTTCGTCGCTCTTCCCATATTAACATCTCTCTTGCTGCTAGTTTTTTCTCTTTCCCCAGACTTCGCCCTTCGCAACCATAGGTTATAACGATTCAAATAAATGTCTTGATGAATTTAGTATTTGTTTCAATATTAAGGCGGTTGTTTGATAGTACTTCGGTCATTGCAAGTCTTTCAATACGTTTTACGTCTTTCTTTTGCTATCTATTGCTGTATTTCGCAAGCAGTAATACTCATTTATTTAAATTAGTATTGCATTTCCTATTTTAAGTTTACGTTTGATGTTTCTATTACCATTATTTTAGTCTTGTCTGCATTTATTTTTAGGAAATTAAATTCACGAACAGTTTTGTCTCTTGGCAACTCAAAGAGAAATCACTAAAAGCAAACACAGAATGCACTTCCCCTCCACCCAATCAGCGACTCTTTTCCCTACAATGACCTTACAACGAACCACTGCCGCCCCTAACGTTGCACCGCATTACAACCTACCACCTACCCCACCCCCCGAAAAGCGAAAACACCCTTATAGGAGATCATCTGGCCATCTAGTGAATCCGAGGTTATATCAAGGTTTCCCCAGAAAGCGTTATAGATCCATCTGCTATTCTCATTCTATATAAACGATCTGGAGATAATATGAGCAGTCTTAGACCGTCCGCAAATGAACTAGTAAAATCACCACAAAATCAAAGTGAAATGCCAAATGCTTTAGACAAGATGTCTGCGTGGTTCGAAAAATGGCAGTTGACCCTAAATAATAGGAAGTGAAGTCCTCCACACGACTCCGTTAAATTTCGATTCCACAATAAATCATTCATATTTATATTCAATTAAATACCAGGGGATTACAATTACGAACAACTTAAATTGGAGCTGTCACATAAAAAAAGTTGCAGGAAACGCGAACCAAAGATTGCGTTCTATTAGCAGAATACTTAAATGATGCAACAAATCCAATAAAGAGACTGCTTACACTACTATTGTACCATATCTCTGGAATGTTGCTGCGCGGTATGTGTCCTTACAAGGTAACATTGACAGAGAACATCGAAAAAGTCAAAAGAAGTGCATCTCGTTTTGTACTATAACGAAATGTAAGAGAGTGTCACTGATATAGTAAGCGAGGTGTGATAAAAACCACCAAACGAAGACTTTTTCGTTGTGGCGAGATCTTTTCGCGGAATTACTATCACTAACTTTCTCCTCTAAATGCTAACGGATTTTGTTGACCAGCACCTACATAAGGACAAATGATTATCATTATTATTATCATGAGTTGGAAGAGACTAAACATCCATAGCCATCAGTCTCTTATTGACACCCTCCCTCCCCCCCCCCCCCCCCCCCCCCCAACGACGGAACCTGTGTACCCCATCCGTCTGCGTCTACAGTAAATCTCTTGTGCAAGTATGAGAACGTTTTCTGAATGTTTGCGTATCTTGTGTCTGTGGCGGGCAGTGGGTATCATCCCGGTATTTACCTACTAGGATGTGAGAAAACCGCTGGCCGGCACACTGATTTCTCGTCCTTAATCTGCGTGGCTGATTCGATCCGTATCAGGCTTGCCTCGCCGTGTCCTGGCAGCGGTATGTTAACGCGCTACGCTATTCGCGCGGGTCCCGCCGAGAAAATAATAGCTCACAAGGAAATATTTACGTGTTTATTTGTCTCGCAGATCTTTGCGATATATGAGAGTGTAATACTGTAGCTATAGTCTGATCACAGCTGTATGCCGTCTCTGCGAAACGCCTAAGTGTCTATTGCATAATAATGATGTACAGTGGTGGACAAAAAAATGGAAGCACCAAACACAAAACACTTTACCATGCCCAACACGGTGTAGGGAAACTGTTGGCATTCAAAAAAGCTTTCAGTCGTCTCGGAATGGATGAATATAGGCTCTGGGTGGTTTTCAATGGAATCTCAGAGTATTCTTCCTGCAAAATAATCGCAAGTTCGGATAACAATGATGAAAGTAGCGCCACCATTGGGAAACAAACTGTGGAGTGGACCTAATCAGTCAAAATGATTACATAATCCTTTGCAGTAGTGTGACCTTGCAGACTAACCAAAGGGCACACTGGACACCACGATACAGTAGTGTAAATCAGTATCAAGGCAAGGTTCCAACGAAACTAGTTTGCAGTGTCTGAAGCAAAATAAATCTAATTTATTATAAAAGTAGTAGATATACATACAAGACAAACACATGGAATTACGTAGCTTCTTCCACAACACGAGCAACAAAATCAGGCGTTCGCATTCCGTGAATAGAAACTGGTATAAAGGCACTCACTGTCCTGTGGTATTATTGCTTTGTCAGTAATTTTTCTTCCTGTGTTCTTCCTAATTACCTCTAGAATTTTCTTCGAGACTGATTTTGGGTTTGTAATTCTTGCAGTGAAATTGTAGCTCAAATCTTCTCATATCGCTCTTTTAAGCTCACAAACGGCCTCAAACTGCCTTCCATTCTAATAAAAACGCCTTGGAAGTTTTCCCCAAAGGTTTTCCATGTCGTTCAAATCTGGGCTACGTGCAGGCCAGGGCAATACATCAATATCCGTATCTCCAAACCACTCTTTGGTTGTAGCAGAAACATGCACAGATGCATTATCTTGTTGAAACATTAGGCTTTCGTCCCTTAGGTCCTCATGTATTGTAATCAGTTCTGTCTCTCGCAGTTCAGTGTACATGTTAGAGATCATTCTAGAGTTCAGCCAAGCAATGCCTGATTTACCTTTTTAGAGCAGAAGTCCTGCTCATTCTTACCTGTTGCTCTATTCTCAGATCATGTCAACAATACTGAAATCCAGCCATTATATCTCAGTTAAACTTCTTATCATCGCTGAAGATGACTTTATCCCATTCTGCAATCCAATGTAAACGTTTTTCAGCAAATCCCAATCTAGCCTGTTTACGTTTGGGGGTTAGAGGAGGTTTCTGCAGTTGTTTCTTGAATGCTACATATTTGTCGTGTGACAAAATTTGTCTCGGTTTCTGGCACTTACTGACAACTGTAAATCACTAAAAAGTTGAGAAGAATAGCGGTTTGTGGCCTTCTCTTTCCCCAAAGGTAACCGTTTCCATGTGACAGATAATTTTCTGCTTTGTCTATATTGTCCGTTCTGTCCATATCCTGCGGCAAATCCAACGAAATTATCAATCACTGCTCTTGAACGGTTCAACTTCTTGACGATTTGACGGTCAGAGTGCTCCATTTCGCTGTACGCATCGATTTTTTTCTTTTTCATGACAACTGTTTTCCGCGTGGCATTGTCACACTCGCAGTTTATGTGCTCGACAGGTTGTGTCACTAACGGTGTCTGTTTCCCATCTGCAGTAAAGCGACGTACACACACTCTAACACCACATATAGCCGACTGCCTTTAAACTGAGTTCCACTCTCTATACCTGTATCGTTGATGTCTTGTTATGTACTTTACTACTGGCATCAAATTCGATACCATTGGATTGTATTTGTTGGTGAACTGGATCTCATACTGTTCCATATACACTATGCACAAGTATTATGGACGACAGTGTTAATTTTCCTACAAAGACCTATGCCTTTATACGGATTTCCACTTCTGTGTAGCTGCCCAAATCAACACCGGACCCATGTCATGTTTCAGTCTTAGGGCGTAAACTCGGCCAGAAGTTGGAAACAGTATGAAACAAGACTCGTCTGACCAAATGGCTTTCTTCTATTGCTCCACAGTCCAAGTTATATGGCTCTGGCACCAAGTTTTCCTGTTGCGGGCATTTTCATCACCGACGAGCGGTTTTGGAATTCCAGTCTGCCTTGCAATTCTCTGATTACGGGGCTCCTTTCGTGTTGTTTTGTCAGTCGAGTGCATGATGCCACAGAGTGTGGACCAGAGAGCGCGCGCGGCAGAGGCTGATCGCCGTTCAGCTGCGCTCACCACGACGGCGACCCCATCGGCCACTTCACTTATGACGGACGTGGCTACAGCAGGAGAACCATCGATGGTGACGACCCAAGCAAGGAACAAGGTACGCTCAGACATGGCTAGAGTAGAGAACGACGGAGGGCCAGGACACCGTCCGCCAGTGGTCAGCCCGCGATCCCTAAGGCACAAGTCAAGGGCAGCGAGGAGACATAGTTTCGAGAGTAGGGCCGTCAAACTTCAGGATTACAACCCCTCTGCTGTCAACATTCAACCTCTGCCTGACAACAACGTATGACGATCGGAAGTGAAGATATCAGCTAGCGAGAGACCTGGCTGCCAGACACGGCATGGAAGCGACTAATAATGGCAACGATGACACCTTGGGCGATGACAGCAGGCCCAGTCTGACTCCAGCGACTGACGCAGAAACTCTCCAATCCTCAAATAACAACCGCTTCAGATTGCTCACGGAAAGTGAGTGGGTTTGAAAACGAAAGCCTTTCAGAAAGTGGACGACACAAAGAGAAAACAGCTGCCAGTACCAATTTCCAATCAGTTCGACTGCTGTCTGTAGAGGGCGAAAAAATGATGCGACAACACAATCTACAACAACGCTTCAAAAACATCTCAAGCTGGCCTGTCACGGGCGCTCAAAAATCCGAAGACAAAGATCCGCCCCCCCCCCCCCCCTTCACAATTTTTTTTTTTTTTATGGGACTTAACATCTATGGTCATCAGTCCCCTAGAACTTAGAACTACTTAAACCGAACTAACCTAAGGACAGCACACAACACCCAGCCATCACGACGCAGAGAAAATCCCTGACCCCGCCGGGAATCGAACCCGGAAACCTGGGCGTGGGAAGCGAGAACGCTACCGCACGACCACGAGATGCGGGCCCTTCACAAATCCATATACCGAAAACAATGTATATATTTAAATTCAGAACTTAAGAAACATGCCACAGGCTCGATCGAGGCAATACACAAAGGATAGACGACAAACTACCACTCTGAATCATTAAGTGAGCAAAGCTTGGCGCTGCACATCTTCCGACAGGCCAAGACACCAGCCGCCAATGGGCAAAACACCCAAGGTGAATAAATACCTGCCTGCCGAAACCTCGTCGCAAGATGTTGAGAAGACACTATACGCCAGGGGATTTCCCCAAGCAACTGTCTATCAGTTTAAGTCCAAAGATGACAAGACTAATCATCTTGTGCCTCCGCTGGTGCACTGGGTCTCGCTGCCAGTAGAAACCATCAGCGACACTATTTACGACGTCCGCCACTTGTTCGATACAAGGATGGAAGTTGAAACACACCAAGCAAAGTAGGGCCCCCACAAAATGCAAGTGCTGTCAGCATTTTTTCCATACTGCCAATTAGTGCGTCTCACCAGGCAGATACGACAGGTGTGGTGAAAAGCACAAAGCCAAGAACTCATAAAGTGAAATGCACCATCTTTTAGGTTGAACACCTGGACACTTGGAGAGGACGTGCTACCTTCGAGCAGGTTCTTTGGACATACGCTGTGCAAGGCCAGGCAATGAAGACATGGGAACAGCAAACAGCAACAGCTGCAGAACCATCGAAAGTCACGAAATGCAAGAGTTTCTCATCATTACTATTGCGCCTGCCATGTCATCAGCCAACACTTACAAAGAAAACAACAGTCAAACATCATTCCATCAACAGGACCAGTTCCATCTGACAAAACCAAACTTATGGCAATGTTCACCAACATCAGGGACTTAGCAACGTGGCAGTAACGAAACGTCTTTAACATTATTGAGGACACTATCCAAAAATTCAGGAAAGGACCTATGAACCTAATGAAATGAATGCACCTCTTTGACGGCACCATGTCAATCTGTGCTCCCAGCATGGCTCATAGACTCATCAGGACAAAAGGCTTCTGCTTCGCATGTTTAACGCTAACAGCTTGTTTAACAGAAAAATCGAACTGGAAGAGTTCATCAAATGGCACCACGTAGACATCCTTTTTGTCATGGAAACTCACGCGGACATGACCCAGATTTTCAGATTCAAGAACATGACTGGATATAGACTGAACCATGAAATTGACCATGGGGTAGGTACAGCGATCATCATCATTAAGAAATAAATTGTACATGTCCCAACTGTCAACTATGTGGAAGCCACAGCAATCACGGTCTCGACTTCTTATGGCATCATCACCCCAATAGTAGCTTACCTCAGCGTGCAACGGCCTTTCGAAGAAGACGACTTCGGGATGCCCTTTGACCACTACCCGAACGTGTTACTGTGTGGGTACTTAAAAGCCACGCACCACGCCTGGAATTCAAGGAGAACCAACCCATGAAGAGTTCAACTGTACAGCATCCCAAAACGATTACTTTCAGACTGGAAGATCCAATCCACATCCTCGAAAATCCTATACACAGCCCTGATGTTTTAGACATAGGTATGGTAAAGAACCTGCGTTTGCACCTCCTATCATAGACGAATAATGATCTCACATTCATCATCACCTGGTTATTGATGTATTGGCTGATGTTCTGGAGCATTTGCCATCCATCGATATCGATCTCCAACTAGTACCAATTCGAACAGTGGCTGAACAACAATATGCACCCAGTTGATGATGGATTGGCTGCACAAAGCATCGATGAAGCCTTTCCAACCTGACAGGGAAAATCAAGTGCGCCTTTGAGCAGGTCTCTGTCACAACACTCTTCCATGTCCCGTACCAGGACACCTTTTCGCCAATACGCCAGGACCAGAAAGCCATCAAAAATAGGCCACAAAGATGTTGGCAATGGTTTTGCAAGCCGGAGTACCATAAAGAGATGAAGAGACTTCGCAGAGAACTATAACAACGAGCTGTGGAACACAGAGAGGAACTTTGGGGAGACACGATGATCTCTCTTGTACTCTATTCATGAGACCATTGGAGTTTGGTCAGAAATTTGTGAAACCCAAGGCCACCTAATTGAGCAATTCAGATTCTGGCGAGTCCGATTTATGACCATTGGGCAAGGCAAAAACTTTTGTGCCAACTTCAATACCCAAATCACAATCGAAGATCTGGACGACAATACTTAGACGGAATGAGTTCGCCACAGGGCACAGGAAATTAGAGACACCAAGCTATGAACTGAACTAGAAGTGATTACACCAACAGAGGCCAAGAAGCTAATCAGAAGCCTGGGAACTCACTCTGTCTCTGCCCTGAATAGTATTATAAATGTACAGCTCAAACACAATCCTCATACGCCTCTTGTATAGCTCTTGAGGATTTACGACAGTTGCCTGAGGCTTGGCTATTTCCCAGGACCGTGGAAGGTTGCCAGCGTCGTCCCATTTCCAAGACCTGGCAAAGACTCAAGTCGACCAGCCAACTAGAGACCGATGATCGTCTTATCAACAATGTCAGCAAATCTGGAATGACTTATCCTACAACGATTATACCCATCACTAATCTGACATCATCCAACCTGACCAGTTCGCCCTCTATCCTTCACTGTCTGCATAGTTCCAACCCCTGCGGGTAACAGAATACATCACCTATAATCTCAACATGTCGAACTATACTGCAGCGATATTTTTAGACGTCGACGTCGAACACTTCCCTGGAGGCGATAAGACGATGAGCCGGCCCACATAAGACGCTTTGTAGGTCGATTCGGGTTTCGCCTAGCGAGACGCCAACGTAAGCATTGCCTAGTTTCATGAACTGTTTGATTCACTTATGATTCTCTCGGCGATAACGATGAAAGAATAAGACCCTATTTATGGTTAATGAATTCGGATAATCAGTACCACTCACAATATTTATATTTTAACTAAGAAGCATTACAATTTTCAAAACACTATAACTAGGACGCTGACAAGCTGTGTACATCCTATCTTTGGATAGCGATAAATGTTGCCTCACCAAAGTTCATAAAGCCTTCATTAATTTACAACGAACAGTTTCACTATGCTAATGTTACTAAAGTCAAAGACACACGAAATACTTGCAAGGGCACAATAAAAATTATAAAAGTCACTTTGTTAAACTATCAAATGCCCTTTATTTTACTTGCATTGACATTACTTTCACTTTTCGCTGTCTTTACTTAAGCCCGTCTCACACGGAGCAAGATTCGCTGTAAGTTTCCTTGCTGGCTCGCGCGGCGGCTACTTTGCGGGCTCCGTCGTCTGCTAGCGGGCTACCTTGCTGGGAACCTTGTAAGATTTCCAGGATAGGTCCAGTGCTATTTTTCTTGCAAGGTTCCCTGCGTGCTACCTGCGTTGGCCAATCATGAGGCGTTTCGTTTGTGACGTCAGACGCGAAAGCTTGAGCGGGAAGCCTTTGTTGATAGTTGCTTTTCTGGTGTTGTGAGGTGCGGTATAATTATTAAATAATGACACCGCAGTGGTCCAAGAAAGCGGTTGAAACATTGATATGTACTTATACGGGAGAACAGTGTCTGTACGTCGTGAAAAGCGCAAACTATTATAATAAACACTTGCGTGCAGAGACACTCGAAAGAATTGCAAATACTAATATATCCATTCGTATGAAATTTGCAAAGGATGTACGATCTTCTCTCCTATAAAATAAAGTCGTATATAACAGTCATTATTGGTATATTTATAAAATCAAACAATAATGAAATGGTGATACTTTTCAAACAAAAGTAGGTGTTATGCGAATTAACCTCAACTCTTTATGAAGCATGGAGAGCACACCTTTTTCCAGCGTTTCTCCTCTTAATACAGTTTTTCGTCCACTCTTTCTTTCTTCTTCTCTCATTAGCATGCATTTCTGCAGTGTTTAGCACCAAAACAGCTAATAACGCCAGTTTGCTCTGAACATCTGTACCTGAAGCAGCCATCTTCGTTCGATACAACATGCAGCCGATCACAACACAACTAGCTGCCGATCTTGCACCGTGGGAGAGCTTCGGCATGGAAGATAGCCGGCTCCTTCCCTGCAAGCCGGCCGGCATGCACGCCATCTCGCCAACTTGCGGCGAACCTTCCTCCGTGTGAGACGGGCTTTAGTTACTGATTGGATGCAATAGGAGCACTACAATGCACAAACAACACTAAATATTAATGCATCTGGTTTCATGAAGTTTTTGATTCAAGTTAATTGCAAATGTATAAAGATTAATTTTCTTTCCAGTTAATAACTTTATGTCATTCACTTATCACTCTCTTGGACTAATGATTAAAGGATAGGACCATGTTGATGGTTAATGAATTGGTATAATCAGTAGCGCTCAACTAAGAAACAGTATAATGTTCGAAGTACTGAAACTACGATACTGGAATGGCGTGTGCGTAACTAGAAAGACAGCTGGGTCAATCCTCCTTTGTGGTCCGACGTAATACAGTTTGTAACGACTATTCATGACAACAGGCTCTTCTTTAACAATGATCAACTTTTAATAATTCTGGCCACTCAGTTCTCATATTCCATAACCATTTCTCATTATATGCCTCGTGATGTACCCATACATGTGCTCGCTTGCCATTTCACAACGCCTTGCCGTGCTTCAGACTCCATTTCGAAAACATTCACCATTGCGCCCTAGAGCATCGCCACTTTGCGCCCATACTTCACCGCAGTATGTATTGAGCATACATAGGAAAAGAAATCCACTATTGTACAGCTACACTATTGATGACAAACAGCCGGCCGGAGTGGCCGAGCGGTTAAAGGCGCTACAGTCTGGAACCACACGACCGCTACGGTCGCAGGTTCGAATCCTGCCTCGGGCATGGATGTGTGTGATGTCCTTAGGTTAGTTAGGTTTCAGTAGTTCTAAGTTCTAGGGGACTTATGACCACAGCAGTTGAGTCCCATAGTGCTCAGAGCCATTTCTTTTTATGACAAACAGCTGGAGATAGCGTCTGCCGTAAAATATCTAGGCTTAACTATTAAGAGCGACCTTAAGTGGAATGACCGTATAAAACAGATAGTGGGAAAAGCAGACAACAGACTCAGATTCATCGGAAGAATCTTAAGAAAATGTAACTCATCCACGAAAGAAGTAGCTTATAAGGCGCTTGTTCGCCCGTTTCTTGAGTACTGTTCATCTAGCTGGGATCCCTATCAGGTAGGACTGATAGAGGAGATAGAGAAGACCCAACGAAGAGCGTCGCGTTTCGGCACGGAATCGTTTGGCTGGAGCTACGGAGATGCTAAACAAACTCCACTGGCAGACGTTGCAACAGAGCCGGTGTGCATCACGGAGAGATTTACTATTGAAATTTCGGGACAGCACTTTTCAGGAGGAGTCGGACAACATATTACTTCCCCCCCACATACATCTGGCGTATTGACCACGAGGAGAAAATTCGAGAAATTAGAGCCAATGTAGAGGCTTACCGACAATCATTCTTCCCATGCACTATTCGTGAGTGGAACAGGGTTGGAGGGATCAGATAATGGTACCGAAAGTACCCTCCGCCGCACATTATTAGGTGGCTTGCGGAATTTGATGTAGATGCAGATGTAGATGTACATGTACGAGGGCAGTTCAATAAGTAATGCAACACATTTTTTTTTTTTTTTTTTTTGAAACAGGGGTTGTTTTATTCAGCATTGAAATACACCAGGTTATTCCCCAATCTTTTAGCTACACAACACTATTTTTCAACGTAATCTCCATTCAATGCTACGGCCTTACGCCACCTTGAAATGAGGGCCTGTATGCCTGCACGGTACCATTCCACTGGTCGATGTCGGAGCCAACGTCGTACTGCATCAATAACTTCTTCATCATCCGCGTAGTGCCTCCCACGGATTGCGTCCTTCATTGGGCCAAACATATGGAAATCCGACGGTGCGAGATCGGGGCTGTAGGGTGCATGAGGAAGAACAGTCCACTGAAGTTTTGTGAGCTCCTCTCGGGTGCGAAGACTTGTGTGAGGTCTTGCGTTGTCATGAAGAAGGAGAAGTTCGTTCAGATTTTTATGCCTACGAACACGCTGAAGTCGTTTCTTCAATTTCTGAAGAGCAGTACAATACATTTCAGAGTTGATCGTTTGACCATGGGGAAGGACATCGAACAGAATAACCCCTTCAGCGTCCCAGAGGACTGTAACCATGACTTTACCGGCTGAGGGTATGGCTTTAAACTTTTTCTTGGTAGGGGAGTGGGTGTGGCGCCACTCCATTGATTGCCGTTTTGTTTCAGGTTCGAAGTGATGAACCCATGTTTCATCGCCTGTAACAATCTTTGACAAGAAATTGTCACCCTCAGCCACATGACGAGCAAGCAATTCCGCACAGATGGTTCTCCTTTGCTCTTTATGGTGTTCGGTTAGACAACGAGGGACCCAGCGGGAACAAACCTTTGAATATCCCAACTGGTGAACAATTGTGACAGCACTACCAACAGAGATGTCAAGTTGAGCACTGAGTTGTTTGATGGTGATCCGTCGATCATCTCGAACGAGTGTGTTCACACGCTCCGCCATTGCAGGAGTCACAGCTGTGCACGGCCGGCCCGCACGCGGGAGTCAGACAGTCTTGCTTGACCTTGCGGCGATGATGACACACGCTTTGCCCAACGACTCACCGTGCTTTTGTCCACTGCCAGATCACCGTAGACATTCTGCAAGCGCCTATGAATATCTGAGATGCCCTGGTTTTCCGCAAAAAGAAACTCGATCATTGCCCGTTGTTTGCAACGCACATCCGTTACAGACGCCATTTTAACAGCTCCGTACAGCGCTGCCACCTGTCGGAAGTCAATGAAACTATACGAGACGAAGCGGGAATGTTTGAAAATATTCCACAAGAAATTTCCGGTTTTTTCAACCAAAATTGGCCGAGAAAAAAAAGTGTTGTATTACTTATTGAACTGCCCTCGTATACGTCGGGGTATGGCGAGATAAGCTGCTTCTCATACATGAAGATCTCCAGACCATTAGACAGATTAGCAGCTTATTACAAAATTGTGGATCATGGTCAAGATTAACAGACAACTGTCAAGCTGCAAACTAGTCCAGGAAGGCATCCTACAAGGATCCGTCTTGAAGCTGACACTCTTTGTTGTTTATGTAAACGATTTGCCAGTGCTGCTCCAAGTCGTCCTCTCCCAGTTTGCTGTCGACACCACCCTACTGACGAGCAGCAGACGACTCATCACTGCCATAGGGTATTACAACGTCATCTTACTTTAACGGAAAAATGAGCAGCAATGAATAACAGTAGACTCAACGCTGAAAAAATGAGAGCGGTCATGTTCACTTGCTGGCGTCCCGATCTGAGTAACAGGCTTATTCTCTGCAATAAAGAACTCGCCTAGACCAATCAAGTTAAATATCTGGGGTAGCTTTAGGTAGCAAATTACTTTTCAAACTTCACATCCAGTCTAAGAGGGTGCAATTATTACATCTCCTGCACCAACTGTACTCAGTACTGGCTAGCATGCAAATGAACGTAAAGACAAAGTTCAGACTATACACGACGGTCCTACTGACATTACCCTATGGCTGCTCAACATGGGGGATCACCGTCACCATGAATCTCAATCCACAACAGATTATCCAGAACGGATGTTTAAGACTCATCCTTGGCCCCCAAAGATGGGTCTCAACAACGACTTATACTAACAAGGGGAGGCCGCCAATTGTGAAATTCAGATTCGATTAATACTACGCATAATAAAAGCTCGTGGCCAGAGGTGTAATGTGGCAAAGCACCAAGATGCACTTCTCAGCCGTTGTCGAGAAAAATCGACATTTAAAAGAAACTGCTGCGGTGAAATACTTTCTACGATTAACAATTTTCTACAGCGTCGTGGCGCAGCGGTAAGCGCTCGTGTTCGTAATCCGAAGGTCGCCGGATCGAATCTCGCGCCATGCAACCTTTTTTTTTCAGTATTTGTTTTTTGTAATTCAAATGTGTATACACACACACACACACACACACACACACACATATATATATATATATATATATTATTAATTCCCGGCAATCTGTTGCAACAACTATGCTTATAATAAGTTGTTGAAAGTCGTTTGTCGTGGAAAAACTGGCGACTTTGAACATCATCATGTTTTCCGCAAACAAAGTTGTATTTCATAAATGTTATTAATTGTCCTCATAATGTTAACCACGTATAGTTAACGGAAGACGTAGAAACGATATTCCGAAACGAATACGTATAGCGTAAGTCAAACGTTCGAATTAGAATGGAGACCCCACGAACACAAATTTGCTGTGGCAGGTATGAAATATAAACTCCGTTACTCGCTCGTTACACTTGAAGGACAGATGTTGAACGGGCCGAAACGAGCCGCCACATAACAGCGTAGTTGCCGCCTGCTAACTTCGAAAGAAGGTAGATGCGGTTCCTAGCGCAACTTATAACATCGTCGAAAATCGGTGCGGACGTGAGAGCTTTGGTACACCCTGTTAAACAAACGGAAAAATGGAGGCGGTACAATTGGAGAGCGATCCGCCTTCACCAACATGCATAAGCAATTCATTAATATATATATATATATATATATATATATATATATATATATATATATATATATGAATTACAAAAAACTAATAATAAAAAAAATTGCATGGCGCGAGATTCGATCCGGCCACCTTCTGATTACAAACCCGAGCGCTTACCGCTGCGCCACGAGTCTGTAAAAAAGTATTAATCGTAGAGAGTATTTCACCGCAGCGGTTTCTTTTAACTGTCGATTTTCTCGACAACGGCTGAGAAGTGCATCTTGGTGCTTTGCCACATTACACCTCTGGCCATGAGCTTTTATTATGCGGAGTATGAATCGAATCTGAATTTCACAATTGGCGGCCTCCCCTTGAAAGAACTCCAGTTGCCACTGACCTCCGACCAAATCAGGATCAAAACCCAAACTCTACTGGACAAAATCGACGCACTACAGCCGAACACGAGACATCTGGGACGCACAGACTTAGTCGCCGCAGAACAATGGCACTTGCTAAGTGTCTCGTACAACCGCGGAGGAGCCCCAATAAAACTAAAAACTAACTGTAGAAACTATTACTGTAATAAGGCCCACCGACCATGAGACCAAGCCCTTGTTCATGCTGCAGTAACTTTTGCAGCTGTCGTCCTCTCATTTTTCGTCGCAATTCGCTTCAGTGACGGTCTGTCACGATCACTCAACACTCACTTTGGTCCACGTTGTGATTTGTTGGATGATGTTTTTCCACATTCCCTGCATGCGGTATAAATCTTTGATGCAGTACCTCTTGAAATACCCAAGACTGCGGCTACCTTGGTTACAGAAGCACCCCCCAGACGAACCCAATGTTCATACGTACGAATGCACTACACTGAGCGCTGTTCTGACCATGACTGACAACTGCGAAGCTTTGAAGGCATTACGAAAGTACCCTTCGTGGTCAAATTCGACAGCACAAACTGCAGGCATTTATGTTCGAGCATGCTGCTGCGCCGTGAATAAGTACAGGCGCGGATTTGAGGAATTTTTGTAAATCTCCCGCAGCTACGGCAGGAAAGCAGAAGTTAAGGGACTGATTGGCACATCGGATGGCAGGCGCGGGCGATATCGATATTTTGCAAACGATTTTGCGAGGCATGTATATAATACCGCTTGCAAGCTAGACGGCACGGCCCGGCGGGCACTGTATACAAATGTGAAGTAATCAGGGCAGCACAGGGCACCGGCTTGCTGTGAAGAGCCCATACGTTGCAGTTACAACATCTCCTAGTGACTTGTGTCTGTCGCGGCCGAAGCGGGTTGAGGAATGCTGACGCTGTAATTATCAAAGTGCAGTCCATTTGTCAAAAATGACACCCAGTCATCACGAGGCAGAGAAAGGTCCATTTGTCCCCTCCAGAGAAACTGGATCAGAGGCGTAGGGAAAAGACGTATAAATAAGGCCGGTATTACACTATCAAATTTCTTTGTCAAAGATTTGATCAAAGATGTGATCCAATATTTCGTCCAATATATTTGGCAAAGATCTTTGACGTAGCGCTAGAAGGGGTATTACACTGTCATCAAATTTTTCGTCAAAGTTCAAGATGGCTGACAACAACTTGTTATTAACCGCAGCAGTTCTACGTACTCCAATTGCATTGTGTGCACATGCGGAAAAGAAGTAGGGGAAAAAATGGAACCATACATACGAGGTTGACAGTCTTAAAAGTCCTGGGATTACAACTTGATAATAAATTCAGTTGGGAGGAGCACACCACAGAACTGCAGAAAGGCCTTAACAAATCTGTATTTGCAATTCGAGTGTTAGCAGACATACTCAACATAAAAATGAAAAAGCTTGCATACTTTCATTCCATAATGTCATATGGGATAATATTTTGGGGTAAATCTTGAAGTCAAACAAAAGTTTTCAAGGTCCAAAGCGTGTAATACGTATTATTTGTGGACTAAATTCACGGACCTCCTGCAGAAACCTCTTCAAAGAACTGGGTATACTAACTACTGCCTCTCAGTATATTTACTTATTAATGAAATTTGTCGTAAATAATATATTTCTTTTTCCAACAAACAACTCAGTTCATACATAAAATACCAGGAACAAAAATGATCTGCACAAGGACTTAAAAGCACTTACTTTAGTTCAAAAAGGGATCCACTACTCAGGAACACTCAACATCAATAATTTGCCAGGAAACATAAAAAATTTAGTTAGAAATAAAGATCAGTTTAAAAGGAGCCTGAAAGATTTACTACTGGCCAACTCCTTCTACTCCATTGGCGAAATTTTTAATAGAAACAAATGATGTATTGTATTTATTCATACTATTAGTATTGTTATTTCAGCTTAAAAAAAATCGACATGTTCCACATCCACGAGGATCTCCTCAGCATGGATCTATGGAACGAAAAACTAATCTAATCTGGGTGAAGCCGTGGGTTTTACGACGACACGATAAAAGGATTCAACAAAACTTGTTACGTGAGCTTACAGTGGAAGACGTCAAGTCGTACATCAATTACTTAAGAATGGATGAGCATACATTTCTGTATGTGCTCAATGAAGTGTATCCTCGTATCACAAAGCACAATATTCACTTAAGAACTGCTACATCTTCAGAAGACAGGCTCATTATAACACTCCGATTCCTTGCTACAGGAGAGGGTTATGTTAGGTTTGGTTAGGTCAGGTTAGGTCTCCAATCTTCTTAATCTATTTTTGTATTCAGGGTGCCTCACGTTGTAAAGCGCCTCATCAGCTTCAGACATGTCTATTAATTTTGTAGTTGTCGGCACACACCAATTGTATTTACCGGCAATGGTTATAAAAACACTACAGACGACAGAACGCTGCAGCGATGCTAGCGCTCCATGTGGTAACATGTCACATTGCAGTGAACAGAAGACAAGCGGTTTCTTTGATCAAATATACAGCGAGGCCCTAGATTTGATCAAATATTGGACGACATTTGACAAAGTCCCTATTACACTATCAAATATCTTTGACAAAGATATTCGACAAAGATTTTGGACAAAGAAATTTCTTAGTGTAATACCGGCCTAAGCGAGCCCAGTGGCTCAAAGAAGGCTGTAGTGTCGTCATTCTGTCTGCGTCTAGAACCGCAGAGAACGACTATTGTTTAAGTTGCGGTCAGCCAGCCCACTGAAGCTACCTCCGACCTCCGTTGTCATAGGTGTGGCACGGCGCGATTAGTGAGAGGGCTGCTAGCCTCCGGTCTCTAGGTGACATCATCTGGCGGAACGCAAGCTTCCGTCGACGGGGGTGGAGCTGGGGCGCGAACTCTCGGCCTCCCAGCTGCTGAGCTGTCTGCAGGCACTGAACGAGCTGCCCTAGGTGGACGGTCGGAGCTCCTAAGGCTCAATACAACGACGACGGTCGGCTGCATGGGGTCCACGAGTCGCGCTTCAGAGAGCAGTGGACCGTGTTCCGGGACACGGACACAGTTAACGCAAGCAACGGTCACTTAGCCGTGGCGCGAGTATTGTTATTACAATTAAAAGAAAACAGCCCTCGGTCACTAATTTTTAACGAATTAACCGGGTTTCGACACTTCTAGCAGTGTCTAGCAGTGTCTTCCTCAGAATTTACACCAAAGCATGGTCTACAACATGGTCACAGAATTATGACTACAAACGTATGATACAAATTACATGTACGGAATTATCGTGAAAGACTGGCAGTACTTATATGTCATTTATAAAATAATAAATATGCCGAAAGGGCATTAGTCACAAAGCTATTTAAGATTAAAAAAAACTGATGGCGAGCCACTAAAGCCTCCTCGTTACTTGAGTGGTGCAGGTTGTAAACGGACTGAGGTGCCCGCGTTAACAAATGCGGCCAGGTGAACATGGCACTGCAACGAGCGCGCCATCTAGTAGCCGTAGATACAATTAGGCTACTTCAAAAAATGGCTCTGAGCACTATGGGACTTAACATCTTAGGTCATCAGTCCCCTAGAACTTAGAACTACTTAAACCTAACTAACCTAAGGACATGACACACATCCAAGCCCAAGGCAGGATTCGAACCTGCGACCGTAGTGGTCGCCCGGTTCCAGACTGTAGCGCCTAGAACCTTACGGCCACTCCGGCCGGCAATTAGGCTACTTCACATTGAAATATAGGCAGAAATGATCATAAGTAAACAGTATTTGGCACTTAATGGACAACAATGTTTGTTTGATAGTAGCGTACAACATAACATTTTGTCTACATCAAAGCTTATAACAGTAAAATAAAACATGAAAGTATCATTATGAAAATGTAAATAGGGCTGAATGTCAACTTTTAGAAAGCAATATTGACGTGAAATACAGCCAAGAAGCATTTGACAATTAGAAAACATAGGGCTACCTTAGAAGGAAAAGAACATTTCGGCAACCTGCACAAGGAGACCCGAAGTCAGATATCTAGTAACGGCTTTATACCGTTAATTTTTTTTTTTTTTTGTTACGTAGCTGTAGCTGTTCGTTAAGGATGAGGCTATCGTTTCGGGCTAGATGCTAGAAAATCTCTAATTCTTCTAGAATGTCTAGTCTACGCCGTTTCTTTTCGGTGTGCAAAATGTTGCTATCGCAGATGGCTTTAGGTGAATGACCTGTAATTAGAAGATGGTCGGCAAAAGATTAATTTTGAGGGCTAGTGCCGTTTTTTCTTAGCGAATGTCCTTTATATCTGGTAGTGAAGGCACGTCCAGTTTGTCCTATATAGTAAGAGGTGCAAGTATCGCAGACAATTTTGTAGACACCAGATTTTTCGAAAGGGGAACGAATAGATTGTAAATTATGAATGAGGTTTTTTTCAAATTGTTATTAGTAGAAAAAGCAACGTTGCAATCGTATTTCTCGAAGAATGCGTTGGATCTGATAAGAGATAGGCCCCACGCAAGGAAAAGAGAAATATTTTTTTTTTAATTAGACTCGATGACAGAAGTGCCTAGCGTAGTAATTCTTTTACCAGCGTTCTTTTTAAGAACGTCATCTACTATGTTTGGTTTATAGTCATTGTTAACTGCTATTGTTTTAAGGAAATTGATTTCGTCGTTGAACTTTTCTTTAGAAAGTGGGATGGAAATGGCTCGGTCAACAGCAGAATGATAGAAGGATTTTTTATGCGATTCTGGATGAGTAGAAGATGCTGGAACGATCTGGTCGATATACGTTATTTTACGAAATATGTTCTGAAACGTCCCCTTTCAACAATTATACATGACTGTGCTTAAACTGACACACAATATTTTTAGCGCAACGCAATCTGACTTTCAATAATCCCTACAAAAGAATGGCCCTGACTAACATTAACCTATACCTTTCACAAATCACTTACCTCACAAAAATCTTCGTTACTCGAACTACTGCAATACAGCGAGCGCCACTACTGCCAGCTAAATAAAAGATTCAAACTACGGAAGGCACTAACTACTGATAGGCATAGTTAGCAAATGAAAGCTTTTAATAGAGAACAAACAATGTATTTACCTTAATAGTCATAATATATATAGCAGTTCATGACATCCAGTCTTACAAATTTCAAAACTCTGCCATCTCTCCCCCCACATCCACCACTGCTGGCGGCTCACCTCCAACTGCGCAACGCTACTCGCTGTTAACATCCAGCTGCCCAACACTACAATAGCGAATATTACAACAATGCCACCCAGCCACAGACTGCACAGTGCACAGCCAGTGATTTTCATACAGAGCGCTACGTCGCGTTACCAATAAGAAAACCTAATCAGCCTACTTACTGTTGAAAGAAATTTTATTTCTTTCTATGGTAAGCGTCGAGTCAAGGAAGTTTAATTGACGGGTCTCATTTTCAAATCCGATAATGAAAGAAATTTTCTCATGAAGATCATTGAATAGGTTAATTATCAAATGCTTCTTGGCTGTATTTCACGTCAATATTGCTTTCTAAAAGTTGCCATTCAGCTCTATCTACATTTTCATAATGATACTTTCATGTTTTACCTTACCGTTATAAGCTTTGATGTAGACAAAATGTTTGTTGTACGCTACTATCAAACAAAGATTGCTTTCCATTATGTACTAAATACTGTTTGTTTATAATCATTTCTGCCTATATTTCAATGTGAAGTAGCCTAATTGTGTCTACGGCTACTAGATGGCGCGCTCGTTGCAGTACCACGTTCACCTGGCCGCATTTGTTAAGGCGGGCACCTCAGTCCGTTTACAACCTGCACCACTCAAGTAACGAGGAGGCTTTAGTGGCTCGCCATCACAGTCTTCCTTATCTTAAATAGCTTTGTGACTAATGCCCTTTCGGCATATTTATTATTTTATAAATGACATATAAGTATTGCCAGTCTTTCACGATAATTCCGTACTTGTAATTTGTATCATACGTTTTTAGTCATAATTCTGTGACCATGTTATAGACCATTCTTTGGTGTAAATTCTCAGGAAGACACTCTTAGCAGTGTCGAAACCCGGTTAATTCGTTAAAAACTAGTGACCGAGGGCTGTTTTCTTTTAATTGTAACTATTCACGGTCTCTGAACGTGCAGCCATATACAAAATTTTTATTACTGTTACGTTGGCAAGGCTGGGCAACCAGACGCCGACGCTGCGGATCCCGGCATTCGCGTTGGCGCTGACTCAGGCACGCTGCGAGGCGCCATCACCGAGTTCAGTGCAAGGCCGGCCGTGTAACTTCGATGTAATAAAGTCAGTGACACGCTTGCCTGTGTTTCTCTGCACGCTCTGGCGTGAGTCATCCCGCTCTTCCAAATCGTGCCTCTGGATCCTTCTGTGATATTACAACCACTGATGTCGGAGGTTGAACCAAAGAGTAAATATCTCTGGAGTGAGCACTGCGTTCTGCGCATGTCGTCAACATTAAACCAGGATTGTCACGTGTTTTCGGGACTTCGCTGTGCGTGTGTGCTTTCCGCAGAGTTTGAAGTTTATAATATCAAGAGTTTCTGTTGTGTTTCACCGTTTGTTGATAGGGTAATGTCGATGGTGAATTACTGTTGTTGCTACGGATGCAAAGAAAAATATGTGAAACGAGGGATAGTAACTTTTCATGGGTACATACCATGTAGCTCTAATTATAGTTATCTTGTTAGTAAGAGACACTGTACACGTTTAAAAATTTCGAGACGCATTATAATTAAGGCTTGATTCTGTTGACCTATTTTTCTACGATTTTATGATTATATAATAGATATTACGGCTCGTACAAAAGTTTACAAACAATCGCTTCCTCTCGTAAATTTGCTAGTGGAACAGGGAAGGGAATGGTTAGTTGTTTCAGCAAATACAATCCTCCATGCATTTATCAGTGACTTGTCGATTATGTATATAGATTACTCAGTCTACTCTTTATTTAATGAACTGGGAGCAAGTACGTAATATGCGATAAATAAATGGTTCAAATTGTCAGCAGTAAGAAAAATTGTGCTTTAGGTCGCAAAAACGACAAATAAATACGCAGAAATAGCAGAAAAAAGGACGAATTAGCAGGGATATAATCGCTAATGTGTGACAAATTCAGTGTTTTTCGGACACTTGCAAAAGTACTAGCGTACTGTCAAGTCGTTTTGCAAGACTATCACTGCAAAAATGTACGTCAGGCTCTGTAATACTATAAAGTGCCCTATCATACCGAAAACTACCAAGAAATCGAGTGCATCTGAACTGTGATACCTATCGCAAAGAAGCAGGATGTAATATCACTTGCCCTTAAAAGTTACGCAGCTGGTTTATTCCCGGTATCAAATGGATACTGTTAAAATGTGTGCGCAACGTTTATAAATAATCCACGACACGTACGAAAAGAATCCGTCTGTACTAGGGATGTAGTGACATTCTAAATCAGGGGCGGGCAAACGTTGCACGCGGCTCATGAGCACACAGCGCTGCACGTGTGCTGCTTGCGTGAAGGCGTCGAACGGGGCAGTGGCGACAGCCGGCAGGTTGCAGCAGTGTAGTGCCAGGCTAAGCTGCGGACGTTGAAGCGAAGCGACCACTACATAGTCAACGTTGTATTTCAGTAACAGGAAAATGCAGAGTGAATCAAGGAAACGGAGAATTGGAGATTTGCTATCTTTTAAAAAGGAATGGGAGAATCAGTTTTTCTCTGTGCAAAAATGTGAAAATTGGAAATGTATAATATGTGACAGTATTCTCGCTGGTCGGCGGAAGTTTAATACTGAACGCCATTATAAGAAATTTCAGTATGTTGCCGTTCTTAGTGCAATAAAAGAGGAATTTCTCAAGCGATTTGGGGATATATCTTACTTATCCCAAGGTTTTGAATAGTTCTCGAGACAATCTGCTGTTTCTGTAGATGATATTCATCCCAGTTTGCAAATGTAATTAATAGGTCTACAGCGTAATTCTCGTCTCAGAGACAGGTTCCTTTTGGCAAGACGTGTGATAGATGTTTATCACGACTTTCCACAGCAAGTTTCCTCGTCTCCATCGTGAAGCCGCGAAGATAATGTCAATGTTTGGCTCGACATACGTTTGTGAGAGATTTTTTTCTGTTATGAAAATTAATAAGTCTCGGTTAAGAGCAAACATCAGGAATGAAAATTTACGTAACTGTTTGCGTTTGTCTGTATGTAGAAATTTTGTTCCAGACATTAAACGTATTGTAAACTCCACCTGTGATAATTAAATAAAACGTATCGTAGGTAATAGGTACTCTTTCAAACCATGATTACTTTCAAGCACTCCTACTAACATTATTCCTTCATTCAGTAAAGTTGGCCAGGAAACAAAACGCATTACAGAGGAAGAAGCGGAGAGACGGTATGGTGGGGAGGGGAGAGAAGCGGGTGGCCAGCTTGCCCCTGTGTGCACGCAGAACACCTGTTAACTGCACACGTGCATGTGCACCGCACACGTGCAGAACTCCTGCCCGCCCCTGTTCTAAATATACAGGGCGCTATACGGACAAACACACGACGTCCCGAGATCACGTGACCAGGCCGGCAATGTATGTTGACAACACGAAATCTGTTCTGCGCATGTGAATGCTCACTCCAGAAATATTTACTCTATGGGTTGTACCAATGCTTTTCTCACGTTGTTTCCATATTTTCGTCCAATCCCTGTAGATGCAGATAACGCCCAGGTCGAGAACCACTGGTTTAGACGGCGGCGCGTCCTCCTGGTTTAGACGGCGGCGCGTCCTCAGACGTAAGTACAGTTACCTGCCGCGGCGAGGCGTTCAGGTCGAGAACCACTGGTTTAGACCGCGGCGCGTCCTCAGACGTAAGTACAGTTACCTGCCGCGGCGAGGCGTTCAGGTCGAGAACCACTGGTTTAGACGGCGGCGCGTCCTCAGACGTAAGTACAGTTACCTGCCGCGGCGAGGCGTTCAGGTCGAGAACCACTGGTTTAGACCGCGGCGCGTCCTCAGACGTAAGTACAGTTACCTGCCGCGGCGAGGCGTTCAGGTCGAGAACCACTGGTTTAGACGGCGGCGCGTCCTCAGACGTAAGTACAGTTACCTGCCGCGGCGAGGCGTTCAGGTCGAGAACCACTGGTTTAGACCGCGGCGCGTCCTCAGACGTAAGTACAGTTACCTGCCGCGGCGAGGCGTTCAGGTCGAGAACCACTGGTTTAGACGGCAGCGCGTCCTCAGACGTAAGTACAGTTACCTGCCGCGGCGAGGCGTTCAGGTCGAGAACCACTGGTTTAGACGGCGGCGCGTCCTCAGACGTAAGTACAGTTACCTGCCGCAGCGAGGCGTTCAGGTCGAGAACCACTGGTTTAGACCGCGGCGCGTCCTCAGACGTAAGTACAGTTACCTGCCGCGGCGAGGCGTTCAGGTCGAGAACCACTGGTTTAGACCGCGGCGCGTCCTCAGACGTAAGTACAGTTACCTGCCGCGGCGAGGCGTTCAGGTCGAGAACCACTGGTTTAGACCGCGGCGCGTCCTCAGACGTAAGTACAGTTACCTGCCGCGGCGAGGCGTTCAGGTCGAGAACCACTGGTTTAGACCGCGGCGCGTCCTCAGACGTAAGTACAGTTACCTGCCGCGGCGAGGCGTTCAGGTCGAGAACCACTGGTTTAGACCGCGGCGCGTCCTCAGACGTAAGTACAGTTACCTGCCGCGGCGAGGCGTTCAGGTCGAGAACCACTGGTTTAGACCGCGGCGCGTCCTCAGACGTAAGTACAGTTACCTGCCGCGGCGAGGCGTTCAGGTCGAGAACCACTGGTTTAGACGGCGGCGCGTCCTCAGACGTAAGTACAGTTACCTGCCGCGGCGAGGCGTTCAGGTCGAGAACCACTGGTTTAGACCGCGGCGCGTCCTCAGACGTAAGTACAGTTACCTGCCGCGGCGAGGCGTTCAGGTCGAGAACCACTGGTTTAGACCGCGGCGCGCCCTCAGACGTAAGTACAGTTACCTGCCGCGGCGAGGCGTTCAGGTCGAGAACCACTGGTTTAGACCGCGGCGCGCCCTCAGACGTAAGTACAGTTACCTGCCGCGGCGAGGCGTTCAGGTCGAGAACCACTGGTTTAGACCGCGGCGCGTCCTCAGACGTAAGTACAGTTACCTGCCGCGGCGAGGCGTTCAGGTCGAGAACCACTCGTTTAGACCGCACAGTTACCTGCCGCGGCGAGGCGTTCAGGTCGAGAACCACTGGTTTAGACCGCGGCGCGTCCTCAGACGTAAGTACAGTTACCTGCCGCGGCGAGGCGTTCAGGTCGAGAACCACTGGTTTAGACCGCGGCGCGTCCTCAGACGTAAGTACAGTTACCTGCCGCGGCGAGGCGTTCAGGTCGAGAACCACTGGTTTAGACCGCGGCGCGTCCTCAGACGTAAGTACAGTTACCTGCCGCGGCGAGGCGTTCAGGTCGAGAACCACTGGTTTAGACCGCGGCGCGTCCTCAGACGTAAGTACAGTTACCTGCCGCGGCGAGGCGTTCAGGTCGAGAACCACTCGTTTAGACCGCACAGTTACCTGCCGCGGCGAGGCGTTCAGGTCGAGAACCACTGGTTTAGACCGCGGCGCGTCCTCAGACGTAAGTACAGTTACCTGCCGCGGCGAGGCGTTCAGGTCGAGAACCACTGGTTTAGACCGCGGCGCGCCCTCAGACGTAAGTACAGTTACCTGCCGCGGCGAGGCGTTCAGGTCGAGAACCACTGGTTTAGACGGCGGTGCGTCCTCAGACGTAAGTACAGTTACCTGCCGTGGCGAGGCGTTCAGGTCGAGAACCACTGGTTTAGACCGCGGCGCGTCCTCAGACGTAAGTACAGTTACCTGCCGCGGCGAGGCGTTCAGGTCGAGAACCACTGGTTTAGACCGCGGCGCGTCCTCAGACGTAAGTACAGTTACCTGCCGCGGCGAGGCGTTCAGGTCGAGAACCACTGGTTTAGACCGCGGCGCGTCCTCAGACGTAAGTACAGTTACCTGCCGCGGCGAGGCGTTCAGGTCGAGAACCACTGGTTTAGACCGCGGCGCGTCCTCAGACGTAAGTACAGTTACCTGCCGCGGCGAGGCGTTCAGGTCGAGAACCACTGGTTTAGACGGCGGCGCGTCCTCAGACGTAAGTACAGTTACCTGCCGCGGCGAGGCGTTCAGGTCGAGAACCACTGGTTTAGACCGCGGCGCGTCCTCAGACGTAAGTACAGTTACCTGCCGCGGCGAGGCGTTCAGGTCGAGAACCACTGGTTTAGACCGCGGCGCGCCCTCAGACGTAAGTACAGTTACCTGCCGCGGCGAGGCGTTCAGGTCGAGAACCACTGGTTTAGACCGCGGCGCGCCCTCAGACGTAAGTACAGTTACCTGCCGCGGCGAGGCGTTCAGGTCGAGAACCACTGGTTTAGACCGCGGCGCGTCCTCAGACGTAAGTACAGTTACCTGCCGCGGCGAGGCGTTCAGGTCGAGAACCACTCGTTTAGACCGCACAGTTACCTGCCGCGGCGAGGCGTTCAGGTCGAGAACCACTGGTTTAGACCGCGGCGCGTCCTCAGACGTAAGTACAGTTACCTGCCGCGGCGAGGCGTTCAGGTCGAGAACCACTGGTTTAGACCGCGGCGCGTCCTCAGACGTAAGTACAGTTACCTGCCGCGGCGAGGCGTTCAGGTCGAGAACCACTGGTTTAGACCGCGGCGCGTCCTCAGACGTAAGTACAGTTACCTGCCGCGGCGAGGCGTTCAGGTCGAGAACCACTGGTTTAGACCGCGGCGCGTCCTCAGACGTAAGTACAGTTACCTGCCGCGGCGAGGCGTTCAGGTCGAGAACCACTCGTTTAGACCGCACAGTTACCTGCCGCGGCGAGGCGTTCAGGTCGAGAACCACTGGTTTAGACCGCGGCGCGTCCTCAGACGTAAGTACAGTTACCTGCCGCGGCGAGGCGTTCAGGTCGAGAACCACTGGTTTAGACCGCGGCGCGCCCTCAGACGTAAGTACAGTTACCTGCCGCGGCGAGGCGTTCAGGTCGAGAACCACTGGTTTAGACGGCGGTGCGTCCTCAGACGTAAGTACAGTTACCTGCCGTGGCGAGGCGTTCAGGTCGAGAACCACTGGTTTAGACCGCGGCGCGTCCTCAGACGTAAGTACAGTTACCTGCCGCGGCGAGGCGTTCAGGTCGAGAACCACTGGTTTAGACCGCGGCGCGTCCTCAGACGTAAGTACAGTTACCTGCCGCGGCGAGGCGTTCAGGTCGAGAACCACTGGTTTAGACCGCGGCGCGCCCTCAGACGTAAGTACAGTTACCTGCCGCGGCGAGGCGTTCAGGTCGAGAACCACTGGTTTAGACGGCGGTGCGTCCTCAGACGTAAGTACAGTTACCTGCCGTGGCGAGGCGTTCAGGTCGAGAACCACTGGTTTAGACGGCGGTGCGTCCTCAGACGTAAGTACAGTTACCTGCCGTGGCGAGGCGTTCAGGTCGAGAACCACTGGTTTAGACCGCGGCGCGTCCTCAGACGTAAGTACAGTTACCTGCCGCGGCGAGGCGTTCAGGTCGAGAACCACTGGTTTAGACCGCGGCGCGTCCTCAGACGTAAGTACAGTTACCTGCCGCGGCGAGGCGTTGCTCCCAGGAGGCGAGCGCGGGCTCGTCGACTGCGTCCAGCGCGAGCACCAGCTTCTTGGCGTACGGCGTGTCGAGCAGCGCGTACAGGCAGCCGGGGAAGGCGGCGGGCACGACGGCGCAGCCTGACGCAATCGAGCCCTTCTTGCCTCCGCCGGCGGGCGGCCGCGAGTCGACGGCGGCTGCCGGCACGTCGGGCAGGCGCGCCGCGCTCAGGAAGCAGCAGGGCCGCAGCAGCAGCCGCAGCCCCCGCAGCCGGCCCGCCAGCCACTCCACGTCCAGGCACGAGTCGCGCTCGTCCTGCACCGCCTGCCACAGGGGCGCCACGCTAGAGCCGGCCGGCCGGAAAACACCGACCAAATAACGAAACTCTCCAGTCCGCCTGATAATGCGTGCGTCGCGAGCCATTCACCTCCAGACAAAGCCTCCCCCTCCAACTCTACACTGGCCTACAGCCTTCGTTTGTTTATCACCACTCGAGTCGGCACCTCTGACAAGGGAACCTCCCCATCGCACCCCCCTCAGATTTGGTTACAAGTTGGCACAGTGGATAGGCCTTGAAAAACTGAACACAGATCAGTCGAGAAAACAGGAAGAAGTTGTGTGGAACTATGAAAAAATAATCAAAATATACAAACTGAGTAGTCCACGTGCGAGATAGGCAACTTTTTGAACGATGCGAGCTCACTAGCGCCGTGGTCCCGTGGTTAGCGTGAGCAGCTACGGAGCGAGAGGTTCTTGGTTCAAGTCTTCCATCAACTGAAAATTTTCATTTTCAGGCAATTATCAGAGTTCAGGCACTCAAACATAATCAACTTCGCTCTCCAAAATTCCAGGACATGTTCAGATTTCCTTGGACATATACAGGTCTACACACGGAAAAATTTGAAAACGTTAAAAACATGTTTTGAGAGAGCACAGAGGAAACTGTGCCAGTGTGACGCTGTTGCATTCATTTGTTGCAGTTTATGTGACACACTCTTATGTTTTCATCACTTTTTTGGGAGTGGTTATCACATCCACAAGAAAACCTAAATCGGGCAAGGTAGAAGAATCTTTTTACCCATTCACCAAGTGTACAAGTTAGGTGGGTCGACAACATATTCCTGTCGTGTGACGCACATGCCGTCACCAGTGTCGTATAGAATATATCAGACGTGTTTTCCTGTGGAGGAATCGGTTGACCTATGACCTTGCAATCAAATGTTTTCGGTTTCCATTGGACAGGCACGTCCTTTCGGCTACTAATCGCACGGTTTTGCGGTGCGGTCGCAAAACACAGACACTAAACTTGTTACAGTGAACAGAGACGTCAATGAACGAACGGACAGATCATAACTTTGCAAAAATAAAAAAAGTAAAATTTTCGCAAGAGTGAAGGCTTGAACCAAGGACCTCTCGCTCCTCAGCTGCTCACGCTGACCATGCGACCACGGCGACCGTGCGCTTAAATCCGCCTTTATATTGCTTATGTTGCCAATGGACTACTCAGTTTGTATATTTTGCTTATTTTTTCATAGTTCCACACAACTTCTTCCTGTTTTCTCGATTGATCTGTGTTCAGTTTTTCAAGGCCTATCCACTGTGCCAAATTATAACTAAATCTGAGGGGAGTGCGATGGGGAGGTTCCCTTGTGAGCACTATGGGACTTAACTTCTGAGGTCATCAGTCTCCTAGAACTTAGAACTACTTAAACCTAACTAACCTAAAGACATCACACACATCCATGCCCGAGGCAGGATTCGAACCTGCGACCGTTGCGGTCGCGCGGTTCCAGACTGAAGCGCCTAGAACCGCTCGGTCACTCCGGCCAGGAAAAATGGTTCAAATGGCTCTGAGCACTGTGGGACTTAACATCTGAGGTCATCAGTCCCCTAGAACTTAGAACTACTTAAACCTAACTAACCTAAGGACATCACACACATCCATGCCCGAGGCAGGATTCGACCCTGCGACCGTTGCGGTCGCGCGGTTCCAGACTGAAGCGCCTAGAACCGCTTGGCCACTCCGGCCGGCAGTCGGCTGCGTCACTTCGGGGAGGCATCTGTGTTTTCTTAGTCCGTTTGCTCTCGACATTTTGTTCCGACTTGCCCCTTAACAATGCGCTCCCATTCAGTGTGTCATTTAGGTAGAATACGTGATTAACTCTGTAGGTGATTTTAGTTCCGAGGCTCTTGTATGTTTCGAAAGCGACGGCAACGGCATTTTTTTACTGCCTTGCTAGGCCTAACATAATCGATTACTTTCTTTCGGGGGTTTAATTCCTCAGCCTTTGTCGTTTGAAGATGCTCAAGCCCAGATGACAGACCCATTGAGGAAACTGAGTCCCTCCCAGCTAAAACACAACCGTCTGCGTTTCATCTTAAGCACAATTAGACATGTTGCAAACTTTGCCTCATGTAGCAAGGAATACATTTAGTAAATACACTACTGGCCATTAAAATTGCTACACCAAGAAGAAATGCAGATGACAAACGGGTATTCATTGGATAAATATATTATACTACAACTGACATGTGATTACATTTTCACAGTTTGGGTGCATAGATCCTGAGAAATCAGTACCCACAACAACCACCTCTGACGGTAATAATGGCCTTGATCCGCATGGACATTCAGTCAAACAGAGCTTGGATGGGTGTACAGGTACAGCTGCCCATGCAGCTTCAACACCATACCACAGTTCATCAAGAGTAGTGACTGGCGTATTGTGACAAGCCAGTTGCTCGGCCACCATTGACCAGACGTTTTCAATTGGTGAGAGATCTGGAAAATGTGCTGGCCAGGACAGCACTCGAACATTTTCTTTATCCAGAAAGGCCCGTATAGGACCTGCAACATGCGGTCGTGCATTATCCTGCTGAAATGTAGGGTTTCGCAGTGATCGAATGAAGGGTAGAGCCACGGGTCGTAACACATCTGAAATGTAGCGTCCACTGTTCAAAGTGCCGTCAATGCGAACAAGAGGTGACCGAGACGTGTAACCAATGGCACCCCATACCATCACGCCGGGTGATACGCCAGTATGGCGATGACGAATAAACATTTCCAATGTGCGTTCACCGCGATGTCGCCAAACACAGATGCGACCATCATGAGGCTGTAAACAGAACCTGGATTCATCAGAAAAAATGACGTTTTGTCCATTTGTACACCCAGGTTTGTCGTTGAGTACACCATCGCTGGCGCTCCTGTCTGTGATGCAGCGTCAAGGGTAACCGCAGCCATGGTCTCCGAGCTGGTAGTCCGTGCTGCTGCAAACGTCGTCGAACTGTTCGTGTAGATGGTTATTGTCTTGCAAACGTCCTCATCTGTTGACTCAGGGATCGAGACGTGGCTGCACGATCCGTTACAGCCATGCGGATAAGATGCCTGTCATCTCGACTGCTGGTGATACGAGGCAGTTGGGATCTAGAAAGGCGTTCCGTATTACCCTCCTGAACCCATATTCTGCTAACAGTCATTGGATCTCGACCAACGCCAGCAGCAATGTCGCGATGCGATAAACCGCAATCGCGATAGGCTACAATCCGACCTTCATCAAAGTCGGAAACGTGATGGTACGCAATTCTCCTTCTTACACGAGGCATCACAACAACGTTTCACCAGGCAGCGCCGGTCAACTTCTGTTTGTGTATGAGAAATCGGTTGGAAACTTTCCTCATGTCACCACGTTGTAGGTGTCGCCACCGGAGCCAACCTTGTGTGAATGCTCTGAAAAGCTAATCATTTACATATCACAGCATCTTCTCCCTGTCGGCGAAATTTCGCGTCTGTAGCACGTCATCTTCGTGGTGTAGCAATTGTAATGGCCAGTTGTGTACGACCCACCAAAAATATCTCGGAGTCACTATGGATCATACTCTCAACTACAAGCAGCAGTCCAAGAGTACAAGAATGAAGATGGAAGCCATAAATATATCCTTCGCAACAACACTCGTAATACGCGAGGCTCTCGACCATACACCCTGAGAACGACGGCTCCATCAACATGCTTCAGCACTACGGAGTGTGTGTGCCCAGTCTGGTACAAGTCCACTTGTACAAACATACTGGATAAAGCGTTAAATGAAACGTGTAGGCTTATTACAGGTTGCCGTAAATCTACGCCACTTGCCAAACCTACCACCTTGCTGGCATAGCGACCACCAGGTATTCGTCGTAAAGTACGTGGCAACAAATCAGCCCCATCAGGAAAATCATCCATTGCGTGGGCAGTTCTGGCAGTCCCAAGGTTGAGGTCCAGAAGTAATTTTCTCAGCAATGCTTCAGTCTTGCAAACAACAGCATCTAGAGCAAGAAAACAACTGTGGATCTCTCGACTTGAGAATAACTCTGCTTGGCCTCTCATCGAAAAACCTTCCACCTTGGCGAGAACGGAATTAGAGCGTACGGAAATGTCTCAACCCTTTTCGTTCTTGAGTTGCAAGATCCAGCAGTAACCTCCTGAAATGGCACGAATTGTGACTGCGGAGAACCATAAACCATGGGCCATCTACTGGATGTCAACTATGCCCCCATCCTACTCAGAAGAAGAAATGGTTCAAATGGCTCTGAGCACTGTGGGACTCAACTGCTGTGGTCATCAGTCCCCTAGAACTCAGAACTACTTAAACCTAACTAACCTAAGGACATCACACACACCCATGCCCGAGGCAGGATTCGAACCTGCGACCGTAGGAGCAGCGCGGCTCCGGACTGGAGCGCCTACAACCGCACGGCCACAACGGCCGGCTCAGAAGATCTTCTACATGAGACATCATGACAACTGTCTCACGATTGTTATCAAGAGTAGCGTAGCTTGGTAGTTGTTTCAGTTATTTCTTTGTAATGGTAATTATAACGTTCTGTACTTCTTTTATAACTTGTGTGAATAAATAGCCCCTTCCGAATCTTCAAGGCAGCATATTTTTGATAAATTTGTCATTTCCTCCAATCAGGCATTATCAGTTCATGGGGAAGAACTTCATCGCCCGCAGCAGTTGGTTCTCCCTTAGTTGGTCAGGTTTGGCACAGGCCAACCAACAGTCAGACAGTCACAAGTAGTACTGTCTACTGTCACATACCGTAGTAGGAATGCTAGTGGCGTGATGGGTGAAACATAAGAGGAAGTTCATACCAAACTCAATGTGTGTAAATGCCTGTTCCCGGAATACAACCTCTACGTCAGCGATACCAAGAGGGTGGTGACAGCAATCAACAGAGATCGACATCTCACAAGTGTGAAACTACGAAACCATCAGCTACAGTGGGTAGGCGGTTTTGCGTACCTCAGAAGTACAATCTCCAAATATTATTTGATTAGACAGGGTATTATTAATAGAGTGCGAAGGGGTTCTAATTTCTATCAGCAAGTAAACATCCTTTTACGGGAGAAATAACTCCAAGAAAGGTAAAATCGCTGATACTCATCAGCTAAACAAACAAACTCCGTCCGAACAGCCCTTGAAGGGCCAATGGTACCGACCGGCCGCCGTACCATCCTCAGCCATTAGACATCTCCAGATGCGGGTACGGAGTGGCATGTGCTCAGCTCACTGCTCTCCCAGCCGTTGTCAGTTTTCGTGACTGATGCTGCTACTTCTCAATGAAGTAATTCCTCAACTGGCCTCACAAGGGCCGAGTGCAGCCCGCTTACCAACAGCACTCGCCAGACCCGAACAGTGACCCATCCAAGTGCTAGGCGAACCTGACGGTGCTTAACTTCGGTGAGCTGATGGGAACCAGTGTTACCACTGCGTCAAGGCCGTACTCAGCAGCTTCTCCATACGAATATTCACCTATGGCACTGTATCGCACAGCCTCAAAAATAGAAAGTCATCGAGATTCCTTGCATCAGAAATGGAATGCCTTACATCCACCAGCCTGAAGACCAAGAGGGATAATTTTACAACCTCGCAAGTTGGGACATTACCATGAGCCGTTAGTGTCGGGGGAAATGTAACTATGTGAGCCGACAGTGTCTCGACAAAAAAGCAAATGGGCTGAACCCCGGAAGCCGGCCGGGTTGGCCGAGCGGTTCTAGGCGTTACAGTCTGGAACCGCGCGACCGCTACCGTCGCAGGTTCGAATCCTGCCCCGGCCATGGATATGTGTGATGCCCTTAGGTTAGTTAGGTTTAAGTAGTTCTAGTGGACTGATGACCACAGAAGTTAAGTCCCATAGTGTTCAGAGCCATTTGAACCATTTTTTTGAACCTTGGAAGAGGAAGCAAAACTCGACTTGCGGAATGCGAGACACATACAGAAAAATAGTGGGTGACACGTGTAGATATCTGACAGACCACTAAATTCCACATGGTGACCAGCTTTCACTTCTTAAAAGTACTTCAGTTTTCTGTCTCTCTCTCGCTCTCTCTCTCTCTCTCTCTCTCTCTCTGTCTCTCTCTCACACCCACTCACCCACACACACACACACACACACACACACACACACACACACACATATACACATACACATGCACATGCACAAGACATAGTGTTACACCGCATAAGGCAGTAACTAAAAATTCGTTCTATGAATGAGATAAAAATGAAATATAGGAACAAATGTTGCCAGAAAAGTTTAAAAAAATGTTTGTGTCATAAGCTATCCTAAGCAACTGCTGCTTATCAAATTCTGTTTGCTTAATATTTACATAACTGCAGACATGGCTGTTAGGGAGTTACAGTTACTCAAACGCTATGACACTCGGGACTTAGTACACCAAGAATTGTTATTTACCATGCTACTATCCAGTATTTTCAGTTCTCAAATCTATGTAGTTAAATTGTTTGCAGAACGAGTGATTTTTCCAAATTTTCATTTGACTTTGCATATTTTCTCAGTTTCTTGCCTTGTAACTGTAGGGAGCCTCTTAAGAGACTTTTGCAGCAAAGTGGTGTAGAACCTCAGGCTGAAATATCGACAAAAAAAATCTGCACGTTGATCCCTTGAGGTTACAGATCTGAATACTGTTAAATAGGAAATATTCTGTAACTCTTCAGGCTTTCCCGGCGATCTAATGACATCTTGGGTTGTCGGGTGTTCTGCCGGATATCAGCGTCGTACTTGCACGATATTTCGGTCACGTAGCTCGAGACCTTCATCAGGTGCGACCTGAGACTGCTCCTCGAGTGGACCTGGTCCAGTATTTATGCCTATGGCCTTCCCCCTCCACCAACGGCTGCAGGCGCTTCCTCTGTGGTCCGCTCCCATTCCCTGTGACCTGCTGGAGCGTTGCTGCTCCGTTTTCCGTCCGCTGCGGTTCTAGGTGTTCCCTCTGCGGTCCGCGCCCACCAAACCCGCTCCTGGGGGTTTCATCTGCGGTCTGGGGTACCAGGCGTTCCCCCTGCGGTCCGCGCCCGCTCACCACGACCTGTTGGAGCGTTGCCGCTCCGTTTTTCGTCTGCTGCGGCTCTGGATGTTCCCTCTGCGGTCCGCGCTCACCAGTCCCACTTCTGGGTATTCCATCTTCGGTCTGGTGCTCCTGGCAGTCCGTCAGGGGCTCGTTTACCATCTCCATGTCTCTGGTTCTTCTGTTTGTGTAGTGTTGCAGCTGGCCCCGTTGCTCCTTTAACAATTCCAGAGCCGGATCCCAGGCTCTGCTTAGCTGGTACCCTGTGTCACGATTCATAAGATCGTCAGCCATTTTAATCTCAATCGATTCTCTTATAACACTGTCCCAAAATCTGGGTGTTTGTGCTAGAATCTTGGTATCCTCATACTTCATGGCATGATCTAGTTCTAGACAGTGTTCAGCAATGGCTGACTTAGTCACCTGTCTTAATCTAGTGTGCCTCTGATGTTCTTTGCACCTGATCTCCACAGTTCTTGTCGTCTGGCCAATGTAGGACATGCCACATTGACAAGGTATATTGTAAATCCCTGGTTTTCGTAACCCCAGGTCGTCTTTGACACTCCCCAGCAGTCCCCCGATCTTGTTGGATGGACAGAAAACACACTTGATATTGTGTTTACGCATGATCCTGCTGATTCTGGCAGAAATAGAGCCAGCATAGGGTAGATATGCCACCTTCCTTGCTTCATCTTGGCCTTCTTCAGGATAGTGGCTGGTCGGAGTGCCCTCTCAATTTGTCTGTCCATGTATCCATTCTTGGAGAAAACTGTTTTGAGACGTTCTATCTCTATGGGTAGATTCTCTTGGTCTGATAGGGCACGTGCTCTGTGGACCAAAGTCTTCAGAACCCCATTCTTCTGTGCAGGGTGGTGACAACTGCTGGCCTGCAGATATAAATCAGTGTGTGTAGGTTTTCGGTACACACTGTGGCCAATTGATCCATCTGCTTTCCTCTGGACTAGTACATCCAGAAATGACAGCTGGCCATTCTTCTCCAGTTCCATGGTGAACTTGATATTAGGGTGGCATGAGTTAAGATGTTCAAGAAACTCATTGAGCCTGTCCATCCCATGTGGCCAGATCACGAAGGTGTCATCCACATACCTAAAGAAGCATGTGGGTTTAAATGTGGCTGTCTCCAATGCCCTCTCCTCAAAACTCTCCATAAACATGTTGGCAACCACAGGGGACAGTGGGCTGCCCATAGCTACACCTTCAGTTTGCTCGTAATATTGGTTTCTGTACAGGAAATACGTGGATGTCAGTGTATGACTGAACAGGTCCAACAGAGCACCATCAAATTTCTCTGCAATCAGTTCTAGTGAGTCCTTCAGTGGGACCCTGGTGAACAGCGATACCACATCAAAACTATGATGTCCGAATCTGTGATCAGGTGCAAAGAACATTAGAGGCACACTAGATTAAGACAGGTGACTAAGTCAGCCATTGCTGAACACTGTCTAGAACTAGATCATGCCATGAAGTATGAGGATACCAAGATTCTAGCACAAACACCCAGATTTTGGGACAGTGTTATAAGAGAATCGATTGAGATTAAAATGGCTGACGATCTTATGAATCGTGACACAGGGTACCAGCTAAGCAGAGCCTGGGATCCGGCTCTGGAATTGTTAAAGGAGCAACGGGGCCAGCTGCAACACTACACAAACAGAAGAACCAGAGACATGGAGATGGTAAACGAGCCCCTGACGGACTGCCAGGAGCACCAGACCGAAGATGGAACACCCAGAAGTGGGACAGGTGGGCGCGGACCGCAGAGGGAACATCCAGAGCCGCAGCAGACGAAAAACGGAGCGGCAACGCTCCAACAGGTCGTGGTGAGCGGGCGCGGACCGCAGGGGGAACGCCTGGTACCCCAGACCGCAGATGAAACCCCCAGGAGCGGGTTTGGTGGGCGCGGACCGCAGAGGGAACACCTAGAACCGCAGCGGACGGAAAACGGAGCAGCAACGCTCCAGCAGGTCACAGGGAATGGGAGCGGACCACAGAGGAAGCGCCTGCAGCAGTTGGTGGAGGGGGAAGGCCATAGGCATAAATACTGGGCCAGGTCCACTCGAGGAGCAGTCTCAGGTCGCACCTGATGAAGGTCTCGAGCTACGTGACCGAAATATCGTGCAAGTACGACGCTGATATCTGGCAGAACACCCGACAACCCAAGATGTCAGGAAATATTCTTCTAAGTGAGTAAAGCTTCATATGCACTATCCCACAAGATAATACCCTAGGATACCATTGAGCGGAAAATGCAAAATACAATGACACTTTTGATTGCGGATCAGCGGTATCTGTGAAATATGCAACTGGAAATCATGCCGAACTGACTTCAATGGCCATCTTATTTGTGGGGTGACGTCACTTCAGCTTTGTATCCATTCAGCAAGCAATAACTTTTATAGGGTCTCGTTTTCTCCGTGACCACTTGTTCACATTTTTGATCCCATTAAGTGATTGTTTATTCTTAAAAATAGCGTAACATTTTCTTCTGCTAGATTAAACGTCAATCTGTTTGTTGTGAACCAGTTTTATCCTCCGCGGAGCACATGGGGCCTTTTGAGACCCTATACTCCTTATTACTCACTGATCCTGCAATTCTTATGGCCCCTGGCGTCTCTTTCCTAGTTATGATTTAAAGGACCACTATGTAAAAATACTATTAATTAATTATTTCTTTAATTGATGATAACTTAGTTTTAGAATGAACGAAAAGGGGCACTTGGGGGTCTTCAAAGACCACAGATGGTTTAACTGATTCGTTGTTGCCAGGAAATGGCTGAACTTGGCAAAACTTTTAAACAACGAAGGTTACTCATTTGCTGAGCTTCAGACGATATTGTTCACGTAAGTGAAGCAAATGATATCTGTCTTTATTAGATAAGCTCAGTATTTGTTTTCAAATCTTACAATTTTTATATACATATGAAATAATTCATAAAATGAAAGAAATGTCAGTTCATTATAACGGAAATAAGTTATAAATTATGGAAATTGTGGGAAAAATTACTACCTCATAACTTAGTTTACAATTTAAATAAAGTATCAATTTTTTTTGTTTAGATCCGATGGAAGACTTGTTCGTGGTGAAGAGGCCTATAAGATTCTTCTTCAGATGGAGGATGATGCTGATGTCGATAATGAATGATGAGTACTTGTTCTGACGTAGTGGAAGAGGAAGTTAATGAAGATGACGCCATTCATGGCGATGATTATGTAACTGTAAGTAATGACAATTGTATGAAAATTTATTTTACTCAAAAAATCACTCCAACTTAGTGCCATACTGCATCTTATAATATAATTCGGGATAAACCTGGTCCTAAAGGGGCACCCACTAGTTCAACAGAAGATGCTCTAAAGCACCTAATTACCTCAGAAAGAATTTCTGTTGTGGTAAGGGAAACTAACAGAGAGGGTAGGCGAGTTTACACCAAGTGGAATGAAGTTATCCAAGTATAGGGTAACCAAACGACCTGGGAAACCGGAATTGTTCTGGTTTTTTATCATAAGAAACGGTGTCCCGAAAAATTGTTTCGGGGCGTTCAAGCCGGCCGGAGTGGCCGAGCGGTTCTAGGCGCTACAGTCTGAAACTGCGCGACCGCTACGGTCGCAGGTTCGAATCCTGCCTCGGGCATGGATGTGTATGATGTCCTTAGGTTAGTTAGGTTTAAGTAGTTCTAAGTTCTAGGGGACTGATGACCTCAGAAGTTAAGTCCCATAGTGCTCAAAGCATTTGAACCATTTTTGGGGCGTTCAAAAGTTCCGGAACTCAGCTTTTAAATACATTTTACGAAATTCTATATGTTTTTAGAGATTTCGCTCGACTAAACCGAATACGACACGGTAGATTAGTATATTTGAACTCATTTCTCTGATTTATTTAGAGCATCACTGCGACTGGAGAGTAGTTGCATTGTTGTAAGTTTCAGGCGTTGAAGTTTTGGAAGAGTAATGAAAGCTGCCAGATTGTCGCAGCACTTACCACTGTGATTGTCATAGTAGTGTAACTGTTGATAACAGAAAAGTTGTACCGGTGGTTCTCGTATTAGTCGTACTGTTTCCAGTGAGTTGCAAACCACGATGCCGTACCGTGTCTGAAAATATGTTGACAGTTATTGTAAGGAGTGGAATTTTGTCTAGAAAGATCGATCTGATAATGAAGCAGTGTGTTCGGTGTTTAACTGTTTTACTAGTATCAGTCATGGTGGGCGTTCTAACATTGTTGATCACATCAAGTCAAATAAACACTTTAACAAACGGAGTGTACCAAGCTGTAATAAAACTCTGCAAAATTATTTTGTGAAACAATAGTCAAGTGAAGTCACGAAAGTTCCAGCAGCCAAGCTTACAAGTGCCTACGACACGGTAAAACATCAGCAAACCTTTAGATCTAGTGGTTGTAGTAATTAGCTCAATAGCGTTATGTTTAATGATTCTTCCAATGCAAAAAAGTTTAGTTCGGCAAGAACTAAGTATCGGTCATATTGAATGAACTTATATCGCTCCCCAGAGTTTAAAGGAATGCTCTTAGAACATCAGGAAGTCTTGTTTTTACGGGATATCCGCTGATGTCAGCACCCGTGAAGCTGCTAAAACATTTCAGTTTGTTTTCAACATTTCGATATTAATGATATTAATTTTTGGAGGTAAGTTCCCCACCTAGTGAAACATCGGAGGGAATTTATATGAATACTATTGAAGTGTTTGATCTCGAAAATGTAAATGCCTGACATTTTGTGGAGACAACACGAACAAAAACTTTGGCACTTTAAAAAGACAAAGCTAATTTAACGAATCCACCAAATCAATGATAACATTGCATAAAAATATTGAAGTGATAGTCTGCCATACACATGTTTTACACAACTGCATGCAGACACCTGCTGGGGTTTGAAATGTAATGTTTAAACTGTTACTGAGGAGGTATTCTCGTAATTTTCTATGTTCACAATTAGAATAGAGAGGCTTAAGGAGTTTTAATATTATATACCGATAGAATACATGAATTAATGTGTAATTCGAAAACCCACTGGTTACCACTATTTACAAAGTTTAACAGGTCATTAATCTGTTTGAAACCTTAAAAGATTTTTTCTAAATGAAGATAAAGAGCCCAAAATATTGCTTCAGTTTTTCAGAAATCCTATGAGTGAAACTTACTAATGGTTCATTCATAACTAGCTTAGCACTTTGCAGCACGGAATAATAGAAACTGAGGGGATCACGAAAAGTGTAATAGACGTAAATGATGCCCTGAAAAATGCTCTTGAAACTGTTTCTGAGAAAAAGGAACAGCGGTTTATTTCGTTTCATGGTAAATCTATTCTTAAAACAGTGCAAGCAACGTATTCAACAGAAAAGGGCTTTTAAGAAGTTGACAAGTTTTGTGACATTTGTATAGAACAGCTGAGTAAGTGGAGCACCTGGGATTCACCATTGCTGTCGGTGTTTGACTGAATGTTATTGAAGAGAGTGCCAAAACGAAAAAGTGTTGAAGAGAGAGTTTCTTATCTGAGGGGGGAAAACTTGAAGTCGATGACTTTACTCGATTTGATTAAATCGGATAACTGACAAATTTCGCTGGTGAAAATATTCGCAAGTGGAATGATGGAAACGAAGCCAATTGAAGTGTCATGAGAAGTGGATGAGTTTTTTCTTAAAGCTAAGAGTATCTTCAGCAATAATAATTGCCAGGCATTTGTTTGCAAAATTAGCTCATAATGCCAGTCTAGAAAGAATGTTTTCGTCCGTGAATATCCAGTAGATTGATGAAAGGAACAGAACTGAGATGGACTCTCGTGCAGCAGTCTTACAAATCCTGTACCATTACAAAATCGCCAGTGAAGAATTTCACCACTACTTCCTAAAAACGAAGACGCGAACAAGAAGCCTGGAAGCAGTGAAAAATACCTCATCTCCAATTGCAACCTCACCTACAAGTGCTAAGCAATGTTTAAAGCTTCTGTTCATTTTATTTTATTAAAAATTCCATAGCTGTAGTATTTTAAAAATCATAGTAAATTTATTTTTTGTTATGTCTGTATTATATAATTACTTCGAAATCTGGAGACTCGAACCCAGTGTGAGTAAAAGAGAAGTGTATTGCTTCCATTTAAATAATCGGTTGGCGAACGTAAAACTGGAAGTAAGTTTCAGAGGCAGAATTCTTCGTCATAATTTGTAACACTCCGGTTTATTCTACTTACTTATCCCGCTCGATCGGGATCTGATAGCAGCCCAAAATAGATAATAATTAATGTGACCGTGTACCTAATGGGGCTGGCAATCGGATTGGACTGCTACGGAGTTGTTACATTCCATTTTGTCCTTCTCAAATGCTGTAATAATGATATGTCTGGTGCCAAGAAGAACAACAACACAGCTTCATTAATCAACAACCCATATTTATCACCAAAAACACAAAGTAAGGAGACAGCCACTGCCTTCGTCGTACAAAATTAATAATGGCTAATCTCAGCACAGGCCTCTTTGTTAATCATTATCGTCACACGCAAATTTTAATCACTGTATCCAACACTGCAATCCAACACTGCAATCCAAATAATGCCGGCGCAGTAGACGCGAAAATACAAATATCGGCACTGAAATATCACTGAATCACACTAGTAATTGTACTTGTTCACTTTCCCGTATATTTCTAACACAAAAGGGGTTAAACCGCGGCGATGGCCACCCCCTTTGTCGGCACGGCCTTGCATTACGGCCACCGGCCGCCCCACGGCCCGGCCCGCAGCCTGGGTCCCACTCTACTGACTATCGCAACACTCGCTCTCGCTCTCGCCCCCCGACGCACACTATCGATTGTTTGTCCTGTCGACCTGTGCTGTCGTAAAACTTATAGTAAGGGCCTACGGACCCCTTACAAATTGGAACCCAAAGTATCTTGGTGTCATCCTGGACCGTTCACTATGCTTCGAAAACAACACCTTCTTAACTTAGCTCAAATGTTGAGGACTCGAAACAACATCCTCCATAAGCTATGCGGAACTACCTGGGGATCTTCAGCAAACACCCTGCGATCTTCAGCTCTGGGCTTGGTGTACTCAAGTGCTGAGTATTGTGCACCTGTCTGGATGAACTGTCATCTTACAAGGCCTGTTGACACCCAGATGAATACGACAATGCGCATATCATCTGACACAATCAGATCTACTCCAGTTTATTGGCTTCCACTGTTAACCGGTATAATGCTTCATGATCTACGCAGATGTACTGCCCTTATGAGGGAATTCCACAAGATCTCCAGGAATTCTAACCTACCCGTGCATAGCGACCTGCCACTTTTAAATCGTAAGAGACTGAAATCACGCCATCCAACTCTGTGCGATGCTGCTGACATGGTTGCTGAGGATTTCAAACCCCTTGAAGAATGGAAAGGTCCGTGGGAAGCAGAGACAGATGTGAGCCTGCATAACATCTTCTCAGGTGCTAAACTTCCAAGTGGATTCGACCTACCACGCAAGACCTGGACTACTGTAAACAAAATCCGTACCGGCCATGGCCGATGCAAGGATGCTCTCTTTAAGTGGAAGAAGCTGCCTATTCCAGCCTGTGACTGCGGGGCTCCGTACCAGACTGTTCAGCTCATTGTCAGTGAATGCAGGATTCGAGCCTATCACGGTGCTGAAGAGGACTTCCTGATAGCAAATCCAGATGGAGTGCGCTGGATTGAAAGACTGGATATTCAATTGTAAAGACAAACTTAAGTTTCTTGTGTATAAATATGTACATATGTGTATGTAATTTAATTTTATATGTCTGTATTAGCCATACGTTAAAATAAAATAATCATTAATGAAACAAATATTTTAGAAATACGTCAAAGAAAATTACTTTATACCAAAAATTTAAAAACATTGGCACATTTGGGGGGAGGAGGGGTTGTTTGTGGCCCGGTTTTCTCCGAAAATGATTTAATCACACTATCCTAATAGTATGCCTAAGATATGGAAGAAACTAGATGCAGAAGAATTAGAGATCTACCATTTCTACATCTACATCTACATCTACATCCATACTCCGCAAGCCACCTGACGGTGTGTGGCGGAGGGTACCTTGAGTACCTCTATCGGTTGTCCCTTCTATTCCAGTCTCGTATTGTTCGTGGAAAGAAGGATTGTCGGTATGCCTCTGTGTGGGCTCTAATCTCTCTGATTTTATCCTCATGGTCTCTTCGCGAGATATACCTAGGAGGGAGCAATATACTGCTTGACTCTTCGGTGAAGGTATGTTCCCGAAACTTTGACAAAAGCCGGTACCGAGCTACTGAGCGTCTCTCCTGCAGAGTCTTCCACTGGAGTTTATCTATCATCTCCGTAACGCTTTCGCGATTACTAAATGATCCTGTAATGAAGCGCGCTGCTCTCCGTTGGATCTTCTCTATATCTTCTATCAACCCTATCTGGTACGGATCCCACACTGCTGAGCAGTATTCAAGCAGTGGGCGAACAAGCGTACTATAACCTACTTCCTTTGTTTTCGGATTGCATTTCCTTAGGATTCTTCCAATGAATCTCAGTCTGGCATCTGCTTTACCGACGATCAACATTATATGATCATTCCATTTTAAATCACTCCTAAAGCGCACTCCCAGATAATTTATGGAATTAACTGCTTCCAGTTGCTGACCTGCTATTTTGTAGCTAAATGATAAAGGATCTATCTTTCTGTGTATTCGCAGCACATTACACTTGTCTCCATTGAGATTCAATTGCCGTTCCCTGCACCATGCGTCAATTCGCTGCAGATCCTCCTGCATTTCAGTACAATTTTCCATTGTTACAACCTCTCGATACACCACAGCATCATCTGCAAAAAGCCTCAGTGAACTTCCGATGTCATCCACAAGGTCATTTATGTATATTGTGAATAGCAACGGTCCTATGACACTCCCCTGCGGCACACCTGAAATCACTCTTACTTCGGAAGACTTCTCTCCATTGAGAATGACATGCTGCGTCCTGTTATCTAGGAACTCCTCAATCCAATCACACAACTGGTCTGATAGTCCATATGCTCTTACTTTTTTTCATTAAACGACTGTGGGGAACTGTATTGAACGCCTTGCGGAAGTCAAGAAACACGGCATCTACCTGTGAACCCGTGTCTACGGCCCTCTGAGTCTCGTGGACGAATAGCGCGAGCTGGGTTTCACATGACCATCTTTTTCGAAACCCATGCTGATTCCTACAGAGTAGATTTCTAGTCTCCAGAAAAGTCATTATACTCGAACACATTGGTTTGTTCATATCTTCTGGAGCCTACAGATCTGGTCGCGGGACTTAAGTGAACAGGGGAACGAGGAAAATGGCAGGTCTAGTTTTGGTATCACCGTCAGATTCCTGTACGCAGGACAAGGAGACGTTCGCATTCGACTGGCGATGTGATCCGCGACTCTACCGTAAGTGGCGACAGTATCACGTGCAGTTGAGAGTGCCTCTGCAGTTTTAGCCTTCCTGGTGCGACTCTGCGGACTCAGAAGACAGTCGTTCACTAGCTCTGTCCCGGATTCTTGTCCAGAAGGCGTTTACTTGCATTCATTTGCGAATTATTCACATTGTTGCGCTCTCTTCGGTCCGTGTTTGTTCCTGGCCGTGTTTTCGGAATCTGTTCGCTCATCTGACTTGGCAGAAAATCCGAAGAAATTCTGGTCTTATGTCAAAGCGGTAGGTGGATCAAAACAAAAAGTCCAGACACTCTGTGACCAAAATGGTACTGAAACAGAATATGACAGACTAAACGCCGAAATACTAAATGTCTTTTTCCAAAGCTGTTTCACAGAGGAAGACTGCACTGTAGTTCCTTCTCTAGATTGTCGCACAGATGACAAAATGGTAGATATCGAAATAGACGACAGGGGGATAGAGAAACAATTAAAATCGCTCAAAAGAGGAAAGGCCGCTGGACCTGATGGGATACCAGTTCGATTTTACACAGAGTTCGCGAAGGCACTTGCCCCCCTTCTTGCAGCAGTGTACCGTAGGTCTCTAGAAGAGCGTAGCGTTCCAAAGGATTGGAAAAGGGCACAGGTCATCCCCGTTTTCAAGAAGGGACGTCAAACAGATGTGCAGAACTATAGACGTGTATCTCTAACATCGATCAGTTGTAGAATTTTGGAACACGTATTATGTTCGAGTATAATCATTTTTCTGGAGACTAGAAATCTACTCTGTAGGAATCAGCATGGGTTTCGAAAAAGACGATCGTGTGAAACCCAGCTCGCGCTATTCGTCCACGAGATTCAGAAGGCCATAGACACGGGTTCACAGGTAGATGCCGTGTTTCTTGACTTCCGCAATGCGTTCAATACAGTCTCCCACAGTCGTTGAATGAACAAAGTAAGAGCATATGGACTATCAGACAAATTGTGTGATTCGATTGAAGAGTTCCTAGATAACAGAACGCGGCGTGTCATTCTCAATGGAGAGAAGTCTTCCGAAATAAGAGTGATTTCAGGTATGCCGCAGGGGACTGTCATAGGACCGTTGCTAATCACAATATACGTAAATGACTTTGTGGATAACATCGGAAGTTCACTGAGGCTTTTTGCGGATGATGCTGTAGTATATCGAGAGGTTGTAACAATGGAAAACTGTACTGAAATGCAGAATGCTCTGCAACGAATTGACGCATGGTGCAGGGAGTGACAACTGAATCTCAATGTAGACAAGTGTAATTTGTTGCGAATACATAGAAAGAAAGACGCCTTTAAAATGGAATGATCATATAAAGTTGATCGTTGGTAAAGCAGATGCCAGACTGAGATTCATTGGAAGAATCCTAAGGAAATGTAATCCGGAAACAAAGGAAGTTGGTTACAGTACACTTGTTCGCCCATTGCTTGAATACCCCTCACCGGTTTGGGATCCGTACCAGATAGGGTCGATAGAAGAGATAGAGAAGATCCAACGAAGAGCAGCGGGCTTCATTACAGGATGATTTAGTAATCGCGAAAGCGTTACGGAGATGATAGATAAACTCCAGTGGAAGACTCTGCAGGAGAGACGCTCAGTAGCTCGGTACGGGCTTTTGTTGAAGTTTCGAGAACATACCTTCACGGAGGAGTCAAGCAGTATATTGCTCGCTCCTACGTATATCTCGCGAAGAGACCATGAGGATAAAATCAGAGAGATTAGAGCCCCCACAGAGGCATACCGAAAATCTTTCTTTCCACGAACAATACGAGAATGGAATAGGAGGGAGAACCGATAGAGGTACTCAAAGTCCCTCCGCCACACACCGTCAGGTAGCTTGCGCAGTATGGATGTAGATGTAGATTAGGTTGACACTTGGTATTTGTTCAAGGCCGCCGCACTTCGTGGTACTGTGCGCTCATTCCGCGCATTTTTCACGAACGCTGTCAACGAAACGTGAGATATAACGGTACTCATATTGTGAAATTTAAAATTTTCCCGGCGATCTGAATATTCAAAAAGATTTCGGGCTTGCAGCCGGACGTTCCGTTGTTAACCTCACGGACAAGAATTTGGACGACGCGACGCAGTCGGTATTAAGTATGGGTTTGAATTTTGCATCTACACCTAGAGCACCACCTTTGATAAGTTTTGTGAGTGGTGTTGAAGAAGCCGTACGACGCCTTCCTATGGAAACTGCAGAGGAAGTAAGGAGGGAAACTTGCCGTGCTCTTCTGAAGGCTCCTCCTCAACACAGTAACATTACCTCCGCAGAAAGGGCTGCACTGCGAAATCTCCGAGAAGATCCGGACGTTGTGGTACTGAAGGCTGATAAAGGCAATTTAACTGTGCTGTTACCTCGCAGTTTGTATGAGGATAAGACCTATGGTCTCCTAAATGATTCTGCCTGCAGGAAGATTGTAAACGACCCTACAGGACGTGTGCAACGGAAGACATCTACACTCCTGAATTCTTCCTCGTTGCCTCCAGAGACGATCAAGCGCTTAAGACCTCATGGCAGCGTACCTCCAAGACTGTACGGCCTTCCGAACGTACATAAAGACGGACTACCCTTACGGCCAATAGTGAGTAATATTGGGGCCCCCACTTACGATTTAGCCAAACATCTTGCATCCTTGCTGAGGCCATTTGTGGGCAAATGTCCACATCACATACGTAACTCGACCGATTTTATCAACAGACTGCGGGCTCCCCGCCTATGTACTTCTGAACTTTTAGTTAGTTTTGACGTGGTGTCTCTTTTTACAAAGGTACCTCTTGCAAACACCTTGGCACTAAGTTTCAGGTGGGAATCACTGCTTTGTTTCACCACGCTCTCTCCTCAACATATTTTATGTTCAACCGAGAATATTTTGAACAGATTGACGGCGTCGCCATGGGTAGCCCCTTGTCTCCCTTGGTGGCCAACCTTTTTATGGAGGATTTTGAGGAGAGAGCACTTGAATCAGCAGCCTTCAAACCAACTGTTTTTTGGAGGTACGTGGATGACACTTTCGTAGTGTGGCCTCATGGAGAAGAAAACTGAATGGAGTTTTTAGATCACCTCAGCTCCATTCATGAGAACATTCGGTTTACCAAGGAATTAGAGAAAAATGGTTGCCTCCCTTTCTTGGATGTGCTAGTTAGACGAGAGTGATGTCTCTCTGGGGCATTCGATTTATCGAAAGCCCACACATACTGATTTGTATTTAAATTCGTTCAGCTGCCATCACCCATCGCAAACAATGAGTGTACTTAAAACACTTGTACACAGAGCTCATGTAGTGTCAGATGCAGACAGTTTGCCTGAAGAGCTTGCCCATCTGAAGAGGGTTTTCAAAGAGAATGGATATTCTACCCGGCAAAGTAGCAAGGCACTTGCAATTAAGCCAAAGAAACAGGGAGTGGAGAAAGAAGAGAGCACGACTACTAAATCTTTAGCTTTTCTTCCCTTTGTTGGCAACATTTCCTTCAAAATTGCAAGAATCCTCCACGGTTTCGAAGTGAAAGTAATTTTCCGTCCACCATCGAAGATTTTCGACCTGCTGGGATCAGTGAAAGACGATCTGGTATTGCGGAAGGCGGGAATTTATAAAATACCTTGTCAGTGTGGCATGTCATATATAGGACAAACATTGCGAACAGTAGAATAACGTTTCACTGAACATCAGCGCTGTACTCGGCTTTTGCAACCTAGCAAGTCTCTAATTGCTGAGCACTGCATTTCCACTGGACACTCAATGGAGTATGACAAGACAACAATTTTGGCCACAGCAACATCCTTTTGGGACTCAGCTAGATAATGCGTGGAACCCCGTCATCTCTAAGATCTGCTCCAGACGAAGACGTCAGAGTACTCCGATGGCCGCGGCAATTGACAACGCCGAAGACAGCTGAGTTCTGCAGTTCCACTAGCGAGGGCGCTGCTGGCGGGCGGTGTGGTTCGTCTCTCTATATGATTTTGACGCATGCGCGGAATACTCGCTGCACGCTATATATTACGGAACGGAGGGCGTCTTCGTCAGTCTTCGATCGCTCACCTGAGGATGGCTGGCAGTTGTCCAGTCGAAATATCGTGAATGGAAGCTAACGACGACCGGCTGCAAGCCCGAAATCTTTTTGAATAATGGGTACTCATATTACTAGCTATCTATAACAATTTAAAAAACTGTAAAACAGCCGTGTCTCTGTTTGAACTTGCTAATCTCCAAACCTACAAGAAGCATTTTCATGGTGTTTTCACAGGTAACTTGAGCACAGCTTCGGGCGACATATAGAATTTATTAAATCAAAGTAGGATCACGGAAAAAAATATCGTAATTTAAAGCTTTATCTGAAACCATCGTGTCTGTGTATTTGAGAATGTAAATCTGCAACACTACTGCAAGAATTTTCTTAGGGTTATTCGCAGGTAACATGAGCGTAGCCTGGGCCAATGTGTATGCTTTATTTTATCATAATCGGAACACGGAATAGAAAGATACCGTAACTTAAAGTTTTTGCTAAGGTCATCTGCTCAGTCTACTAGTTACGATATAGTACACCAAAAAACCAATAGATGGCGGTGTTAGTCTCGTGGTGCACCAAAAAAGATATAGTTAGTTTGTTTTAACTCAGTGAAGGATGTGTTTCCGGAAGTTTACTTCAGTGACAGAATTAATCGCCACAGCCTAACAGCGAATTTACATGGTTAGTACGTATGGATCTACTGATTTCGCTTTGTTTGCGAAAAACTTAGCGAGATTGCTTCGCTCTTTTTTTTCTTCTTCTTCTTTATTGAGTTTCGATTCCCCCCGCGAAGGGGGCGGGCTGGCAGCAGCTTAGTAAGCCGCTCTTCAGCCTACAGAATTTGTTTTAAAAAGATGAAGATAATAAATAATAAAAGCAGGCGATAAAATTGGTGACTTAAATGGTAAAATGGCGGAAAATCGTGGAACTTAAAACATAAAACAAAGGGTTGATGATGCTAATAAAATACATTTGAAGCAGACAGCTAAAATAATAGACAGACAATTTAAAAAAAAAACACGGCGACAGTCTGGTTTCTGTTAGCAACACTTTGGGAAGACGAACAACACTGAACATTCACTTGAACACTGCACTAAAAATTGGCACAAATATGACATACCACATCCGAGGACAGATGGAGGGGAGGGGGGGGGGGACCGGGCAGAAGATGGGAAAGGAAAGGGGAGGGGGGAAGGAGAGGAAAAACCGACGTGGGGGGGAGGGGGGAAAGGAGCCGATTGGAGGACGAGGACCCATAAGGGGGGGAGGGGGGCGGGTGCCGGGCAGACGCGACAGGGAGTGGGGAAAGGCAGAGGAGGGGTATACAAAAGGTCTCGGGGGAGGGAGGAGAGGGGGAGAAGGCTTTGCTCCTTTCGATAGGTTTTATTTATACTCTTTGCTTTATGATTTGGGTGCAGTCTCATTACATTTCGATTTTGTTTTGTTTACCAATAAAAATTCCTATAAAATGGTCGAGTCTTTCTGAATACACCAGACTCGCTAAAAGACAGGACTGCGCAGTCCCACGAATCCAATGGAAACCGTGAGGTGGGATTTGCTGCTGCTCGAGAAGATCCCGTTTCAACTGGAAACTTCTGCCGAAAACGAGGCGTGACGTAACTCGTATCTAGACCATCGTGCATAATCTTGCTCCTCAATAGCCTTCACTCAGAGAGGCTTAAAATTACTTCTCTCCAACGCAACGACATAAAAGCAGAAATCTTGATGGGAAGTGGCGCAGGCGAGGGAGTTTTTGTACCCCGAATCCCGATTATTCCTAAAAATTTACGATTTCGCTTTAAACGAGCACAGTTCCCGGTGAGCTTATGTAATGCCGCAACGCAAACAAAGCAAAAGGCCAGACGCTGCGTGCTGGGCGCACGGACGCCACTGTCAGTTCCTTTTCACACGGTCAGCATTACGGGGCTCTTCTCGTGTTAGTGAAGCAAACAAGCTCCTCGTCTATGGCTCCAATCATACTATGTCGAACACTGCAGTAAAGAATTTTTTTCTATTTGCCGCTCAAAATATATCCTTAATGGTTAAGCCTCTAATTACCAACATTCCTTAAAGCCAAATTTGGACACATTTTTGGTTACGCTGTGGTTATATACACCTCCCCTTCTTTATGGTATTAGTATGACTGATATACTAGGCTTCTAATTAAGCACTTTAACGAAACTTTATTTACATATGATGTTTTCCTCTAAATGTACTCCATATTTCACAGTAGCCTAATGGTTCATTACTCTAACTGTCCGCCCCCGGTAGCTGAGAAGTCAGCGCGACAGAATGTCAGTCCCTAGGGCCCGGGTTCGATTCCCGGCTGGGTCAGAGATTTTCTCCGCTCAGGTACTGGGTGTTGTGTTGTCTCAATCATCATCATTTCACCCCCCTCGACACGTAAGTCACCGAAGTGGCGTCAAATCGGAATTCTTGCATCCGGCGAATGGTCTGTCCGACAGGAGGCCCCAGTCACACATTTACATTTTTAGTATAACTTAGATACATAAGAATGCCGTCTGACATTTCAACCTCTTTCTGAACACTGTAGTTTAGCTTGTTTTTATGTTATGGAAACTATTTTCGTACATTTATGGTATAACTGACTTTTGTTTATATTCATTTCATATAGTACATGTATTGATTATGCTACTGTTTAACATTACGATTTTATAAATATTTCTACCTTATATTGTAAGATCCATGTTATCCTATGTTCGGGGAGAGCAACTTCGTTTTTTTGTTTGTACGTGAAACTATACCGAAGATGTTCGGTAAAGATAGTACAGTCCCCTGCATTTAGCACGAAATTTATCGATGAGACATTTTTGTATCATATGACGAAAATACCTTATAAACACCTTTAACAAACTCCTCAATATTTTGAAAAATTGTAATTCAATACTACTCTGTTTACGTATGTCATTAGTATGGTTGCCTTCCAAAATCCTGTATGTCATACTGGGATCCATGGCCTGCCTACATATGAGATGTGGCCATTATTTATGTAATGACAGATGTGATGTTGTGGCTTAAACAGTTTTAAAGCCGTAAGTATTCTCGCATATTTTGCACTTCCTTGGGAAAAAATCTGTAACAATTCCTGTATATTAGATGTATTTTTTGTATCTTTGGATAGAAACCGTGAAGATGGTCTGTGACTGAAACCTGTCGATATTAGGGTTTTAAATAAAAAAGAAGAAGCTGATGGTCATACATGCATTTTATACCTATGTAAAGAAGTTTTATAAGCCAGAAATAAATTCCACGTGTACAAAGTCTTTGGCACAGCGATAAGTAAAAACCTGGGCAATGACAGATCTCTCAGCCCGTATACAATAATTTGTAAAGTTATTAATAAATATTTGTTCTATTTTTTTAAAAACTATATACACTACTGGCCATTAAATTTGCTACACCACGAAGATGACGTGCTACAGACGCGAAATTTAACCGACAGGAAGAAGATGCTGTGATATGCAAATGTTTAGCTTTTCAGAGTATTCACACAAGGTTGGCGCCGGTAGCGACACCTACAACGTACTGACATTAGGAAAGTTTCCAACCGATTTCTCATACACAAACAGCAGTTGACCGGCGTTGCCTGGTGAAACGTTGTTGTGATGCCTCGTGTAAGGAGGAGAAATGCGTACCATCACGTTTCCGACTTTGATAAAGGTCGGATTGTAGCATATCGTGATTGCGGTTTACCGTATCGAGACATTGCTGCGGTTACCCTTGACGCTGCATCACAGACCTGAGCGAATGCGATGGTGTACTCAACGACGAACCTGGGCGCACGAATGGCAAAACGTCATTTTTTCGGATGAATCCAGGTTGTGTTTACAGCATCATGACGGTCGCATCCGTGTTTGGCGACATCGCGGTGAAAGCACATTGGAAGCGTGTATTCGTCATCGCCATACTGGCGTATCACCCGGCGTGATGGTATGGGGTGCCATTGGTTACACGTCTCGGTCACCTCTTCTTCGCATTGACGGCACTTTGAACAGTGGACGTTACATTTCAGATGTGTTACGACCCGTGGCTCTACCCTGCATTCGATCACTGCGAAACCCTACATTTCAGCAGGATAATGCACGACCGCATGTTGCAGGTCCTATACGGGCCTTTCTGGATAAAGAAAATGTTCGAGTGGTGTCCTGGCCAGGACATTCTCCAGATCTCTCACCAATTGAAAACGTCTGGTCAATGGTGGCCGAGCAACTGGCTTGTCACAATACGCCAGTCACTACTGTTGATGAACTGTGGTATGGTGTTGAAGCTGCATGGGCAGCTGTACCTGTACACTTCATCCAAGCCCTGTTTGACTCAATTCCCAGGCGTATCAAGGCCGTTATTACGGCCAGAGGTGGTTTTACTGGGTACTGATTTCTCAGGATCTATGCACCCAAATTGCGTGAAAATGTAGTCACATGGCAGTTCTAGTATAATATATTTGTCCAATGAATACCCGTTTATCATCTGCATTGGTTCTTGGTGTAGCAATTTTAATGGGCAGTAGTGTAGACTGTCGTACCCAGTGGCTCACGCTTTCGCAGTGTTCGCAGCAGCTGTACAGCTGAGTGACAGGGATGTGACAACGCCACCCACCTGCTTGCCTTTCTTAGGGGAGATGGAGGCGCTGCGGGTGGTGGCGGACTTAGCGGCGTCGCCCCCGCCGCCCTCCGCGGCGGCCGCGTCGCCCATGTCGGGCAGCGGCGGCGCCTGCAGCCGGCCCAGCGGGCAGAAGACGCTGAGCGTGCGGTAGAGCGCCGGCCCGCGCTCCTGGATCAGCCCGTGGCGCAGCGCCCACGCCTTCCAGCGGTAGCGCTTCCAGGGCGGCGTGGGCGGCCGGTCCCGGTAGCGGATGGCGTTCCACAGCACGCCCGCCCCGTGCACCACCACGGCGCCCGGAGCGTCCTCCGCCTGCACCACCAGCGCCGTCGTGCCCATGTTCTCAGAGACCGCGTCCATGGGCGACACCTTCTCCTGGGGCTGCCCGCCGAACGGGTCCTCTGCAGCAACTGCGGGCAGTGCGTCCTGGCTCAGAAGTTGCATCTGGGCCGTAATTGGTGCAGTGGAACTTCGTCTGTCCGGACTAGGTCCGGCCATACGTCATCCAGATTATCGAAAACAGATAATCTCGGATTTCAGAAGAAAACTAATCTGGAGTCAACTTGTCAAAATCTGTGACATTTGAATAAAATCTTCTCGGTTTTTAAATCGCGTCAATTCGAATAAAATTCTCGAGCTTTCAATGGCCACCTCCGCTACCGTCAGCAAGACTACAAACACTGGCTGCCGGTGCTGGCTTTTTTTTTTCCTTTATTGTGATTTCATTCCCTTGCCCCATATGGGCAAGGGATAGCTAGCTGCGGCACAATCCGTCGCTCTTCAGCGATGAAAAGGGGGACAAAATGGCTCTGAGCACTGTGGGACTTAACATCTACATCTATACTCCGATAGCCACCAAGCGGTGTGTGGCGGAGGGCACAATTCGCGCCAAAGTCATATTTCCCCCTCCCCCCCCCCCCCCCTTTCTATTCCTCTCGCGGATCGCGCGAGGGAAAAACGACTGTCTGAACGCCTTAGTACGAGCTCTTATTTCCCTTATCTTTCGATGATGACCATTACGCGATTTGAAATTTGGTGCTAATAATATATGCTCTACATCCTCGGTGAAGATCGGATTTCGGAATTTAGTGAGCAGCCCCTTCTGTTTAGTGTCCCACTTCAAAGTTTCTATCATATTTGTAATGCTCTAGCGATGGTTAAATGTACTAGTCACGAATCTTGCCGCTCTTCTTTGGACCTTGTCAATCTCTTGAACCAGACCCAACAGGTAAGGGTCCCATACAGACGAACAATACTCCAAGACTGGACGAACTAACGTATTGTAAGCTATTTCCTTTGTTGAAGGACTGCATCGCTTCAGGATTCTACCAATAAACTGCAGTCTAGAGTTCGCCTTGCCCGTTACTTGTGTAATCTGATCATCCCATTTGAGATCATTTCGAACAGTCACACCCAGATACTTGACTGATGTTACCGCTTCCAAAGACTTATCATTTATTTTGTACTCATACATTAATGGGGATTTTCGCCTTGTTATACGCCGTAGGTTCCACTTACTATTATTATTGAGAGATAACTGGCAGTCATTACACCACGCATTTATTTTCTGCAAATCGACACTGATTTGTTCACAACTTTCGTGTGATACTACCTTCGTGTAGACTACGGCATCACCGGCAAACAGTCTAAGGCCGCTGTCAATACCATCAACCAGATCGTTTATGTAAACCGTAAAAAGCAGAGGACCTATTACGCTGCCCTGGGACACACCTGAAGTTACTCTTGTTTCTGCTGAAGTTATCCCGTTCAGGACGACAGACTGCTCCCTGTCTGTTAGAAAATTTTCTATCCAACCGCATATGTTATTAGATAGATCGTAAGCGCGCACTCTTTCTATCAAGCGACAGTGAGGAACTGAGTCGAACGCCTTTTGAAAGTCGAGAAATATGGCATCAACCTGGGAGCCGGTATCTAGAGCCTGTTGTATATCATGCACAAAGAGGGCCAGCTGTGTCTCGCATGACCGCTGTTTCCTAAAACCGTGCTGGTTTCCGCAGATGAGCTTCTCAAGAGTCTAGAAAGGTCATTATGTCTGAACACAAAATATGTTCCATGATTCTACAACAAATCGATGTGAGTGGAAGTGGCCGGTAATTATGTGCATCCGATTTTCTACCATTTCTACAGGTTAGAACTACGTAAACCTAACTAACCTAAGGACACCAAACACATCCATGCCCAAGGTAGGATTCGAACCTGCGGCCGTAGCAGTCGCGCGGTTCCGGACTGAAGCGCCTAGAACCGCTCGGCCACCACGGCCGTCGAAAAGGGGACATAACAACATAATAAGAGCAGACGGTGGGAGTTAAAACATACACTTACACGGAGACGTTAATTGTGGGACAGTTAAAAAAGTCGACATAAAGATAAAAAAAAAACAGTTGGCGATTCGTGAAGCAGGTAAAATACACAGAAGTCACACTCACAACTTAAAAGTTGGCCATAGTACGAGGGCAGTTCAATAAGTAATGCAACACATTTTTTTTCTCGGGCAATTTTGGTTGAAAAACCCGGAAATTTCTTGTCGAATATTTTCAAACATTCCCGCTTCGTCTCGTATAGTTTCATTGACTTCCGACAGGTGGCAGCGCTGTACGGAGCTGTTAAAATGGCGTCTGTAACGGATGTGCGTTGCAAACAACGGGCAGTGATCGAGTTTCTCTTGGCGGAAAACCAGGGCATCTCAGATATTCATAGGCGCTTGCAGAATGTCTATGGTGATCTGGCAGTGGACAAAAGCACGGTGAGTCGTTGGGCAAAGCGCGTGTCATCATCGCCGCAAGGTCAAGCAAGACTTTCTGATCTCCCGCGTGCGGGCCGGCCGTGCACAGCTGTGACTCCTGCAATGGCGGAGCGTGCGAACACACTCGTTCGAGATGATCGACGGATCACCATCAAACAACTCGGTGCTCAACTTGACATCTCTGTTGGTAGTGCTGTCACAATTGTTCACCAGTTGGGATATTCAAAGGTTTGTTCCCGCTGGGTCCCTCGTTGTCTAACCGAACACCATAAAGAGCAAAGGAGAACCATCTGTGCGGAATTGCTTGCTCGTCATGTGGCTGAGGGTGACAATTTCTTGTCAAAGATTGTTACAGGCGATGAAACATGGGTTCATCACTTCGAACCTGAAACAAAACGGCAATCAATGGAGTGGCGCCACACCCACTCCCCTACCAAGAAAAAGTTTAAAGCCATACCCTCAGCTGGTAAAGTCATGGTTACAGTCCTCTGGGACGCTGAAGGGGTTATTCTGTTCGATGTCCTTCCCCATGGTCAAACGATCAACTCTGAAGTGTATTGTGCTACTCTTCAGAAATTGAAGAAACGACTTCACCGTGTTCGTAGGCACAAAAATCGGAATGAACTTCTCCTTCTTCATGACAACGCAAGACCTCACACAAGTCTTCGCACCCGAGAGGAGCTCACAAAACTTCAGTGGACTGTTCTTCCTCATGCACCATACAGCCCCGATCTCGCACCGTCGGATTTCCATATGTTTGGCCCAATGAAGGACGCAATCCGTGGGAGGCACTACGCGGATGATGAAGAAGTTATTGATGCAGTACGACGTTGGCTCCGACATCGACCAGTGGAATGGTACCGTGCAGGCATACAGGCCCTCATTTCAAGGTGGCGTAAGGCCGTAGCATTGAATGGAGATTACGTTGAAAAATAGTGTTGTGTAGCTAAAAGATTGGGGAATAACCTGGTGTATTTCAATGCTGAATAAAACAACCCCTGTTTCAGAAAAAAAATGTGTTGCATTACTTATTGAACTGCCCTCGTATTAAGACACTCAAGAACGAAGACAATTTAAAACCACTGCACGAGATGGAGAACACACGACAAAGAATAAAAACTGCCAGGAGGAACCTGCCGAAGGAGGAGAGGCGTGAGAGCAGGGAAAAAGTGGGGAGAGGAAGGGGCAGCGGGGCACCGGAGGTGGCACGATCTTCCCCATGTACAGCCACGATTGCGGCCTCTCACGCCACCAGAGAGGACCGAAGCCACGCATGCGCGGAAGCTGATTGGGCAGCTGATTGCAGCTCTGGCCCGCCACGGGACCGAGTGACCTCAGGGCGCACGAGGGGTCGGCGCCACGTTGGAAACTGCCGCTCCCGCCCCGCCACAAGCGTCAAGCATTCGTCGTTGCTTCCTTTCGACATCCACAGTAACACTTTCCAATTCCCTTTTGAAATTTTCAACAAATACTGTATCCTCTAAAAGGCTTTCACGAGTCATTACCAGGTGCACGTCTGCCCCCAGTAGCTAAATGGTCAGCGTGACGAATTGTCAGTCCTCTGGGCCCGGGTTCGATTCCCGGCTGGGTCGGGGAATTTTCTCCGCCCAGGGACTGGGTGTTGTGCTGTCCTCATCATCATCCTATCGTCCTCATCGACTGCAGGTCGCCGTAGTGGCGTCAGGTTGAAAGACCGGCACCCGGCGAACGGTCTGCCCGACGGGGGGCCCTAGCCATACGAGTAAATAAAATAAGCCAGCTGAACCATTCAATGTCGACGGTAGTCCGTTAGTAACCAACCCTGTCCGGCCGTGAAGTTAACCTCACCATTAGAAAACTTCTAGTTTAAATTATCACTTTTTCCTGCGATGTTGGATGTGAAATCGGAACGCCAATTTCCCTTTTAGCGACGAACCACATGGAAAGTGAACAATACTGCAGTTCATTCTTTCCTTCTTTTGTTGTCATCTTTCTTGTTGACCTTTACCACCATTATGAGACAAATTTTTTCCATTTTTTCCGGTTATTCAAGTGGTTCTAGTGGCTCTGAGCACTATGGGACTCAACTGCGTAGGTCATTAGTCCCCTAGAACTTAGAACTAGTTAAACCTAACTAACCTAAGGACATGATACACATCCATGCCCGAGCCAGGATTCGAACCTGCGACCGTAGCGGTCTCGCGGTTCCGGACTGCAGCGCCCAGAACCGCACGGCCACTTCGGCCGGCTCCGGTTATTCTTCCAATCTGTCACCATTGATGTTCCAACAACAAAACCAAGAGCAATTTTTTTAATAATCCTCTTTCATCTGTCGAATGCAGTGCTTGTAACTTCTTATACATGGTCATAGCCACCTTCTTTCTGCGTGATGTTATTTTACACTCGCAGCAAGTGCGGACAGGTAGTACTGTTACATTCAGTGACACTGTGCCAAGATCCGTGTATGGCGATTGGCTCAATTTAAAGTTAATGGTCATCTTCGTCTATTGTTGCTGCTATTCATTCCAGAGTATGAACCACACTATAATTGCTAAACAGAAAAAGAACGATCCAGGTGAACTGGAAACTGGGATTCATGAGAGCCAGATAAAAGAAGTTCCACAGCACGTATATTTTGAAGAAGGAAGGGATACTGTGGTGTCACCGCCAGACACCACACTTGCTAGGTGGTAGCCTTTAAATCGGCCGCGGTCCGTTAGTATACGTCGGACCCGCGTGTCGTCACTATCAGTGATTGCAGACCGAGCGCCGCCACACGGCAGGTCTAGAGAGACTTCCTAGCACTCGCCCCAGTTGTACAGCCGACTTTGCTAGCGATGGTTCACTGACAAAATACGCTCTCATTTGCCGAGACGATAGTTAACATAGCCTTCAGCTACGTCATTTGCTACGACCTAGCAAGGCATTACCAGTTACTATTGATACTGTAAAACATGTACCGTCAAGAGCGACGTTCACCATTTATGGATGAAAGTTAAGTATTCCACCAGCTACGTCAGTTTTTTCTACAGTCTAATTTCCTTGTCCTTTCCAGACCTCACGCCAGCCTGCGTGAGCTAAAACGCGCGCCTTTCGGCTTCCTCTCATACCGGTGTTGGCTCTCCTGCCAACCCACAACAGATACAACAGCTTACCGTCTCGTATACACCTAACGGATTCCCTCTTAAGCGTTTTAACGACCTGCTGAAACACGTCATGAAGACGACTGATATAAATATAGAAACATTGGAGAATTAGCTGTGGATCGTTTACTGTAGAAGAACATCACATCCACGGCTGTCAACTTGTTTGGAGGAGAACGCTGCACACATGAAGATATCAAGCAACAAATAACAAAGCTCCTTCAATTACAGCTCCATCCTCCTCCAACCATTCAGTGCTATTTGTATGGGCGCATGTATTATGCCAGGATTGGCTTGTTCAGTCATCGGAAAAACATCCGTAAGCCGAGTTGAAATGTTCACGTATTGCCGGAAAAAGGTAATCATGCTCGGTGTGGTGTCACCGCCAGACACCACACTTGCTAGGAGGTAGTTTTAAATCGGCCGCGGTCCATTAGTACATGTCGGACCCGCGTGTCGCCACTGTGTGATCGCAGACCGAGCGCCACCACAAGGCAGGTCTCGAGATACGGACTAGCACTCGCCCCAGTTGTACGGACGACTTTGCTAGCGACTACATGGACGAAGCATTGCTCATTAGCCGAGCCAATAGTTAGAATAGCCTTCAGCTAAGTCAATGGCTACGACCTAGCAAGGCGCCATTAGTAACATTGCATGTATCTAAAGAGTCTCACTTGTATCGCCACAATCTCCAGATGTACCAAAAGGATGGATTAAAGTTAAGTAGTCCAGAAGCTACGTACTTTTCTTTATAGCATTCGTTACGTATCCTGTTTCAGACCTCACGCCATCCTGCTTTAACTTAGCGCGTGCCTTTCGGCTTCCTCTCATTGTGTCTAGGCTGTCTTGTCTAGACACAACATTTTTTGGCGACGAGTCAACGGAAAGGGTCTTGCTCTTTCTAATTGCTTACATTTACTTGTCATGGCTTCGCCAGATGTACTGTCCGAATTTTATCGCTTGCAGAATCAGCAGACGCAGGCGTTATTGGATGCCCTTGGACAGCTCGTCCAGGGTCAAAGTGCACTGCAAAATGATGCGGCAGCCGCCGCTTCATTGCTACCGCAGCCACAACATGCAGTTGCACCTCCATTCCGTAATTTTCACGCAGACGTGGAATCCTGGACGGAGTGGTCACGCCAGTTTGGATTTCATCTCGCCGCCTACAGAATTCAAGGTAACGAGCGGCAGCCTCATTTATTGGCGTGTGTCGGCGTGCAAACGTACCGTGTGATAGTGAAAATATTTCCCCGACGCGACGTAGCAACTCTGTCCTACGAAGAAATTTTGTCTGCTTTAGATGCCTATTTCAAGGAAACAGTTAATGTAGTTGCACAAAGGTATACTTTTTTTCGTACAAAACGTACGGCCGGTCAAACTAATAGGGAGTGGGTTGCAACATTGCAAGGCCTTACAAGGGATTGTGCTTTTGAGTGTGAATGTGGACTCCCTTATTCAAATACTATGGTACGTGATGCAATAGCACAGAACATTTCTGATGTTCGCATACGGGAACAGATTTTGAAACTCGTCAATCCCTCCCTTCAACAAGTGATAGACATATTGGATAGACAAGACACGCTTGACTTTGCACAGGAATCATTTGAAACTTCACCAGCCGTGTGTAACATTAACCGGCCCGCCGGGCGCGCTGCATGGCCCGGTAAACTGCCCTTGCACACGTCCGCGCAGCTGCCGCCATGCTCTAAACCAGGTGTGCCACGCCAGCATACAAATGCAGTGAAATAATGCCCGCGGTGTGCTACTAGACATTCGCGTGAAAATTGCCTGTCACACCAAGCTATTTGCTTTTTCTGTAATAAGAAAGGACATGTTCAAAGTGTTTGCCAGAAAAAGCTCAGATCAGACAATCACAACCATTCCAGGCCCTTTGCTTCGCGCCGGCATCGAACCAAGAATACTCAGGCTCGTGGACCTTCGCCCATGGACATTCATGTAGTTAATTCCGCTTCGTCCAGTGCCACTTTCTCTAACAGTGACTGTGTTCGTCCCACAAAACGTGTGCGTCGACGTCGCCGGAAATCCCGTCAGATCGCAAGTGCTTCTGTACCTGTATCAGTTCAAATTGCACGAGAAAGTCGCTCTTGTCGTCAGCAGGACAATAAACTTTTTGTAGATTTGGACTTTAATGGCAAGGTCATACCATTCCAGCTCGATACCGGAGCTGCAGTTTCATTGATCAATCACGACACGTACAAACAACTGGGCAAACCTCTGTTGCGTGCCGCAACTGTTAAGTTAAATAGTTATTCAGGACAGCATATCCCTGTGTTAGGACAGTGCACTCTTCTTGCAACATACAAGGGACAAACAAAACTTGTGTCATTTTACGTTCTTCATTCTTCTTCTGCAGTGAACTTGTTTGGTTTAGATTTATTTCAGTTGTTTAACATGTCTATAGTAAATCAGGTCCTATCAGCGAATCAGACTGTGCCTTCAGACAGTGTTTCTCGTCTGTGTGAAGAATTTGCAGACATTTTTGCACCGGGCTTAGGTTGCGCTCAGAACTATGCAGCACATTTGGAACTGAAAGTCGACGCGCAACCGAAATTTTTCAGGGCGCGCAATGTTCCCCACGCATTGCGTGATGAGGTCGCAAGACCATTACACGATTTAGAATCACAAGGTGTGAGTGAATGTGCGCAATGCCTCTTCCGTTTCAGCTCCGCTTCATCGCTTTCGCCGTACAGGTGTTCCGTTCGTCTGGACGACGGACTGCGACCGCGCTTTTCGCCAGTTGAAATCGGCGTTGCTTTCCAATACTTGCCTTACGCCATTCGATCCCCAGAAACCCCTTTTGTTGATGGTAGATGCATCGGATTTCGGGATCGGTGCTGTGCTTGCGCACAGAGATGGGTCGCATGATCGCCCTATTGCCTTTGCGTCAAAATTGCTCTCGTCTGCGCAAAGAAATTATTCACAGATGTTGAAGTTGAAAGAGTCGCATTCTCGGGAGGACGCGTTGTTGCTCTTTTTGTCATCGTATCGCTCTCAGCCTCGAGATGGTCGCTCGCCGGCTGAGTTGCTCCACGGTCGTCCTCATCGAACCTTGATGTCTTTGCTGCACCCGCCGCATCAGGTTCCTGTGCAGCGGCAGACTTCTGCTTTTGCTCCAGGCGCCGTTGTATTCTATCGCAACTATCGAGGTTCACGGCGTTGGCTCGCCGGGCGCATTCTTCGCTGCCTCTGCCGCGCGATGTATTTGGTTTTGGGGGCCTCTGGTGAGGTGCGTCGGCATCTCAGTCAGCTGCGCCTCTGTCGTCGCACGGGTTCTGCCGCTCCCCATCTGCTTTCAGCGACGGTGCCGTCCGGTCAGCGCCCTGGGGACCCATCTACTTGCTCGCCTCATCCCCAGGTGTTACCGACGATGCCTTCCATTTTGCCCCATGGCGACGCGCCGCCGCCGCCTCCGCCGCCGCCGCCACCTGTCCTCCAGCCGGCGCCGCCCGCATTAGACGCTTCGCTGCTGCGGTCGGGCGCCTCCCTGGGTCACGCGCCGCCGGTCGCTTCCCGTGACCAGCCGTCCTCCGCCATGGAACTCTTGCCCGCTCCGGACCACATGGCGTCTTCGCGCGTCGGGTACCCCGACGCAATGGAGGTCGACCCTTCGGCCCCTCCTGTCTCTTTACGGGCGCATACACCGCATGTTGACGTGCACCCTGGACTAGGTTTTCAGGCGTTTCCTAGCTCCCCTCGGAGCGAATGGCCGGGTGCGGGTGGCACAGCCTCGCCTGTTATTAGGCTCCCCACCTCATCGCCTATGTCAACATGGGGTCCTCCCCACGGCGGGCGGAAGCCTTATAACACGACCGTTCGCCGATTTGCGGGGGAGGAATGTGGTGTCACCGTCAGACACCACACTTGCTAGGTGGTAGTTTTAAATCGGCCGCGGTCCATTAGTACATGTCGGACCCGCGTGTCGCCACTGTGTGATCGCAGACCGAGCGCCACCACAAGGCAGGTCTCGAGATACGGGATAGCACTCGCCCCAGTTGTACGGACGACTTTGCTAGCGACTACACGGACGAAGCATTGCTCATTAGCCGAGCCAATAGTTAGAATAGCCTTCAGCTAAGTCAATGGCTACGACCTAGCAAGGCGCCATTAGTAACACTGCATGTATCCAAAGAGTCTCACTTGAATCGCCACAATCTCCAGATGTACCAAAAGGATGGATTAAAGTTAAGTATTCCAGAAGCTACGTACTTTTCTTTATAGCATTCATTACGTATCCTGTTTCAGACCTCACGCCATCCTGCTTTAACTTAGCGCGTGCCTTTCGGCTTCCTCTCATTGTGTCTAGGCTGTCTTGTCTAGACACAACACTCGGCATATAGTAGCAACCGATAACGACAACAACACGACGAAAGTTACTGATGAAGCACCAGCTCTGTAAGACAAGTTGTAGGGTAGGGATCGATTCGGATGAAGAGTGTCCCACAGGTAAGAAATTTACTGTCTACTAAGACATGAAGAAAAGATATAAAAGTTCAATTATCGGTCTGAATCATTCAAGTTACATAATTGTTTTCGTTTCCGGGAATATTTCTTCAGTCATGGATCAGTTTTTATCAACTTGCGCATCATGTTGGACGTGACAAAAGTCGCCGGCTGCTGGGTTCGGCGAGCACTCATACCCGTTCCAAAACTCCATCTAATCTACGTAACAGTGGAAATGTTGCAGCTGTGTCAGTCCGAAAGGGATGAACGCTTTAGCTGCCCAATCAGCATGGACGGGTGCTGAACTTGTCACTATGACACCGACGCAAAGCAAAATGATTACAGAAACCATTCGAAATATATGGAACCACCTGTGCCAAAATAGCCGAAGAAGTAACCACCCTCTGGTAAGGTGATGCCCAGTAGATTATATCTCAAAAAAAAAAAAAAAAAAAAAAAAGTTCTAGGAATATATTACCAAAATCTCCCAACAAGGTCACACAATGCTGTCAATCAAGACGAAGCTTTCTAGAAATCGTTTTTGTTCCAAGACAACACTCCTGCTTATGCCGTACGGAATATATCCACACATCCCTCATGTTTTGGCTATCATATTTCGCCTCCCCCGCCCCTCCAGAAATCTCCTGGAATGGTATCAAGTGACTACTTTCTCTCTCCAAGGTTGAAGGAACCATTTTGTGGCAGGAATTTACATGAAGACCACCAGGTTATTCTCGAGGTGCAACATGAACAGCGAAAATGCAAAAGTTTACAGTAAGAGTTTCCACCAAGTCATCCAGACCTTTAGGGAAATGTGAGGACTTACGCCGTCACCCAATTTCACGCTAGAAGCTTGATTTTTCAAGGAGTTATTTAAAACATTACGAATACCTCTCGTAGGTACTAAGCGCGCTTGATGGCAACCAGAGATCACGAATGTAAAATTAGAGAGATTAGAGCGCGCACGGAGGCTTTCAGACAGTCGTTCTTCCCGCGAACCATACGCGACTGGAACAGGAAAGGGAGGTAATAACAGTGGTACGTAAAGTGGCCTCCGCCACACACCGTTGGGTGGCTTGCGGAGTATAAATGTAGATGTAGATGAATCAGCAGCCGACAGAGCTGTCGCAGGGAATGGGCAGAGAACCACCGCAATGAGGCAGGTATGTCCAGCAGGAAGTCACTGCCTCACTACGAGTTTAAGGACTTCACTGTGTGTATAATATTTTGGAACTTACATCACCATAAAAGTGTAGAAAATTGATAATTATATTAAATTTAATAACTGCTATACAAAAATAGGTAAAAATATGACAAGGTGCCGTTGGGTAGTTCATGTCATTAGTTGCCACAATATATCACGATCAATACTGAAAACATATTTATTTAGGCGGCAGACGTTAAGTAGAGCTCATAAACAGACTCACTTAATCAATCGTAAGAAACAGTTACAAAGAAGCATACAACTGTATGCCGTAGGCTAAACAGAATGATTTAAGCACTAGGTTTACATTTAGACACTTCATTATATAAGATCCATGTAAATAACCAAATGAAATTAGGACTTTAATACCCTTAATAATGCGCAAACTGAGTAGGATAGTATCGTTTTGAGAACATCAGTGGCAAAACCAGGAAACATCTTGCAAGATACGTAGCATACTTCCGGCTAATCACTGGGACTAGGGAATTTTCTGTGTATTGTTTACCAACAACGAAAAGTGCAACTTGATCACTACGCCATATCTCCAGCAATATCAGTCACAGAAATAAGCTCAAACCACGATGGTAAAGGACGCGGGATGACAAGCATTTCATGTATGAATCAGGAACGTGGTTCAATAACTTTAGTACGGTCCCAGAAGTGTGGAAGGGGCGCCCCATATAAACTCAAAGTGCAAGAGCGGGCCACAAAATGCCATTTTCAACGTTGTATAGTGCGGTCCCTGTGATTGTCTGTTTAGTGTCCCTGCATAATCGTTTGCAGACTCAGTTTCTGGGTAGCAAATTATGCATTTTCGAGTTGATGTCAGTTTACGACGTTTTCTCTGTATATTATAGAGAGGATCTGGAAATATTCTGTGAATATTTGAAAGATAGAACTTTACTTATACTAAAACAGAAAGTTAGAACTTATAATGAGACCACGAGCTAATCTTCTAAATTATTTGGAAGTGTAACAGCTTGCTACATCTCATTACCTGGCCGTGCATTTGTGCCCTTTCTTTGTCTCTTGTCCCTGCAGGGCCGTAGGCTCTCTTCATCCTTGAGCTGAAAGGCTAGTCTTCCTGTAACCCTCCTAAGTGGGTTGTGTATGGTACCTGCATGGCTAGGTTACACTGAGAGTTTTCCCCATGACAGCTGGTGTCAGCAGCACCCGCTGCAGAAAAAGTTCTTAAAGTACTCCCAGGAAACAACACCTTACACAAGTGTTGTTAACAGGAGCAGAAAATGGCCAATTAGAGTGCCTTCATTCTGCTCTTAGCTTGATTGACTAAAGGTTAGATAATTTCGTGGAGCGGTCTGTCGTTAGCGACATGGAGTAGTCAGCTAGGCCTCGTGGCATTGATGTGGCAAGCCATGGGGGTGGACGGGGGGGCGGGGGGGGGGGAGGGCGGGGTTACTGTTTTAAACTGGTTAGGATTTCATAAGTCTGGAGTTAGCTATCTTTCCTGATCAGCGAGGTTACTTTTCCGGTACAGGAAACTTACAATGTTTTATTTCATTTTTTTATGAGTGTTTCGAATTAATAAGGGTGGAGTTGTACGGTAAAAAGACGCCTCAGAGAAGAGCATGGAACCATTAGCTAGCTGGAGGTGATGTTGGATAAAAATGACGGACTTGACTAGGGTTAATTGATACTGAAAGTTTCATTTGTTTCCGTGCAAATTTGAGCGTGGTGTTTTTGAGTGGTTTCTTCTTTATCCACTCTACGCTGTTTAACAGCTTTGTAGTTGTGGTGATTATCGGCGTTGCTTGCTAGTAACCAATTAGACGCGGTGCACTGTTTTTGGTGAACATACTCCAGGCGAGTGATCGGATCTCTGAAGGTTTAACTACAGGGTGTTTCAAAAATGACCGGTATATTTGAAACGGCAATAAAAACTAAACGAGCAGCGATAGAAATACACCGATTGTTGCAATATGCTTGGGACAACAGTACATTTTCAGGCGGACAAACTTTCGAAATTACAGTAGTTACAATTTTCAACAACAGATGGCGCTGCAAGTGATGTCAAAGATATAGAAGACAACGCAGTCTGTGGGTGCGCCATTCTGTACGTCGTCTTTCTGCTTTAAGCGTGTGCTGTTCACAACGTGCAAGTGTGCTGTAGACAACATGGTTTATTCCTTAGAACAGAGGATTTTTCTGTTGGAATTCCACCGCCTAGAACACAGTGTTGTTGCAACAAGACGAAGTTTTCAACGGAGGTTTAATGTAACCAAAGGACCGAAAAGCGTTACAATAAAGGATCTGTTTGAAAAATTTAAACGGACTGGGAACGTGACGGATGAACGTGCTGGAAAGGTAGGGCGACCGCGTACGGCAACCACAGAGGGCAACGCGCAGCTAGTGCAGCAGGTGATCCAACAGCGGCCTCGGGTTTCCGTTCGCCGTGTTGCAGCTGCGGTCCAAATGACGCCAACGTCCACATATCGTCTTGTGCGCCAGAGTTTACACCTCTACCCATACAAAATTCAAACGCGGCAACCCCTCAGCGCCGCTACCATTGCTGCACGAGAGACATTCGCTAACGATATAGTGCACAGGATTGATGACGGCGATGTGCATGTGGGCAGCATTTGGTTTACTGACGAAGCTTATTTTTACCTGGACGGCTTCGTCAATAAACAGAACTGGCGCATACGGGTAACCAAAAAGCCCCATGTTGCAGTCCCATCGTCCCTGCATCCTCAAAAAGTACTGGTCTGGGCCGCCATTTCTTCCAAAGGAATGATTGGCCCATTTTTCAGATCCGAAACGATTACTGCATCACGCTATCTGGAATTTCTTCGTGAATTTGTGGCGGTACAAACTGCCTTAGACGACACTGCGAACACCTCGTGGTTTATGCAAGATGGTGCCCGGCCACGTCGCACGGCCAACGTCTTTAATTTCCTGAATGAATATTTCGATGATTGTGTGATTGCTTTGGGCTATCCGAAACATACAGGAGGCGGCGTGGATTGGCCTCCCTATTCGCCAGACATGAACCCCTGTGACTTCTTTCTGTGGGGACACGTGAAAGACCAGGTGTACCGCCAGAATCCAGAAACAATTGAACAGCTGAAGCAGTACATCTCATCTGCATGTGAAGCCATTCCGCCAGACACGTTGTCAAAGGTTTCGGGTAATTTCAGTCAGAGACTCCGCCATATTATTGCTACGCATGGTGGATATGTGGAAAATATCGGACTATAGAGTTTCCCAGACCGCAGCGCCATCTGCTGTTGAAAATTGTAACTACTGTAATTTCGAAAGTTTGTCCGCCTGAAAATGTACTGTTGTCCCAAGCATATTGCAACAAACGGTGTATTTCTATCGCTGCTCGTTTAGTTTTTATTGCCGTTTCAAATATACCGGTCATTTTTGAAACACCCTGTATATGGTTGCAGTGCCTATAGTTATTGACTCTGGAGTTTAATCCAGTCTCGCCGCCCTAAGCGACACTGGTGAGCCTTATTTTTACATGTGAAGCAGTGGAGAGGATTATTAATCCGATGAACATTTCCGACTAAATCTGTGGAGTAGGAAGCTCCAGGTACGGATGAAAGAAATTTTCAGACTATGAGGAAAGCCTATTTAATTTCGATGACCTTATGCGAATTTTAAGCTATGGTGAACGGACGCAAGTGAACGCTCACTTATTTTTGCGCGCTTCTTCGGCAGTTTTTGTAGCAGCCTCACAAAGGATATGTGAAAGTGATAAACATTGGCTTAAAGTCGTCATGTGTCGACATCTATAATGTAAAATACGGCCCTAGAGCCATATATTAGTAAGAATTTCAGGTAGCAGCAGGACATCACAGAGGAGTGTGATCCCTCCTCGTTTGGACAGCGAGCCACAATTGACCACATGTTGTTCCACCATCCCCAGAACAGGTAGAACTGTAAGTACCATGATAGCGTCGCAGCGGTCTGACGGAGCAGAAACCTGGATTAAGAACAACGTACACCAGATAGCATCCATCGGTTAGTGTGGGGAAGCATGTGCTGCTAAGATATACGCCTAGAGAGAGACTTGATCTTGCTGGAGACTGCGAGTGAATGTTGCTCGGGTGGGCCGTTAACTACCGCGGATTACAATGTTCACGGAATTATTGCTATTTAACTTCACCTGTCTAGAAGGCCTTTGACTACTATGGAATAATTTGGCATTAACTTGGATTCCCAAATGAGAGAGCTTTCGAGATTTTTGTCTGACGCGAGGAGCGTCAGACAAACTGAGTGTCAAAAAAACTGAACCAACGGACGATATTCACATGGTTTTGGAGTAGTCGTTCGGTCTATGCCAAGCAATCTATTTAGTCAGTGTATGCCAGGCAGTGTGTCCGTTCTAATCTCCGTGAATCTCTCGTTATAAAAGTTATAAATGACACCTCGGATAGCTATATTTTGGTAAATGTTGCATTGCGGAATGGATGCTTTATAGAAGTTTCCGGAACCCACTGTTTCGAATCACATTTTATAACTAGACTGAAAGTGGCTTGCAGACTAACGCATTTCAAATTTCGTATTAAGCTTTTGATGACCACTTGCATAAGACACCATTGGCAAGTGGAGTACCAGATCTTTTCACTTTTAGAGCGAGCATATTTACTTTTGACCTAACCGGCCAATAATTATTTCAGTGGAGCAATAATAATTGACTTTCAACTTATAAACGTGCCAGATACTGCTTGACTGTGTTGTAGAAGGGTTAGCTTAAGAAATGACCTCCAAAAACTTCAGTATGCTTCTATTCTAACAAACCGAACTTTACCTGTATGCACTGTTTTTTAGTAGATGAAACTGAGTGTCAACAAGGAGGCTTAACATTACACGTAATTCTTTTAGATTATTATCAGATTACCTTCTAGAATAATCTGCAGATCCTTGTTGCTTGGATGGAAAAGAAATTTGGCAAATAAGAAATTTAGGTACTGGACAGTGAGCACTGAGTCGAACTAACTGCGTAAAGAAAACTTGCCGTGGTTAGGTTCTGTATTTCTCAACTGTATTTGACTTTCCATTTGCCGAATTGAAAAAACCGAATAACCCGTTACGAACACGAACATACTCATCACCCCATCCTATGTATGACCAGGTCCAAGCCACCACTAACTTGAGGGTCGAAGCAGCATGGTTTCCACGAGAATCTTCGAGGGAAGCTGTACCATAGGTATTTACAAGATAATTCGGTTCAGACATCTGAGGAAAATTTGTACCACCCCACAACAGTTACTATTAGGAAGGATGGAGAAAATCAGTAAAAAAAAAAAAAAACAGGTGCACGACGGACATCTCGAAAACTTTATGAAAGCCAATACTAGTGGCTAAAATGCGATATAACTGTGCCTAGTCATAGAGACAGTAAATAAAAAGTTGCCTGTCGGATCGTGAGAGGGGAAAACAGAACAATTAAAACACTCATGTTCAGAAAGAAAACAGAACGCCTTGAACGACTAGAGATAGGACATTGATATTCACAAGTCATGCACATTAGTATGTTCAGCAGAAATGATTAGCATTTCAGTCACCTCGGTTCAGTATATGTCCTGTTGCCTAGTAGGCACAGGGTCCGCCATGGGCCCTGAAAACTTGTTCCATGCGTGATGGCATCGACGCGTATAAGGTGCGAATGGCGTCCTGTCTTACAGCCATCGACGCTCCATTCACCTGGTTCCAAAGATCAAAAAAGTGTTCCAATGTGTGTGAAATCTTATGGGACTTAACTGCTAAGGTCATCAGTCCCTACGCTTACACACTACTTAACCTAAATTATCCTAGGGACAAACACACAGACACACCCGTGCCCGAGGGAGGACTCGAACCTCCGCCGGGACCAGCCGCACAGTCCATGACTGCAGCGCCTCAGACCGCGCTCCAAAGTTCAGTTGTGGTGGTCGGCATAGGGCCACAGCGCTACACCCTTCGTTTCACCACATTTTCGACTGGCAACATGCCTGGTGATCTGGTGGGCCAGCGGAAAAGGTTGACATCCTGTGACACCGAGAAGGCAGATGTTCGTGCAGCAACATGTTGTCGTGCGTCGTCTTGCTGAAAAATGGCGTTTGGCGCGGAGTGCTGACAGGGTGTGGCTACTGGTCACAGGATATCATTCGCGTAGATCACACTGGTCAAAGTTCCCTGGATACGCACCAGCTATGATTTGTGATTGTACACCCACGCCATAAGGCCTCGAGTTGGCGGTGTATGTCTCGTGCGAATGCAGTCACTGTGATGCTGCTCCCCCTGTCTGCAGCGAACCAAATGCGATCATCATTTTCAAACTAGCAGAACTTTGATTCGCCCAAAAACAGTGCCGGCCGCGGTGGTCTAGCGGATCTAGGCGCGCAGTCCGGAACCGCGCGACTGCTACGGTCGCAGGTTCGAATCCTGCCTCGGGCATGGATGTGTGTGATGTCCTTAGGTTAGTTAGGTTTAACTAGTTCTAAGTTCTAGGGGACTAATGACCTCAGCAGTTGAGTCCCATAGTGCTCAGAGCCATTTGAACCATTTGATGTGTGTGCTGTCCTTAGGTTAGTTAGGTTTAAGTAGTTCCAAGTTCTTGGGGACTGATGACCACAGATGATAAGTCCCATAGTGCTCAGAACCATTTGAACCATTTTGAACCAAAAACAGTGTCTGATGTCATTCCTGTCCCCAGTGACGTCGTTCCGTACACCATTGCCGTCTAGCATGTTTCTGCACATTCGTCAATGGTAGGCGGAGAAGTGGACGACGCGGACGTTTCTCGTGCCGTAATAAAAAGCGACGGACCCTCACCCTTGATAGTGTACGATGTGTTACACTTTTCCACTGTTGCGCCAGTGCCGAGGAGGACGCAGGTCTGTCCTGTAATGCCATTCGGATGAGGTGTCGATCTTCTCGTCGTGTTCGACGGCCTTCCGTGAACCATTCTGCACACACCCCTTGCACTGCCGAAACACTTTGTCCCACACTAGCAGCAATTCCCAGATGGATGAATCACTTTCTCTCATGCCAATAATACGCCCTCTTTCAAACCCACTGATTTGACGGTACGGTTCGCGCATACTTCAAGGCATTCTGCATTGTTACTCAAGTAACGCTGATCCATTACCTTCGGTTATAGCGACAACGAGAGCGGCAGGCACATTTTACCGGTAGGTGGTATTGTACCGCGATATCGATGTTGATCTTGTACCTGTGGGCCAACGTGGTTCAGATCCTAATCATTTCTGCAGAACATACTAATCTACATGAGAACAATTAAAAATTTCGATTCAGAGTAGTGGATGACATACTTCGTTTCGTGTAGCTTACTAGCCGATTACACAGCATTCCGGGGTGTGTATTTATTTCAGTTTCTATTAATCAAAATGGTTCAAATGGCTCTGAGCACTATGGGACTTAACTTCTGAGGTCATCAGTCCCCTAGAACTTAGAACAATTTAAACCCAACTAACCTAAGGACATCACACACACCCATGCCCGAGGCAGGATTCGAACCTGCGACCGTAGCGGCCGCGCGGTTCCAGACTGTAACGCCTAGAACCGCTCGGCCACACCGGCCGACTTCTATTAATCCATCTCGTCGTTACAGTTCTCTCTGTCCATCTTCTCCTCTTTCCTTTCTCTGTCAGTCTCCTGCTCTTCTCTTTCTCTGTCCTCCTCCCCCTTCTCTGTCCAGTTCCTTCTCCCCTCTCTTTGTCCATCTCCCCCTCCTCTTCTCACACCGCCCTGTTACCTCCACCTCAATACGAGGTTGCTGCTTTTCAACCCCGCAGCATTTCTTTCCACATATTAAGTAATGTGTGTACCAAAGTTCAGTTGAAATCCATCAAGGGGCTTGCGAGAAGATTTTTACCCGTGGCTTTGCCCACACACGCCTGTCACATATACCGCTAATTTGCTAGGCGAAATCCAACTACAGCGTTGGACTCTTTTGATGTAAGTCATGACAGCATTCTGTCGGATTTTTGTTTTCGCGTTTTTTTGGTGGCTTTTGTATGTTTTAGCCATTTACACCCCTTTCAACCCGGTTCAATCAAAACATATTATAAACACAATTTTCATAAGACCAGAACAGACAATTTGTGTTCCCACCGTAAATTGGACGCGCTGAACTATTTGTATTATTATCCCTGAATGTAACTTAAATTTAGACGATAATTAATTTGAGTTGTACGACACATCGTAATTTTGAAGTGAGGATTGTGATATGGAAGGTGAATGGCCGACTTTGGTTTGCTGGGAGAATTTTGGGAAAGTGTGATTCGTCTGTAAAGGACACGGCATACAGGTCGCTGGTACGACCTGTTCTTGAGGAGTGCTCGAGTCTTTGGGATCGGCACCAGGTCAGATTAATGGAAGACATCGTAGCGGTCCAGAGGCGGGCTGCTAGATTTTTACCTGAAGGTTCGAGTAAGACGCAAATATTGCGGAGATGCTTCGGAACCTCGAATGGGAGTCCCTAGAGGAAAGGCGACGTTCTTTTCGAGGAACGTTGCTGAGAAAATTTAGAGACCGGAATTTGAAACTGATTGCAGAATAATTCTACTGACGCAACAAACATCTCGTCTATGGACCATGAAGGTAATATACGAGATATTCAGGCTCGTACAGAGACATATGGACAGCTGTTTTTTGCGAGCGCAACAGGAAAGGAAAGGACTAATAGTGTTACAGGATACCCTCCGCCACCGTACGGTAGCTTCCGGAATATGTATCTAGATGTAGATATATATTAGGTCTTGTCTGACGCCGTGGGAGTGACGTCAGTAGCGTCTAGAGTAAAAGCAGCAGCCTCTTTGGCAGTAGCGCTTCTGTCACCATTTGTTATGGTGAGAATCTTGGCACATACTTTAGCAGATGACAGACGTGCGTGTGTTTCCAAGATGATGCTGAAGTATTATTGACTAGGGTGAGGGTGGCAACACTGACTCTCTGAGGCAGCAAGAGATGTCAGTCGTCCAGTGTATCGATCTCATGTTCTTCATGAACAGAAGAATAGTAAACTAAGATCATTCGAAGTGTTTGCTTGTTCTTTATGGCACTTGAAGATCACACCCAACATAAATATGAATCTGTGGATCTGCACCCTTAGATGACAAACGACTACAAGGTAAGTACACGTGCTGGAAAAAATAGAAACAGCAAAACCACAACACTTACTTTGGCTAATAAGGCGTAGGAAATCTGTTGGCATACAAAGCAGCTTGCACTTGCCTGGGCATGGATAAATATATGTCCTGTCTGGTCTTCAATGGAATTTTGTTCCATTCTGACTGTGAAATAGTGGTACGTTCAGGTACTGATGATGCAGGTGGATAGCGATGACGCACCCTTCTCTCCGGAGCAGACTTCAAAGGATGAATAATATTGACATCTGGTGACTGTAGTGGCCAGGGGAGATGCGACAATTCACCCACGTGCTTGCAAAACCAGGCCAGGACGATGAGAGCTGTGTCAACTGGGGCCCTGTCTCGGAAGACAGCATCACCATTTGGGAACCAACATTGTACCATGGAATGGAACTGATCAGTCAAAATATTCAAATAATCCTTGATAGTAATGCAGAGAAATTATGGGGCCCATGGTATATCACGACATGGATGTCCAAATTAACACTGAACCCCCTCCATGTTTCACTCTTGGGAGGTAAACTGGGCCAGACACTGGAAACACTGTGAAACTAGATTCGTCCTACCAAATGACTTTCTCCCACCGATGCATAGTCCAGGTTTTATGGCTTCAGCACCACGTTTCTCTGTTACGGGTATTTCCATCAGTGATGGTTGGTTTTGGAACGAGCACCAACAATTCATCCACGTAGCCTCGATATAACGCACTCACAACTACACGGTTTACTATTCTGACCATAACTGACAAATGTAACGTGTTCATAACATTGCGTAGGTGTCGTAAGTGTCAAATACAAAAGCGAAACCTACAGGTTTGACTAGCATGTACATTTATGTTCAAGTATGCATTCCTCGCGGTTTTTGTCCGTTCCCTCTTGGGGATTTTGAGTATCTACATAATTAGTGCTGTAAAAGCTGTTACCGCCTGACCGCTGGAACGACAAAAGCGCCCCTAGCGCTAAGAAAGCCTGCCGTAAGATTAATGTTTGTTTTTAAATGTTTTTCTACTTCATTGATGTAATAGTTATTATACTCGTATTTCTGCGTCCCTAGCACTAGTAAATTAACAAGAGACATGAATGATGGTGAAGTAAATGAAAAATCAGCCTACTCTCATTGATTCAGTGATGTAAGCCACAATTTATTCATGAAGGAATGCTTTTGAATATGCATATAACTGTGGCTTACTCCGCTGAAAGCAGGAGAATATAAATACATTTTTCATACATGCGAAGCATAGGCCTATATTTCTGTTGTTTTCCATTGTTTTTACGATAGATCCTTTCCTTGACATGTAACAAGTTTTTATAGAGCCCAATGATTCGCTTATTCTTACACTTCACTCGAGTTTCTAATACACTAATACCGTTGTAAATGTAATTGGTTTTGCTTGAAACGCGAAGGAATTGAAGGCTCTTGCCGTGTGTGGCTCAGATGTAGCAACAATTGTGAAGCTGCTTTCTTCTGTGTTCGGAAACCGCTTTGTTGCTTTTCACATTTTATTGTCACGTCTGTGTGGTTTTCCGTTCAGCTACAGTTCTGGTGGCTTATTTGATATATGTCCCATAAAGTTTCCTACGTTCCACATTCAATGATTTGAGTGGAAGTGCAGTGAAGAAAACTTGACATTGTTGAGCAGATATACGACGTCTTTCTGCAAAATGTCAAATCTCGTGCTGATTGCTAGTCATTTATTTTTTTTTTTTTTTTTGAAAGAAAACGACATTCTTTATTAAATATCTGTATGTTAGAAGACAATCGTAACTATACTGCCCTGTAATATACCGTTTCATAACTGCCAGGGTCCTTTAGGAAACAACAGGAAGACAAATGTGGTGCCATCTTTCAGCTATTGCCGATTTTTATGCCACTACATAGGCTCGACCGTTGTAAAAATCATGTTACAAATCACGGTAAATGATACAATTGGCATTCATCCGATATCATATTTAGAAGTGTAGTTTTCTGGTCGCCTGAAGCGCTTCTGTCACAGTGTATAACAAAAATGGGCAGGAGTGTTGTGACTGTATAGGTTAGGTCACCGGTGGGCAACCGCCAGCCCACGAGCCGGGTCCGGCGAGCTATTGGTTTCAATCCTGCCCGCAGAAGAAATTCATGGGAAAGAGAGCGAGGCACTCGCATTGTACTCCGCCAGTGACGCGTTTTGGGATATTCGACACTCAATTGTTCACATTTTTTAAGGTGGGCTTTCGTATATAAACACTAAGTCCAAGCGATTTAGATTTTTAATTTTTTAAAAAATGAACTAGGAAATCATGGCTTAATTTATTGTCAAAAAAATGGTTCAAATGGCTCTGAGCGCTATTAGACTTAACATCTGAGGTCATCAGTCCCCTAGAACTTAGAACTACTTAAACATAACTAACCTAAGGACATCACACACATCCATGCCCGAGGCAATTTATTGTCACAGAAACCACCCATGCCTATGTGATCAGTCATCAAAAGAATTTTTGGACAAATATTTCAAAAACGCTTGCTAATAATATTTGTGGATATTAACACATTAAATTTCAAAAACTCCATTCACATGCCTGTTGACACAAATCACAAAGTTGCTCCGAATTCGTCGTCGGATGGGAATGCCAATCTCGTTGCCATATTTTATCTATTTTCCCTCGTATTAACATCCATACATATTATAAAAATGGATGTGTGTGCGTGTGTGTGTGTGTGTGTGTGTGTGTGTGTGTGTGTGTTCCACATCTCCGCCTAAACTGCTGACCCGCTTTCAACCAAACTTGGTACACATATACCTTCCTGTCAGGTAACAATCGCTGTGGGGGTAAAAGCCACCTACCTGTCAAAAGCGTGGGGGTGAAAAAGCAGCGTAGCCCGCGACGCCTCATTCCCAAACTTTATTCACCCAATATTTGAGAGAAAGAGCACTTAGTGACTTGCAACAAACTTAACACGTAAGTTTAAACTTAACGAAGTTTTTTCTCGCTGAGAATCCCTGCAAAATGACGAAAGGAAAAATGTATATTACTTAATACTTTTCCGCTGCTCGTGCAGTAAAAGTACCGCATGAGGCATGGTATTATAATTTATTACTTCTTTACTATTCACTTTAAGCCGGCCGGAATGGCCGTGTGGTTCTAGGCGCTACAGTCTGGAGCCGGGCGACCGCTACGGTCGCAGGTTCGAATCCTGACTCGGGCATGGATGTGTGTGATGTGCTTAGGTTGGTTAGGTTTAATTAATTAGTTCTAAGTTCTAAGCGACTGATGACCTCAGAAGTTAAGTCGCATAGTGCTCAGAGCCATTTGAACCATTTTTTTTCACTGTATTCGCGGACCATTTTGCAGTCAGTATGCACATACATCACTAAATGTAAATGGAAAGCCGGCCGGGGTGGCCGAGCGGTTCTAGGCGCTTCAATATGGAACCGTGTGACCGCTACGGTCGTAGGTTCGAATCCTGCCTTGGGCATGAATGAGTGTGATGTCCTTAGGTTAGTTAGGTTTAAGTAGTCCTAAGTTCTAGGGGACTGATGACCTCAGATGTTGAGTCCCATAGTGCTCAGAGCCATCTGAACAATTTTTTTTTGTTTTTGTAAATGGAAAATTTTGTCATTGTACGACACTTAGTTCAGGGGATATGACGTCAGAAACAATGCGATGCGTGAAAAACTGTCGCATCATGCTAGACGTTTAAATTTATTACTTCTTTGCTACTAGGTCTATTCGCGACAAATTTCCCACATAGTATCCTCATATGCCGCTGAATGTATCTACTGAATTATATCAATGTGCGACCAATTCAGGAGATATGACGTCATAAACATTAAGCACGAGGCCAGCGCTGCATCGTAGGGCGTGGACGCACACCTATACGTATTAGAGACTTGAGTCACAGTAATATATTTTCCTTCACTACTTACAAAAGTCTGCCAACGGTAAGGTAACTTTTCGATTCCGTGACTGTAGAAATCGTGGTTTTGAGGCGAAGAACTCATCGAGCAACGATTAAAGCGCATTTTCATTCGGAAAGTAAGTTCTTTGAAGGTTGTTCGATGGAGTGCGGAAAAGGTGCAAATCTGCAGGCGCAAGACCAGGTGAATAAGATGGGTGAGGACTGACTTCCCAACCGAATTCCCGTATAGTGTTTTTCGTCAGTCCAGCAAAATGTGGACGGGCATTATCGCAGAGTAGCATCAGTTCACGCAATGTTCCTAGTCGTTCTTGGATTGCGTCTGCAACACGTCTCTATTGTGGACAATAAACTTCAACAATGGTGGTTACATCTCGGAGAAGCAATTCATAGTACACAACACCATCACCGTTCCACCAGATGTACAACATTATATTTTGTGGATGCGGGCAGGTTCTTGTATAGGGACTAACCGCTTTGTTTGGGATCAGCCATTCCCTTTTTGCTTTATGTTAGCATAAAGACACCATCTCTCGTCATCAGTAATTATACAGAATAGGAATGGTCAGCGTTGTTCATGGGCCAATTGGTGACGAGTAAGCAGAAATGCACATGTGGGCACCCACTGAGTTTTGTGATTTTGACTTAGAGCCTGGAATACCCATACACCTAATTTTCGAACCTTCCCCATTACATGCACATTCGCATGATGTTGGAATTAGCCAGTCCTCGAGTACACTGACGAGGATCATTGTGGATTAATGTGTTTAAATTATCTTCATCAAACCTCCAAGGTCTTACTGAACGTGGGAAGTCACTAACATCAAAACGATCCTCCTTAAAAACGAAATACCCATTTTCTTCCCGTTCTCTGTCCAGTGGCATTATCCTCACACACGGCGCAAATGTTTCTGACTGCTACCACTGCTATCACCCCTCTACTGAACTCACCAGAAGAATATGCCGCGTGATGACTGGGTGTTGTGTGATGTCCTTAGGTTAGTTAGGTTTAAGTAGTTCTAAGTTCTAGGGGACTGATGACCATAGATGTTAAGTCCCATAGTGCTCAGAGCCATTTGAAGAATATGCCGGAAATGTTCCTATTTCTCCACTTGGCATTCCATTTTGTAGCGTCCACAGGTCCACTCATTATCTCCAAATGACGAAACTATAATATGTAAGCTCAAACAGCGACAGTGAACTACTAACCGAAAACGGCTATCGCCAAATAAACCCACAGCAACCGCAATAGCAACATGCAAAAAAAAAAAAAAACCCTACGAACCTATGCACCAATCTAGTAGATACCTGGGCTGGATTTCTTTGCTGATTAGTAAGACTGCAACTGTTGGAATTAAAAATAATTTATAATGAATTACCTACAACTACATTTTATAGGTGTTTATCTTTCCATGATTACGTTTCAAGATGTTTGACACCCCATCTTAAGATACTTACACTTATTTACATGTCATCAAATTTGTTTCTTCACTACCGGTATTGCAGAATTTTGCAATATAAGTTTCTAAGACCGCTATTGTGAAACATGTGGAACACTGTAAGTAAAGAAACACTGTTCACATCACGTAGATAAATGTAAACATCTGAAGATGGGGTGAACATGAATGTATTCCCAAAAATTGCAAGTTTTGAAGTATGATTTTTTGGTGTTGCGAAAGAGGTGTCATTTATATCGGTGGGTTACATGGTGAACATTAATGTCATGGATGCTATAGGTTTGACTTCATGGGGTAGGAGAGCAGCTGTTGCATCACATGACAAGCTCATCCACGAGCTTAAATCGGTATGTGACTCGGACCGACGGGTTACCAAAGACTGCCCACGCCTGTATTAGTGTAAGAACATAACAAAAGCCGATAGTGTGGGTGCTGACTCACTGTGCTGTCCAGCACTGCTATGCATGCCTAAGGGTCCAGAGAATGCTGATTAGCATGCTAGTCAAGTGTAGCAGTGCCGCTACGGGTACAACGTCATGTGTACTCTGCCAGCTTTCTAGTCTTCCTCACACTATTTTACAGAAACTATTCATCAAAAAATTTTATTTTTACGTTACTTCTAGTTTTCTATGTCAGCTTCATGGTGCAGCGCCCTTCATCTTGTTAATTGTCATACATATTCTGGTACTGTCATTTAAGTAAGCCGTTGCGTGAAAGTCCAAAAAGTTTGCTATGACAAGTATGCGTCATTAGGATTTAGCGTTTGGTGCATATGGCACCATATGTTGCTGCAAATGAAATTAAGCTAAGATATTAAATTTTTATTTATGCATGGGAGAAAGTCTCTGTCTGTCTCCAATCTCGAGAAAATTATGTAGCGCATTCACTTCCGATACTCGCATGGACGAGAGTGAAATATTCATAGCATACCTCGTATCCCTTAAACCGTTCCAAGATATTGATACAAGATTTTGGCAAGTGATAGTACCCAAAGAGGAGATATTTTGCCATATGGTTAACATACATAAATTTTTTATCTACGGTGATATAGCAGGATCTACAGTTTTATTTTATTTTTTCAATTCAACATTGTATTTTTTAACAGTCTTCGACAGCTATAGGAAAGAGAATTTCAAAAAATGTGGCCGGTCGGAGTGGCCGTGCGGTTCTGGGCGCTACAGTCTGGAGCCGAGCGACCGCTATGGTCGCAGGTTCGAATCCTGCCTCGGGCATGGATGTGTGTGAAGTCCTTAGGTTATTTAGGTTTAATTAGTTCTAAGTTCTAGGCGGCTGATGACCTCAGAAGTTAAGTCGCATAGTGCTCAGAGCCATTTGAAACATTCAAAAAATGTTCAAATGAGTGTGAAATCTCACGGGACTTAACTGCTAAGGTCATCAGCCCCTAAGCTTACACACTAACTAACCTGCGTTATCCTACGGACAGACACACAAACCCATGCCCGGGGGAGGACCCGAACCTCCGCCGGGACCAGCGGCACTGTCCATGGCTATATTAAAAAAAACCGCCAATTATGTTGCAATTTTCGCAGAATCATGTAACACTCTGTATTTCTAAACATGAACGACTGGAATGTAAACTTACCGAAAGATTTTCTCCCTGTTTTCCATCTGAGAGACACAAAAATAAAACTACGAGGGTCGCTCCAAAAGAAATGCACACTATTTTTTAAATCCATCTTTTATTCTACATGTTTGAAAGTCTTACAGTGTGTAGATACATCGTTTAGGAAGAATATTTTCATTTCTCCACATAATTTCCATCCCTCTCAACTGTCTTACGCCATCTTGGAACCAGCGCCTGTATAACCGCACGGTAAAATTCTGGACCAACCTGTTGGAGCTACTGTTCGGCAACGTGCACAGGGGAATCATTATCTTCAAACCTTGTTCCACGAAGAGACACTTTCAGTTGCCCAAAGAGATGATAGTCACATGGAGCCAGGTCAGGACTGTAAGGCGGGTGTTTTAGTGTTGTCCATCCGAGTTTTATGATCGCTTGCTTTTTTGACTGACATATGGCCGTCCATTGTCGTGCAACAGCAAAACATCCTGCTTTTGCCGATGTGGTCGAACGCGACTCAGTCGAGCTTGAAGTTTCTTCACTGTCGTCACATCTGCATCAGAATTTACGGTGGTTCCACTTGGCATGGTGTCCACAAGCAAGATTCCTTCGGAATCGAAAAACACCGTAGCCATAACTTTTCCAGCAGAAGGTGTGGTTTTGAATTTTTTTTTTCTTGAGTGAATTTGCATGATGCCACTCCGTTGATTGCCTCATCGTCTCTGGTGCAAAATGATGGAGCCATGTTTCATCACCTGTCACAGTTCTTCCAAGAAAGTCATCTCCATCCTCTCGTATTGTTCCAAAAGTTCGCTGCATACCGTTTTCTTGTTTCTTTGTGAGCCACTGTCAACATCCTGGGAACCCACCTGGCACAAACCTTTTTTGACGCCAACACTTTCAGTGTTCTGCAAACGCTTCCTTCCCCTATCCCAACGTAGCGTGACAATTCGTTCACTGTGACGCATCTGTGAGCAGTCACCAATTCGTTAACTCTCTGCACATTGTCTGGAGTGAGGGCAGCACGAGGCCTGCCGTTGCGAGAACAATCCTCAATACTGTCGTACCCGCTTTTATCACGTAACCTGCTTGCCCACCGACTAATTGTACCGCGATCGACAGCAGCATCTCGAAACACCTTTTTCTACCTCTTGTGGATGATTCCCACTGTCTCGTTTTCACAGCACAGGAATTTTATGACAGCACGTTCTTCTGACGAACGTCAAGTGTAGCAGCCACCTTGAAGACATGCTGTGACGGCGCCACTCACGGTAAGAGGTTGAACTAAGTTCGAAAACAAGCAGGAAGGATGTATCTACACACAGTAAAACTATCACACATGCAGAATGAAAACTGTATTTCTACAAAAATAGTGTGCATGTGGAGTGACCCTCGTATATTACTGTTCCGGTTGTAATGGTACTTGAATTACGTAACCATTACGGCACCTCACCTCAACCTCTCGATACCAGCAATATACTACTGTGTTTCTGTAAAATAGTTAACATATTTCTATGACAACAGGGTCATTCCACACCAAGTGGTCTAAAACTGAAAAAAGTTCCCACCATCATGGTCTCCAATTTTCGTCAAATTTTAACTGTAGCTTTAGTCAAGTGTTGAAGTAAGTTTCCCAAGATTTCAGGCCTCTAGCTGCAATAGCTGCTGATCTAGACCCCCTTGTCTGAAGTGTACTTAGTCCGTGTGCATGCAACATAAAAAAAATGTCATATTTGGAGTCTAATAAAATCGAAACTAATTCATAAGAATGGTTAGTAAGATGCGACCCTGTACAGTTTTTTTTGCTGATTCCAACGAAATTATGTATAACATTACTCATGCAAACCCCGGTCAAATAACTCGACTCAAAGTATACTTCAAAATTTGTCGTGACACAACGCGACAAATTTTGACCAATATTAAGACTGCAATGATTTCCTTGCAGTTGAAGATATGGACTTGAACTTTTGGCCAAGCTTCATGCTTGTGCTAGACATAATGCAGCCGGATTTGCAATGATCCAGGCCATATGGTCGCCCTGCAGTATCTCTTCAAATTAGGCAGTGTCAGCACAAACGGTAAAATTTACCAAAGTTTCAAGCCAATTACTAAAAAATAGTTGGCCTGAATCTGCTTGTGAATAGTATCACCTAAAAGAGAAACTCTTGCTCTACAAGACTGACATTTGTTTTTTTTGCAACGCGACCATTAAGTACTCATTAACTCACATCAAAGTTGTTATATTTTGTATGCGCGATGCACTAATTTTTCTTCATTTCTAGGAATTTGAATCTTAATAGTCGCTTAGAATTACTGATATAATTGGATATTTCATTCGTGTTTTATTCAGTGATTGGCCAGTGAGAGATGTCAGAAGTTAATGAAGAAGAAGAATCGTTGGCCCCCTGTTCAATTGGAAAAGATGCTGCTGCATCGAAGTGCCATGTTATCTTCTATGCTAAGAAGACTGGATTCAAAGCGTTTAGTGATTTCACAGAATGTGACCAGAAATTGCTTGTTTCGCGTTCAGAAGCCAAACTTGACGAAAATTCCATCATTTGCTTCCACCATGAAGCCCTCTTCCTACATGAATATCAAGCGATGCAAAAGAAATGTTGCAATCCATTCAAGAAGAGGAATCACAATGTAAAAGCTGGACTTAGACTGCTTGATAATGAAACAGCTGCCAAACTTTGCCTGTTAAAGAAAAAAGAAGTGATTGATATAAAACCTGGTCAGAAGCTTTGCCCTCGCTGCATGTCGGCACTGAACCAAAAGCTAGAAGATTCATCATCACTATCAACCCAATCTGAACAAGATTTCACAACGGATGAAACTGAACCAGCCATCAACAAAAGTTTATCATTTATTGGTGCTTCACCATTGAAAAGAAGACAACTAAGTAAAAGAGATAAGCAAAGCTATGCAAAAAGAAAGATCTTGGATGCACAAAGTTTAATTGGGAATCAAATTGCTGCTGCTGTAGGAATCAATTACGATGAACAGCCAAGTTCAAGTAAAAGTCGCCCATGCAATAATTGTGCAGATCTTGATAATCTTATAGAAGAGTTGAAAGAAAAATGTAAAGTGTCAAATCGTAGGACAAAAGTTCAAATATTGACCTTGGTTCCAAGAAGCTGGACAATTAAAGATACGACAACAGCATTTAATGTATCAGAAAGAATGGTAAAGCAAGCGAGAAAACTGAAGAATGAGCAAGGTGTTCTAGCTTTTCCAGCAAATCGGCAAGGAAGGAAGCTTTCAGATGAAGTTGTTCAGAAAGTACATGACTTTTTTCAAGATGACGAATTCAGCAGACTTTGTCCAGGGAAGAAAGACTGTGTGCCTGTGAGAATTTCAGGAACAAAGGTGTACAAGCAAAAGCGGTTGTTGCTTTGCAATTTGAAGGAAATGTACGTGTCTTATCAGAAGCAAAATGGACCAGAAATTGGCTTCTCAAAGTTTTGCGAGCTTAGACCAAAATGGTGTGTTACAGTTGGCTCTGCTGGAATGCACTCAGTTTGTGTCTGTACAATACACCAAAATGTCAAGCTTATGCTCACTGGTGCATCAATCAATGAAGACTACAAGGAAATTCTTAGCAAAGCTGTTTGCAGCTTGGAAAACAAGGATTGTATGCTTCATCGTTGTGAAAACTGCCCTGGTCCAGAAGGTGTAGAAGCAGTTATTGCAACATATTTTGAAGATAATGACCCTGAAGAACTGATTGAGTACAAACAATGGATTCATACCGACAGGGATACTTTAGAAACAAAGCAGCTTTCAACAGAAGAGTATGTTGAAGATATTGCAGCAAAAATTTGGAACCTGTCTTGTCATCACTACATTGCCAAGCATCAAAGCCAGCACCTGAAAGCTCTCAAAACTGATTTGAAAGAAGGCGAATTCATAATACTAATGGATTTTGCTGAAAACTATTCATTTATTGTTCAAGATGCAGTGCAAGGCTTTCACTGGGAAAACAGTCAAGCAACAGTTCATCCATTTGTAGTCTACTACTGTGAAAACGAAGAGGTGCAATGTGTGAATCTTTGTGTTATTAGTGACTGCCTTCGACACGATACGATTACTGTCCATGTTTACATTGGAAAAGTAATCAATTACCTGAAGATGCAATTTTCCAAAATAAGCCACATCCACTACTTCAGTGATGGTTCAGCTGCACAATATAAGAATTTCAAGAATTTTCTCAACTTATGCTATCACAAAGAAGATTTTGAAATAACAGCAGAATGGAATTTCTTTGGAACAAGCCATGGAAAGTCGCCTTGTGATGGCATTGGAGGCACAACAAAACGGTTGGCAGCAAGAGCAAGTTTGCAACGTCCATATGAAAACCAGATTCTAACACCCAAAGATCTTTTCAACTTCTGCAATGATAATATCAATGGAATCAAATTCTTTTTCATCAGCAAAGAGGAAGTTGAAGAAGAAAAAGCTTCTCAAGAAGAAAGATTCCTGCAAGGGCACACTCTAGCTGGCACAAGAGAAAACCACCATTTTTTGCCCATTGATATGACGACAATTAAGGTCAGTAGAGTTTCTAATGATGCGACATCTTTTTTGGCCAAAATTAGTGCTGCTGAAGTAGTAGTTCAAGTCATGGATCTTCAGCCTGGGCAGTATGTTGCTTGCATTTATGAAAAGAAATGGTGGATTGGAAACATCGTTGAAATCTCAGTCGAACAGAAAGATGCTTTCATAAGCTTTATGCATCCTCATGGTCCTGCAAGTTCATTTTATTGGCCCTTAAGACGTGATACTTGCTGGATTCCAGAACAACTTATCATTGGTGTTATTCCAGCTCCATCAGTGACATCATCTGGTCGGCAATACAGTTTTCCTGAAAGCATTCTCTTGCAAATCAACGATGCTTCCAGAATGATGAAGTAACTGAGGAAGACAGGCTTGGGAACCTGCATAAAGAAACCCACAATCAGGCTTGGGATCCTGTGGTAAAGACACCCTGTAATCAGGCTTGGGAACCTGCAGTAAAGATACCCACCCGTGGCTGTTACTGCATGGCTATCGGGCGTGGCCCCTATGGCGATGGGGATGCTGGTTTTATTGTGATAACCAGTAATGGCTCAGCCATCATGGACCAACGCAGGGCACTGCGCACACAAAATATAAGATACTTTGACCTGAGTAAATAAGCACTTAATGGAAGCGTTGCAAAAGAAAAATATATCCATCTCGTAGAGCAAGAGTTTCTCTTTCAGATGATACTATTCACAATTAAATCCAGGCTGACTATTTTGTAGTAATGGGCTTTGAACTTTGGTAAATAAAGCCATTTGCGCTGACACTGCCAAATTTGAAGAGATTTTGCAAGGCGACTATAAAGCCTGGGTAGTTGGAAATCCAGCTGTATTATGTCCAGCACAAAGATAAGACTTGGTAAAAAGTTCAAGTCCATATCTTTATCTGCAAGGAAATTATTGCAGTCTGAATATTGGTCAAAATTTGTCGCATTAAGTCACGACAGAATTAGGGGTACACTTTGAGTCGACTTGTTTGACCGGATTTTGCATCAGTAATCTTATAATTAATTTCGTTTGAATCAGCACAAAAAACTGTACAGGGTCTCATCTTACTAACCATTCTTATGAATTGGTTTCAATTTTATGAGACCCCAAAAATGGCATTTTGTCTGATGTCGCGCGCATGCGAACTTACTACCCTTCAGACAAGGGGGTGTAGATCAGCAAGTATTGCAGCTAGAGGCTTGAAATCTTGAGAAACTTAATTTAGCACTTGACTAGTGCTACAGATAAAATTTGAAGAAAATTGGAGACATGATGGTGGGAAGGTTTAGACCACTTGGCATGGAATGACCCAACATTCAGATTTGATTTCATTAATGTAGAGGTACTTTGATACATCGATATGTTTATGTTGCAATCATATTATTCTTATTTGTATTCTTTCTTTTGTCACTATGATCTTTGGCGTACTTGTAACTCTGATTTTTGGGCGCGTAAGCGGTTATTAGAGAGTCAAGTCTTGGTCGTCATGTTAAAAACACGCAAATTGTAGTCAGTTTATGAAATGTGAACTTTAACAGTGAGGAAGATATTTTCAAGTATGTTTTATATTGTGAAGTGATGTTTTGGGTCGAGTTACGTGATATTGCAACAAAAGTAATAAAAAAGAAGTGTAACTTAAATTCGGAGTGCTGATTACTTTTTTACATCACCACTCTCCTAACTTGCAGAATTTTAGTCTTCAAGAATGGTTTATGAAACACATCATAAAACTTTTGAATGTCGCAGAATAACACCTAGGCCTCTTTGCATCCGAGCTTGGAATCATCACTACCTAGATTTTCGACGATTGAGCCATGAGTTCACAACGAGACCAGCGTGGGGAACACGGAAAGATGAGTGCCTAGTTTATCCATTATTTCAAGAAATGACATTATTAACTGTGCTCTAATGATACCTGCCACATAATATAACTTTGTTGTTGCCCGAAAATGCAATATTTAGCAGCGTGAGCAACACTACAATCATAATTAATTTTTTTACCTTTGTTGTGGTACGGTTTTTGACGATCCTGTTTCTGTAAAATCGTTTGAGAAAGATTGTAGGACATGCGCCTCGATTCTGTCAGCACAGCTCGTTGGCAGGCTCGGGCTGCGCCTGTTGCCGCCACCACCCGGCTACCATTGTGTGCTGCCTCATTAGATAACGAAGGAATGCTTTCCGCGCTGTGTCAAGTCGCCTCCTGCAGAGTTCTCCCGCGCAGCTACAGGGTGTTTCAAAAATGACTAGTATATTTGAAACGGCAATAAAAACTAAACGAGCAGCGATAGAAATACACCGTTTTTTGCAATATGCTTGGGACAACAGTACATTTTCAGGCGGACAAACTTTCGAAATTACAGTAGTTACAATTTTCAACAACAGATGGCGCTGCAAGTGATGTGAAAGATATAGAAGACAACGCAGTCTGTGGGTGCGCCATTCTGTACGTCGTCTTTCTGCTGTAAGCGTGTGCTGTTCACAACGTGCAAGTGTGCTGTGGACAACATGGTTTATTCCTTATAACAGAGGATTTTTCTGGTGTTGGAATTCCACCGCCTAGAACACAGTGTTGTTGCAACAAGACGAAGTTTTCAACGGAGGTTTAATGTAACCAAAGGACCGAAAAGCGATACAATAAAGGATCTGTTTGAAAAATTTCAACGGACTGGGAAAGTGACGGATGAAGGTGCTGGAAAGGTAGGGCGACCGCGTATGGCAACCACAGAGGGCAACGCGCAGCTAGTTCAGCAGGTGATCCAACAGCGGCCTCGGGTTTCCGTTCGCCGTGTTGCAGCTGCGGTCCAAATGACGCCAACGTCCACGTATCGTCTCATGCGCCAGAGTTTACAACTCTATCCGTACAAAATTCAAACGCGGCAACCCCTCAGCGCCGCTACCATTGCTGCACGAGAGACATTCGCTAACGATATAGTGCACAGGATTGATGACGGCGATATGCATTTGTGCAGCATTTGGTTTACTGACGAAGCTTATTTTTACCTGGACGGCTTCGTCAATAAACAGAACTGGCGCATATGGGGAACCAAAAAGCCCCATGTTGCAGTCCCATCGTCCCTGCATCCTCAAAAAGTACTGGGCTAGGCCGCCATTTCTTCTAAAGGAATCATTGGCCCATTTTTCAGATCCGAAACGATTACTGCATCACGCTATGTGGACATTATTCGTGAATTTGTGGCGGTACAAACTGCCTTAGACGACACTGCGAACACCTCGTGGTTTATGCAAGATGGTGCCCGGCCACATCGCACGGCCGACGTCTTTAATTTCCTGAATGAATATTTCGATGATCGTGTGATTGCTTTGGGCTATCCGAAACATACAGGAGGCGGCGTGGATTGGCCTCTCTATTCGCCAGACATGAACCCTGTGACTTCTTTCTGTGGAGACACTTGAAAGACCAGGTGTACCGCCAGAATCCAGAAACAATTGAACAGCTGAAGCAGTACATCTCATCTGCATGTGAAGCCATTCCGCCAGACACGTTGTCAAAGGTTTCGGGTAATTTCATTCAGAGACTACGCCATATTATTGCTACGCATGGTGGATATGTGGAAAATATCGTACTATAGAGTTTCCCAGACCGCAGCGCCATCTGTTGTTGACAATTGTAACTACTGTAATTTCGAAAGTTTGTCTGCCTGAAAATGTACTGTTGTCCCAAGCATATTGCAACAAACGGTGCATTTCTATCGCTGCTCGTTTAGTTTTTATTGCCGTTTCAAATATACCGGTCATTTTTGAAACACCCTGTAGCTCCCTCTCTTTCTGTGCACACGCTTCGACTCTGGTACGCTTTTGCAGACAGTGATGTACCTTCCCGGAAGGAGCGGAGGTCGTCGGCCATGAGGTCTGTGCCCTCCGGCGCGAGCGCGGCGACGCAGAGGCGCCACACGGTGGGCAGCTGCAGCTGCTGGCAGTCCACGGGCAGCGGCAGCGACAGCCAGCCCGTCAGGCAGCACACCGGGTCCCAGCCGCGCAGCTCGTCCTCCGCGCTCCACGACAGCGCGCCCACCGCCAGCAGCGCCTTCGTCAGCAGCGGCGCCCACAGTGCCCCTGCGCAACGCCGGCTGTTCCATCCAACAGCAGTGAACTACGGTACAGCTCAAAATTAACGCACGAGGGTGTTGTAATTCCGCATTCTCATATTAGTCCGAATCAGGTGTCTTTTTTCCGTGGTTGTCTTCATAAATATGTCCAAGAAGAGTCCATACAGTGTTAGCTATACCATATATTTAATATGCTGTCAACTGTCAAATACACTACTGGCCATTTAAACTGCTACACAAAGAAAAAATGCAGATGATAAACGGGTATTCATTGGACGAATATATTATACTGCAACTGACATGTGATTACATTTTCACGTAATTTGGGTGCATAGATACTGAGAAATCAGTACCCAGAACAACCACCTCTGGCCGTACTAACAACCTTGATACGCCTGGGCTTGGATGGCGTGTACAGGTAGAGCTGCCTATGCAGCTTCAACACGATACCACAGTTCATCAAGAGTAGTGCTGGGCAGACAGCAGTCGAACATTTTCTGTACCCAGAAAGGCCCGTACAGGACCTGCAACATGCCGTCGTGCATTATCCTGCTGAAATGTAGGGTTTCGCAGGGATCGAATGAAGGGTAGAGCTACGGGTCGTAACACATCTGAAATGTAACGTCCACTGTTCATAGTGCCGTCAGTGCGAGCAAGAGGTGACCGACACGTGTAATCAATGGCACCCCATACCATCACGCCGGGTGATAAGCCAGTATGGCGATGACCAATACACGCTGCCAATCTGCGTTCACCGCGATGACGCCATACACGGATGCGACCATCATGAAGCTGTAACCAGAACCTGCATTCATCCGAAAAAATGACGTTTTGCCATTCGTGCACCCACCTTCGTCGTAGAGTACACCATCGCAGGCGCTCCTGTCTGTGGTGTAGCGTCAAGGGTAACCGCAGCCATAGTCTCCGAGCTGATAGTCCGTGCTGCTGCAAATGTCGTCGAACTGTTCGTGCAGATGGTCGTTGTCTTGCAAACGTTCCCATCTGTTGACTCGGGGATCGAGACGTGGCTGCACGATCCGTTACAGCCATGCGGATAAGATGCCTGTCATCTCGACTGCTAGTGAAACGAGGCCGCTGGGATCCAGCACGGCGTTCCGTATTACCCTCCTGAACCCACCGATTCCATATTCCGCTAACAGTCATTAGATCTCGACAAACGCGAGCAGCAGTGTCGCGATACGATAAACCGCAATCGCGATAGGCTACAATCCGACCTTTATGAAAGTCGGAAACGTGATGGAACGCATTTCTCCCCCTTACACGATGCATCATAACAACGTTTCACCAGGCAACGCCGGTCAACTTGTAAGTAGGCTGTTTATGTGTTCTCTATGGAAGTAGGCTGTTTATGTTTTCTTATTGGCAACGTTACGTAGCGCTCAATATGAAAATCACTGGCTGTGCTGTGTGCAGTCTGTGGCTGCTTTGCATTGTTGTAATACTCGCCATTGTAGTGTTGGGCAGCGGCAGCTGGATGTGAACAGCGCGTAGCGTTGTGCCTATATAGCAACCTTGGCGTTGTGCAGTTGGAGGTGAGCCGCCAGCAGTGGTGTATGTGGGGAGAGAGATGGCGGAGTTTTGAAATTTGTCATGAACTGCTATATTTATATATGATGATATCAAGGTAAATACATTGTTTGTTCTCTATTAATATCTTTCATTTGCTAACTATCCCTATCAGTAGTTAGTGCCTTCAGTAGTTTGAATCTTTTATTTAGCTGGCAGTAGTGGCGCTCGCTGTATTGCAGTAGCTTGAGTAGCGAAGATTTTTGTGAGGTAAGTGATTTGTGAAAGGTATAGGTTAATGTTAGTCAGGGCCATTCTTTTGCAGGGATCTTTGAAAGTCAGATTGCGTTGCGCTAACAAAATATTGTGTGTCAGTTTAAGCACAGTCATGTAAAATTCTTCAAAAGGGGACGTTTCAAACTGCTGTTTGTGTATGAGAAATCGGTGGGAAACCTTCCTCATGTCATTACGTTGTAGGTGTCACCACCGGCGCCAACCTTGTGTGAATGCTCTGAAAAGCTAATCGTTTGCATATCACAGCATCTTCTTCCTGTCGGCTAAATTTCGCGCCTGTAGCACGTCATCTTCGTGGTGCAGCAATTTTAATGGCCAGTAGTGTAGAACGCTGGTGCCCGCTGACGGAGTCACAGCCTTGCACTTCCTTGTGCGATTGAAAATTACGTTCACACATGTCTTTCTTCAGGTCGACATTCACATTGTGAACAATCTTGGCTGTATAGGGGATCTTGCAGTGTTTCCCAACCAAATCCCTGAAGTGCAGCCTTCGTCCAATTGTCAGGAACACTCATTTACAATAACTTGCTAACAGCCATAAAAAGTTCAAGTACTAATAGAGCTCTGTTTAGGAGAAGCCAAAAGAATGTGTTGGTGGCCAACTTCTTCTACTCCACTGATGAATTTCTTAGTAGAAACAACTGATGCATGTGTGCATTAATAATAACATAAAATAATGTGAACATTACCGCTGTAATGCAACCATTATAAATAAATGTTGTAAAATCATACGTCTATACAGTGTTTATTAGTCCATAAATGAAAATAAGTCCAAAACATTTTGACTCCTTGTACATACATGACGATCATTCCATTTGGGATCAGTGGAAGGTACATTAGCAGTGTTTTAATTGTATATATTTATTGAGTACTCTTGTTTTCTGGCATGTTCTACGTCCCGGAGAATCTCCTCACTAGGGATCAATTGGAACGGAAAGTACATCTAATCTAATCCAATCCAGCAGTGGAAACAACCCATTTCCCCGCTGAAGAAATTCAAAGCTCTTCACACAAGCTCTAGTAAGGTCAAGAAAGCTGCATTTTTTTTAAAGTCGTCAGTGTTCTGACTGATTTGATATGGTCTGCCACGAATTCCTCTTCTGCAAACCCTTCTCATTCGAGAGTAGTGCTTGCACCCTACACCCTCCATTATTTGCTAGATGCAGTCCAATCTCTGTCTTGCCCTACATTTGTACCTTCTACAGCTCCCTCTAGTACCATGGACGTTATTCCTTGGTGTCTTAACACACGTCATATCGTCCGGTTGCTTCTTCTTATCACTGTTTTCCATATGTTCCTTTCTTCACTGATTCTGCGAAATATCTCCTCATTCCTGACCTTATCACTCCACCTTATTTTCAACATTCTTATGTAACACCACGTCTCAAACGCTTTGATTCTCTTCTGTTCCGGTTTCTCCATCGTCCATGACGCTACCATACACTGTTGTGCTCCAACGGAAAGTTCTCTGCAATTTCTTCGTCAAATTAGGGCCTATGTTTAATACCAGTAGACTTCTCTTGGCCTGGGATGTCTTCATTGCATACAGCTGTGATTAAACATTTGCTTCATGATTTGTTATGTAGTTCAAGCATTTATAACAATTTGTAAAATTAAACATAAAAAAGGCAAACCTCCTAAAACACTTAGACTATACTTCTTCCATCACATCACATGACTTACTCGCAGTTCCTGATCTTAACCACTGGGTCATCTAAGGTTAAGGAAGTTATATTCACCAGGAAGACCTTTTGTGCAATTCTACGTCTATGACCTGTTCTACCATTAGGAGAAAGTGCAGAAAAGTAGCCACTTTAACGGCGACTGCATTTGCATCATACCGTTATAGTTGATAGAAGTTTGCTGCTTATACATTCTGAATCTACATATTGTAAGGTATCTCATTAAATGTTTTTAAGCAAAAAAATAATGTGTAGGAACTATATGCATTTATCTGGAGGCGTACATAATGATCAATTTTCCCTGTCTAAGGGGGTAATGTGGCCAATACCATCTAAACAGAATCCCATGTTTGTTGTTGTTGTTCTGCTTTCTGGACATATTTTCTAGGCATCTTAAGCCCTGCTATCTGAAACAATGCCAAGCAGCTGTAGCAGACCAGTGTAATCGGATTTTTGCATTAGGACAAATATAACAGAACAGATGCGGTTTTAAATAATACAGATTAATTAATCTGTAGCAGCACAGGAAGGAGTGAGCACAGCTCTTCAGAGTCATGAGACTCTTCAAAACCCTTGTCTCTTTCCCCAGTCAGGGAATCCTTGCGACAGAGCATATAGCCCCGTAGTACAGGAGTGTACACGCTTTGAAATGCGTTCCCTGCAAACATAAGCCCTGGGGGCGTTCCTGTGCTAGGAGTTTCAGTTCCTCCTAATGTATCCTGAACCCATTAATGTTCCACTGTAGTGTGGGAGCCATCTGTCACGGAGGTAGCACTTCCACTCTGACTTCCTGCCAGAGATGGGGGTCTGCAACCGATGGAAGCTCCTGCTTGGGACAAGGTGAGAGCCGCAGTCTGACGTCAAGGTCCATCGGCTCTGGAGAAGATTCAAGAAAGACGTCAGAGAGGATGACGTCGAAATCATTGGACTGTTTCCTTCCCGTCCCCATCAGTGGTTGAATCTTTGCCTTCGACTTTGATTTTTAGCCACAACCGTGGAAGTGGTAGACAGTGCTGGACGCTGGACCAGAGTGAACCTTAGGAGGGGCAGAAAGCTCCTCAACGTTGGCAGTCGCTGCCTTTTTTGATTTTCTGGGTGGAGGTTTGGGTTTAGAAATAACTGCAGCAGCACAAGTGCCTCGACAAATGCAAGTACTAATATTGACACTAGCACCTCCGTTTGTATAGCAGCATCGGCTTTCTGAACAGGCTTTTTAAGAGCTGAGGCAAAGGAGGGAGCTAACTTCAGTGGCAGCATGGCTTTATACAACTTTTAGGCCTCACCATATGGGATGCACATCGTAGTTTTAAGCTCTTGTATCTTCCTTTCTTGGAGATATGTTCCACAGTCCTTAGTCCAGTCAGGGTGAGCCCCAGCGCAATTCACACATTTCAGAGGAGATGGACAAGCGAATATTTCATGGGTGGCCGTATCACATTGACCACAAGTAGCTTATCCTTTAGACCCAAGAGTGGTATGTCCAAAGCGCTGACATTTGAAACAGCACATTAGGGTGGGGACATAAGGCCGCACACTTAAGCGAATGAAACCTGCCTTGATATGCTCTGGAAGTTTTGTGCTTCTGAACATCAGAATAAAGCGGTCGTATTTTACAAGATCCCCATTCACCCTCTTCGTAATATTTCACACGTTGACTATGCCTTCTTGAGCCTACTCATCTTTCTTTTCCACATTGGAAATGTCCACCAGATACCTGCATGTCACAACATCTTAGGTATAATTCAATGTCCAGCAGATCCCTGCATGTCACAACATCTTAGCTGTAATTCAAAGTGCTGTGGAGCTCAGTTTCAGTGGCTTTCTACAGGTCTATCGCTTGTTGGGAACTAGAGGTTTCGACCAACAATGTCCCACTGTGCAACCGCTTCACAGATTTTAATGTACCTGCAACGCCCTCTAAACCTTTCTGAATATAGAAAGGCGCAACTTTCTCAAAAGTGCTCTCTTTTCTTTTAACAATAAAAAACACATTGTGACCAGCAGCATGAGTTCCGTACACTGAAGAATTCTTTGTAATCCTTGAGCCTGGAGACTGGCTGCAAGAGCCCTCTTGTTTGATGGTATATTCGTATCTACCAGAGGCCCACGCTTTCCAGTGAGAGGGGGAGAGAATTTAGAGGGTTCCATTCCGGTCCCACGAGCAGCTGGGGAAATAAAAGTTCACCTAGATAGAGCCCTGCGTATCTAGATAAGCCTTAGGTGCGGCACGCTCTCCAGAAGTTGCCTGCTAACAACTGTTCCAACTCAACCGCCAAGCTTCTCATCAGCGCATTGCACACCTGGAGACTGGCGTTTTTTAAAGAGATATTTACCAACTTCGCGATCTGGGTGGTCAAGCCAAGATCCCCGTTCCGTTTGACACACATCGTTCTACCACCGCGCCACACAGTGGTCGCTAAACATGCACAGAGTCTGTGGCGACAGGGGACTGGCGGCACTTACCAACCCCCAGCGCAGGAAACCAGTGATCGCCAAGCCTGTAACCAGCCTGCAACCAGTATTCACCTCAGCACACTTCCTAAACGATGCCAAAGTGGTAACTACTCCATGTGGACCACGATCAGAAACTACGAGGTAACCTGAGAACGACTTATGACTAAGAACAAAGACCAACTAGGACAAAAAATGGCTCTGAGCACTATGGGACTTAACTTCTGAGGTCTTCAGTCCCCTAACAGGTAGAACTACTTCAAGCTAACTAACCTAAGGATATCACACACATCCATGCCAGCCCAACTAGGATAATTGGCGTAGATGGAAAAACGAACATCTACTGCTGCAAAGAAGTTACCTACTACAAGGTGAAGGTATAAACCTCAAGAAGAAAACCTAGAATTATAGAAGTTGTTGTTCTTCAGAAAGATATCAAAACACGACACTCGTGGAAGTGAACAGTGATGGAAAACATGTGGCATGCCAATGAAATAAAATAAGATGAGTCATTCTCCAGCAGTGGATGGAACGAAGTCCTGCTAACCAATCGCCAGCCGTGTGGCCGAGCGGTTCTGGGCGCTTCAGTCTAGAACCGCGCGACCGCTACGGTCGCAGGTTCGAATCCTGCCTCGGGCACGGATGTGTGATTTCCTTAGGTTAGTTAGGTTTAAGTAGTTCTAAGTTCTAGGGGACTGATGACCACAGATGTTAAGTCCCATAGTGCTCAGAGCCATCTTTTTGTTGACCAATCCAGCTGCTCATTCCCCATGAGACAGGCCAGGGCAGGAGAATGTCGCGGAATAAGAGACTCTTATACCATCTGTTGGCGTCTTATATAAAACTGTAAACTGTGCTGTCCTCTGCAATACGTGTGTCATGTAATGATAACTGTAAATGGATGCACATGAAATTTATTCGCAGTTGCGAATATGAACAACCATCAGCTGTATAACAGAATGACGACGGTGAAAATTTGTCCTGGACCGAGACTCGAACCCGGCTTTCCCACTTATTGCGAGTGGTCGCCTGACTATCAGGCTATCCAAGCACCTTTCATGTTCAGACCCAAATTTCCATGTGTCTCAACCATGTGCCTACAAACTGTACCCGTACATTTGTTATGTACATTCCCGTACAGCGGAGTTTGAATCCGAGTCCAGCACAAATTTTCATTGTCGTCATTCCGTTATACAGCTGATGGTTGTTCATATTCACAAATGCGAATACATTTTGTTTACTTCATACCGGCTGTAGTTGCCGCAGTGCCTGAATCATAATTTGGAATAACATAGACACTGCAATATTGTAAATGGATGTTGTGCATAAACGTGTGTACTGAGGTTTACTGTGTCGAAGTCCTTTAATAGTTGTAAGTAGCAACATTACATGTCACAACTTCTGATCATCCTCTGCCAACGGCCTTGCCGCAGTGGTAGCCCCGGTTCCTGTTGCATTGCAGAAGTTAAGTGCTGTCAGGCTTGGCTAGCACTTTGAAGGGTGACTGTCCAGTCCGCCGAGCGCTGTTGGCAAACTGTGTCCATTGGGCCCTTAAGAGGCAAACTGAGGAGCTACTTGTTCGAAAAATAGCGGCTCCGGTCACGTAACTTGACAATGGCCGGGAGAGCGATCTGCTGACCACACGCTCCTCCATATCCGCAGCCAGTGAAGCCTATCGGCTGAGGATGAATATCATCGGGTTTTCTGAGATGTGTCCGAACAGAGTTTAGTTTTAGTTTAGTTCTGATCATCATTTGCACATGTGTTAATTCTGGAATCGGTGAATCCTTGGTGGCATTCACTGGAATCGCAGTATTCACTTCTGTGCAGGCGCCTAGCTAGTCTCAGTTACTGGAAATAAATTCATTAATATTTTACAGATAATTTAAATTTTCTCTCTCATTGAAAGCTGTAAGCCAGCACCAGTGCGAGTTTCCCACAGTATGTGTGTGACTGTAGAACTGTGGTTTGCGGAGACTCCTTCATTTCGTGTGCTCCAATGAAGCAACCAGTCATATGTGTTTCTAGGTGTCCAATAAGAGGTGTGAAAAAGGATTCACTTGTTAGAAGCTGGCCACGTCTCAAAGGACAGAACACAGCCTAGTTTCCCTCTTGGTTTCCAGCTATCCAACAGATCACATTGCTTTAGGCTCTCTCCCTCTGTCTCTGTTATTCAAGACTAACCACCAGCTAAATCGAACGTGAATCGCTTTCTCTCACGCTTCCTATTACCTTTATTTTATTCGATCACCTAGACTGGCGACTGGTGCATACCCCCATCTCAGGTCAGTCCATCTGTAACCCAAAGTTTCAGAATTGATCCAAGAGACATTTCATTTATCTCTTTTGTTTTAAAAACCTCCCTTCTGATGCCCATCCCATCCAGGTCACTTCTCATCTGTGCTTTTCAGCATCATCACGTACAACAGAGTTTCGTCTTTGGCACCATTAAACTTTAAGTTTGTTATTTTGATCGTGGCTGCAAGTGTACTCCATCGTTCACCTGAAAGTAAAGCTTATCTTGCAGACTTGACTTGGAATTCATTTCTCGTCTGCTGTTAACAAGTCCGTTTGACAAGTGCTTGTAGTTTAATTGCGACAAGATTTGTTGATGTTTTCAGTACGAAACTGGAGTGTGATGGACATCGATGGAGTGTTAACAAGATGTCATCTGAGTCCATACCGTGGTCACAGTTAATTCACTATAGTTGCTATCTCATTACACTTTTTCTTCTTGTCCAGTTGTTGATCAATTACCAGAGGATGGCATCAGTTTCTTATTTAGGAAAGATGTTGGTCAGAGACGATAACCACCTTCTAGAATTTCTGGGTCGTGAGATTCTCTTCTTCGACGCTCAATTCTCATGCCTGTGTTGCTCTGAAGTGTTAGACTGAAGAGTAAATAAGATGGTGGGCGGAAGATGATTCTCAGTATTAGAGGCAGTGGACTTAATTAATACACCATCCAATGTACAGAAACCAGATGGCAGTTATAAGAGTCGAGGGCCATGAAACGGAAGCAGTGGTTGGGAAAGGAGTGAGACAGGGTTGTAGCCTCTCCCTGATGTTACTCAATCTGTATATTGAGCAAGCAGAAAAGGAAACAAAAGAAAAATTCGGAGTAGGTATTAAAATTCATGGAGAAGAAGTAAAAACTTTGAGGTTCGCCGATGAGATTGTAATTCTGTCAGAGACAGCAGAGGACTTGGAAGAGCAGTTGAACGGAATGGACAGTGTCTTGAAAGGAGGATATAAGATGAACATCAACAAAAGCAAAACGAGGATAATGGAATGTAGTCAAATTAAATCGGGTGATGCTGAGGGGATTAGATTAGGAAATGAGACACATAAAGTAGTAAAGGAGTTTTGCTATTTAGGGAGTAAAATAACTGATGATGGTCGAAGTAGAGAGGATATAAAATGTAGACTGGCAATGGCAAGGAAAGCGTTTCTGAAGAAGAGAAATTTGTTAACATCGAGTATAGATTTAAGTGTCAGGAATTCGTTTCTGAAAGTATTTGTATGGAGTGTAGCCAAGTATGGAAGTGAAACATGGACGATAACCAGTTTGGACAAGAAGAGAATAGAAGCTTTCGAAATGTGGTGCTACAGAAGAATGCTGAAGATAAGGTGGATAGATCACGTAACTAATGAGGAGGTATTGAATAGGATTGGGGAGAAGTTTGTGGCACAACTTGACTAGAAGAAGGGATCGGTTGGTAGGACATGTTTTGAGGCATCAAGGGATCACAAATTTAGCACTGGAGGGCAGCGTGGAGGGTAAAAATCGTAGAGGGAGACCAAGAGATGAATACACTAAGCAGATTCAGAAGGATGTAGGTTGCAGTAGGTACTAGGAGATGAAGAAGCTTGCGCAGGATAGAGTAGCATGGAGAGCTGCATCAAACCAGTCTCAGGACTGAAGACCACAACAACAACAACAATGGCTTAGTTCTGCTGCATTTATCAGTTACGTACGGATGGTGTTGTGTCTTGAACACTTAGCGTTATTTTTTGTGTTAGAGCAAGTAAGGCGTGCGTTTCTTGCCGCTTTAATTTTCATTATGAATGACATAAAGCGAATACAGGAAATATTACACGAACAAGGGGAGTTATAGCATTCCAAATACACTGCTGTACATTAAGGCTGCAACACTGGGAACGACAGTAAATAGCAAAATACGAGTACTAGTTATTGTGCAAAGTACGGTAGAAAGAATGCGAGTAAATTTGCAGGTTATTTTGGGTACACAGGGTATGAAATTTAGTGCACACACAGCTGCGTCGCCGGCCAGTGTGGCCGAGCGGTTCTAGGCGCTTCAGTCTGGAACCGCGCGACCGCTACAGTCGCAGGTTCGAATCCTGCCTCGGGCATGGATGTGTGTTATGTCCTTAGGTTAGTTAGGTTTAAGTAGTTCTAAGTTCTAGGGGACTGATGACCTCAGCAGTTAAGTCCCATAGTGCTCAGAGCCATTTGAACCATTTTTGGACAGCTGCGTCCTCTAGTAGTAGTGACGGTTCTAATCCTGCTGGGAATCGAGTTGAAGCGACCTTTGATGGCAGATACAGGTAATGCTGGCCAGGGCAACGGTCTCCCACCCTCTGTATCGGGGTAGGTCAGAACTGTTCGAGTACGATGTGAGATGTGGCCATGCGTTGCATTGTTGAAGGAAAACGTCATGGTGGCCACGACGAAGGGGCAAAGCTATCACCCTTAACAAGTCTGAAATATAACAGCTGCTGCCCAAAATACCGGCTATGCCAAGCGGAGGCCCCGTGGCACCCTGTCGCGTCCCAAGTGTGGGTATTGCGAGGGATTGAGCGACACGGTTCGTGGATGGGATTTAGCCGGTTGACCTTAGTGAGAGGGAGACTTTTTGATCTGGCAAAGATGTAGAAATCCCTGGTTTTCACAAGGCTATGAAGGTGGTAGAATTAAAGTCTTGATAACTTTAACAAATTGCAGTTTATTCTGAATGAATACAACTCGCCCTATCTGCGCGGTGGTTGCATTCACAGGAAGGCCAAGTCTAATACAGAGACGGTGACTGACTCCACCGTTCCGACTGCCTACTAGAAGTTCTGCAACGTTTCCTAACACCCTACGTTAGAGTCCCGCGGCTACGCCCTGACGCGCTCCAGCGACTATCTCCGGCTGCCTGCCTACAGCCCGTTCCCCAGCCCAAGTCGGCTGCTGCTATCACTCTCTAACTCTTCGACCTGACCAGACAAGACCCGACAAGACGAACCCTCAGAGCGGCGTGCTCTCGGGTTTTGTTAGCGTTTCCCCTCCGACCCCGCCAGCGCTTGGCATGACGTAGCGTCGAAGGCAACTTGTCCTTATTTGGTATCGTTAAAGCATTGTTGTTGCTATTGTTCTTCAGAGGCTGAGTGGAGGGACAGAGGCGCCTCTCCCTATATGGTCACGCACTGCGTCCTGAGCCCTTCATTGGCTCCTCATGACGTAGCGCTGTCCCCACCAAGGGCCCTCTTTCTTTCTCTCTCCACTCCCAGACCTCTCTCTCTAGCCAGGAATGCAATCTATTTATACTCCTTACTTGATTGCTTATCATGAGTCCTTGCACAGACCTTCGTTTGTATCTGCTGGCTGTTTACTTTGTTATCAAGCACCCAGCTGCCCAGCAGTTTGAGTGCCGCCTCGGCTGACCGTTCGGCCACGCCTGGCGTCCAGCGCTACAACTTTAACTTCTTCCTACGTACTATTCTCAAGGTACTGCAATTAGACTTGGCTTGTTCCTGTGGTTACAACAACCCCCACCGTCACCTTATGGTGATGACGAATGCAATCTTGCGACGTTCGTTCTCGTTGGAGCCTCCAGTCGCGGATGTGTTCTCCACGATGTTGCGCATAGTATGAGGACTCATCAGACAGTACGGTGGCACTCCTTTGCCCAGTGTCTGTTGTGCGCCACTGCCAGCGAGCCTCCCTCAACTGCCTAGCCGGGGGAATCCGCCAACATTGGTCTTAATGCTGACAATCCGTGATGCTCCAGACCTCGCTGTACTACCTGTACGGGCATTTGTCTTGTTGCAAACAAACCCGTTTTACTCACTCGAGGTACTTAACGTGGCTGCACGATCCCCATGACCGAGTGAATAATATGCTTATCCTCTTACAGGGTGTTTCAAAAATGACCGGTATATTTGAAACGGCAATACAAACTAAACGAGCAGCGATAGAAATACACCGTTTGTTGCAATATGCTTGGGACAACAGTACATTTTCAGGCAGACAAACTTTCGAAATTACAGTAGTTACAATTGTCAACAACAGATGGCGCTGCGGTCTGGGAAACTCTATAGTACGATATTTTCCAACTATCCACCATGCGTAGCAATAATATGGCGTAGTCTCTGAATGAAATTACCCGAAACCTTTGACAACGTGTCTGGCGGAATGGCTTCACATGCAGATGAGATGTACTGCTTCAGCTCTTCAATTGTTTCTGGATTCTGGCAGTACACCTGGTCTTTCACGTGTCCCCACAGAAAGAAGTCACAGGGGTTCATGTCTGGCGAATAGGGAGGCCAATCCACGCCGCCTCCTGTATGTTTCGGATAGCCCAAAGCAATCACACGATCATCGAAATATTCATTCAGGAAATTAAAGACGTCGGCCGTGCGATGTGGCCGGGCACCATCTTGCATAAACCACGAGGTGTTCGCAGTGTCGTCTAAGGCAGTTTGTACCGCCACAAATTCACGAAGAATGTCCAGATAGCGTGATGCAGTAATCGTTTCGGATCTGAAAAATGGGCCAATCATTCCTTTGGAAGAAATGGCGGCCCAGACCAGTACTTTTTGAGGATGCAGGGACGATGGGACTGCAACATGGGGCTTTTCGGTTCCCCATATGCGCCAGTTCTGTTTATTGACGAAGCCGTCCAGGTAAAAATAAGCTTCGTCAGTAAACCAAATGCTGCCCACATGCATATCGCCGTCATCAATCCTGTGCACTATATCGTTAGCGAATGTCTCTCGTGCAGCAATGGTAGCGGCGCTGAGGGGTTGCCGCGTTTGAATTTTGTATGGATAGAGGTGTAAACTCTGGCGCATGAGACGATACGTGGACGTTGGCGTCATTTGGACCGCAGCTGCAACACGGCGAACGGAAACCTGAGACCGCTGTTGGATCACCTGCTGCACTAGCTGCGCGTTGCCCTCTGTGGTTGCCATACGCGGTCGCCCTACCTTTCCAGCACCTTCATCCGTCACGTTTCCAGTCCGTTGAAATTTTTCAAACAGATCCTTTATTGTATCGCTTTTCGGTCCTTTGGTTACATTAAACCTCCGCTGAAAACTTCGTCTTGTTGCAACAACACTGTGTTCTAGGCGGTGGAATTCCAACACCAGAAAAATCCTCTGTTCGAAGGAATAAACCATGTTGTCCACAGCACACTTGCCCTTTATGAACAGCACACGCTTACAGCAGAAAGACGACGTACAGAATGGCGCACCCACAGATTGCGTTGTCTTCTATATCTTTCACATCACTTGCAGCGCCATCTGTTGTTGAAAATTGTAACTACTGTAATTTCGAAAGTTTGTCCGCCTGAAAATGTACTGTTGTCCCAAGCATATTGCAACAAATGGTGTATTTCTATCGCTGCTCGTTTAGTTTTTATTGCCGTTTCAAATATACCGGTCATTTTTTAAACACCCTGTAGGTGCGCGACGCTGAGTTCTCCTGTACATGGCGTTGAGTGAGGCCCTTATGAATCCATCCACTGAATATGTGCGTGACAGTCATGGCATCCCGACTAATGCTAGCAACGGTATCGCTGAACGGTAAACCGAAATCTCGACAGGCCATGATCTTGCTGATGTCAAAATCCGACACCTGCCTTCTTAGATGAAACGTAACTTGATCTTCTCACAAAGGACTTTCATATGTGAGCTCTGAATTAGAAATACACTGCTTAATCTTTCATTATATACGATAGTGGACGGACTCGCATCTATCTACTTTCCACAGCTGCAATAAAATGCTGATCATTAGCATACCCAAGCGTGGGGAGCACTTCATCACAATCTGACGCTTGCTGCATGCCACCTTCATGGTGTTGCAATTTTAATGGCCAGTAGTGTATATCTCTTGCTCGAAGTATGTCAGATAAAGAAACGGAATTCCTGTGTAGAGCAGGGACCAGCATTACCACTAGACAGAGCTGGAGAACAGCTGAACCTTGCGGTGAAGGTCACAGTCAGAGAGTAAACTGGCGACGACGTCAAGAATTTTTCTTTTTAAAGGTAAAATGTTCTGCATGATTAGGCCTGTTAAACTCCTCCTCACTTTCTTCGCCAAACTTGACGTTTCGACCCGTCTGCAGGGATCTCACTCAGGAGTCTTTTGGTTTCCCAGGGTGGTTGAAGGGGGTAAGTTATTTATTATTTGGATCTAGGCCTGATTTGGTACAATTATGCTTGTATAACTAAAAAACAAAACAGCTATATGGTTTATCGGTTGCACCCATTGTATGTACCCAACTGTTACAATTAAGGCGCAGCTACTCAAAGAGGTCTAGTATGGGCTGCAGTTATCGCATGGCAGCGAAATTTGGTAGATTTGCTAATGCGTTAAAGCGCAGACAATTACGCTGGAGAAACATTAGCTCCAATTATGGCCAACAGGTACAAATCTGGCGCTGTACACTGTTAGTATGACTGTACGACATCCGCATTGTCATTTGACAAGCCATAACGTAAGTGAACAGTATAGTTATCGAGAAGAGAAATCGTGAGCTGTTACTGAAACTGTTTTATGTGAACGGCACCAATTACAGTACTGCACTGAAAGAGTATCGCCGACGAAGAGGTCTGAGGAGGGACCTGATGTCATTAAATGGTTTAAAGAAGACGATAATGAAATTGGAAAACACTGATAAGCTTGGTGTGGCACCTGGAAGACCAAGGCGTCATACACCAGTGGAAGTTATTTATGAAGTTGCTGTTGGTGTAACTGACCGTGAAGTAAGTGCCCCGTGTTATGCTAGTGCTTCTGCAGTGCCACGAAAATTGTCCATCCGATAGCCAACAGAATCGAAATTTTTGGGGTCTATAGTGGCCGAGCGGTTCTAGGCGCTACAGTCTGGAACCGCGCGACCGCTACGGTCGCAGGTTCGAATCCTGCCTCGGGCATGGATGTGTGTGCTGTCCTTAGGTTAGTTAGGTTTAAGAAGTTCTAAGTTCTAGGGGACTGATGACCTCAGAAGTTAAGTCCCATAGTGCTCAGAGCCATTTGAACTTTTTTTTTTTTTTTTGCGGTCTGTATTACACTGGTACTAGTACAAGGTGCAGAGAGTGCAGCAACTGAACCCTCATAATACGCAGCAATGTTCTGAATTTGCTCTTCGGTTTCTGGCACGGATCGAAGTTGATGACATGTGCCCGGCATTCTACGGAGTGACGAGGCACATTTTATAGTACAGGGTGCAGTGAATACACACAACTCCGAATTTGTAGAACTGTTAAGCCACGTGTTGTGCACGAAGAGGCATTACACACGTCATATGAGACTGCGTGGTGTGTATACATAAGAACTCTTATTCTCGGTGCGTTCTTCTTTGAAGACAACACGCCCATAGGGCCTGTCAGGTGTACCGAGACGTCTGCTCGTTATCGAGACCTCCTGGTTCAGTATGTTATTCCCGATTTGAAGCCGGCCGGTGTGGCCCAGTGGGTCTAGGCGCTACAGTCTGGAACCGCGCGACCGCTACTGTCGCAGGTTCGAATCCTACCTCGGGCATGGATGTGTGTGATGTCCTTAGGTCAGTTAGGTTTAAGTAGTTCTAAGTTCTAGGGGACTGATGACCGTAGATGTCAAGTCCCATAGCGCTAAGCGCCATTTGAACCATTTGAATCCGATCTGTGAGATCGCAAAGGTGTGCAAACTACTGTTTTCATACAAGACGGGCAGCACCTCACGTCGTTCGCCCAGTGAAACATCTGTTTAATGCAACCTTCCATGAACGTATTATCTCCATAGATTTTCAAAATAGGTCGCCTGATCTGAATATATGTGGGTTTGGCTCCGGGGATATCTAAAAGAACGCGTTTACCAGGGACACGTTCAGTCTCTATCTGATCTGAACGCCATTATACAGGAATATGTTGCTCAACTGTTGATTACGTCATTTTATGGCAGCATCTCTCGACATCTCCGGTGCTTACACAGAACAAATTGTGTAAGCGTTAGTTAATAATAAAATCATCATTATGCCTTTAATACATTTTTCACTTTTTCTGCCCAAATTCCGCTCCTAATTGATTACATGTGGAAACATTTCGATACGTCGTTCTTGCGATCACAGCGCCAGATTTGCACCTGGTAGCCAAAATTGGAACTATTGTTTTCCAGCGCAAATTGGTTCTGCATTAACACTTATCTACCAAGTTCCGCTGTCATATGATAATTACAGGTCACGCTGGACCTGCACTTTAATTTTAGCCACCCGGGATCTTCATTAGAAAAGTAGTCAACGTATGAAACGATGAAGAACACCCGCCGTTACAGTGACTCAGATTGAAGTTTTCTTCCTGGTAGATGACGATGTTAAACCGCTTTCTACCTCAAATATATCTAGAAGATGTTTTATTTACCTTGGCATATAATCTTTTACAATGTTTTAAGCAAAACTATTATTAATACTTCTACCACAAGTCTATCCGCAACCTTCACACTCGGAGCGAAACAGATGCTGTTGCATATCGAAATGTAAAGACGTGGCTTACCAGTGAGGTCCCCCGGCAGCAGGGCTTGTCCATCCTCATCGACAGGAAGACGGTCGTCAACGGCTATACTGCGCCACGTGCCCATATACCACAGGCGGACCACATATTTCCCTGCAGGATTCACCACGGGCTTATGAGCAGCACCCTTCCCTGCCTACAAAAGATGACCAGAAATTAGTAATTTTATCCTGTTGCGGCTATTCCAAAAATATGATATCAGATACATCATTTTAGTTGACGATTTTGAGACGGATTAAAACGAAGTCCACATTAGGAATCCAACAGGAAACGCTTCTTTCTGCTTAATGTGCAAAACACTGCCTTCAGCTTAATGTGCATTGCATCAGACACTATAGGCTCTCCAAATGGAGTAAAGTAAAACGTCACTATCACCTTGTTCCTCTCCAATCACAGTTATTTCGTGTTCTGAAGGAGCAAGTCTCAAATCTGCAAATGATTTCCCTGACGTTCATTTCCTCCTGTGGTCTGTCGGAGTCGACATTTAGATACATCCTTGGAAACCTCCCACATAGTCCATGGCCGATGGTGCTTTGTACCTCAGCTGTTTCCTCCCCTGTTCCACTTGCAGATGAAGCAATGGAAAAATAATTTTCTGTGTGCCTATTTATGAGCCCTTATTTCTTGGTTTCTTCTTGCAAACGCTTAGTGAGATATATATTGTATTGCATTGTATGGAGCTGGGGACCCAGAAACGACGGAGAGGCTTCGTCCCGCCATAACCCACAGTGGTACACAACCCCACACTGGTTCGGCCCCCAGAACGCTGAGAAATGGAAAAAGGGTGATATTAAGGAACTTAACCAGAATATGGAAATCAGTAGTCACGTAGGCGGAACAAATACAGGCGAGAGCCGGTGGAACACTGAACGCGCGGGGACAAGGAACCGATGGCAAAGAACAGCGGCGTGTCAGAAACAATAAATGCTACGAATGAACGGGACAGAGAAACTTGGGTGGGAACCATACATTGCTTATTAATACAAAGGTAGCAGAGCATAACCAAACCTGGAACACGATATAATCGTGATAGGAAAAAAAGAAATTAAATACAGATAACACTCATCAGATTATAATTCTGATGAAAACTTTTAGTTGAAGAAGGTGGGAGAAAAAGTGTTCAAATTTGTATGAATTCCTAAGGGACCAAAGTGCTGAGGTCATTGGTCCCTAGACTTACACACTACTTAAACTAACTTAACCTAACTTACGCTAAGAACAACACACACACCCATGCCTCAGGGAGGTCTCGAACCTCCGGCGGGAGGGCCGCGCAATCCGTGACACAGTGTCTTTAACCGCACGGCCAATCCTCGCTGCCAGGAGGGAGATGTAAAGGGGATCTCAAGAAGAGGCAGGGGAGGGGTAGAGGTGAAGGAAAGTAAAAGGAAAGACTGGATAACAGGGAAAGAGAGGTGAACTAAATGAAGGTGGGTGGAAAACAGAAAGACAAAAGAAATGGGACGAAAATAAGTAATATAAAAGCATAGTATTGTAATAGCAAAAATATGAACAAAACTAACCCTATTTAGGCAGTCGTAATTTCCAAGAGGATTCACTTTGACCAGTTAATGTGTGTTGTGGAAGACGATTCCCACAACACGTTAATTATGAGGGGCATTCAATAAATAATGCAAACTCGCCAGGTTAGCCGAGCGCGCTAACGCGCTGCTTCCTGGACTCGGGTAGGCGTGCCGGCCCCGGATCGAATCCGCCCGGCGGATTAACGACGAGGGCCGGTGTGCCAGCCAGCCTGGATGTGGTTCTTAGGCGGTTTTCCACATCCCCCTAGGTGAATACCACGTCTCCACGTCCCGCCTCAGTTACACGGCTCGTAGACATCTGAACACTTTCACACTATTCCATAGATTACACTAGTCACAGACAGTTGGGGTACACTAATTCCTTCCCAGGGGGGGTACGGAGTGGTGACAGGATGGGCATCTGCTGGCCACCCCTTAACTAACATTGCCACATCCGCTTAACCATGCCGACCCTGCATCTCCATGGGAAAACATGCACAAGCAAAAGAAAGAAAGAAAAGAATTCAATAAATAATGCAACACATTTTTTTCTGACAGCAGGTTGATTTTATCCAGGATTCCAATAACCGTAGAATTCCCCTCTCCTTAGGCTACAAAAAGCCCTATATTTCAATTAATCTCCGTTCAGTGCGACTGCCTTATGCCCCAGAGTCCCGTCTGCGCGTACGGTTTTTAACTTTTTCTTCGGAGGAGAGAAGAATTGGCGCCACTCCATGGATTGACGGTTTGTTACCGGTTAGAAGTGATCAACCCATGTTTCATAGACACACCTTTTAGTATCCAGCTGGTGGACAGTGTGTCAGCACTACCAGTAGACGTCCAGTTGAGCAGTGAGGTGTTTGCTTGTGTTCCGTCCATCACCTCGAGTGAGACTGTCTGCAACCTCCAACATCGTAAGAGTCACAGCTGTTTGCAACCGGCCGGCACTCGGGAGGCCAGACAGGTTTGACCTACATTATTGCTATGATGACAGACGCCTCGCCCAACGATTCACCGTGCTTTCGTTCACTGCCAGGTCTCCTTAGACATTCTGCAGGCGCCTGTGAATATGCCTTATCATCACCTGACTTATTTCAATTACATTCCACTATCCTTGTTTTGCATTAGTTATGTTCAAATTATATCCCCATTTCAAGACACTGTCCATTCTGTTCAGCTGCTCTTCTAAGTCCTTTGCTCTCTCTGACAGCTAATCTCAAAGTTTTTATTTCTTCTCACTGGATTTTAATTTCTACTCCAAAATTTTCTTTTGTTTCCTTTTTCAATACTTCACTGTAAACACAGTTCATTTTTTGTTTTCGTTTCTAACACAAGATAAATAAAATTAATACCCAGGCAATGCTGGGTTTGTATAATTAGTTAGAATGAGTTAATTGTCATGCACTTACCTGTTATAGTGAGTGCACAGTGAATGATTAAAGTTTCATTTTCAGAAATTTAATTATGTAATTTTTTTAGAGTTTGAGCTTTGGACAGTTCTGTTATTTTAGTGTCAGAAGTTTGTTTGCATATTCATGTTTACAAACTTGTTGCGGGACTCTCTTAATGGAACTGGTCAGGCACCTGTTTCTGTCATGTATTGAAGAGTATGATACACTACACTGATGACACAATCACACTGAATCAAAACTGTAATACTGTATTTATTGTAAATTGGAAGACATAGCCTTATATTCTTTAAACAGAAATAAAACATTAAATTAACATGGGATTTATCTTTCGAAAACATCATTATTTTTCATAATTGCAATTTAATTTGATATTTTGATCACATCTGAAATGATTAATGCCATTCTATAATTTATTCTGAATAACAATTTGATAATATTTGTAAAATAACTATAAGTGTATTGATGTCTTTTAATATAAAGAATCAATTTTGTTGGAATTATCTTTGTTCTTCTTTGTGGTAGTAGTTGTTATTATGGACTTGGCATGAGAAATAATTACAGAGAAATTGATATGAAGTTGTTCTGTTCAAATGAATGGAATGTACAAGAATGCAGACAGAATTTGTAATATTATACTGAAAAATGACACAATGAAAATAAAAGGAATGATGAAGTAATTTAATCATAAAGTGTCCAAATTGTTAAACATAAATGAACCTAGCCATCTCACCTAGATAAAAGTATTGTTTTCAGTGATCCATGTTTTCAACAAGCTATAATATATATATAAAAAAACGGCTATAAGAACAAGATATGTACATTTTATTTTAATTATTAGTTTGATCCTCCTCCTCATCCAAAAAGGCTGCACAGACTTTGTGTTATGACAGATAAAAAAGTGTACATTAACAATAATTAGTTTTTAGAAGTAACTGGGGGCAGTTTCATAGTAATGGGACTGTTCCCACAATTTGAAATCTCGTAACAGCCTCTGTTGCTGGCTAAGCCATAGTGTCCATGGTAAAGCACAGCTGGTGAGGCAAGCTGGCAAGTGTTGCCTATAGCTAGCCAGCAGTAGGAAACGTGGAGGATACTACATGTGTCTCCAGAGCTTGCAGGCACAGCATGGTTCCCAGGCTACTGTTTCTCTTGCTGTCTTATTCAGCCTCCAATGAGACAACATGCATCTTTTTGTGATTTGGCTAGAATGACTGCTCCACTTTGCTGGTAGTCTGAACAACTTCTCTAGGCATGCCTTATGTCCCCCATATCATGAATTACACATGTTTTCCATTTAGCAAATCATCCTGTTCTTTCTTACAAGTACCCTTTGGACACCCACTCCTAAATCCTTCCCTTGCCCACCTGAACATACGCTTTCAAACTTTGTCTATTAAATTTTTCTACTTATTGTTAGTGTTCATCTGGGTTACAAGCAAACAGGACAGTGTCATCCATAAAATGTAGATGATTCAGATATGTTCCATTAACACATCTTTCATTTTTTTATTTTCCCACTTTAAGGGTCTGAAAACTTTCTCTATAATCCCTGATTACTCTTTCAATCCTGAATTTCTCACTGTCCATTTAAATGGGTTACTGAAAACCAGTAACTTTTCTGTCTATATCGGTGTTCCAACCCACTTATCAGTCAACTAGGCACAGCACATTTCCTAAAAGACTGAAATGTGTCATGGTATTATGCATTTATAAAAGCACAAATATGCAAGTAACATTAAATTATGTGCCCATTTCTCTCCTATCCATCCTCATAAAATACTGAGATTGTAGCTTCTAACAGAATACTGAACCTCTTTCATAAACAATGTGACTTAATTTGTGTAAAAAATTCTATTTCTGTAAAGAATTCTCAACAGAGAAAACAACACATAACCTCACAAATCCAGTTCTGCCATAGCTAAATGAGAAAAGTTACCCCAGTAGCACTTCAATGGCTATGTCAAAGCCTTCAGTTGTTTAAATCATACAATTCTACTAGGGAAACTAAAATCTTTAGGCATTGAAGATATGCTGCTTGTATGCAAGGCATTATATCTTAGCAACAGAAAAAAGAGAGTCTCAATATCAAATGATAACACAGGAATAAACCTCATTTTGGGGTGGGGAAATATGAAATGTGGTGTTCCACAGGGTTTGATACTTGCCCCACTCCTATTCTTCACCTACACAAATGATTTACTGAAAATGTTGAAGGAGTCCTCAAAAACTGTGATGTTAACATCACAAGGACACTGATAAAGACCACAAGCCCCCCCCCCTAGGAATGTTTCTGCTTTCATCTGGGATGCCTGAACTCATGCAAAAGAGGACCCTTTCAGAAGTTAAGGGGATAAGTACTTCCTCTTGGAGCACCCGATTCACAGGAAAAAATGTTTCAGATGGAGCAAAACATAAGCACTTACCCAATCCTAGGTGTGACATGATCCATGCTGAGTTGCACACACATGATATGATATGTCATGAACAGTGCCACAGGGACACCACACAACCTCCCTGAGTAATTGGCCTGGATTTTTTTTTTTTTGTAATCCACACATTCCTTGGCAGATTTACAGTCCTGCTGGCAGTTATCTGTAAACAGTTACCTTACAGGGACTAAATCTGGTCTGAATCATCTGCCAGAGTGCACTGTGGGAAGTAATTATTGAGGAATACTTTCAGCATCACATGTGCTTACCTAGTATACTCACCATCCTCCCTACTTAGTGTGCCTCCTGGATTTGTGTGTAGTCTAGTGAATCTTCACTAAATTTTGCAAAGTCTCACTCTGGCAGCTATACCTTCCATCTCTTCACAGAATACCTTCGAGTCCAGTTGTTTTGCTTCTTAACAGCAAGAATGTATTCAACAAGGGTCTCTCAAAAATTTGGCCACCATCGTTTCCATCCTGCTTTCTTTGCAATTCCAGATTGTTGTCCCACCAAGCTAAATTCCTATTGTGCACTTCCTGATGACTGAACAGTTTTCTACGTACGAGACTGTGATGGCACGCATTACTTCATCTATCATTTCTTTCAAGTCTGCTGGATTTCTTATGGAAGTTTTAACTTCAGATAAACATATGTCTAGCTCTTTCCTATATGAATACCAGTCTGTCCTTCTAGGATTTCTGTAGGCCATGGTCTGTTTGGCATACACTTCCACCTTAATCTTAATATATATAAAAACAAAGATGAGGTGACTTACCGAACAAAAGCGCTGGCAGGTCGATAGACACACAAACAAACACAAACATACACACAAAATTCAAGCTTTCGCAACAAACTGTTGCCTCATCAGGAAAGAGGGAGGGAGAGGGGAATACGAAAGGAAGTGGGTTTTAGGGAGAGGGTAAGCAGTCATTCCAATCCCGGGAGCGGAAAGACTTACCTTAGGGGGAAAGGTATACACTCGCACACACGCACATATCCATCCACACATACAGACACAAGCAGACAAGCAGACATATTTCGTCTTCCCCTCTCCCTCCCTCTTTCCTGATGAGGCAACAGTTTGTTGCGAAAGCTTGAATTTTGTGTGTATGTTTGTGTTTGTTTGTGTGTCTATCGACCTGCCAGCGCTTTTGTTCGGTAAGTCACCTCATCTTTGTTTTTATATATAATTTTTCCCACGTGGAATGTTTCCTTCCATTATATTAATCTTAATATACATATATCAGAGAAGGATGGTTTCATTGCCACATCCATTGCCTGATGTAACTACCCATTAAGATGGTCTCAAAAGTTATGTCAATTACTTCTTCTCTTTATGAAGATAGGTTCCTTACCCCTGTTCAAGTTCTCTAGCTTGCTCTGTAATAGATATTTCAGTTCGTACACGCCTAAATTGTTAATGTCACCATTTCCCCACGCCAAGTTGTAGGTACTGGCATCACAACCAATCAGAAATTGTTCATCCAGCTAAAAGCAGTTGTCTATCAGTCTCCTCACTTTCTGGGATGGAGGAACACTGTCATCATAAGGAAGATGTGCTGAGGCCTACACCACTTCTCTTGTGCTCCCTTACACTTTTTCATTCTAATGGTTACAAAGGCCCAGTGACAGAATGTTGTCATTGGTATGAATAAAATACCATTTTTAACATAAATGCATGTTTGGGAGGCAGCACTAGCTTCCTCCTGTAAATGAACTTACATCCAGTTCCTCCAAAGTCTGATATGACTCCTTTACCTGAGTGGGGTTCTTGGATCATGGCCACAACCATCTATTTTATTCCCAGAAGGTGACTCAAGGCAGCAAGTTGTCCTTTTACTGTGTTGCAGATTAACTTACAATAATGTTAGCAACCACTATGGCATCGTTGTCACGTTTTATGTCTTTACTGACTCTGACAGTCACCTGCAAGAACCCTAAATACAATTTTAGATATTGCCTTCAGGGATTTCCCTCCAACTTCCACCACAAGGATTTGGCTGTCAACTCCAACCTTTTGGTTAATGATCCTCAAGCCTTCTCTAACAGGGTCTCTAGGGAACATCTTTAAATAGTTTTGGTACCCAGTTTGATATTTTTGTAATCTTAAATTGTTCTGCTGCCATCTTGACTGAAAGATTCATTTGATTCCATGCAAACATCTTGGGTAAAATCTTCCTCAGCGAGTCCACTGTCCCTACCCCCTCACAATGATCAGGGCACACTTACTCAGAAATACACTCTGGAATTTGAACCTTGATTTGTGCCATCTCCAATTTTTCAAAAGATTTCCATCTGGACCTGCTCCTTCTTCTATGATGTGATGTTAACAGGTGGATGGCCTTGTTGGAAATTGCCATTCTAAAAATTCAGACTGCAGTACTATAGGTGTGATTCTCTGTTTCCTGTCTTGGCTTTTTTCTGGATGCATTTCTCCTATAAACTGGGAATAACAGATCCCTCTCATTCTCTTGCTGCCTGTTTTAGAAATAGAATGGGTGGTATATTTATCCTCTTCACTTTCACCCAGCCTTTTCTTTGGTTCTTAAGTTCAAGAACATGTTCCCTCCATTTGTTCTTATAAGGACATACCTTTTCTTCCTTTTCTCTAGTTTTTGAATAAGTGTCCTCCTCTCCTGTGCTTGTCCAGCATCTCAGTAACTTTTTCCCCTCCCAGTGCAGTTGTGCAAACAGTTTCCATTGAATCTGGGCCTGTGCCTGGATGTTTGCGGAATCTTGAATATCAAGTCCCTCTGTTTTTTGTGTTTGTACTGTGTTACCTATTTTGGTCCATTGAGTGTAGGGGATATATTGATCCACATCAGCAGGGAATTGATCATACCAAGACTAAGGACATGAAATCAATCTGTCTGTCCTCCTTTCTTCTAAAGACCTTAGAAAAACTGGTGACCATGCACATTTGAGAAAGATGGTTAACTGATGGCCTCTAGATGAAACCCAACATGCATATGAAGCTGGCGAATTATGTGGAAAAGCATATTATCAACTTGTTATGAAGATAGAAAAAGCACTACACCACAATCTAACACATACAGTCACAACACTCCTGCTCATTTTTGTTATACACTGCATAAACAGTGCTCCAAGCAGTCAGAAAGCTACATTTCTGAATACAATATCAGATGTGTGCGAATTGTATCATTTATGTGGAGTGTATGTAGTACCCTAAAAATTGGCACTAACTAAAATATCATACCACATTCATCTTTCTTTAGTTTCCTAAGGACCCTTGGAGGTACAAAACACTACATCACATTATTTATGATTCTCTTGTAACCTACAGACATTTAACGAAGAATATCATTTTGTTTTATGGACAATAGAACAAGGGCACCAGAAGACCTGACCTTTTATAGAAAAAGTCATATTTCTGCTCAGTAATGTGGAGTTTTCTTCACTACACTTTCAGTCAAATCAGTGAATTTAGAACATAGGAAAATTATATGGAATGCAATACCTACATTATTTAACATGCCAAATAAGTCACCACAACTATATCTGAAGGCAAAACCACACAAACATGATTATAAAATGCCCAAAGCAAAAAAACTGTTTCCTGACACAGAAAAAATCAGTTCCACAATTATTGCTACATCCTAGTCACGAACAGCAAGAATCTTCAACACATTCTCTTTTGAAGCAAAAGTAATTACATTTATAAAACTGTTCCTGTATTATGAAGTGGAATGAATTGTAAGAATGTATGAGCATTAAACTCCACACAAAATTGTTATGTGGGAAGTAAAATGCCTATCATAATAAGAACAGATAACAGCAGAAGTATCTGAAATTTGAAAGTGTTTCTTCGTGAATAACCTGTAGCTTGTGTTACTGAATGAGTGATACTCAGCTGTTTTACATTTATTTCGGATCACTGATGTCTCTTGATCATTAACTAACACACGTAATGTAAAAAATAATAACAATGTTGGTAATTAAGCAGGAAAATTATTAAAAATAAGCATTAATCTTAGGGATATCTTTCTCATGACTAGGGGCACTAGTGTTGTTCCTACTGTCACACAGTAACAATTTTCATACTAGTGAGTGCCGCAGTGGTCAATGCAAGTACCTTCTATTGTCCTGGAAATTAAAACATCAGTATGCTCCAGTTCTTAAAAATGGTAGCAGGTGCTTATCTTGCTGAACCCAAAGGGGCCTGGGTATCAAACATTCATCAGACTATCAACACCAAGTGTTTCTTTAGACATCAGAACTTCAGAAACACACTTCTGATGTGAAAGTAAAGAGAATGGTAGGTTGCAAGAAACACGCAAGGAGGCAGTGATGTGTGTCTGATGTGGGACAACACATAGGGTGTTTCAGAAAGAGCTTTACAACTTTACAAATTCAAAAAAAAATTACTAAAAGAAGATATAGAGCTGGGTTTAGTGTTATTTTGTAGGGAAACACATCATGGCTTGTTTTTTTTTTACCTTGAACTAATGATCTTGTTGGCTTTCATTGGTTACCTTACCCTGCACGCATCCCAGCGGAAGTCACTTTCTTCCCAAACTCACTGTAGCATTACAGGTGTAACTTACTCAGTGGTGGCGTAAGTTCGGACAGAGAAGCCGGCACAGGAAGTACAAACACAATATCCTTGATGAAACCCCATTAAAAAAATTGAATGGTGGAAGGTCTGGGGAACATTGGGGCCATGCGATTAGCGCATCATGGCCAATCCGTTGAACTGTAAAGCTGTCACTGAGAAAATTCTGAACATCAGCCAAGTAGTGGGTGGTGCACCATCTTGCTTGAAATAAACATTTTGTTCTTGCTCATCCTCCTTGATCTGTGGTATCAAAAATTGTTGTAACATAGCCAGGTACACCATCCTGTTGATGGTTCTCTCACAGGAAAAAAGGGCCATACACTTTTTCTTGCTCAATGCACAAAAATGTTCAGTTTAGGGCTATCATAAACCTGTTCAGTGTTGATGTGGATTTTCACTGTATCACATCCTACAGTTATGTGTGTTACTCTTGCCACTTAAGTGAAAAGTTGACTCGTCAGAAAAGATGATTTTGTCCAAGAAATGTTCATCCTCATGTAATCGATTTAACATATCCACACAGAAGTTCTTGTAAGCAATTTTATCAGTGCCTTTTATTGCTTGTATGATTGTCAATCTGTGCAGTTTCAAATTCAAACAGTTTCTCAACACATGCCAAACAGGTGAATGTGGGATTTGCAGTTCCCGAGATGGATGCCTGGTCAATTTCATAACGCTGTTAACAAAATGTTGTCTCACTTACTCAATGGTTGTCAGATGTGCTTGGATGACCTGATGATTTCCCCTGTCTTACCGAGAACCCTGTTTCTACAAAACACTTACATCACTCATAAATTGTAGGCCTACTAGGAGGATCTTTAGCATACTTGGTACAGAAATTACTCTGAACTGTTGTTGCTGACTTCGATTCTTCACACCAAACCACATAGCTAGCATGCTCAAGTCCTGTGAAGGCAACCATCTTTAACACAACTGCTGCTGGTGCTCCTTATGGTGCAATTCGGCAATAGCAAACTATACGACACAGAACTTGATATATTTCCTTACAAATTGACACTACAATCACCTCTGTGGGTACTATGAATTAATTTATATGAATTTCAAAGTTGTAAAGTCCTTTTTAAAACACCCTGTATTTACTGTTTTCCTCTGTGGCACTTATAGGGAAAAAAATTACAGATTAAGTGATATTTGCCATGATCCCCATTTGGGGACTGATTAAAGTATATTGTTTCTTTCCTAAAATTCCTCTGGTCTCTTCAGTCTAAAGACTGGTTTGATGCTGCTTTCTATGTTAGTCTATCCTAAGCAAGTCTCTTCATCTCTGCAAAACTATTGCAACCATAATCTATTTGAACCTGCTTATTTTAGTCAAGTCTTGGTCTCCCTCTACATTTTGTATACACCATTTTTTCCTCCATTAACAAAGTAAAAATAGTTTTTAGTAATTCTGCCATAAATTTCTTTTCTTCCCAGTTCTTTGTTAGCTTTACTATCTACCCACCTGATCTTTATCATTCTCCTGCAACACCACATTTCTGAGAGTCTGTTTGCTTTTGTGTGAAATGTGTATCACTCACACATCATTTCCATGTGAGGCTACACTCCACACAAATATCTTTCAAAATGACTTCCTAACACTTAAATTTATGTTCATCTTTAGTGAGTTTTCTTTGTCAAAAGTGCTTTTCTTGTTATTGTAAATCTGCATTTTATATTCTCCCTACTTCAGCTGTTGCCACTCATTTTGCTGCGCAAATAGTTAAACTTATCTACTACCTTTAGTGTCTCATTTCCAGACTTAATTTCCATAGTACCGCATGATTTAATTCAACTACACTCCACTACTTTGGTTGGTGTTCATCTGATTTTCAAGACACTATCAATTGCTCTTCCAAGATGTTTGTGTCTCTGGCAGAATTACAATATCATTGGCAAAACTCAAAGTTTTAATTTCTTCTCCCTGAACTTGAACTCTTTTCCAAAATTTCTCTTTGTTCTCCTATACTGCTTATTCAAAGAACAACAGATCGAACAACACTGGGGATAGGTTACAACCCTGTCTCACTCCCTTCTCAATCACTGCCTCACTTTCACGTCCTCTATCTCTTACAACTGAAGTCTGACTTATGTACAAGTTGTAAATGAAGTTTCACTCCTCGTATTTTATCCCTGCTACCTTGAGGATTTCGAAGTTTGTATTCCAGTTGGTTTGGTTGTGGTCTTCAGTTCAGAGACTGGTTTGATGCAGCTCTGGTCCCTCAGGAAAAATTGTGGCTGTAGTTCCCCCTGCTTTCAGCTGTTCACAGTACCAGCACAGCAAGGCCGTTTTGGTTAGTGTTACAAGGCCAGATCAGTCAATCATCCAGACTGTTGCCCCTGCAACTACTGAAAAGGCTGTTGCCCCTCTTCAGGAACCATACGTTTGTCTGGCCTCTCAACAGATACCCCTCTGTTGTGGTTGCACCTAAAGTATGGCTATCTGTATCGCTGAGGCACGCAAGCCTCCCCACCAATGGCAAGGTCCATGGCTCATGGGGAGGGTATTCTGGTTAACACTGTCAAAAACTTCCTCTAAACCTACAAATGCTAAAGTGTAAGTTTCCTTTCTTTGAACTGTCTTGTAAGATAAGTGGAGGATCACTATTGCCTCCCATGTTTCTTTTTTTCAAAGAAGTAGAATTTGAAAACCCATCAATGAAGTTATCAGTGATTGAGCCCAAGTTCATATCACCCACCAATAGAGAAGATAATTGGTGATGACCTTAAAAAAAAAGTGACCGGGCACTGATGACCACACAGTTGAGTGCCCCACAAACCAAACACCATCAGCATCATCAAAAAGTGAGTCCCATGTGTTAACCACTTCAATAGCTATTTCACAAGTGGACCACACCTACGTGTCATCACCGATTTAATTCAAAATTATCCTATATTCAGGACCTGGTGAGAAATGAAAGTGGCGGAATTGGGAGCTCCAGATGATCAAGCGTTTAGGGAAAAAATAGCATTTTTGGAGGAGGTAAAGTGGGGTATGTTTTATTTATGTTACAGTAGTTTCCAGGCAGCAGTGGGTGCAGCGGAAAGTGTACAGTATGGTAATGAGAGGATCGTGAGTTCCAGTCCCTATGCTAAAAGATTTTTTCCCACTTTTTACTGCATATGAACCAAAATAATGTCCAATACATTGTGCTTATTATTTTCATGAAAGGCATGGAAAGGAAAATTTATGATTGCAAATAAATTACTGGAAAGTTATTATAAGACACACATGACAACTTCATTCATCATGCACACATCATAAATGCCACATTCTATTTTCTCTAAAAGCCATCTGGACCTCCCTCTTGTGCCTTTTTCCATTTCTGCCCAAGCTCTGTATATACCATAAATTTGGACCAAATTGGTGACAACAAGCAGGCACAGCCCCCTTGTCAGTAAAAAACACATTGTCAAAGATACATTCTTGTCTTGTAATACTGATAAATATATTATTTACCTCACATCTTGGTCCATTACAAATGATTGATACTGAAACTTTAGGAATCCTTCATTTTAGGTGGACTAATCATCCAAAACCAAAAATGGTTAAGTGTGTCTACTCTCCAATACACCCTCTGAGCCAGTTGGAATGTTTTCAGTTGAAAATGTACGCTTTTAGGTGTCATATTAAAAGCTAGGGAAAACACAGTTTATTCACATAGAATTCTGGATGCCAGAGTAAGCATCAAACGACTTGGGTGTGCCCCAGAATTTGCCACACAACAAGTGTTCCGTTGACACTTATTTCATCAACTTGTATTTGTATCTTGCCTTGTGACTGAGGCTTTTCTTACAGATTTCTGCCATAATATTCTATTGAACACCTCACAGTCACAACCACATAACAAAATTTCACTTTACAGCAACTTCAGTGAGAACTAAATTTTTGATGATATAGCCTCTAGAAAGCAGAAGCTGTATGTATTCGGTTAATTGAAGTGAATAACCTTTATTGAGTTGATTGACACATCCAACAAAAATTCATAAACAATTTTTCAGATTGTTGCAGAGCGTGAATCAAATTTGTGAGTCAAATCACATGAAGTTGCTTCTTAGACATGACACATGGTTATCAATAAATAACACATGATTTAAGATAACTTATGCATGAGGGGCATTCAGTAAATAATGCAACATTTTGTTTCCTCTCAAAACAGAATGGATTTATTCAAGATTCCAGTACACCATATTATTCTCCACTCTTTTGGTCACAATATCCTATTTTTCAACATTAGCTCTGTTCAATGTAATGGCTATATGCCTCTTCATTGGGAGAGCCTGTTTGGCTGCATAGTACTTCTCTACTGGCCAACTGCAGAACCAACATCTTTCTGCATCTTCCCATCATCCGTGTACCGCTTCCCATGGAGTGCATCCTTCATTTGTCCAAACAGATGGAAGTCAGAAGGTATGTGATCTGGGCTGCAGAGGAAGAAAAGTCCAAAGTGTAATGGAGAAGAGGATGTTTATTTGTATTTTTGTGGCAACGAACAGTCAAGTCATTTTTCCAGTCCCTTGGAAGTAGCACAACACACTTCAGAGCAGATCATTACACCATGAGAGAGGACATCAAACAGAATAACCTTTTCAGAGTCACAGAAGACCATTGCTATGAATTTACTGGCTGGGGATGCAGCTTTGAACTTTTTCTTCAGAGGAGAGGTGATGTGGCACCACCCCATGGATGACCTTTTTGTTTCTGATCTGAATCCATGTTTCATCACCTTTGCTGACACTTAACAAAAAGTTGTCAAGATCAGTCTTATAACTCACAAGCAATTCTACACAGATGGTCCTTTCTTACTCTTTATGGTCTCCTGTTAAGTGGCGAGGAAACCAGTGGGAAGACACCTTTGTGCACCCCAACTGGTGGACGAGTGTGCCAGCACCACCACCAGAGACATCCAGTTTTGCAGCAATATATATGACTGTGATCTGCCAATCACCTCAAATGAGAGTCCACGTGTTCCACCACTGCAGAAGTCTCAGCTGTGTGCGGCCGGCCGACACCCAGGATATCGGACTGCTTTGTGCGTGCTTGTTGCAATGATGACAGACACCTCGCCCAATGACTCACGGTGCTTTTGTTCACTGCCAGGTCTCTGTAAGCATTCTGCGAGCACCTATGTATATCTGTGATGCTCTGTTTTTCTACCAAAAGAAATTCAATGACAGTTCTCTGTTCAGAACATACCTCTATCACAGATGCCACTTTGAATGCTATGTATACTCATAGTACCATCACCTATTGAAACTTCACAAAACTATAAGGGATGAATTTGGAATATTCCGTGATTTTCACAACAGATTCCGCATTTTTTCAACCAAAATTTGCTAAGAAAAAAATGTATTGCATTACTAATTGAGTGCCCCTCATAGTACCAACTTCCTATCATGCAATATGGTGCACACGATTGCTGAATGTTATCTCATTGCTGTTGTTCAGGGAGATAAAAAATCTTAACTAACAATTTTTTTGCTGAAATAAGGCAAGGAAACCCCTTACATTCACAACATTTCACATTTTTAAGGTGTCTTGCATTATGATCTTTTTTTCCTTTTTTTTCATTATTTGATTTTAGCATATAGAAAGCACATTTGCATCTTTTGATCAGTTGTCACAGTGGCTGAATTAATTTTCTCTTCATCACTTTCCTCTCCTCAGCTGTTTGTTTCTTATCAGCTTTTTCACAATCTCTATCTCAAACACAAACATTGCTTCCCTCAGCATTTCTCTTCAACTGTAGGGTTCTTATACTGAATATGAATGGGAGTGTGTGTACCACTGTTTGTGACTGACGTGAAAGAAAAGGAAAGTGTCAAATGACACACATCTATAGCATGGGGCTACAGTACCTGAATTCCACTGACATCAGTGTCATCAATGTAGGAACAAAAGCACAACATGGTCTCAGGGGCAAGAAAATCTGGGAGAATTCCTGGACCATATCAGCAACATCCAGGACAAAATCAAATTCACAGTGAAGATAGAGATGGATGGTGCGTTGCTGTTCCTGTAGTCCTTATCTGCTGAAAACCAAATGGGCATCAGCCACAATGTTCACATAAACCTGCACCAATTGGTATCTGCATACTACCAACTATCGCTACACTGTGCAGAAGCATACTCCTCTAAGGCCCTTGGTGCACTGAGCAGAAACTGTTTCAGGTGCTGAAAACCTTCCAAAAGAATTGAGCCACTAAAGAAAGTATTTAAGAAAGACTGCTACAACCACACTTCACAAGCCAAAGACACGTAAGCAGAAGGTGCTCAGGAGGATATGAAGATAGCTTGCATTTTTGTGCTTCTGTGGCTCAGTAAAAAGAAAAAATAGCCAACCCCTAAAGAGGCATAAAGTCAATTAAGTCTTCAGGCATTTACTGAAAATTTGACAACACTTGAGGCCTCTGAAAGATGATGTAGAGCTCAGAAAACAGGGGATATACAAAATATCATGTAGTGACAATAGTTTTATGTCTAACAGGCTCTGTATACTACTGAAAAGCATGGTATAGAACATGAGGGATGTTTCTGCCTATAGCACCTTCAGAAATGAGAAGTAACAGAACATGCTCTTGAGAACAGACACCAAATTACGTTTGACAAGAGGTCTATTACTAAATAGTTAGTTGTCTTCTAGGACAGCATTAACCCTTTTGGTCACGAATTATTTTTTTCCTGAAAAAAAAAAAAAAAAAAATTCATGGCATTTCCATCCAGTCCTTCAAATTAAACTATGATTTTTCAGATGTATAAAATATTTTGATGTGTCCACCAAGGGGGGATACAATGAATCTCCAAATGAGAGCATTGTGCTCAAGTGGTTACAGTATAAGTCGAAAACTCAATGTATTTTATTTTTTATTTCATTAAAATACATAAATTACACAAAGCTTTCTTAATGATTATATACATAAACTATGGTTTTACCCTTGTGAAGAATGATAATCAAAGAAACAATTTTTTTTCTAGCCAGACATAAGTGAATGTTACATTTTACACAATAAAATTTTGTTTGGCCTTTGTAACCTGGTTTCTCGCACCTGTCAAATGATTTTTTGTCATTGACCATTGGAAGATGCTCAATGTTGTCCAAACGAACATCAGCTTTGGGACAAACTTACACAGTGACTCGTTTTGAAGTACTTGGAGACTCTCACTAGTCGGACGCCCCCACTTCCTGGCAGCTGGCTAATCTATTTTTGCCAGTACTTTGACCACACTTGCCCTAAAGTGAAGCTAATCAAGTGGCCAATTTTTAGGAACACCTAATTCTGATGTGTTTTTCTTGTACTCAGTCCATGCATATACACATGCAATATCAATTGCATGAACAAACATGGCTGTCGAAAATCGTGTTCAGTTTCAAAAGCAGATAACTGCATGTTGTCTTCGGGTGCAGAACCTGTTAAATGCCCAATAGTCGTGGCTGTCGCCATGCCATGTCCGGACGCAAAGCACGTGAACAGGCATCAGATGTACCAATCTGGACATTCAAAGCTACCTTTCAGGCTGTTATGATTAGAATGGGTATTTTTCTTATTCAGATTTAGGTTGGCTGCACTGTAACAAATCCATATGCAACAATAACATTCTCACGGCCAATGCATTGTCATTTGGATGGGAAGAGTGTTTCATGATTATCTCAGTGTCACTTATCGTGCAGTTAGCGGGCTTTGCGTCTAGGCTACTCAGTTTACAGTATACCGTATTGTATAAAACGTCTAACATTACTTCCAGCATTGTCCTCTTGTTCAAAATTATTGCCAGGATCATCAGATAGATCATCAGTTTCAGATGAATTAAGGAGCTCTGTAACTGTTTCTTATGTAAGTGGCTTTCGTCCATCTTAGACGTGGGGCATTGTGAAATCACCGTAAGATGACTAAAAAGACAGCAAAATAATGTCCTAAATTTCTATTCTATTTCAACCTTTCAATCACAATATCCTCATTTGGAGACACCTATAAAGTTATAAATATGTCACTTACCTTTTGTTCTAAAAGGCACCTTTCTATGCACAAATAAACTTTTTTAACTCAACTCAGAAGATATTAGCCGGCTCATGGAAGGTACAAAGGTAACTAGGAAGCATCCGTGCGACTGTGTGCATTTAGTTTTGTTTTGTGGTATCACAGACTGACAGAAGATGTTGACACCATTCTCAGATAAACTCTCTGCATGTGACAATATGAGGACAACAGTCACAAATGGTAAAATTTAAATAATTTTAATATACTAAGCATTTATTTAGTATGTCCTTATATGAGGATGCCATAACCGAAAGGGTTAAATAAGAAGCAGTCGAGATAGATATTTGTGATGACATCCTCAGTAAGTTATGCGCAACTTGAGGTGTGGCCATCAGAAGACTGAAGAGAACATGGCCTGTGCACAATGAAAACATTGGTGCTGAAGTGGTCACCAAGAATGAGGGCAACTTAGTTATTTAAAGATTGATGCAGCAATACATGATTGGCACCACTTCACTATAGCCGAGGAGCATTCAGCCAAATGTTTGTATTAAACCACTTGATGTGACTGGAAGCTCAAGAAAATTTTATCGCTATATAGTTCTGTGAAACCACAGATTCCTACATTTTACTAAAAGCGTTCATATTTTTGACCATCCCAAAAAACTTTTCGTGTAGAAGCAAAATATAAATTATGGAGCACATGTTTTTTTCGTTGCCAGGGGGACATTAATCAGAATGATTACCTGTCTTGTAACTTTTTCATGAGATATGAACAGCAGTACAACCTTTTTAAAATAGAACACCATTTTTTTTTTTTTCAGTGAACCACTTCCTCTCCTCAAGACCCATTCAGAAACCATTCACAAAACATGATATTATTAAAACATTAACATAAAACCAACTTTGAGTCTCCTGCAATAGCACACAGTGCAGGTACCTTGAGTAACATGACTTATCCACTTACTGGAGTTGCCAATAAACAAATGGAAATACTAAGAAAATCCACATCAGTCCTTCAGAACATGACGTACAAGCAAGACATTATGTACTGGATATCCATCATGTTTGTACCATATCAGCTTTCCAGTTCTTAGTGGCACTTCATCTGGAAGACAAGTAATTCATGTGAGAAAGTTGGCATGTGCCCCACTTTTTAGGTTACCAGTGATGAAATAAGGTCCAATAATTGTAGTACCAAGCACCCCAAACAAGATATTAACTCTTCATTGACACTGATGTTCCACCTGTGTAATCCATTATGGGTTCTCACTGGACCAGCAATGCACATTCTTCAGCTTACCTGTATTTTGTTTGCATAGGAACATTCATCAGCAAAAAGAACGTTGGAGAAGTAGTCATGGTTCACGCAGACACAATGCCATGACCACTGATAGAATTATGTGCAATATTGGAAATCATTCCCATGCGGTTGTTGTTGTTGTAAGTGTAGATGATAAGGATGGAACTCATGACATGTTAGAATGTGATGTACACTGGTTTTATGAATGGCAGTCTCCTGTTCAAGCAGTCATGTGCTCACATGTCAAATGTGTTGTGAACACAGTAACTGAACATTACTCTAATTTGGCCCGAACATACATGGTAGCAGGAAAATGTTGCCCTGCTGCAGTTCCTTTACAATAGCTGTTGCACACCAAGGTTATTACGTAAACAAATACTGTGAAGGGGACACTATAACAAAGATGTTGCAACACAATAAAAAATAACATTTCTTAAGAGTATGTTACAAAATGGTAACTAACTATGGCACAGTTTGATCCATGGGACTTGATGTCCTAAACCTAATACAATGATAGTTAATTATCTGTGCTGTCTCTTGGAGGTCTATATACTGTACCACTGATAGTACAGACACTCTGGTCGTAATTCTCCTTGAATATCGATTGCTATATCAGAAACTGTCTGAGCTAACTGCAGGCACTGAAGTTAATTGTCTAATTCCTGGTGTGGAAATGACTCAGTGTCTGTGATAAATCAAGTTTTGAGCCTGTCAGTGTGAGAATATATATATGCCTGCCTATACAAGGCAGAAACAAAGTAGTCCGCAGTTGACAGCATTCCCTATCAGCTGTCCACACTATCGGCAGACATACATGACATGCTGGAAGAAGTGGCATGGTAGTAGGAAGAGGCCCTTTTTGTAAGTGCCTGCTGGAGGCTGCTGTACAGAGCTAAGAGATACCAGGTGAGTGGTTGTGCCCTTGTGGTGGTAGCCACTAATGGTATTTGTTGCTTATCTCTTTCTTGACATACACCATCCCTCCCCTGGGGCGGTGCGTATGGGAGGGAGAGGAGTGGGGAGGGGGAAGGAGGGAAGCTGATGATACAGGCAGTCTTCAGTAGCATACTGCTTCCTTGGTTGCCACCATGAATATCTTGTGGGTGCTCAGTCCCCATGGCATTTTCCTGTGGCACTGCAGGACAGTCACACAAAACCATGGTGAGGGTGTGGCCAGTCAAGTGTTCACCATTTCAATGTGCGCAGGCTAGTCTGAGGTGGGAGGCATGACATCCACTTCCATTGGTTCGTTGAAGGTTGCACTCACTGCTGGAGGCATTGGAAGGGGCAGCTGCTGGTGGCTGAAGTACCCTCAGATGGCTGACTTCATACAGGTCTTCCGATTCTGTAAAAGAAAATAGCCTAAGACTTCTGCCTACATCCGCGTGAGTGAGTGAGGTGCAGCCTGATTTGACTTTTATGGAATGTTGCTGCATGAACATTTAATCTTAAACATACCAATGCAGAGCTGCTCTACAACTGTACCTGTTACCCATATCCTTTTCCCATACTTGTACAGTGAAATGAGCACCAGATCATTAAGTTTAAAAAATGTCTGTTTTTGATTGTTTCAAGGATCAGCATGTAGATACATGAGTGACTTTAAAGTTGTCATTAATGTCTAATTAATTATTCCAAGGTGTTTCTCAGCTGGAGATTGTGTATCATGTGGAGTGTCTCTGTAATGAGACAGGAAGATTAATAAAGCATTGTCTTTCTTGTGCTTATAAACCAGCTTTGTCACGTGTGAGTTGAAAGTTTGTATGAATCTTTCAGCAAGTCCATTGGTCTCAGGATGAAATGGTGCAGTCTGGAGGTGTGAAATGCGATTGGTTTCACAAAATAGTTTAAATTCCTAAGGAAAAAACTATAAGCCATTGTCCATGCCAGATTTTGGCAATACAACAATAGAGGGGACCTTTGACAAAACATGAATAGTCTTTATTGAATATATTAATGACATCTGTGTCAGAAATGGAAATTTGGAGAAAGCATTGATAAAAATGAGCCAGTAGCTTTTGAGAAATGGTCCTGCAAAATCAGTAGGCAGATGACCAGGGTTGTGCTGCCTGTGGCCCAAGAAATATTGTCTAGGCAGAACTGACAGGTATTTTTGAAATGAGGCATTTAGCCAACATCATTTTTTCTGGCAGTGTGTTTGGTACAAACTATGCCCCAACGGCATTGATGGGGCATCTGCAGTACCTTAGGTTTAAGCAAGTAAGGAATAACCATTCATGTCTTGCCTGATTCTCAATGTGCCAGAATGACTCCTTTGTACATTGTAATAGCATGCCTCATATTCCAATAAGATTTAATCTCTGGTTGATTAATAACTTTATCTTTAACTAACAGGAAGTTTAGCACAAGTCTATTAATTATGAGGGTAGTTTGAAAAGTTCTTGGAATGGAATAGAAAAAAAGTAGCTACATGACTGGAACTTTTCTTATTTTTCAATGTAGTCTCCTTGCAGATTAGTGCACTTGATCCAACAATGTTCCAGTGCCTTGATCCCATCTCGAAAATAAGTTTCCTCCAGACCTGCAAAATAGTTGTCAATTCCGGCTATCAATTCTTCGTTTGAAGTGAATCTTCGTCCACCAAGAAAATTTTTCAGTTTTGGGAAGAGGTGGAAGTCTGACGGAGACATATCAGATGAATAAGGCAGGTGTGGCAACAGTTCATACCTTGGTTCATGTAATTTTGCCATGTCCATTCTCATGTGTTTTTGATCCAGTGTCAAGAGTCGCGGAACCCAGCTTGCAGACAATTTTTTCATTTCAAATTCTTCAGTTAAAATGTGATATACACTTTCAGATGACATTTGGCAAGCATGAGCTATTTCACACACTTTCAATCAGTGATCCTCCATGACCATTTTGTGCACTTTTGCAACAATTTGTAGAGTAGTGACACATCTTGGCCAACCACTGTGCAGATCATCATCTATGCTCTCCCAACCAAATTTAAATTCATTTGTCCACTTGGCAACAGTTGAATAAGAAGGAGCAGTGTCCCCCAAAGTATTCTGGAAATCGGCATGAATGCCCTTTGCTTCATACCTTTCCTTACAAAGTACTTAATCACTACTCGAATCTCAATTTTTTCGATCTTCTCAAATCACTACACAGGAACAACAACAGAGGCATATCACCACCACAGCCCTCTTCCAAGAGCACTGACATGGACATATTTACAGGCAACAGTCCAATGAATATCACGTGAACAACTCATTGCGCTAGTTCTGATTTCTCATGATAATTCTGAGAACTTTTCAAACCACCCTCATAAATCTGAGTTTGCTGAAATTTTCCAGTGTCTTGATTACTGATATATACTGCAAAACAAACATCAGCTAATGAGTCAAACTTTTTATCTTGTCGTATTGGCAGATGGGAAAGAAAATCTGTGTTTGTGTGTTGTGCCATGGAGCTGAATATAATTTTGTAGTCATAATTCAACAGAAACAGCACTCAGCCTGGCAAACATTGACCTATCTGTGTAGGAACAGTATTGTTTGGTCCAGATATAGCCATTAAAGGTTTGTGGTTTATGAGAAGGATGAGTTTATGTCTGTAAAGGTAATCATTGGCTGCAAATATAACTGAGAAAGCCTCCATCTTGATCTGTCTGTAGTTTCTTTGTGCCACTGTCAGATCTTTGAAGCCAACACAAATGGTCATTTAAAATCATGATATCAATGCAAAAAAGTTGTGGCTATGCGATAATCTGAAGCATCCATGCCAGATGTGGATATTTTGCTATGATCATACGTCATAAGACATATGGCACCAAGTAGACATTATTTTAATTTGTTAAATGCACTTTGGCATTCGCTCTTGCAGTTCCATTTAGGCAACAACTCATGCAGTAGTTTACTGATGGAAGCTGCATGAGGGAGAAACTTCAGATAGCAATTTATATGTCCCAATGCAGAACATAATTGCTTGATGTCTTTAGAATCTGGAAAGTTACTCATGGCATCGGTGTGTTGTGGCATCAGCTTGCTGCCATATGCAGATAATATGTGACCTAAGCATCGCACTTTGCACTGAAAGAACATGCGCCTAACATTGTCATATATCAAATCTGCACTTCAGAAGTCTAAAACAGATTCCAGATTCTGTAAGAGTTCGGTGGATATGTGTCTGAGACAATTATGTCATCAAGGTAGTTCACAGCTTTCAGAGCTTTCCAAATTAATTGTTCTAAACACTACAGGAATAAACTTTATGCACTGGCTATTCTGAAAGATACCTTTTTATAATGGTAGAGACAAAATGGAGCCTTTATCATTATAGATATATGTGTGTCTCCTCCAAAGAGATCTGCAAATATGCTTTTTTTAAGATCCAGCCTGGCAAAATATACACCACCAACTAATTTTGACATCATGTCTTCCAGTTTCGAAAAGGGGTATGAATCTTTAATAGATTGAACACACTGCAGATGCAAACTGAGATGTTAGGTTTCTGTACAACTACAATCCATGCTGCCCACTGGCTTCTGGCTATGATTTCAACAGGCTCATTCTGTTCAAGACAGACAAGTTCCTGCTTTATCTTTCGGTACAAAAGGAATGATCTGTGCTTTGCAAAATTTGGGCACTGCATTTGACTTCAGCATAATGTGTAATCTTCAATACTGCTTGTTGCTTCATAAGACATATTACCATTTTTGTACAATGCTTTACTTCAGAATGTCAGTTTGAAATTGACCAATAAGAGCTCCAGTCTACATAAATTTGTTGCTTTATTTGAATTTACAGCTACAAATGTAGTCTCCTTCATAAATTATTCATAGGGCACATTTGTTGAAAACTGTCCTTCCACTTGAATCTCTTGGTTGCTGCAACTGAACTGTGAACTTTTGGAAGTCTGTTAACTTTAGCATTCCTAATTTTCAGTACACCTTCAGGTTAACAATTGAAACTGATGACCTAGTGTCAGTTTCAAAATTGATCAGCACTTTGTTAAATTGAAGAGTTACAGTTAATGACTTGTATTTCCAGCAAAGATGAGATTCTCACAATGTTCTCACAATGTTTTGTTCATTAAAGTTTTTGAACTTGTACATGTTTGTTGTGAACAGCTCTCGTTTTTGATGCTGGAGTTGGCAGTTGTGTGCATGACCTGTGCTTGCTTGTGTCTTGTGTGTGTGAACGGTGTGTGTCTCACTTTTACTGCTGAAAGCTATGACCGAAAGCTTTATGTAGCATCTTTTAATTGTGCCTGTCAGCAAGTTGATGTGTCTTCTTTACGATCAGAAGCAAATCTGTTTTTTCCTAATAATAATACTTTATTCAACATTGAAGGATTCATTGCATATGTATAAAAACAGGTTACAATTCTTGATACATAGCACAATAATACATTCTTCTGAATACATCATTGATTAACAAAATGGTTAAATTACAAATAAGATGGTGCTTAACACTATTTACATATTTTTTTCGAAGTACTTCTTATCTTATTCTGCATGTGAGTATGGTATTCTTCTAATGTGTAAAATGGCATGTGAGTATGGTATTCTTCTAATGTGTAAAATGGATTTTGTAACAGGAATTTCTTTAGCTAAAATTTAAGCTACATTGTGGGTAGGGTCATAACGTTACTGGGCAGTGCACTGGCTGACTTTAAACCTGCGTATTGTGGATCCTTTTCATAGAGCAGGGCTTCCCAACGTGTGGTCCGCAGACCCCTTAGGGGTCCGCCAGCTCTTTCTAGGGGGTCCGCGGCCACCCTTCACCAAATCGTGTAAAATAATGAATAAAATTATTGAATAAAAATGTGAAAATCAAATTCATCACTATTTTTTTTTTCATGTGAAAAACATGTGTACCTTTACTTCAGGTCGTATTCCCAAGCAGCCTTTGCGGTTCCTAAGTGAGAACGCATACACAGTTTAGTGCAGGAGAATGCGGCTTATCTGATCGACTGTTTCGCAACAATACGGGGGTCGTTTGTGCGCCGGTTCATGGTGGTAGATGCGCTGAAACCTTTCACGCATGCGCGGAGCGAGCTTTGTCGACCAATCACAGCACTCGCTGGCATGTACGCGGCCCCAGGCATCATTAAATGTTAAACTTGCTTTGTCAGTGCACTACCTATTTCGTAAGTCGATTTTTGACCTTCAAGTTGTTTTCATTCATCTCTAAACCAAACACTATTGATACTTGGGGGGGGGGGGGGGGGCATTGGAAACAGACTAGGGGTCCGCCATGGATTTTCAACTGAAGAAGGGGTCCACCAGCTGAAAAGGTTGGGAAGCCCTGTCATAGAGTGTTGCTCTGTGGCTGCTGATGTAAATTTTTTCTTTATTTCTGGTACTGTACTGAAACAAATCAGAACAAATGTTGGGCTGCAGTCTTTTAATAAGTAATAATATGGCTTTTGTAATGTACATGTTTACTACAAGTTAGTAGATCTGTTTTTGGAAACAAGATTCCTTATATTTTGCTCCACAGATGATTCTTAAAGCCCTTTTTTGAAGTAGCAGTAGCTTATTTAGATTTGCTTTGGTTGTTGCTCCCCAAATTTCTATTCCATAATTCAGTTGAGAGGAAAATAGAGCATGGTATGCAATCTTTAGGACAACAGTCTCTTTGTAGAATTTGCTAATCATATTATTTGCAAATATATTCTTAGACAACTTACATACTACAGTGTCAACATGTGCATCCCATTTTACATTGCTTTGTATTGTTAAACTGAGGAATTTTATACTAAACTCTGTTTTTAATAATTCATTGCCTATGTACAGATTAATTCCATCATTAAAACTACTGTTGTTAAACTCCATGAGACGTTTTACTGCTGCTAACATTTAAGTGGCTCTCAATAAGGTACTGAACAATTTCCTTTGTCATGTTATTACAGTTGGTCCCTAGTTCGTTAAATGATTCCTTTTTACACACAATGGATGTATCATCTCCATGAAGAACTATTATGAAACTCTGAGTGCAATATTTATTTATTTATTTCTTGTTCCGTCAAATTGTACAGGTTTCAATTTAAACTTACAATAAATACAAGGGCAATTCAATGGCAAATTGTACATAGTTTAAGTAAGACATACTATAAATACAGTAACAGATACAATGTCAGCTAGATAACATAACTACCATTTGACAGAAAAAGGAGTTTCAAATAAAGGTTAAAGATAAGAGCACAAAGTTAAATCAGATATTAGGCCTACAAGAGTAAATACATGTACAGCCAATCTGTTGTTACAAAAAGTGCGCTAATGCCCAAATGCACAATAAAATCAATTGAACTACTTCTAGACACAATAAGTTTAGTGATGGTATACATTTTCTTTCAGGTATTCATTCACAGTATAATAAGATTTCTCTGTCAGGTAATCTTTGAGAACTTGTTTAAATTTTGGCAGTTCTGTATGAACACATTTGATATGTAGTGGTAGAGCATTGAACAGCTTAATGCTGGAGTAGTAAACTCCTTTTTGTACCAGAGTGAGACGTTTCATTTCTAAATGTAGATTGTTTTTGTTTCTGGTGTTATAACCATGGAATTTACTGTTGTCTTGGTAGATGGAATAATTTTTGCACACAAGGGTCAGCAAGGAAAAAATATACTGTGAGGCAGTTATTAGGATACCTATCTTCCAAAACAAGTGCCTGCAAGAGTGTCTTTGATGGACCCCACACATTATTCTGATTGCTTTTTTTTGGATGGTGAAAACTTTTTTTGCAAGTGGTTGGTTCCCCCAGAATATGATAGCATATGACATCAATGAGTGGAAGTAGCCAAAGTAGGCAACCTTAATAGTGTCAGCTTCAGCCATTGAAGAAATTACCCGTAATGCAAATGTTGCCGAGCTAAGTTTTTTACATAGATGAAGAATGTGAACTGACCAATTACATTTACTGTCTATGTAAGCACCCAGGAATTTTGTGTCTTCAACTTTCTGTATTGGTTGATCTCTACATTTTATGTTAATTTCATCGGGATTACTTTGTGATGTATGGAACCTCATATAATGAGTTTTATCTGCATTGAGCGAGAGACCATTTGTGGAGAACCAATTTAAGATGTCATTAAAAACAGTATTTGTAGTTTTTTCAAGATCATGATCAATCATATCGTCAATTAGAATTGCAATATCATCGGCAAAGAGGGTAAATTTGCTGTTTGTCTCAGAACAAAGAGGAAGATCATTAATAAAGATGAGGAAAAGCAGTGGGCCCAAAACGGAGCCTTGAGGCACACCACACGTTATTGTGCCCCATTCAGACGAGGCAGGTTCTCCAGAAGAGCCATTTAGCATTACAGTCTGCTTCCGATCCTGTAGATATGATTGTAGCCACAAGCCAACAGTACCACCTAAACCACAGTATTCTGCCTTTTTCCAAAGAATTTGGTGGTTTACACAGTCAAAGGCTTTCGTAAGATCACAAAAAATGCCCACTGGAGACATTTTTTTGTTAATGGCTTCCAAAACTTGCTTGCTGAAAGAGAATATTGCCTGTTCAGTACAAAGACCGGCACGAAACCCAAACTGATTTTTGCTTAAGATACTGTGGAAGTTGAGATGGTCTACAATCCTCCTGTGCATGAGTTTTTCTAGAATTTTCGAGAAGGTAGTTAATAGGGATATTGGGCGATAGTTTGTAACAATGCTTTTATCACCTTTTTTAAAGAGAGGAATCACTACAGCCAACTTAAGTCTGTCAGGGACAATCCCATCTTGTAGGGATGCATTGTATATGTTGCATAAGACAGGACTAACAAATTTATAACAGTGTTTCAGTATTTTACTAGAAATATTGTCCACACCAGCAGAATTTTGATTTTTTAATGATCTAATTACTCTTATGACTTCGCTTACAGTAACTGGAGGTAAGGATAACTGTGGGATTCTGTTGCTAATAGCTTTCTGTAGGAGGGACAATGATTCTTCCATAGAACCATTACAGCCTGTCTTCTCTGCTGCTCTCAAAAAGTGGTTATTAAATATTTCTGCAACCAACTCAGGTTTCTTTATGATGCTGTCCCCTGTATTAATCTCTACCTGAGACATGTTCCCTGTTGTCCTGCCAGTTTCCCTCTTTATTACATTCCATATAGTTTTGATTTTATTTTCTGAGCTTTCAATTTCTGATTTTATGCACATACTTTTAGATTTATTTATAACCTTCTTGAGAATGCTACAGTAAAGTTTGTAGTGTTGTCGTTTCTTTGGATCATTACAAGTCCTGAGAGAACTGTATAACATCCTCTTTGTTCTACAAGATGTTATTATCCCTGTAGTGATCCAAGACTTCTTGGCATTGCCTATATGACTATTTCTAACTACTTTTTTGGGAAAGATGGACTCAAATACAGACATGAATTCATTTAAAAATGAATTGTACTTTTTGTTTACATCTGTTTTCCTATAAACTCGGCTCCAGTCTATCTCTTTTAGGCTATCATTGAATTTTTTAAGGCCCTGTTCATTTATTATCCTAAAAGATTTCCAAGAATGCTCGGAACTGTTGCACACACTGATGTAATTGAGCCTAAGCAATTGACCACCATGATCAGAAAGGCCAAGGATTGGATGTACAGTGATCTCATTGCATTTAGACTTATCTATAAATATATTATCTATCAGACTTTTACTGTTAACAGTAATCCTAGTTGGGAAATCTACTATTGCCATCAGATTATAAGACTTCATTAAATGTACTAAATCAGCTTTACTATTGCTCTCATTTAGGAAATCAACATTAAAGTCACCAGTAATTATCAAGTTCTTGGACTTTGAGTACAGTATGGATAATAAAGAATCTAAGTGCTTAAGAAATACATTCAAATTCCCTGAGGGAGATCTATACAGTGCTAACACTACAGCCGTGAAGTCATTTACAGTAATCTCAACACCACATACTTCAATTTGTTGCTCTATACAATGGCTCTTTAAATCTAATGCATTGTAAGATATGTTGTTTTTTACATAAATTACCACTCCACCTTTTTCCATGATGGTTCTAGAGTAATGCGTTGCCTGACAGTAACCACTTAGCTGTAACCTTTCAATATCCTTCACATGATGTTCACTAAAACATAATACATCAGTATCTTTTATTCCTTGTGGTTCCTCTAACAGAACAGTAATGTCATTTACTTTATTACCAAGTCCTCCCACATTTTGGTGAAAAATCGTCATTTCTTTGGAATTAGAGACAGATCTAAACTTTTGCCTAAAAAATTATCGGTAGCTACAGACACAGTACGTTCATTACTAACAATTTCCTGAAACATTTGAGTTTGAAACCGAGTCTGACTTGATGGTTGGAGCCATTCAAGTGCGATTGGTTCCAACTTTGGGGTACATTTGTGGACTTCTTCCAATATTTTTGTTTTTAAGAGGGTACCTAATGCTTTTTTTCCTGATCTGTTCAGGTGCATACCGTGTCTTGTAAATAATTCTCGTCCAAAACTGCTTACATCTACAACACAAGTATTTTTAAAATGCTTACACAACTTTGCTAACTTAGAGTTCGTTTGTGAGATAGCCTCATTTACACAGGACTGTGGAATTAAGTCATGTCTCTTTGGATGTTCACAACAAATACCTTAGACTGATGAAGTGCGGATATTTTCTTGCTGAGCGACTGTATAGCATCATTCCCTTCGTTGCAGGCAACGTTGTTTCAGCCACCTATTAAGATCACACACTCGTTTTTTACTTTTTCAGGATCACACCCCGCTACAACTTCTTGAAGTTTAGCATCTGGCTTCACAATTCCACAAACATCGGCAGCATTAAAACTGCTTTTCACTATATCAGCCATGCCTCTACCATGACTATCAGCGAAAATGTGAAAACGATTTGTTGATGTTTCACTCACAGCAGACTGGATCACACCACTGCCACTTTCATTGCTGTTAACTGAACGTTGTGGCTTTGGAAGATCAAACCTAACCTTTTTCCGATAGTTTATCGGCACACTCTTCTTACGATTGTTTTCACTTTCAGTGAGACTATTACTAGAACAAAGTACATCAAAATTGTTTACATTCTCGAACCTCGAAACATTTGCTGTACACGAATTTTTAGTGCCGATTGTTTGACGCTTGTTGTGTACTACCTTCCATTCTGATGATTTATCAGCGTCATTTTGCACCAATGTAGCCATGTTCTCGCGAGAGTTTTTGTCCTTCTGTCTGTCTTGAAGCAATGGATCCATGTTTCGCTTCGACTTCAGTTCCATATTTTCGGACTTCAGGCTGTCGATTTCTATTCTTAGACTGCTGATTACACATTGTAAACTAGCAATACGCTAATTATACTTTAATAATTCACTTTTGCAACTTACACACGAATTTTTAACGGCTTCACTGTAACTAATTTTTGGAGTAAAATCGCGGATATCTACACACGCCGCCATCTTATGTCATTTGCATAAATCAGAAACAGAAGAGGACCCAATACTGAGCCCTGGGACACTCCCTATTTTATATTAGTGATTTTGGATTTTAAACTGTTTTTGGTTGCTCATGTAACATTTTATTAGGTCATGAGCAGTCCCTCTGATGCCAGTGTTCCATAGCTTTTCTAATAGGACTGTGGCTCAAAAGCTTTCTCATGGTCAAGGTATATACCAGCAACATGTTGCATGTTCTCGATACCACTTATTATCTCTTCAATTAACTGAGTAGCTGCTATGCTTGTTGATTTACATTTTAGGAAACCATTTTGATTTTCAAACATTAGATTGTGCATCTAGAGAAAGTTTATAATTCTGCTGTATATGACTTTTTCAACTAGTTTGCAAAAGAGAAGAAGTATTGAGAGTGGTTTGTGTTTTGAATTTTGAGTTTGTTTCGTCTTTTAAAGACTTGTGTTACCTGAGCTATTTATAGTCTGTCTGGGAAGGTGCCTGATTCTTTTATATTACTTACTGCTACAGACAGAGGTGCAGAGACATTCTGCCTGCATGCTTTTAGTAAATTAATACTGAGGCTATTTGTAACTATTTGTATCTGCTGTTTATGCCATTTGTGCTTCATTTTGCGCACTTCAGCCCTTTGTCCAGTCTTTTTGCAGTAATTACAACACAAGTTGTGATAGCAATAATTGTCTCTTTTGTACTTTATGCCACAGTGTGAACAAGATTCTAACTTAGAATTTGTAAACTTGTTTTTGACTATTTCAGTTGAGTAGCATGTGCAGCCTGTAATTTCCAGGTTCTGCTCTGGTGTATGCTGTTATACACTTCACATATCTGAAATGTAAGACAAGCAATAACTTCTCGGCCATTAAAAGCCTGCAGCCTCGGTACAGTGTCTACTTTAGGTCCATATACTACAGCCATAATAACCTAATCATTACCATGACCACTATCATCTGCATTAGTAAGCATGAAATTGAATACACATCCACAAAACACTGACGGTCCATGCAAAATTTATAGCTTTATATACTGTAAGGTTCAAACGCCTTCTCCTCCTAAAATAATGCAGCATAACCAGTCTGTGTCGATGCTGCTCCACGTGCGGCTGCTCGACAACTGATGCCATCTTATCAGAAATGTCACTTGTATAGCTGCCAGTTATCGCTAACCCACACCATCTGGTTGTGCAATCACCTAACTGCAATTTAGTACACCGTGACGCTTGTAAAACTAGAGCGTCGCGTACAAGGTACCAAGAGTGGGCAAGGCAACATACCTAGAACGCCACGCGTAGTACACTAGCATATCAAAGATATACATATCAAAGTAACTGGCAGCAAACTTACTTTATATATAAAAATCAATGACTTTGTTCCCCCCTCCTAAAATAACAAGGCATAACTAGCTTGTGTTGCATTAGAAATTCACCCCATCCAGGTGCTATTGAGATTTTACATGCCAGAAATTCTTCTTTAGCTATATTCAGTGGTAGGTGTAGGGCAGAATGGGCAGTTCATCCTCCATCCATAATTGTCACTGCAATACCAGATGATGCCAGTGCAAGTGTGATGTGTTGTTTAGCATGTATTTCCACGAGCAATAGATTTATTAGAAATATTTTCCTGGTGCTGCCTGGTGCATCCAAGTAAATAATTCTTGTCGTCGATCTGGTCCATGATAACATTGTTAATTTCCTTTTGATTGTCATTGAGGAGCGGCTTATTGTGAGCAATGTATTGAAGTAGTTTGTTGATGTAGCTTTTTCCCTTTGTAATTTTGAAGTTTAGCATACTGGTAGCATCTTTTTGTGGTGCTTGCATCCCAAGTTGTACTAAAGGTCTGGTTGTTTATTGCTAAACATTTGTCTTCTAGATGAATGAGCATTCCATTGAAGATAACATCACTGAATTCGATGGTCAGTTCAGGAAGAGCTTGTTAGATTTGGTACACTATGTCATCACTCATACTCCCTTTGAAGTAGTCCTATAGATGTTTTGGCTTTGAGGGATAATATGTTGTCAAAATTATGGTGCATAAGTCTCTCATTTGTTCAGCTGAGGCTTTGGCGTTTGGCACAGACGATAAAAAGCTGTTAATGTTGTGTTCTGAGAGGGTTCACAAGAAGTTTCTTTGATGGTGTCATTTGCAAAAGCAACTCTCTGTCCATTCTCCAAATGTACTGCCAAATGTTGCACCGTTGATTCACATTTGTGTATGGGAAAACCGAAAATCTGCCACGCTGCTTCATTACTATTAATATATCTTCCCATTTGGTACATGAGGATCTTGTCATTTCTGTTTTGTTGTTCACTGTCTGGGGCTATTTGAAATACTGCCATATCACTGCTTTTGTTCACATACTTACAAGACAGAATTGATGGATTTCATTGAATTGCAGTATTCCGTTTTTATGTGTACTTGGAACATTTTCAAAAGTAGTGTGTTTTGTGGTACTACCTGCTGACTATATTTCCAGTACATCACTGCCTCATATCCACATTCTTGTGTGAAGCCACTATTTTTGGGTGATCCTCTTACGTATTTGGGATAGCCATAACTCTGGATTGTGTGTCATCCATGTTTAGTTTTCGGTATTCTTTTGTACATTTTCCGTCACTCATACATGCCGAATTGGGATTTAATTATCCATGTGGTCTGTGAATCATGTTTTTCACTACTATGTGTACAGTTCCAGATCATCTTGGGCATTGGGAAATTCAGTTTGGACCATTTTGTTGATATCCATGGGAAAAATTCCGTCATGTAGTCACATGAGGTTGTGCGAGTCAAGCAGTCCATGTTTTTGCCATTCAATTGTGTATGCAGCATCTAATGATTCCAAAGATTTGGTATTTTGTGATTACTTTAGTAAATCTCATTTGTTTTTATTGGAAAACTCGGGTTATTATGTCATGTCGATGCATGGAGGCTTGTCCATAGCTCAGTTGTTCTTTTATTTCTGGGCACAAGCTGTGTGTGAATGTTATGAAGAAGTCATGTTGTCCATATTTTCTTATGTAGGTCATGGCATCTTGAATGTATTCAAGCATGTGTCTCAGACTTCCTAAGTACGATGAAGGTAAGATTACCATTGTTCCAAAGTTGTCAATGTTTGCATCATTTATATTTGTGTCTCGGAGGTGGATGTATTCTTCCATGAGTAGTTTCCTCTGATTCAGACTTATGGAAAGTATCTGTTCCAATTCTATTTTGGCATATACATCTGCAAGGAACTGTTGGAATAAAAAGTAAATGATGAGAATATGATTGTATGTTTCATTGTCTCGATCATTGAGCTGAAAAGTGACTTTTTTGTTTGTTTGTGTGCCTGTTTAAGGTTGAATTTGTTTCACATTAAAATGATATCCATTCTCTCTGTGCAGAAATATTAATGGATATTTGAGGGCGTCATATAAATGGTGTGTCTCTGAAATTCGTTGTATTCCTTCTCTCTTCATTGTACAATTATGTCACAGCTTGTGTTTTCATTGCCCACAGTCATGATCGTGACTTACATTACAGTCATAAGAAATCATTCAGTCTAGTGCTGTTTTGAATATGCAAATCAGCTGATTGTATTTGTGTGAGATCCTCTGTACATCTCAGAATTTCTCATATCAATCCACTGATATTTTTGCATATTTCATCAATATCTGTTTCTTCACTTTCAATGAAATATACTTGCAGAAGTTTATGGTCTTTCTTGGGTACTGACAGTAAGGATCCCATGTTGTGATAGATTTGTCCTTGGATGGAAAAAAACATAATCGATTTCATATCGATTAGCGTTGATCGAAATGACATGAAAAGGAATCATCTGGGAGCAGGCATTGTACGCTTTTATATTTCGAAAAAAGTATTTTGATTATGGAGTTTTCTCAGTCATGTAATGTAAAATTTCATGTGGAGATGCTTCCAGGGGTGGTAATCAAATTTTTCCATTCATGCAACAGAATCCTTGCATTTCTCTATTTAATTTTTTCATTTTGCAAAATGGGAAGATGTTATCAATTTTTCCAGTTATGGTGCATTTGTATTTGTTATATTCTTTCATCGTGTCATAGTGGAATGCTTCATTTGTTGGACTGTACTGTTAACTTGTCCTCATCTGTGCTTCTCATGGGGTGACATTTTCATGGCTGACTTGAGTCCACAGTCTTTTATTATGAGATTGTGTCACAATTGCTGATTCTTCAGTCCATTCATTTCATCATTCTTTGGTTTCCCTGCCTCTTACAGTACTCATTCTCTTTCATTGGGAACTTAAACATGCTTCATACTCTTTCTAAGCTTTGTTTTTTTCATTCTTCTCTTTGTTTTTGCTGTTTTGCTTAAGAACTGGTAAGGTCTCCTCCTCTTATGTTTGGGCATTGTCTAAAATATAAATCAAATTGACTTCTTATTAACAAATATACTAAGCACACTTTACTCACTTTATTGTCAGTTTATATTCACTCACTGTATTACTTTGACTACTCACACTTTACTGTTTGTTTTTATTCACTCACTGGACTACTTTTTTTATTCCTCCGTTCATCACTGATAAAAAACCGATGTTCGAACCCACGATGGGTCTTGCTTCTTATACCCCTACCAGTGGGTAGCCCACTAGTGGAAAATTCCTGAACATACCAAAAAGACTTCAAATGGTCCACAATGTTCCAGAACATTCCACAGCATTCAAAAGTGTTCTGTAGTACTCCACAATGGTCTTGGATGTTCTGGGATGTTCCAAAATATTCTGGAATCTTCCTGAATGATCCAGACTATTCTCGAACATTCCAGAACACCCTAGATCATTATGGAACATTGTAGAATGTTGTGGAATGCTCTCAAATACTCTTGAATGTGTGGCATCTTTGGCACAGAGTGCCCTGTCTTTTGCACCTTCCTTCTTTGAACTAATTGTTCTTGTGTGAACTTTCGGCACACAGATGTGTAACAGCCATTCTTTGCTATATGGACAAGTGACCAATAAATATGTATTCTATATTAAGTGTGTTGTTATCTCTCAACTCATCTTCAGTGATAACCACAGTGGTGACCTCAACACCGTCGACGTCTCATCCAGCGTTACCTGTGCTTGTTTTCGTCATTCACTCACATCGTGTGCCGGACTGCATTGTTTGCGCCACAATGGATCTACCCATGACTTTTGGTGCAAGTGTAATGGGCCTCATCAACTCTGCCACTTGCAACCATGAGTGGACAAGTGTATGTCCTTTGAACTTGGTTAAAAGTGAACAGCTATTTATGCAAAGACACACCAGTGGCCACCTAACCTTACCTGGCGAAACATGGCAGCTGCCTAGATTGGCAGCACAAAGACAGCCACAACATGGACAGTGCCTGCCATTTCACCATAACTTCTTGGAGGACCCTCCAGTTCAAGACATTGTGGTTTACCCTTCATGTACATCTTTACCTTTGGGATCGCTTGACGTGCAAGCAAATTTCCAGGACTATGAATCGGACATTTCTATACATGAGGTAGCACATTCTCAATTACATTTACATAGTGTTGTAGCACCCCCCACACCCCCCCACCCCTCACCCCCCACTCACTGTTTTGGCATCTCCGGTTGCCTCGACTGCGCCAGTTCCCACGATCACAGCACCACAACCGCCTTCCGCTCAATTTCATAACGGTCCCAGCCGTCCTGCCCGTGCCGGTTACCAAGTCCACCTCCACATGCCTTGTGCCTCCACCATGGCCGTCCCCCACCTGCTGTTGCAATGGCACTGGCCATTACACTCACGCCGAGTTCTTCGTCAGGTTTGCCGATTGGATACACCTTGCCAGCTTATATGCACACTGCCTCCTCCACCATCTCTTTATCGTGTGCTGCATGTGGCCACCACCTCACCCAGACCTTGGGGATGCACCATTCGCTACTACCACACTTCCAGTGTTGGAGACACCAATCTCCGCCTGCCTGTGCTGACTCAACATGTGTTACCAGTCAGTTTCCCTAAGCTACTTCCATTGCAGAAAGACAACCCAAAAACTTGGTTTGCCTTAGTGGACCACCTTCCACGGTATTTCCGATGATGGTGCCCATTTTGTCTGCCTGATGAGCCATCTCCAATCACATAAGACCTCAACAGCAACTTGCTCCTCTCACCGCCTGCCCCACACAACAATTCGACAGCCAAATCACTGCTTACCAAGTGCCTTTCCAACCCTCCAGCGGGGGCTATCCATCACATTATCCACGAGAAGCATCTTGATGACCGCACCCCTTCGCAACTTTAGCAGTGTCTACGTGCTTTAATCGATGACCACGCATTGCCAGATGCCTCCCTTTGGACATTGTGGATGATCAAATTGCTTTCAGATCTGCAACTTCATCTACTGTCTCATGTCGCTGACCCACTTGAGGTTCGATTACGCATGGTGGATCAGGCTTACGCCATCATTCCTCACCGACACCACCTGTCACGAATGACACCCACCATCCTACTCAGTTGGCACACCTGCACCTCTGGTTCTGCACCCAGTTGGCAGAGGCCAGCGCACTCACCTCAGTGCCTCAGCTCCCTGTCCGGAGGTGCCACCTAGTGGCCTACAGGATGTACTGCCAGCGGGCTCCTGACAGCCGCCAACCTCGCTCGAGCAGTGGCCTCATCGGTTACCGGCCCCACCACTGTCAGCCACAACCCCCGCCCACACCGCGCTGGCCCACCAACCAGCCTACCCTCTGTGCTGGTTCCACGCTACTTACAGAGATGCTGCCCACAATTGCCATGTGCCCTGCACCTACCCAAACAAGACTGGCAGGCACGTTTAGGCACCACTTACCTTCACGGCACCTACCTTCCGATGCTGCACCGTCTGCTTCAGTGATGCGACGCCTCTATGCCACAGATATCTCGACCCGCATCCGCTTTCTCATCAACACTGGCACTGACGTTAGCATCATACCAGTCAAGCACACTGTCAATGTGCTATCCCCCTCTACCCTCGCTCTGATCACCACCAACCATTCTCCCACTGTGGTCCACAGCTCCAAGATGTCGCTTCACCTCTCACCAGTTCACACCTTCCCCTGGATCTTCCACGCTACCGACATGGATGAACCTGTGTTCGGGTTGGAATTTCTACACCATTATGAGCTTTCAACAGACCTGCAGGCTGCCGCACTTCGCCATGCATCTGGCTCTACAGTCCAATGCACACCTGAGATCAGCACCACTTTGCTCTCCACCGTCTTGGCTAAGCTTTCCACGTGTGTTTCCCTGGTTCGAGCACATAACCACACGGCTCATGGCTCTCTGATCCATTGTACGTGTGCTCCCAGATCGACAAACTCCGCACCCAGATGCACAGCATACCATACATCGCCTATCTGCAGCCCCGCAGTGACGTGGCCTGGCATACACCCTTACAGAGTCTTCTCGTCAACCTGCTCCAATGTCGAGCACTACCCCGCCAACTGTTTTCTTCACATAAAATGGTTCAAATGGCTCTAAGTACTATGGAACTTAACATCTGAGGTCATCAGTCCCCTAGAACTTAGAACTACTCAAACCTAACTAACCTAAGGACAGCACACACATCCATGCCTGAGGCAGGATTCAAACCGTAGCAGCAGCACAGTTCTGGGCTGAAGTGCCTAGAACCGCTCGGCCACAGCAGCCGGCACTTTCTTTGCATTGCCGCGGACAAATTACCAAGACACACCTGCATGCACCTCTTCTGATTCTTCACGCTGCTTCACTCCTGCATCGCACCTTCCATCGCCGACTGCAACCCTTCTTGACCCCTCATCCTGACTTCCCTACGCAATTATGAGCCATTAGTAATGGCACTTGTCATAAGATTTGCACCACCGATGGGCCACCTGTTCGTTATAAGGCTAGGTGCCTTAACACTTCCAAACTTCTGCATTCAGGGCCTATTGGCTTTGGGTGTCCACCACCCCCTCTGATAGCAACTGGTCTGCATCTACTCACCTTGTTCCCAAGAAGGACGGCACCTTACACACATGCAGGGACTATAGGTTCCTTAATGACCGCACCATTATCGATAACTACCCAATTCCACATATCCAAGATTTCATGCAGTTGCTTCATTGTTCTCCATATTAGATTGTTCCAGATCATATCACCAGATTCCTATGCATCCACCGGATATTCCGAAGATGACCATCATCAAATTCTTTGCCTATTTGAATACGGTTACATGCCTTATGGATTGAAAAATGCTGCACAGACATGGTAGCGGTTCATTGATTCCATTTTGCTCCCTCTGCCTTTTACCTGTGCTTACCTAGATGATATCCTTATCTTTTCTTCCTCCGCTGAGGAGCATCAAGTTCACCTCGATGCAGTCTGTTTGGTCCTCATTGCCAACAGCGTGGTGATCAACCATTATAAATCTCAATTGTGTTCCACATCCGTTACCTTCCTCGGCTATTCTGTCTCTGTCGATGGCCTCCAACCGATGAGATCTCGTGTCAAAATCATACTCATACTTCCTCTCCCCAAAGATTATTCTCAGCTCCATAGTTTTCTGGGTATGGCAAACTTTTACCACCACCATACTCCTCAAGCTGCCTCCATCCAAATAGCCTTCACCGACCCAGCTGATGCTCGACTCTTTTGGTAACCTTAAAACTGCCCTCACCAAAGCCGTCACACTCGCCCACCATGACCCTGAGACCTTTGTCTCAATCACAACTGATGCCAGTGACTCAGCTGTCGACGCCATTTTACAGCAGCACTCCACCACACCCCTCCGCTTCTTTTCCAAGAAACTGGCTAAGAGCCAGTGCAAGTGGTCGGCATTTCACCGTGAGCTACTCGCTGTGTGTGAGGCGACTAAACATTTTTATAGTGACCTCAAGGGGCGATCCTTCACGATCAATACTGATCACAAGCCATTCGTGGACACTATTCGTAATCCAGTTAAGGATCTTCCACCAAGGCATTTCCGCCATGTGGACTACATCTGTCAGCGCTCTTCCGATGCACGCTATATCCGCAGCGTGAAGAACATTGTGGCAGACTACCTTTCCCGCATCTGCGTGCTAACTGCATTGCTGAATCTGGAGGAACTTGCCTGACTACAAGCCGACAACAATGATATACAGCGAATAAAATCAGAAAATGGCTCATCGCTCTCTGTCTAGTCCCATATACTACCTAGTTTGGTAATCCCTGTCCTTTGTGACACCTCTATGGGCACACTTCACCCCCTGGTCCCCGCTGCCCTTTGCCATAGGGTCTTTACCACCTTGCATGGCTTAGCTGACCCTGATATGCAAGCCACGATGCTGCTGGTTACGGAGCACTTCTTCTGGCCTGGCATGAAGCACGACTGTCACACTCTGAGTCGCGCATGCATTCTGTGCCAGCGCAACAAGGTTGGCAGGCATGCTCAATCTCCTCCGGGTAAGTTTGACAGCCCGAAGGGGCATTTCCAGCACGTCCATATCGGCATCATTGGTCCCCTTCCCCCATCCGAAGGCTACAGATATATCATATCAATCATCGACCATGTAACCTGCTGGGTCAAAGCAGTCCCACTTACTGACGTCACAGCCAAGACTGTCACCCTTTCCTTCACCTCAGCATAGGTTTCTTGCTTCAGCTGTCCCCTATCTCTCACCACCAACCAGGGACATCAATTTGAGTCCACACTCTTCACACAACTGCAAACTCTGTGGCGTCGCCAAGTTTCATACAACAGTATACCACCTGCAGTCGAACGGCCTCATTGAGTCATAGCACAACACACTCAAGGCCGCAACAGAGGCCTCTCGTTGCAGGCTCTCCCTTGGGTCCTGCTGGGTATTTGCTCAGCTGATAAAGATCTTAATACATCGCTTGCCGAGGTTCTGTGAGATGACCTTTCCTTCTCCCCACTGAATTCGTCAAGGATTCACCTCCTACCGCATCTGAGGATCTCCCAACCCTTATTGAGCATGTCCGCACACACATCGCGCACCTCTGCGCCCTCCCAGACCCCCTCCCCCTCTCGTGTTTGTCCACAAGGACCTAGCTACGTCGATTTTGTTATGCTGCAGGATGACACCGTGCGGGCAGCCCTTCAGTTGCCCTATTCTGGCCCTCACCATGTGCTATGTCACAGAACCAACACATTCATCATCCACCTCCACGGACGGCCACAGACAGTCTCACTTAATAGACTTAAACCGGCGTGGTCCCTCAACGATGACCATCCTCCCGACGCAGCTGTCCTACCTTCAGCCGATTTGTCTCCGCCCGCTGTCATCTCTCACGTGCAGCAGCTGGAACCACTGGACTGCAGCACTGCTGACACAGCCATCCACACTTCCTGCACCAGTTGCTGCCTACAACCACCGCGTTGGCACCAAGATTACGACTTCATCTCGTGAGGCTTCCCTCCGCCGCGCTCCACACTACCGGGGAGAAGCGAGGGCCAGGGCCTCTGTGGTGTCTCTGGCGCAGAGTGCCCTATTTTGGCACCTTCCTTCTTTGAACTAGTTGTTCTTGCGTGAACTTTTGGCACGCAGATGTGTAACAGCCCTTTTTGTTACGTGTATGAGTGACCAATAAATGTGTATTCAATACTAAGTGTGTTATCTCTCAACTAATCTTCATTGATAACCACAAATGTTCTGGAATGTTCTAGTAATTTATGGAGGGAGAATCTTCCCAGCCCTTAAATCTTCAAAACCACACCCTTCAGGCAAAAACAGGAATCTTCTTCATGAATGGGAGATAGAGAGCTACCACACCATGTAACTCCCTTAATCATACTGGGACTCATTTCTGAATATTAGTGGCATGCACATTGCACACTTACTTTTATAATATATATTGATTATAGAAACTGAGAAAAGTGATCGGCCCTATTTTGATAACAACACCACAGTTCCCAACCAACAACAAACATATGAAATATGAATCAGTACACCATTTCAGAGATAATGTCCTATTACACAATACACATGTATTTGTAATGTGCAAGACTTGCCCATACCTGGTGAATACAGTAGTTCCTCACTGTCATCCTTAGGCATCTGTTGTTTTACAGAGTGGTACCAGTACTTTACATAGTGTGATAGCAATAAAGTACAATGCTCTACTTGTTTCAAAAGATTACAAATGGGAGGAGGCACAAGAAACTTTTCACATCATATAAGGAGACAATATCCACAATTTTTCTTGGAAGAGAAAGTAAATTTGCTTAATATACCTTTAATGTTATTGATCTCTATCTATATCTACATAGATACTCTGCAAGCCACCATAAGGTGTGTGACAGAGGGGACCCTGTACCACTACTTGTCATTTCCTTTCCTGATCCACTCACAAATAGAACAAGGGAAAAATGACTGTCTATATGCCTCTGTAAGAGTCCTAATTCCTTGTATTTTATCTTTGTGGTCCTTACGTGTAATGCATGTTGGTGGCAGCAGAATCGTTTGGCAGTCAGCTTCAAATGCCGGTTCTCTAAATTTTCTCAATAGCATTTCTCGAAAAGTACATCGCCTTCCATCCCGGGATTCCCAATTGAGTTCCCAAAGCATCTCCATAACATTAACATGTTGTTCGAACCTACCGGTAACAAATCTAGCAGCCTGCCTCTGAATTGCTTCGATATCTTCCTCCAATCCAACCCACCGAGTGAGGTGGTGCAGTGGTTAGCACACTGGACTAGCATTCGGAAGGACTATGGTTCAAACCTGCGTCCAACCAACCTGATTTAGGTTTTCCATGATTTCTCTAAATTGCTTCAGGCGAATGCTAGGATGGTTCCTTTGAAAGGGCATGGCCAATTTCCCTCCCCATCCTTCCCTAATCCAAGCTTGCACTCCATCTCTAATGACCTCGTTGTCGATGGGATGTTAAACACTAATCTCCTCCTTCTCCCTCTCCAATCCAACCTGGTATGGATTCCAAATGCTGGAGCAGTATTCAAGAATAGGTTGCACCAGCAATCTATATGTGGTTTCCTTTACAGGTGGACCACTCTTTCCCAAAATTCTCCCAATAACCCAAACTTGACCATTTGCCTTCCCTAACACAGTTCTTACGTGCTCATTCCATCTCATATCGCTTTGCAACGTTATGCCCAGATATTTAAACAGCTTGTTTGCATCAAGCACGACACTCCTAATACTGTATCTGAACATTACCAGTTTGGTCTTCCTACTCATCCATGTTAACCTACATTTTTCCACTTTTCATTTAGGGCTAGCTATCATTCAACACACCAACTGGAAATTTTGTCTAAGTCATCTTGTATCCCCCTACAGTCACTCAACTTCAACACCTCACCATACACCGTGGTATCATCAGCAAACAACCACAGATTGCTGCTCACCCTGTCTGCCAAATCATTTATGTGAATAAGGAACAACAGCACTCCTATCACAGTTCCCTGGGGCACTTCCGCTGATACCCTTGTCTCTGAAGGACACTCGCCATCAAGGACTGCATACTGGGTTCTATTACTTAAGAAGTCTTCAAGCCACTGACATAGCTGGGTACTGATTCCATATGTTCATACCTTCGTTAATAGCCTCCAATCGAGCACCATGTCAAACACTTTCAGGAAATATAAAACTGTGTAATCTGCCTTTTGGCCTTCATCCATAGTTCACAGTATACCATGTGAGAAAAGGGCAAGCTGATGTGCTGTAAACTAGGGATGCTAACTGTGCTTGCTTAAGGTTGAAAAATTGATACTATCCAAAGTGACAATACAAGTCATCAACTTGTGACATCTCACTGTCACCATGCCTGTCTCTTTCATCTTCACAATTTTTACTGGACACAATAAGACCAATATCTGCTGCTGCCTCAACTCAATAATGAATGTGATGTTCTGTTACTCCAGTCCCATTAAAATTGTTCAGACTCAGTTTGAAGTCTACATTTATTACTGGAAGTAATAGCAACAAAAAAGTTTTTAACAGTCAGGTTAAACTGGAGCTGAAAAGAACTGGGGTAACTGAAAACCAGTTGTTTCAGTGATAATGGCCATCCCTAGATCACACACCCTATTAAAAACCACATCCCATATTTTGTAATGTCCAGTGGACCATCATGAATCATGATGACTTCAGTGTAGTTATTATCTTTTAATAAAAGTGTCATTTCCATTTGTCTGCATATTTCTTTCAGTTATGTTTTGTGCTATACTGTAGTAGTTCTTTTTGTCCGTGGTCCAAGTTCCCTCAAGTTATGTTACTTGGCGGCGATACATCGTGCAAAAGTTACTTTTGTCCTTAAAATTTGCAAAAAAATTAATAGAATAACATTAAATAAAGTGCAAAAAGTTTGTTTAGATGGGTACTGATTACATTTATTAATAATTTTTTCAATATGAATGTCCACATTGTTAAACACTAATTGAATAAAAGATTGAGAGTTTTACTGCTTTTTACACACTGGATGCTTCAAACTATCTGATATCATTACAGAATTAATTCAAAAGATGACAGCACATATACAAGATCTCTTGATCCAACTTTTCTATATGCCATTTTTTCCAACACCGGTACCTACTTGGATATTAGAAACATAGGAACTCTGTCATACTGCTGAAATAACAGAATGTGAAAGGCAGTTGATTGTCATCTTTCGATTTCAATCCTCAGCTTTCTTTTCTGGACAAATCATCATTCTAAGAACCAATTTTGATGATCCCAGATGCAACTGTCAACTTTATGCAAGACAATTTCTGAAGGGAAATACATTTCCACTTCATAAACTTGTGATCTAATGGCCTCCAGGATTACAGCAGCAGTTTCAATAATTCAGGTGTGTTTCTCTTGTTGGTATCTGCTTCTGGTCTGATACCACATTTAATGTATGATGGAATAGCTGTGTTTTAAAAGGTTATTATGGTTTTCTTGTGCTGGTTTATTTTTTCAATGAGTAACAAATCTTACAGAATTTCTAGAACAGCAGTCTTTGTATCATCTCAGTTTCTGAGAAGTATGCATTATAATTCTTCAGAATGTCTCAGAGTGCAAAATGTCATTCATCATCATTTCCTCCAAATGCTCACCAATGATATTTATTTTTACGGATGCCTCATTATCTTTTGGTCATTCATCACTACTGTGAATTGCAACATCATATTTGAAAAACCTGTTTGCTCAGTTACCATGGTATCTACCGTCAACAACAAAAAGACCTTTGATGTGTCCTACTCAAACTTTTACTTTGGTGCCCAAGTCATTATTCAATTTTGTCACCATTTCCGTTATTGATTCTGAAAACGTCTTTGTAAGGTCACTATCAACTTGTCTTGTTTTTTTCCCCCAGTTGGTTTCTTCACTTTGTTCTTGATGTACTCCTGTGATGAGTCTTCCCCAGAAAGTAAATAGTTTCTTTTAAGTAAGATTTGGACTGATGATCAATAAATGTAGGACTCATTTTCCTTTGTACCTGTTCTGCATAATGATCCTTCCAATAATATTTCCTACAATTTTCACGAACAACAGAAGCGATGGAGTTCATCAAATCAGCTTGTTTACCATCCTTTCACATATTAATCCTGATAATAAATGTTTATACACCTTTTTCCTTCACAGCGTGAAATCTACCTTGTCTGTAACACTTTCACCACAAATAAAATATTCAGATGTCATGCTGACTTCCACTCACAAATGTAACTGTTGAGTTCAATAGGGGGGTGACAGTGGTGGAGGCAGTAAGAAACATTTGTGCAATGTATAGTGATAATACCACTGGACACAGCAAGGCAAGAAAATGGTTTTCTCATTTTAAGAAGCATCATTTTGACATTATTTCTTCACTTCCAGGAAGGTCTACAAGTAATGAAGTGTGATCATTCCACCATTGTGCAACATTTGTATGCAATTGGGAAGGTTCAGAAGTCAGGTGTATGGTTACTGCATGCTCCAACACAAAATCACAAAATTAGCAGGTGATCACATGTGCATCTCTGCTTGATTGTCACCAATTGGCCCATGAGCAACACTGACCATTCCTATCCTGTATCATTACTGGTGATGAGAAATGGTGTCTTTATGCTAACATAAGGAAAAGAAAGGAATGGTTGAGGCCAAACAATGCAGCAACTCCATGTACAAAAACTTAGGTGCACCGAGAAATATTAATGTTATGCATCTGGTGGAACAGTGATGGTGTGGTGTACTATGAATTGTTTCTCTGAGGTGTAACCATCACTGCTGAAATTTATTGTCAACAACTGAGATGTCTTGCAGACACAATCCATGAACAAAGACCAGGAAGACAGCATGAAGTATGCTACTCCATGATAATGCCCAGCTGCATTCTGCTAAACTGACAAAAAAACAGTGTACAAGATTTGAGCTGGAAAGTCATTCCACGCCCCTTTATTCACCTAACCTTGGGCCCTCAGAGTTTCACCTTTTCCACTTGTGACGAAGCAAGCTGGGATCTTTTTACTTCCTCTCTTGTTTTGCCATCCACCTCCTTAAATTCATTTTATTTTCATTTTTGCCTTATTACCTTTAACATGCACGAGTATAATCTGCATTTCCATAAAAGAGGAAGTTTGGCCCTCATCTTAAAGAAATATAGCACTAGGTTGTGCTTAGTTTTGTGAATGTAATTAATTTCCTAATTTATTTTGACCGTTCCTAATAAATACCTTTGTTGAGGGTGAAATCAGTAATTATTTCCTGACTTTTGATTCTCTAATAATTATTCTCTAATAATTACAAATGTTTGGATGAAGAACTGCTAGGAGTCTTAAAATATTTATTTGGCTCTATTCGAAAACATATTAGCAAATATCTAAAATAATTACCAGATTTGTCAAAAGCATTGTTTATGTAACTATATCTGTTAATTTCATTATTTAAACAAATAATTCAGCCTAATCTTTGTGATAGAAGAAACTGTTAAAAAGAAGGAATTTTTCGATGTATTCAGTCAATTGAATGAGTTATGTTTTAATTGTAACTTCTGTAATTTAAACATCGAACAATGTTTAGTTTCAGCACCTATTATTGTGAGGCCCAATTTTTGGTTCTGAGACAATCAGTCCATGGCCGATATTAAGAGGGAAATTATATAATGTTTCAAGTAACAACAATGCATCAGCTTAACAGTGGAATTAGTGTCACACAAACAGGCTGTGGGTTAAAACAATGACAGTGTCTGTTCAATTTATTTGAGAAATACTGTCACACGTATCTTATTATTCTGTAAGCTCTGTGAATTGTGTAGTTAGGTATTTACTGCTCATAGATGTTCAACAATAAACTATTGTAGCAGTATGCTGTTTCCCTGCAACCTATTACTGAGGCTTAACATTTACCAATAGTGAACAGTCCATATAACTGTGTAATATTGAGGGGTTGTAAACAGTGAAAGTAAAGGTGGTTGGTTGGTTTGGGGAAGGAGACCAGACAGCGTGGTCATTGGTCTCATCGGATTAGGGAAGGATGGGGAAGGAAGTCAGCCGTGCCCTTTCAGAGGAACCATCCCGGCATTTGCCTGGAGCGATTTGGGGAAATCACGGAAAACCTAAATCTGGATGGCCAGACGCGGGATTGAACCGTCGTCCTCCCGAATGCGGAAAGTAAAGAACAGTGAAATGCAACAGTGCAACTGTCGGCATCATTTACAGTAGCCAGTGTTGAAAGGTGAATGTCACATACTCTCTATCGAACAAAATTCAAGGAACTTCCTTTCCAGATGAAAATGTGCTCTGAATGTGGCTCAATGAGTTCTTTGCCTCAAAACCACATGATATGTCCTTTTGCAGAATAAAAAAATTATTCTAGTGTTGGCAGACTGTTGTAAACAGTGAAAGAGAATATATTCTGGATAACTAAAGTCTCTGTTGTGTGTATATGTTGTGTTCATTAAACTTATGAAAAAATGCTATGAACTTAATGCACCAAACCAATATTTCCATATTTCAAAATGTTGACAGGCAAATATTGTTTTCATGCCAAATATGTTGTGACTGTAGTAACAGAATGCTACTCTTAATTCAGACCAAGCATCCACAGTAGAAGGAAAATGTTTCCCTGCAACATTTCATTTGTGGCTGCCTCCTGTTTCCTGAAGCATCACAACAACAAACAAAAACATATATTAACACTGTGGATTCTTGTCAGGATATTGCTCTCTATAAAGTTCCTCTGTCTGTGCAGCATTACACCTACCTTCAACCACAATAAAGGAAAAGTAATGATTGTGCAGTTTTTAACTGAAGACTGCACTTATTTTAGAGAACTTACCATTTAATAGTACTTCATTTCTGATTCTTGAAATTTTCCTGGCTTAAAGAGTATTCCATAAAGTTTTGGGATGTAAGCTGCATGATGTCAGTGTTGTGTTAACATTTGTTTATTGGCATCTCCAGCAAGTGGACAACTTATCTTACCCCACTTACCTGCACAGTGTGCTATAAAGGAGAGTCAAAGTCACTTCCATGTTACATTTTTAATAACTTCATGCTTATGTGAATGGTACACTGTACATGGTTTCAATAGGTCTTGAGGAGAGAAAACAGATTACTCAATAAAAAACATAGGATGCTATTTAAAAAAAAGACATACTGCTGTTCATATCTTCATGACAAACACAGTTACAAGAAAGGCAACCATGCTGGTTAATCCACCCCCCCTTCTGGTATCAAACCCCAAGTTTCTTAAATAATTTCTGGGAAAAAAACAATTGTTCACTTGATGTCGCACACATGCATATGTTTGTGAGCTGAGCAGAAATGAATTATCAAGCAAGGGAACTTAAGTACAGCAGAGCCCATACTATTGGGGCAAACTGTCACGAAAAAAGAAGAGTGTATGTAATTTCTTTTGTAAGCATTTTTTCATCATAGCCTGACAGGATTTGATTGTGTTTAAACAAGAGTGGTAAGAACTGAATATCCATGCTCTGTGATGTTTACTGGTTGCTCTTGATGAGGAAGTATTGTTCTGTTTTATATACTGTTTCATGGAACAGAATACAATTTTGGAAAAGCCAGTTAATCATTTAGTTATGAATTAACTTTAATATTGTGATACAGAGTACTACTGATAACTGACAATCACTTCAGTGAGAGGTTTCATTATTATTTTGAGCCATTTCTTGAGTTTTCTTGTCGTTGTGAAAATCACAAGATTTAATATAAATAATAGACTTTTTAGAAGCAAACCTATTATAACCACCAGAATACATAATGATAACTTGTGTTTCCTTAGAAACTCATACTATGAGTAAAGTGGTATGTGATGAGTGCACCTAACTCACATGAAATATATAAGACACCTCCCAATTTTATCTATACCTCTGAATGGCTAACAAATATTGCAGCTGTTCTTCACGAATGTCTTCATTTTTCATTAATAACATGTGCCTGTTTGCTGTTTTTCTCTAAATCTTAAATTACCAATAAACTTTCATAGAACTCAAGCAGCCAGACGCAGTGGTCTAGTGGTTCTAGGCGCGCAGTCCGGAACCGCGGGACTGCTACGGTCGCAGGTTCGAATCCTGCCTCGGGGATGGATGTGTGTGATGTCCTTCGGTTAGTTAGGTTTAAGTAGTTCTAAGTTCTAGGGGACTGATGACCACAGAAGTTAAGTCCCATAGTGCTCAGAGCTATTTGAACCATTTTGAACTCAAGCAAACAGTCCAGAAAGTTTAATCTCTTTAAAAAAAAAAAAACAGGAAGCAATGTTCTCACTGTTAGCCATTCATCATTCATTTTGTGGGCATTGTGTACTACCCATCAAGCAGTACATCTCAATGAAATTGCCCATTTTCATTCCAGCTTCTTTCTTAGATGCCCCCTATTTAGTGTGGAAAATGGTCCAGCTGGTTTGTCAATCCTATGGCCCTCACTCTCAATGCATCTCAAGTGACTCACATATATACTCATACTGCCAATAACATATGAAAGAACATTGTTCAGATTAATAGGGTTGTTTAGATTAGCCTCGTTCCTTAGAAAGTTGTATATACAATTCACAAAGACTTAAAAAAGGTGTCAGGCAAATTATTTAAATGCAACCATTACAGATAATAGACTGTTTCTTCCCTGAGCATACAAACCAATACATACATAGGCCTACTATGCATTCTGATGTTGTAACATGTGTCATGTCTGACTGAATATGTTAAGAATGAAAGATTTTTCATATTTTTGTACAAACCTTGTTCAATGAATATACATGATGCCATGGCCTCCAAGGAGGTCCAGCAGTGGGAAGAAATATATTACTCGTGCCTTCAATGACTGGGAATGGAGGCTCCGTTTGAAGCCTGGCAACACCAGTGATAGCAGAAAAAATTGCTTTTAATGCAGGTGAATAGTTCACTAATTCCTGGCCCCTTTCATCCAACTGGGGAAGTACCCATTCTTGAGGAGGTAATATCTGACTACCTTTCACTACTGGCCTCACATAATCCACCACCAAATCTGACAAACTTGGTGGAAGCCAAAATGAACCAAGAGGATGAATGAAAGGAGGTTTTGCCTCTACGCTTGCCTGCAAGGAGAACAAAATGCTAAATGAAACATCAGACAAATGGCTGTGCCTTATCTTAAATTATCTTATGAAAGAATAAAAGTTTATGTTTGAAGTTAACTGATGCTATTTTTCTACAAATATGATGAAAATGAGTACTAGTCCAAGGTAGGGAGATGCAAGAGAGAAACTGATTGTACAATCTGCAGTTCCTAAGAATATGCTTTATACATTCTATACTACAAAACTGTAGCCTTGTTGAAGAGTCAACCTGCCAGTCATTACTTACGGTGGTTCATCAGAGGAGAAGAAAGTAATATTGGTACACAGTTAGTTTGTAGAATTTGCAAATGCATGTTTGTCACTAGACACAGTGACTGACATATGCCGTCAATACGTATCAGCACTGAGCCCTTATTCATTCATTGCGTTATGTAGATACTCCCACCCCTCCTAAAGTGGTGTTCCGTAACATCCTAGGCCATCCATCTCTATGCCACTCACAAGCTCAACCCCTTAACACAAAGATCTTGTCCCTGTGGAAGAGCCAGTTGCAAGACCTTTGCAACCCACCCATCCGGCACTTCCTATTCCAGTTCTATCACAGGCTTATCCCACCCCATCAGAGGCCAGGTCACCACTGAAAGCAGCCATGTCATATACCAGCCCTCTGGCAATCATCGTGCTCCTTTTATACTGGTATGACTACCAACCAGCTGCCCACCAGGAGGAACAACCACGGCCAAACTATGGCCGAGAGAATAGCAGTAGATCACCCTGTGGCACAACATGCAGCTAACCATACCATGCTTCATTTCAGTGGCTGCTTCACTACGTGAGTCATCTGCATCCTCCCCTCCACCTCTAGCTATTGTGAACTGTGCAGGTGAGAGCTATCCTTTCAGCACACTTTTCGCACCCAAAATTAACTCACCCTCGACCTATGGTAACATACTATCCCCACACTGTCGACCCAACAGTTTCCACACCCTCTGTTCTATCACCTTCTCACTATTTTCATCTCCCACCTTCTTGGTGTGCCAACCTCTGCCAATACACCTGCCCTTCTTTCCCCACTCCTCTCCTTTTCACTCAGTTTTCTCCCTCCCCACCTCCCTGCCCCACAGCCCCCTAGTACAGTGCCTGTTGGCAATCTACTCCCTGCACACTCTGCCAGACAGTGCTCCTCTCTCCCCAACCGTGCACTGTTATCCCTTCCCCATTCCTGCCCCCTCCAGATTACTGCTCCCATTCCACATGACCCCTGCATTCTATTCCGAGCTGCCAGAGATGACAGTCATATGTGCGTGAAGTGTGCATGCTTTGTGAATGAATGTGTGTGTATGTGTCTCTTTCTTTTTCTGATGTAGGTTGTGGCCAAAATCTAATGTGTAAGTGTCTTTTAATTGTCTGCATCTTAACATGTCATTTTTATAGTAAGTAGCAATCTATCTTTTTCTTTAATCAGAAAATTATGTTTTGTAATCCACACGTATTATAATAATGTACTGCATGTGTGAATGTACATATGTTCCACATCTCATCATAAACCACTGGACTGATTTCAAACTTCGGACACACATCACGTACTGTGTGGAATGAATTGCTGTGGGGGTAAGAACAACCAGAAACAAATTTTTTTCATCCAGAATCTGAGAATAAGATAACTTAATGACTTGCATCAAATTTTATACATAATTTCAAATCTTTACAAAACTTTTTCTCACTGACATCCCTCACAAAATGATTAAAGAGTTAAACTTTATCACTTATTACATTTTCACTGTTCATGCTGTAAAACTGCTGCACAAAGCATGATGTTTAATTTACTGCTGCTTTACTGCCAATTCTATTTGCAACACATTCTTCAGACAGTATTTATATTCACCACTGAAAGTAACTGCAAGGTTATATCATTGTACGACATGTAGTTCAGGAAATATGATGTCATAAAAACTGAGATGTGTGAAAAACTGCATATCATGCATGGTATTTAAATTTATTGCTTCTTTGCTACTAACTCAGTTCATGACACATTTTTCAGACAGTTTTCACACATGCCACAGAATGTATCTAAAAAATTATATCATTTTATGACACGTAGTTTAGGAGATGTGACACCATAAACATTGAGCTGTGTGAAAACAAAACTGCAAGGCCTAATTTGCTGGACATACAGGTGAAATATGTCTACAAAAATGTATGAAATACATTAAACATATGTGAAATACATGTAACAGGTGTGTGTGCAGGCAAATCCATGGGTAAAAACTTAAAAACTTCTTCTAAACCCCTGGATCAATTAAACCAAATTTGGTACACATATACTTACTGTGAGTGAATTTTGTAATTTTACTTGTATTTAAATGTTGGGACCATGGCGTAATACCAAACCTTGCCACAGTGACACATTTTATTAAGACTGCCACTGCATGGAGCAGGCTAGTCAAAGAGAGGGTGTGCTATTTGAGATAATGTTTAGATGCCATTTCAGAAGAATTGTTCCATCTACATCTAAAAGTTGCAACACATCTCCCACCTGTACCATGGGATTGGGCTGATGGAATGACTTCAGCCAAGTTTGGCTGGATCCATAGGAATGCAAGTTCTCAGAAGATGTCAAAATTTGATTCTCTGTTTCCACAGCAGTCACCGCCAAGGCAGATGTTGCATGACATTTCACTGTCAACTTCACGGAGAAATGTTTCGATGCTGTGATGCTGTCTGCATTAGGGAAATGACTCAGTTTTCTATCTACACCTTAGCACCACCTGTAGTAAGTTTTGTGAGTGGTGTTTAATAAGCTGTATGATTCCTTCCTTCTGTGTTCTTTTGAAAGCTCCTCCTCAATGGAGTGACTTACCTCCACAAAAATGGCTGCTCTATAAAATTTGAGAGGATCCTGATACAGAGGTACAGGTAATTCATCACTATTGTTACCTCATAGTGGGTATGTAGATAAGATAAATGTCTATTAAGTGATTCTGCATATAGGAATATTGATCATGATCCTACAGGATGTGCACAATGGATGACTTCTGTGCTCCTGAATTCTTCTTCATTACCTCGAGGGATCATCAAGTGACTAAGACCACAAAGTTGTGTACCACCAAGACTGCATGGTCTTCCTAAAGTTCATACCAAATATCTACCTTTGTCCACAACTGTAAGTGATACTGGTGACCCCCTTGTATGATTTAACCCAACACCTCACTTTCTTGATGTGGCTGCTCATGGACAAAAGCTCATATCATGTATGAAAGTTGGATGATTTCATCAACAGACAGGTACACTCTGCCTAAGTAGTTCAAAGTGTTTAGTGAGCTTTGATATAGTCTCTCTTTTTACGAAGGTCCCTCCCTCAGATTCTTTGGCACTAATTGGTAATAAGTTGCAGGTGGACATCACTGTTTTGTTTTGGCATGCTCCTTCCCAACCTATTTTATGTTCAACCATAAATATTTTGAGAAGACTGGCAGTGTCACCATGGGTAGCTTTCTGTCTCCCCTAAAGTGCGCGTCATATATCTTGGCGGCCGAGTTTAGGTTCGTTCTGCGCATCTGACGTCACAAAACACAGTCAGCCAATGAACAGAGAACGATGTTGCCAGATTTCGACTGCAGTGCAGAGCACAGACAAGTGTCTTCAGTTTTAGAAACGTTCAGTCATAAATAAAGTAATAGAACAAAAGCAATGTCTTGATAGCAGACTTTCTTTTATAGAAAGTTTGGAAAAAGCATTCTTTATACCAATTGCTTCATATTCTATTAATTAATTAAACCAAACAAGCAATAAGACTCCTAATTCAGGCGATAGCAAGGAAAGGTGTTTGTTTCAATCTCACGAACTGTGTTTTCGCAATACAGAACAGCGGTAATTGTTTATTTCCTACTGTACTTTGACGAAGCGTGAGTAATTCATAGTCATACCAACAGTGTTTATAAGTAGTTGCGTGAGTGTTAGAGTCTTTATGGAGTTACATTTTTCGCTGAGCTAAGGTAGCGGAATGGTGAAGGTGTTGGGCTGCCAAGTGAAAGGTTATGAGTTCAAACCTTGTATAGTGCTTAATATTTTCTTTATTTAAAAACAATATTGGAGTGCCTTACTTCACGAATTTAATTCGTTTGAATGAAATTTCTAGTGCTTTGCCTCTTCATTAACTTTTTCACTGCTGCAGACACGTGCTCCCCGCATTCCGTGCTGTGCGCGATTTTGTCATCACTGCACTACTCGCCTGTGCAGACACATGGTGTCCCCACTGCTTTGACACACTTATCATTCGATTTCACAAAAACTATTTGGCCAAAAAATTTGATTATTACACGTCTTCTTGACTGATACCTTCCCCCCATAAATGACTTAATTTTGTTTTGATGTGCAGCATTAAATGTAGTAATCCATTGCACGAAATTTTGAAGAGTTTGCAGAGGTAAAAGTCCATAGTGTATACTTTCCGTATGGTCAATTTTAGTTGCCACAATGTTGAGAATGAAATGTGGACAAGATACCTAAATTTCATATAATATTTACTGTATAATAATATCTCATTTAATTTAAGCACCACATAGGTGTCATATGTAATATTGAGAAATATTCCGTCTTTCGCGACTGTAATAAAAGTTTTATTTACACAGGGCGCGTTTGGCTTTATTTTAAAGCACTTCCATCGGTGAAAGGTATGGCACATACACAATGGTATTCATGTTCTATTTCTTGTTTTTGTTCCACAGTCGCAGTTTTACCAATGGTATTGAAATATATCCCTCTTCTGCAACTGTAATAAGCGACTTATTTAGACCAGACGTGTTTCTCTCTTTTGAAGCATCATAAGAGGACTGAATTTTGTGTCCTCCATTGCTAAGTCACCTTTCGTAGTTTTGTGCTGCGTTAGCACAATATTCAACGTTTGTGTTGGCTCATCAGTGTTTTAGCAAATAAATGCTGTTTGTGTGTGCCACACACAAAATTATATTTGACATAGCTCTGAGCACTTCACTGACAGACGGTATATTCAAGTCCTAATGTATTTGCAAGTCCACAGTTTTGTTTAATGTATTTTGTCTACTTCCATTTTATTGATTGAAGTGCTTTAAAATAAAGCCAAATGTGCCCAGTGTAAGTAAAACTTTTGTTACAGTCGCGAAAGGTGGAATATTTCTCAATATTACATACGACACTTATGTGGTACTTAAATTAAATAAAATATATAGGTATCTTGTCCACATTTCATTCTCAACGTTGTGGCAACTAAAATCGACCATCCGTAAAGTATATATACTCTATGGACTTTACCTCTGCAAACTCTTCAAAATTTCGTGCAATGGTTTACTATATTTAATACTGCATAATAACTGCGTTGAACATCAAAACAAAATTAAGTCATTTATGGGGGGAAGGTATCAGTCAAGAAGATCGGTAATAGTTTTTGTGGAATCGAATGATAAAGAGTGTCAAAGCAGTTGGAACACAATGTGTCTGCACAGGCGAGCAGTGCAGTGACAAAATCGCCCACAGCGCGGAATGCAGGGAGCACGTCTTTGTAGCAGCGAAAGGGTTAATGCGGCCGTGGTGGCTTTGCTTCATGAACTGCGCGCTCCCCCCTAAACGTAAGCTTGCGAACTATGCTGTACTATGGCGCTGCTTCTCTTGGCGCGTGCATCGTGTGCAACTGGCAATGCAGCAATCTCCCGCGTCTAGGCGGGCATGCGCGAGCCGCCAAGATAAAAGAATTGAACTATAGTGAAATGAAATGAAATGATCATATGGCATTTTTGGCCAGGAGGCCCCATCCGGGGACGTTCAGCCGCCAAAATGCAAGTCTTATTTCAATCAATACCACATTGGGTGACTTGCGTCCTGGTGATGAGGATGAAATGATGATGAGGACACACAACACCCAGTTCACAAGCAGAGAAAATCTTCAATCTGGCCACGAATCGAATTCGGGCCCGTTGCATGGAAGGCAAGCACGTTGCCACTCAGCTGAGCAGGCAGCAGTGGCCAACCCTATATAAAGAACTTTGAGAGGAGAGATCACTTGACTCATTCACTGTGGAATTAAAGAAAGGTAGTTGTCTTCCTTTCCTGGACATCCTAGTTAGATGGAAGAATGATGGGTCTCTGAGGCATTTAGTTTATCATAAGCACACATATACCAACTTGTATTTACAATCATGAAGTTGTAGTCATCCATTGCAGATTGTTAGTGTGCTTAAAATACTTGTACATAGAGCTCACATGGCCTCAGATGCACATAGTTTGCCTAAAAAGCTCAACCACAAAAGACATTGTACAGGGAAAATCGATATTCTACTCGTAAAATTAATGAGGCCTTATCAGTTAAAAGCAAGAACCAATAAGTGGATGAAGAGGAAGGCATGCTGGCAAAATCTCTAGTTTTTCTTCCCTTTGTTGGAAATTTTTATTTAGAATCCTCCATAATTTTCAGGTGAAAGTGTCTTTTTTTTTTTTTGTTTTTTTTTTTTTTTTGTTTTTTTTTTTTTTTTCCACCATCTAAGGTGAAAGAAGGTTGTATACATGGAAGAACCCTGGAGATACTAAAAGGTTTCAGATAGATTATATAATGGTAAGACAGAGATTTAGGAACCAGGTTTTAAATTGTAAGACATTTCCAGGGGCAGATGTGGACTCTGACCACAATCTATTAGTTATGAACTGCAGATTAAAACTGAAGAAACTGCAAAAAGGTGGGAATTTAAGGAGATGGGACCTGGATAAACTGAAAGAACCAGAGGTTGTACAGAGTTTCAGGCAGAGCATAAGGGAACAATTGACAGGAATGGGGGAAAGAAATACAGTAGAAGAAGAATGGGTAGCTTTGAGGGATGAAGTAGTGAAGGCAGCAGAGGATCAAGTAGGTAAAAAGACAAGGGCTAGTAGAAATCCCTGGGTGACAGAAAAAAAATTGAATTTAATTGACGAAAGAAGAAAATAAAAAAAGGCAGTAAATGAAGCAGGCAAAAAGGAATACAAACGTCTCAAAAATGAGATCGACAGGAAGTGCAAAATGGCTAAACAGGCATGGCTAGAGGAAAATGTAACGATGTAGAGGCTTTTCTCACGAGGGGTAAGATAGATACTGCCTACAGGAAAATTAAAGAGACCTTTGGAGAAAGGAGAACCACTTGTATGAATATCAAGAGCTCAAATGGAAACCCAGTTGTAAGCAATGAAGGGAAAGCAGAAAGGTGGAAGGAGTATGTAGAGGGTCTACACAAGGGCAATGTACTTGAGGGCAATGTTATAGAAATGGAAGAGGATGTAGATGAAGATGAAATGGAAGATATCATACAGCGTGAGGAGTCTGATAGAGCACTGAAAGACCTAAGTCGAAACAAGGCCCCGGGAGTAGACAACATTCCATTAGAACTACTGACAGCCTTAGGAGAGCCAGTCCTGACAAAACTCTACCATCTGGTGAGCAAAATGTATGAGACAGGCGAAATACCCTCAGACTTCAAGAAGAATATGATAATTCCAATTCCAAACAAAGCAGGCATTGACAGATGTGAAAATTACTGAACTATCAGTTTAATATGTCATGGCTGCAAAATACTAACGCAAATTCTTTACAGACGGATGGAAAATCTGGTAGAAGCCGACCTCGGGGAAGATCAGTTTGGATTCCGTAGAAATGTTGGAATACATGAGGCAATACTGACCCTACAACTTATTTTAGAAGCTAGATTAAGAAAAGGCAAACCTACATTTCTAGCATTTGTAGACTTAGAGAAAGCTTTTGACAATGTTGACTGGAATACTCTCTTTCAAATTCTGAAGGTGGCAGGGGTAAAATACAGGTAGCGAAAGGCTATTTACAATTTGTACAGAAACCAGATGGCAGTTATAAGAGTCGAGGGACATGAAAGGGAAGCACTGGTTGGGAAGGGAGTGAGACAGGGTTGTAGCCTCTCCCCGATGTTGTTCAGTCTGTATATTGAGCAAGCAGTAAAAGAAACAAAAGAAAAATTCGGAGTAGGTATTAGAATCCATGGAGAAGAAATAAAAACTTTGAGGTTCGCCGATGACATTGTAATTCTGTCAGAGACAGCAAAGGACTTGGAAGAGCAGTTGAATGGAATGGACAGTGTCTTGAAAGGAAAATATAAGATGAACATCAACAAAAGCAAAACGAGGATAATGGAATGTAGACAAATAAAAAAGGGTGATGCTGAGGGAATTAGATTAGGAAATGAGACACTTAAAGTAGTAAAGGAGTTTTGCTATTTGGGGGGGGGGGGGGGGGGCAAAACAACTGATGATGGTCGAAGTAGAGAGGATATAAAATGTAGACTGGCAATGGCTAGGAAAGTGTTTCTGAAGAAGAGAAATTTGTTAACATTGAGTATAGATTTAAGTGTCAGGGACTCGTTTCTGAAAGTATTTGTATGGAGTGTAGCCACGTATGGAAGTGAAACATGGACAATAAGTAGTTTGGACAAGAAGAGAATAGAAGCTTTTGAAATGTGGTGCTACAGAAGAATGCTGAAGATAAGTTGGGTAGATCACATAACTAATGAGGAGGTATTGAATAGAATTGGGGTGGAGTTTGTGGCACAACTTGACAAGAAGAAGGGACTGGTTGGTAGGACATGTTCTGAGGCATCAGGGGATCACAAATTTAGCATTGAAGGGCAGTGTGGAGGGTAAAAATTGTAGAGGGAGACCAAGAGATGAATAAACTAAGCAGATTCAGAAGGCTGTAGGCTGCAGTAGGTACTGGGAGATGAAGAAGCTTGTACAGGATAGAGTAGCATGGAGAGCTGCATCAAACCAGTCTCAAGACTGAAGACCACAACAACAACAACAATTGACTTACCATCATACTATGCACATATTTATTCAGTATTTGGTGAACTATTCTTCTAAACCTTAGCAGAACAGAATACATTACAATAAATTTTCTCATTAAATAGAAATCGAGCAGATGCATCATTCACCATGGTTTGCTTGTATGCCAGAAGACTGCTTACTGTGTGGTACTTTCACAAGGCTGCAAGAGTGAAATTACAATGGACTACAACATACATACATTGGGACTACCAATAGTGATAGGAGACCTCTTTACTCCAAAGTTAGTGGGTCTTAATTTGCTCTTAGTATTTTTATCTGTAGTAGTAGTTTTATTCATGAATCTCTTTTATAGGGATAGTGGACACACTGAGTAAGAACAGTGCAGGTAGTTGGCCATGGTCTTATAGCAGGAACCATCCCAGCATTTGCTTGAAGTAATTTACAGAAACTACGGGAAACCTAAATAAGTATGACTGGATGGGAATTAGATCCTACCTCTTCCTGAATAGAAATTCAGTCTGTTAAAAACAGTGCAACCTCATCTGAGTTATATGTAGTGTATATCGTCATCTAGTTTATACATTCTTGCAAAGAAGTTATTTCACAATACAAAATTCTATTGCTAAAACAGTCATTCATTTCTCAACATCAATCACTGTAACCAATACCCATGCTAAACATGCATCATTCTATAATGTAACAAGATAATGTTGTGTTCTTCATTCATTTCGCAACACCAATCACAGAGCACCCTAGAGGTGACATCAGAGCCATGATAAGAATATTTGGCTTCCATTCTGTGTACCACAACCTCCCATTTGCTTACCTCAAAAATAATATTTGTCTGCTGTGAACTGTAAAGGATTTAATAGCTCCTGGTGTAACAAAATGGAGGATTCAGTGGGCAAAAGTCTTTCAAGAGGTGAATACAGTAAAGAACCAGGCCTAGGTAGATGATCTCGGTGCCATAAGTGGGCCATTTGTAGCAATACACACAGACACTGTTGTAGTAAAGCAAGCTGAGACCCATTCACATTTTGTTTTCTTATTTGCCTTCTTAAATACTTTTTTTTCTTAGTTATCATTAGTGATAGTGAGAGATGTGCCTTAAAAAACATGTAATTCTGTAATTCAGAGTATAAGACCAGGCCCAAGGTTGCTAAATTACATTAGTCAGAATAATTTCCTAATTAATTTGAACCATTTCAAGTAACTGATGCTCGTTTTGGCTAACCAACAGTAATCATATCCTATTGTAGTCACACTGTTGAGATGTAAACAGGTGTAATTCCTATGTTACTGATAAAGTTAGGAAAATAACCCTTAGAAATTCTTAAAGTATTCATGTAGGTAATTTCCAAAACATGGTAGGAACATCATCACTTAATTAGTTTCAGGCTAATTAACATTTTTATGTAGTGTATTGTTTATTTAGCTATTTTTGCAGCATCATTGTCGAGAAGGCTTATTTTTGGCAAAACTCTTATTGTAACATAAATTTCAGACAAAAATAGTTTTTATGGTCTATTCAATTAATTTGAAATGTAAAATTCTAATTGTAAATTATTGAAACAAAGTATTTAATAATGTGAAAAACCTTAGTAGTGATTTTTGCAAAGCTATATAAGCACTGGGCCTAAAGCCATTTCCAGGTCAGTCTGTTCCGAGATTTTGAGTGTGGAATCCAGTCAGTCAGAACTATAATAATGTAATGATGCAATGCTGTGTTGTAATGAATAAGAAGATGAACGTTGAAGTAGGCCAATTAACAATGATTATTGATTAACTTTAATGTAAAAGTGCCACATGTGTTGCTCATTTGAGTGAAACTGGTTGTTGGTTGGTTAGGTTATACTGCACAGTGACTGTTATTGTACAATTAGAAGGTGCAGTATGTACACACCTGGTAAATGAGACTTAATTACATAATTAAGACATTCAGTGAGGGGTTCCGACATTTATGGAAGTAAAACCTTTGAAACCAAATGTGTGTGTGTCGGATATATTACTGGATGAGGATATTTACATATTTACAGCCAGTTTGTCACTGTGATTGCTACCACCAAGGAACTACAAGCTGATTTATGACCAGGTAAGTTGTAACATCGCAGCTATTTGCAAGGCTGCAGAGTTTATTCCATTAGGTCAAGCTGTATTGGAGGCTGGCAATGAAGTCTCCAGCCCTGGCCATTATGTAGTCGGCTGCTGGTGTCATAATGCCATCTGTCGCAGTGTGCAGACCATGAGAACTGCTCTGTGTGGAGTGTACTAAGATCACTTATTCATCTCTCCTAAGAAACTAAATAACTAAGATCAATATGGTCTGTTTGTTTTAAAATTTGGTATAGGAACTTTTATAATTTAGAAGAACAGTGTGTAAAATTTTCATGCTGACAACTTTAATAGTTTTGAAAATATAAAAAACCTATTAAAAAGTACTTAACCAACACTTAGTAAGGTAAATTCAGATGCAAATCATGACAGTTTAAGTTTCTTTGTTATTTGAAAACAATAACAGCACTCTCAGTGTGCACAAGTTATTTTTAAGGAATTTTGATTCTAAACTTGTAATAATTTTGCTTTTATAATGGAAATAATAGTTTAAAAGTTTATATTTATATTTTGTGTTAGGGTCGGAGTAGATGAGAGTGAATATGAGTGTGTAAGTGGGGACAACATCAATTTTCAATTTTATAATGTATTACACCATCTGTAACCAACAAGTGTTACATAACCAGGATGTCCCGAAAACGGTGAATTCCCCTAACTGGTGGATGATGTATGTCTAGGACCATTTGCTTTTGTAATAAGGCAGCCAGAAAGATAGTAAAAGGATACTTAGTTCTAAAGTATATTTCAAGCATAGTTTTCTTTTAATTTTCGTTTTTCTTGGTTTTGCAGAACATTTTGTGAATTTTTGCAATATGAAATGACGTAGATGCATCTGTGAATGCTGACTGGAGTAAAGCGGTTTGACGTGAAATTGATCATGAAAGGTTAATCTGACTGGATGATCATTTTGATCAACCAATAAGAGAGAAGTCTTTCCCACATAATTGAGTGAGTCATATGCCCTGTGAGCGACGGCATTGGGTCAGTCATGGAGTCGCTGTTGGACGAGAAGGTCATGTTAAATCTGTCCAAAAAAATTATGTGTAAGTTGAAGAAATGGCAGTTAAATCATGCTCGGTTTATATCGCCATGCTAGTAGATGCAATTACGGACATTTCGGTGCAGTTTTGAGAGGTTTCGGAATATTGGATGCAGAATAAACCGCGTGTGATACTATTGGCCTTGGTCAATATTCTGCGTGGTCTTCCATATGCATGTACAGAACATTTTGGCGAGCATCTTCTTTCGAAGAATCCATTGAAAAAGACTGAATGTGAACTCATTTTGTAACAGTGTGTTGCCTGTGTGAATCTCGTAATATTTCAGGTTGGACTTAGCACATTTCTGGCTGTCTTACGTTGATATAAGCTGCATGAACTAGTAGTTATGTACTACCAACATAAATGTGGGCATGGTGACACAATAACTCAAAAGGACTGTAATAAAACATCAGTATCTACAAACAAACATTTTCAATAAAGGGAGGAAGCACACACTTTGCCTGCTATTAATAGAGATTTACAGGTTTATCTTGTTACTGGAGTTACGCGGACTTTGTAATTGTACGTATGGACAGTGGTTTTCTTCAACTCTGATTTTCTCATTGCCTACATAGTACCTACGAATGCAGGGCAACAGGTGGTGAATGGACACCATACTGAGGTAGGTGAACGTCAATAATTAAATTGCAACGAAGCACGACAACCCCGCCCCACCACAAAGTCACACAGTGTTGCACCTTGGCGTCACCATCTGCTTGCTGGCACTACAGTATTTTTGGTAAAAATGACTTTAACAGCTAAAAAACTACAATAAATCCACTCTAGCATGTATACATACTGGCCAACCAGCCACACTGGTCACTCGTCAAATTGGTGATCATCATGCCATCAACCATCATTGTGCCGGCATCTGCCATATACATCATGAGGTCACTACTGCTCTGTCATCACCCTGACAGGACCACCTGCCAAGTGGCCCAGCCATTGCCTGATTGAGCTGAGGCTCAAACTGAGACCCTCTCAGCCAACGAGCCATGGGGGCGCCCACTAGGGCCAGACAGCTGTTGGTCCAGCGTTCACTTCCTGGACATCTGCATCTGTCACTTGTTGCAACCAGACAGGACTTAGCATCCCGCACTCAGCAGTTACAGCAGTCACAGAAGCACCTGATGTATCTCGGTCACAGCTGGAACCACTGACTACACGAGGTCGTGCTGTGACGAAGCAAGCTGGGACATTCTTACGTCCCCTCTTGTTTTGCCATTTGCCTCCTTAAAATTCATTTTTTAAACTAATTACCATTAACATACATGAGTATAATCTGCAATTTCATAAAAGAGAAAGGTTGGCCTTCACTATTAAAGAATATACCACCAGATATAATTTTGTGCTTAGTTTTATGTATGCAATTGATTTTCTGATTTATTTCAACTATTACTGCTTAGTATCTTTCATTATGGGATGAAATAAGTAATTGTTTAGTAATTTAAATTCTATTGTTGACTTATAAAGCAAATAAAAATTCTATAATAATTATAAACATTTGGAGGAACAACTAATAGTATTCTTAAAGAATCTATTTGACTCTATTCGAAAACACGTTAGCAAATCCAGCTATTAATGAATTCCAAAGTAATTACCAGTTTCATCAAAAGTATTGTTTGCATAACTATATATGTTAATTTAATCATTTAAACAAATAATTCGGCCTAAGTCTTGTAGTAGAAGAAACTGTTAAAAAGGCAGAATTTTTCGATATATTCAGTTAATTTAATGAGTTAAGTTTTAATTGTGATTTCTGTAAATTATGCTTCAAACAGTGTGTAGTTTCAGTGCCTAGTATTGTGATGATATATAAGGGCCCAATTTACGGTCCCGAGACAGTCAGTCCATGGCCAAGTTTCAGACGAGGAACCCGTGTTGGTTAGATCTACAACACTGCATCCACTTAACTGTGAAATAAGTGTAATAGGCTGTGTGCTAAAACAATGACAGTGTCTGGTCAAGATGTACTGTATTATGTGGTAGGAACTGTGTGGTTAGGTTTTTACTGCTTATAGATGTTCAACAGTAAACTATTGTAGCAGTGTGCTGATGTTTTGTTTGCAACCTATTAATGAGACTTATCGAAAGTTAAACAAAAGTGCACTGGCCATGTAACTGTGTATTATTGAGGGGTTGTGAACAGTGAAAGTAAAGAACTGTGAAACGCATCTGTGCAACTGTCAGCTACATCATTTATGTAGTCAGTGTCGAACTTCCAGAACCCTATTTTTCAGCCTGTGTAGCAACATAGTATGTCGACATCGAGAACAATTAATGAAGAAATAAAGCAGGTGAACGTCACAGTGCCACATCTGGGCCATGCTGAGACTAACAGTTGCCAGTTTTCTATGGCACTGCTTTATTGCCATCAGTTCATGGGTCGAGGTCCACCTTCTCACTGCTGTGATAGGAGGTGTAGGATTTGTAATTAGTTAATAACAGGGGTCCTGTACTTATGAGCAGCTTCCAACTCACCCGACTCACCATCGTCCACCAGAGCATACTCACGTCCACTAAATGTTCTGTTCCAAATACACCCTCAAGAAGAACCTTCAGGAATGTGAAATGAGGGAAGGTATACATTACCATGAGACAAAGATACACCGGAAACTTTATCTGTTTCTTTATTAACACTAAACTATCATCATACTACGTAGTGCCATTCATACTCATGCCATCTAAATTTAAAAGAGAAAATTAGTAACCAAGTGCCTACTCTGAAAAAAACTGGTCTCATCAGTTTTATTATGCACCTACTATTTATCTGCTGTTAGCAGCTTCATACATACTTGATTACAATAGTATTTTTCCAATAAAATATTTTTATATCTATAAGTACTCAGTCCTATTTCTAAAGCTATTACTTATCACACAGCTTTGTACCAAAGACTGCCCTTGCAACATTGTTGTTGCTGTTGTGGTCTTCATTCCAGAGACTGGTTTGATGCAGCTCTCCATGCTACTCTATCCCGTGCAACCTTCTTCATCTCCCAGTACCTACTGCAACCTATATCCTTCTGAATCTGTTTGGTGTATTCATCTCTTGGTCTCCGTCTAAGATTTTTACCCTCCACACTGCCCTCCAATACTAAATTGGTGATCCCTTGATGCCTCAGAATACGCCCTACCAATTGATCCCTTCTTCTAGTCAAGTTGTGCCACAAATTTCTCTTCTCTCTAATTCTATTCAATACCTCCTCATTAGTTATGTGATCTACCCATCTAATCAGCTTCTATTCTCTTCTTGTCTAAACTATTTATCGTCCACGTTTCACTTCCATACATGGCTACACTCCATACAAATACTTTCAGAAACGACTTCCTGACACTTAAGTCTATATTCAATGTTAACAAATTTCTCTTCTTCAGAAACGCTTGCCTTGCCATTGCCGGTCTACATTTTATATCCCCTCTACTTCAACCAACATCAGTTATTTTCCTCCCCAAATAGCAAATCTCATTTACTACTTCAAGTGTCTCATTTCCTAATCTAATTCCCACAACATCACCCAATTTAATTCGACAACTTTCCATTACACTCATTTTGGTTTTGATGATGTTCTCCTTTAAAGACACTGTCCATTCCGTTCAGCTGCTTTTCCAGCTCCTTTGCTGTCTCTGACAGAATTACAGTGTCATCGGCGAACCTCAAAGATTTTATTTCTCCTACATGGAACCCAGTTCTGACCAAAGAAGGGAAAGCAGAAAGATGGAAGGAGTATATAGAGGGTCTATTCAAGGATGATGTACTTGAGGACAATATTATAGAAATGGAAGAGAATGTAGATGAAGATGAAATGGGAGATACGATACTGCGTGAAGAGTTTGACAGAGCAGTGAAAGACCTGAGCCGAAACTAGGCCCCAGGAGTAGACAACATTCCATTAGAACTACTGACGGCCATGGGAGAGCCAGCCCTGACAAAACTCTACCATCTGGTGAGGAAGATGTATGAGACAGGCGAAGTACCCTCAGACTTCAAGAAGAATATAATAATTCCAATCCCAAAGAAAGCAGGTGTTGACAGATGTGGAAATTACCAAACTATCAGTTTAATAAGTCACAGCTGCAAAATACTAACACAAATTCTTTACAGACGAATGGAAAAACTGGTAGAAGCCGTAGAAATATTGGAACACGTGAGGCAATACTGACCTTACGACTTATCTTAGAAGAAAGATTAAGGAAAGGCAAACCTACGTTTCTAGCATTTGTAGACTTAGAGAAAGCATTTGACAATGTTGACTGGAATACTCTCTTTCAAATTCTAAAGGTGGCAGGGGTAAAATACAGGGACCGAAAGGCTATTTACAATTGGTACAGAAACCAGATGGCAGTTATAAGAGTCGAGGGGCAGTGGTCGAGGGGCGTGAAAGGGAAGCAGTGGTTGGGAAGGGAGTGAGACAGGGTTGTAGCCTCTCCCCAATGTTATTCAATGTGTATATTGAGCAAGCAGTAAAGGAAACAAAAGAAAAATTCGGAGAGGTATTAAAATCCATGGAGAAGAAATAAAAACTTTGAGGTTCGCCGATGACATTGTAATTCTGTCAGAGACAGCAAAGGACTTGGAAGAGCAGTTGAACGGAATGGACAGTGTCTTGAAAGGAGGATATAAGATGAACATGAACAAAAGCAAAACAAGGATAATGGAATGTAATTGAATTAAGTCGGGTGATGCTGAGGGAATTAGATTAGGAAATGAGGCACTCAAGGTAGTAAAGGAGTTTTGCCATTTGGGAAGCAAAATAACTGATGATGGTTGAAGTAGAGAAGATATAAAATGTAGACTGGCAATGGCAAGGAAAGCGTTTCTGAAGAAGAGAAATTTGTTAACATCGAGTATAGATTTAAGTGTCAGGAACTCGTTTCTGAAAGTATTCGTATGGAGTGTAGCCATGTATGGAAGTGAAACATTGGACGATACATATTTTGGACAGGAAGAGAATAGAAGCTTTTGAAATGTGGTGCTACAGAAGAATGCTGAAGATTAGATGGGTAGATCACATAACTAATGAGGAGGTATTGAATAGAATTGGGGAGAAGAGGTGTTTGTGGCACAACTTGACAAGAAGAAGGGACCAGTTGGTAGGACATGTTCTGAGGCACCAAGGGATCATAAATTTAGCATTGGAGGGCAGTGTGGAGGGTAAAAATAGTAGAGGGAGACCATGAGATGAATACACTAAGCAGATTCAGAAGGATGTAGGTTGCAGTAGGTACTGAGAGATGAAGAAACTTGCACAGCATAGGGTAGCATGGAGAGCTGCATCAAACCAGTCTCAGGACTGAAGACCACAACAACAACAACATGGATTTTAATTCCCACTCCAAATTTTTCTTTTGTTTCTTTTACTGCTTGCTCAATATACAGACTGAATACCATCCGGGATAGGCTACAACCCTGTTTCACTCCCTTCCCAACCACTGCTTCCCTTTCATGCCCCTCAACTCATAACTGCCATCTGGTTTCTGTACAAATTGTAAATAGCCTTTTGCTCCCTGTATTTTACTCCTGCCACCTTCAGAATTTGAAAGGGACTATTTCAGTCAACATTGTCAAAAGCTTTCTCTAAGTCTACAAATGCTAGAAACGTAGGTTTGCCTTTCCTTAACCTATTTTCCAAGGTACGTTGCAGGGTCAGTATAGTCTCACATGTTCCAAAATCTCTACGGGATCAAACTGAACTTCCCAGAGGTCAGCTACTACCATTTTTTCCATTCACCTGTAAATAATTCGTGTAAGTATTTTGCAGCCATGGCTTATTAAACTGATAGTTTGGTAATTTCCACATCTGTCAACACCTGCTTTCTTTGGGATTGGAATTATCATATTCTTCTTGAAGTCTGAGGGTAATTCACCTGTCTCATACATCTTGCTCACCAGATGGTAGAGTTTTGTAAGGCCTGACTCTCCCAAGGCTGTCAGTAGTTCTAATGGAATGTCTGTCATTGCTCTGTCAAACTCTTCATGCAGTATCATATCTCCTATTTCATTTTCATCTACATTCTCTTCCATTTCTATAATATGGTCCTCAAGAATATTGCCCTTGTATAGACCCTCTATATACTCCTTCCACCTTTCTGCTTTCCCTTCTTTGCTTAGAGCTGGATTTCCATCTGAGCTCTTGATATTCATGCAAGTGGCTCTCTTTTCTCCAAAGGTCTCTTTAATTTTCCTGTAGGCAGTATCTGTCTTACCCCTAGTGATATGCGCCTCTACATACTTACATTTATCCTCTAGCCATCCCTGCTTAGCCAGTTTGCACTTTCTGTCTATCTCATTTTTGAGATGTTTGTATTCCTTCTTGCCTGCTTCATTTACTAAATTTTTATATCTTCTTCTTTCATCCATTTAATTCAGTATCCCTTCTGTTACCCAAGGATTTCTATTAGCCCTTATCTTTTTACCTACCTGATCCTCTGCTACCTTCACTATTTCTTCTCTCAAAGCTACCCATTCTTCTTCTACTGTATTTCTTTCCCCCATTCTTGTCAATCACTCCCTAATGCTCTCCCTGAAAAGCTCTCTACAAGCTCTGATTCTTTCAGTTTATCCAGGTCCCATCTCCTCAAATTGTCACAGGCCACATCTGCCCCTGGAAATGTCTTAAAACTTAAAACCTGGTTCCTAAATCTCTGTCTTACCATTATATAATCTATCTGAGACCTTCCAGTATCTCCAGGCTTCTACCATGTATACAACCTTCTTTTATGATTCTTGAACCAAGTGATTACGTTATGCTCTCTGCAAAATTCTACCAGGTAGCTTCCTCTTTCATTCCTTACTCCCATTCGATATTCACCTATTACGTTTCCTTCTCTTCCTTTTCCTACTATTGAGTTCCAGTCACACATGACTATTAAATTTTCGTCTCCCTTCACTATCTGAATAATTTCTCATCATACATTCCATCAATCTCTTCGTCATCTGTGTAGCTAGTTGGCATATAAATTTGTACTACTGTAGGAGGCATGGGCTTCATGTCTATCTTGCCTACAATAATGCGTTCACTATGCTGTTTATAGGAGCTTACCCGCACTCTTATTTTTTTATTCATTATTAAACCTACTCCTGCATTACCCCTATTTGATTTTGTATTTATAACCCTGTATTCACCTGACCAGAAGTGTTGTTCCTCCTGTCACCGAACTTCACTAATTCCCATGATATCCAACTTTAACCTATCCATTTCCCTTTCTAAATTTTCTAACCTACCTGGCTGATTAAAGGATCTGACATTTCACAGTCCGATTCGTAGAATGCCAGTTTTCTTTCTCCTGATAACAACGTCCTCCTGAGTAGTCCCCACCTGGAGATCCAAATAAGGGACTATTTTACCTCCAGAATATTTTACCCGAGAGGCTGCCATCATCATTTAACCATACAGTAAAGCTGCATGCCCTCGGGAAAAATTATGGCTGTAGTTTCCCCTTGCTTTTAGCCGTTCGCAGTACCAGCTCAGCAAGACCATTCTGGTTAGTGTTAAAAGGCCAGATCAGTCAATCATCCATACTGTTGCCCCTGCAACTACTGGAAAGACTGCTGCCCCTTTTCACGAACCACACATTTGTCTGGCCTCTCAACAGATACCCCTCCATTGTGGTTGCATCTACGGTACGGCTATCTGTATCGCTGAGGCAGGCAAGCCTCCGCAACAAGGCAAGGTCCATGGTTCATGGGGGGGTCTTGCGACATAGCTAACAGAAAGTTTCAATCCCTGAGTCTAGATATTCAAATAAAATTGTAGGACGAGTGGCTAATGTAGCATGTTTTAATTTTCTTTCAAACTGATAGTGATACAAAGTTTCTTTTATCACACAGGAGCTTGTTGAATACCTTACTACCAGAGTACATAATTTCATTCTGAATGCTGGACTGCAAGGCAAAGTCTTCACGAAAATTATATTTTTGTCTGATATTGGAACTGTGTATCGAGTTCACCAGAAACTGATTTTTACCAATCAAGCAGTAAATATAATGAGAAGTGTGTGTAAGAATTTCATGATCCTAAAATAGGCTTCTGCAAGATGTACAGTTATCTACTTTACACAATATTCTTACTGCTTGTTGCTGCTGAACAAATACTTTATTTACTTTAGGTCAGTTGTGGCCACATGTGGCCTACTAATGGTTTTTGTGTGGCCCACAAAGATGGACAGAAAAATCTGCCTTGGACTAAGATCTCCTTCCCATGCACAGCTGAAGATTTTCCCTAGGACTGCCATGTCAATATGCATGCGCAGTGTAGATACTGCTACCAACACTCCCATCGGTGACCCACTGAGCACTGAGTTTAAACTTTGTCTGCATGAATAGTACAATGCTATGCTTTTCTGGTTAATGAAGACTTGACAAACACAGTATTTCTTTGTTGATATAGGGGGTAAAGCAGTGTGTTTATTGGGTCATGAAATGGTAGCTATTTTTAAGGGGTAAAATCTGAAATGACACAACAAAACAAAACACAACAATTTCGGCTGCAAACCTTCCAAGGAAAAACAGAAAATAAAAGATCTGGAGTATGTGAAAAAGCTGAAGAAGTAACAAGCATTATTTACAAAGTAATTAACACTTCGAGATAGTTGTACAGAAGCAAGTTTCAGTATAGCCTCTAATGGTGCTAAATGCAACAAGCCTTTTTCAGATGATGATTTTATTAAACAGTGTATGATAGAATGTGCAAGCATATTGTGTCCTGATGATAGACCCATATTTGAAAGCATTTCTTTGTCAAGATGGACTACAGTGCAGCACACTGACTTAATTAGTGGCAAACTTACAGAACAGTGGAAGACTGTGGGCAGCAGTTCTTTTTTGGGGGGGAGGGGGGGGGTGTTCTGTGGCAATGGATGAGAGCACAGATAATGAAAAAACTGCACAACTACTTGTCTGTATCCTTGGAATTAATGAAACTTTCATCATCACAGAGAAATTACTTGGCCTAGACTCAAAGACAGAACCACTGGTCAGAACTTGATTGAGTGTGCTGAGAACTATGTTGAGAAAAGTAGCTCGTCTTGGAACAAAATGATAAGCACTACAACAGATGGAGCCAGAGCTTTCAGTGGAAAAAATGTAGGTGTAGTAAAGCTTTTAAAAAACAAGTTACAAGCACAAAACAGATTGTGATATCATGTATTTTAATTGCGTTTTGCATCAGGAGGGGCTTTTTAAAGCAACAATGGACTTATAGCATATGGTAGATCCTGTTGTTGGTGTTGTGAATACGATCAGAACAAGGGCACACCCCATCAACAGTTCAAATTCTTGAGGATGTGCAAGCAGAATATGACAACATAATTTAGCACAACACTGTGAGATGGCTGAGCTTACACAAAGTGTTGAAAAGAGTCTGGGCATTGCAGAATGAAATTACCTCATTTATGGACACAAAGGAGATATCTCGTGATTTTGTTACAAAAACAAGATGTGAGGAGTGAAGATATGAGATGATGTTTGCGGCTGAAATGTCTGATAAATTGAATGACATTGCAGGGAAAGCAGTTGTCTGCAGGTAAAATGTGGAAATATGTAAAATAATGCAAAGCAGATGAAAGCAGTTTCTGTCATTTCCTTTTATTAGGAAAACAGAAAGTATCTGAAGGTGTTAGCACTAAGATTAGAGATCATCTGCAGAGTCTACAGAATGAGTTCACAAGAAGATATCAGGACTTTAAGAAAATTAAGCCTCAATTCAATTTGATATCTTATCCCATCAGTGCTGATATTGACTCATCACCTGAGGACCTGCAGCTCAAACTTATTGACATGCATTCAGATCAAATTGTAAAAGATATGGTTAATACTGTGAACTGAAAAATTTCTATGTATGAAGCAGTTTGGTGGGAAAATGTTCTCCATATTTGGGTCTACATATGAGGTGTGTGGCAAAAGTAGTGAGACTGATAACACTGCGAGCAATCTTACAAAGCTGTGTTTTTTTACTTGCATAGGCTAGTGTGTTCATCCCTTACAGGTGCTCAGTCTGAGTTTCAGTTCCCTACAGCCATCATGTGATTTTTGATAGCATCATCAGTGAAGTTGTGTTTATTGTTGTGCATTATGAATATGGAAAAACGGAATTTAGAGCAATTTTATGCCATCAAGTTTTGTGTTAAACTTAGGAAATCTGTAAGTATGACCTTTGAGAAGTTGAAAAGGTCTATGGGGAACCTTCTTTATCAAGAGCACAAGTTTTTTGCTGGCACAAATTACTGATGGGAGGTCGAGAACTTGTTGAAGATGAACCTCACTCAAGACGACCTCAACTGGGAAAACAAACAAAAATGTGCATGCTTTGTAAAACCAGACTGACATTTAACAATGAGGATGATGGACTGACATTTAACAATAACGATGATAGGTGTCCTGCTAAACTTAACACTTTCACTGTACATCAAATTTTGAATGAAGGTTTGGACATGTGAGAGGTTTGTGCCAAAATGATGGCAAAAAACCTCACAACTGAGCAGAAGGACAATCGAAGATACATGTGCATTTATCATCTTGTGAAGAATGTCAATGACCATGAACGGCTCAGTTATGTGATCACAGGTGGTGAATCCCAGATTCCTAGCATGATTGTGAGACAAAGTGATTAAGTCTGGAGTGGTACCCACTGAGACATCTCCCCAAATGACACAAGCTATAATTAGCAAATCAAATATCAAAACAATGCTGATTTGCTGTTTTTGACTGCAGTGGTATTGTACATAAAGAATTTCTTACTCCAGGACAAACTGCCAATCAATTGTTTTACAAAGATATCCTGAAAGGCTCAGGAAAATGGAGAACTGAGTGAGACCAGACATTGCAGACAAGTGGATACTGCATTATGACCAGGTCCCATGTCACACAACCACCTCCATAATGGAGTTTTTGACCTCAAAAGGCACCCCTGTTGTTCCAGAGCACACCTATCCATCTGATCGAGTCCTAGTGACTTTTCTTTCCTAAAAATTGAAAAATATTTTAAAAGGATGTAATTTTGGAACTCAGAAGGACATTCAAAAGAATGTGACCTACATGTTAGAGACCCTACTAGTTGAAGCCTTTCAGTAGTGCTACAAAATCTGGAAACAATGACTTCACTGGTGTGTAACTGTCAAAGGGAACTACTTTGAAGGGAACAATATTGCTGCCTGGAAAAAAAAAGCTTTGGTAGGTAAAGAATCATTCTCAGTACTCTTCTCACACACCTCAAATATTTGTGAGCGAAGTTTTTTTTGCTTGAAGATCAACAACAGTATATATCAATGGCCTTTGAGGGACATTAACTTGCAGGCTGTGATGAGAATCTCAACACGCAATATCACTCCTGATTTTAAAAAAATTGTACAAAAATGTGATAGGATACATTTGCCTCACTAAACTGGTTCCAAAATTAAATGTGCTTGCAGAGGGAGAAGATGTGAAACTAGCAAAAAAAGAAAAAGAAATTGACTAAAACAATGACTATTTTATTTATAGTTATTGATTTTTGTGACAATTTATGCCTTTTCTGAAATGCAAAGTTAACTAGTGAATACAGTCATTTTAAAAGATTTGGCCCTCTGCTAAACTCCGCTTCCACAAGGTGGCCCTGTGCCAAAACAATTGCCCTCCCCTGCTTTAGGTAACTTGTCACAGAAAATAATTCTATAAGTCAGTAGGGAGTGAAAATAAATTAAATAAGCCAACAGATTTATCTTATCAGCGATCACTTATTCATACACCATTCATTCATTCATTCATTCATATCTTCTAAATCCAATCATAAAGGAAAATCTTTGAGAACTTGGAACATTGCACTTTAACAGGCACAAGCAACCACAGCAGGCTACTTCTACAAAGCTATATAGCTGTAAAGTACACATCTGGGCATTATAGTGACAACCAATTATGAGTAGTGGAAATCAAATTAACTTGCTCAGATAGCTAAGTGTGCTAGTTTCTCTTTTCTAGGATTTGGTGAGATAAGCCTTCCCTGGATCGAATTTTACCTCATGGATTAATGACAGGGGCTTATGAACCGACCGGTGGGGATGTGGTTTTTAGGTGTTTTTCCACATCCACCTTGGTAAACACTGTGCTAGATCCCACGTCCTCCATTAGATACATGCTATGCAAACATTTAGAAAAAGTTCTCCCATATGAATATGGGATTTACTCTAAATGCAGACAGATGGGGTACACAGACTCTGTCCTCGGCTGAGTGGTGGCATCAAGAAGGGCACCCAGCTATCAACTTACAATAATGTTTCAAAAACCCTTATAATAACGCTGAACCCATAGAGAAAAGGGAAAACGTACAGAAAGAGAAGAAGAATGAAATCAAATTTAATTGTTAAATATGCAAATTACTTTTAGAGCAGTTTTAATTTACATTAGGAGAAGGCAGATGCTTTGAAAAAAAAGCCACTTCCCTCCTCTTATACTGTTTTTATTTCCTACTATGTCATAAAAAATTATGTATTTTTACTGATTTTAGAGAAATCAGCTAGCTATTTATATTTTGCATTGTGGAAGTGACGAAACAGCACATCCACGGAACCTTAGAACATCCTCCTGGAGATAATTATAAGCGCATCTATCTAGAAGATCTACACTGCTAGCAATGAGGTGGAGTTTCTTACATCTTTTCCCTGTATGGTGTTTTGACAACTCTTTAACACATGAAACCACCCTTACTGTAGTTTTTTGTTTGTTGTTGTCCTGTATCTGCCAATGATGATGAATTCATTTCAAATCTTTCAAATGAAGTTGGCGCATTCTGGAGACATTCCTAGCATTCTAGGTTCACAGCGATTGCACCATAAACAATTGTTCCTCAGAAACTATTTCTCAGTATCATAATATATCTCTCTAATAATGAAACTTAATATTCGATGGCAGCGGCAGATGAGTACCTGAGAGGACTGAGCTGGCCAAATGGGTGGAGGGTCCCAGAGCTCCTGGTTCAGTTCGGCATCACTCCACTCAGGCCAAGGTGGCAATAAACGCTGTCTTAATGCATCAGAAGTCATCATCACTCCACGTGTTTGGCTTTTCCTGCCATTCATTAGAAGACAAATCCTACAGCAGAATTTTTCCAGTTATTGAACAATATCACACATCATATCAAAGTGTAGATTGCTACTAGAATGTCCAGAAATGACACTTAATCATATTTTGACACTATTAGACTTCAACTCAAAATAACAGTACCATGGAAATAACATATAACGTGAAATGCCATTATATGAATATTGAAAATGATTGTTTTTAGGGTACCATAAATCATTCCCAGTAAAAGTGTAACAGAGTTGCAATAGTAGGCATATCTAGTAGCAAATACCAAATCATTGATTTTAAATTATTTTAAATCGCTTGTAATTCATGAAAAATATTATAAAAACTGACATAACTTCCATGGAATTACTTCTCTAAAACAATTTAGCATTTGGATTGTTTCACAGAATCAAAAAAAGCCAGGAATAGAACTTTTGATGATGGGCCTACCACTACTGACAATCAGTGTGACCTAATTCCAAATGATTTTAGCTTTCATTCTGCCTAAAGTTTCCAAACTGATTACACACCTCTTTCAAATTTGGATTCAAATCTTTTGGTTTCAGAAAGTTATTATTTTTATTCATGAGCATATGCACAATTTATTTATTCAGAAGTGGGTAACACCCTAAAATTACCATTTATTTGTATAAATGAGTTGGTCAGTTTCGAGACGTGTCATGGGGTAAGGACTACATTTTAAAGAGTTCACAAAAACTTATTATATTTCAGAGAACTGATGGTTATCCACTCACTTTTAGATGTGTATGAGAATTCTATAACGAATAAAAACTCTGTACTCCAACTTCCAAGAGAAGGCAAGTGCTCCATCTTGTGCCCCCCACCCCTCCCCCCCTTTGTGGGTGCCTATGTTTTTACTGTATGTTCTCACTAAGTTCCTTCAGAAACAGAAGTTAGAGGAGTGAACGCAGTCCACTGCACAGGCCCAAATTCACTGACAAGCCTATGCATGTGGGCAAAGACTGTTACAGCTATGTACCTAGACCTAAGCAACTTAGAGGGCTCTCAGTCATATTCTACAGTGAGAGCAATATCAACAAAACCTGAAATATAAGAGGTTTTGTGGACAACACGAAAATGGAGGAACATACATGTTTTGGACAAAGATCGATATAGAGCATCAATCAATGATACAAGCTAATGACACAACTTTGATAAATCACATAACGATGTGAATATTTTTGAACAAACCTGCTGTACCCTGCTACTAGTGCATGTGAGTGTGGGTGCACCGAGTGTGGTGTTGACATCCATGCGTACTTAAATCACCCGCCAACTATATCAGCACAGGCCAGCCACTAGAGGCCGCATGTACGGAGCATGCGCACTGCATGGTCTCCACCGCGCCGTCTATCGGCAACTCGTGCCTATATACGTATGGAGCAGAGCTGACTCACTATATGTTCCTTCAGTTTGTCCCACCCACATCAGTTGTTCTGTGTATCACTTACGTTGCACCTTCTGTGCGATTCTTTTGTCTTGCTATGTGTGGAGTCATACAAGACTGATTTCCGTTATTGTTCAGAGGTTTATTCATAAAGCTGTATTTGTGTTACCTGGATCAGTTTCAAGTATTACTTGGTTACTAAATATTGGTTACAAGTTTGGAATGGCTTCTGCATCTGCAGTCTTTAAGTGCAGTTTCATTAGGCTTAGTCATTATGGATGCAGTGCCACTGGCCCTGATGGAACAGCTTACTTTGGCAGTGACCTCTTTGTTGGCTTCCATTACCAGACGGGGTACTGTTCCATCAGTCCATCCACCTACTTTTCATCTATATGATGATTTAGCTGAGGACTGGGAAGTTCATGAAAAATGGCCCCGACAACATTTTTTGGCTTTCAGTGTGACAGGCTTGAATTTGTGCAAAGCCTTTTTCCTCTCAGGGATTCCATCAAAGGTGTATCAATTACTGTGTAAGCTTGCCCCTTTACAAGAACAGGCAGCCTCTTACTTTTGATGCAGCTTATTGTCCAACTATCATCGTAAACAAACGCTGTCACAGAAGCACAAATTGAATTCTACTGATGCCGCAAAAAACCAAACCAGTCATACAGGGCATAGGCAGCCAAACTTCATGGCCTTAGCCATATGTGTTAGTTCATTACTGATGCCTCTAATGACTCTTTTACTGACTCTATGGTGTGCAACATAATTATCTGTTTCACTCTGGACAAAGAAGTGCACCACAAGGCTTTACTCTGTGAAAAACCTATACTGGCAGAAGTTTTCCCAATAGCACAATCTTTTGAAGTTTCTCTGGCATCAGGTGATCAAACTGAAGTGTGGGGTGATGTGGCATTAGTGTCACAAGATGTGCCTACTAGGACAACAGTTAGCTCATGAAAGGAAGTGGCAGTGGTGGATGTAAACATGTGGGCCCAGCACGGGGAGGACCTAAGTTGGCCTAAGCATCCACAACTGCCACATTGCCAGTGTCAGCATTCTCTGTTTCCATCTTGTCCTTTCTGTTTTGACCAGCATGAATTTTTGGCATGCCCCAACCCTTGGGTTGACTGTAATACTTCCCAGAAGAAATGTGGCATTGCCTCCGTGTGTCTTTCACCAAAGGTTGCTCATGATATGGACATGGATGTAAACTGTGTGACTCCAATGCTTGTGACTTCCCCCAAGTTGTTTATCGAGTTAAGTATTTTTCGCCAAGAACTAGAGGTCAACACAGACGCTGCAGTGACAATATGAAATTCTCAAGCCTATGTGAGTTTAGGTTCACCACTGTTGATGCCGGTCACACTGAATCAGGTCAGTTATAACAAACAGAATGTTGCGTTGTTGGGACAATTTATGGCGTCTGCCTCTTACAGGTCAGTGGTGGTTGCTGATGTCAGTGTTGGGAACTTGTTCAGGATGGACGCATTTTAGGAATATGGATTATCTGCCAATGGCACAGTTCTCCTTGTGTCCAATCAGGTACCATACTCTCAATGGGGAACACTGTGTGAGGAGTTTTTGGACTTGTTTTTGGAAGATATAGGTGTGCTATGAATTTTTCTGATCACATTTCTTTAAAATCCATGACTTGGCCTCATTTTTGTTGTGTGCGTCCTAATCTTGTTGCCCTGAAAGATCAAGTGAAAGCAGAATTGGACAGACTTCAGTCTCTAGGGGCGGTACAACCTTTCATGGCTAGCGAATGGTCGCCTCCGTTGTTTATAGTTTGGAAGCTGTCGGGGAAACTTTGCCTCTGTGGAGACTTCAGTACTGCTGCCAACACACAGTCAATTGTGTATATGTATCGCCTCCCACATCAGAAGAACTGTTGGCAAAAATATTGGGTGGCCAGCACTATTCTAAAATTGATTTGTCTGAAGCATAACTGCAGGTTCCTGTGGATGAAGAGTCTCGGCGAGTTCTGGTTTTGAATACTCCATTTGGTCTCTATCAGTATGTGCACCTTCCTTTTGGTGTGGCTAGCACCCCTGCAGTTTTTCAGCAATTTTTAGAGCAACTGACTATGCCTGTCCCAGGATGCATCGATTATCTGGATGATACTGTAATCACAGGATCCTCACAGCCGATCATTTGAACAATTTGTACACTTTGTTTACTGTCATATTTTCCACAGGCTTATGGTATAACCTCGCAAACTCTTGTTTATTTGGGATTTGAGGTCTCACGGGATGGGGTTCACCCTCTGCCAGACCATATCTCCACTATCACATCCATGCCCCACCCCTTATCCATAAAGGAGCTTCAGGCCATCCTGGGGAAAATATCCTTCTACCATAAATTCCTGCCACATTGTCCCACCCATTGAATGCCTTCTTACAAAAGAATGTATCCTTTTGCTGGAGCCTCGATTGCAAATGTGCTTTCAAATATTGAAGTCCAAACTAGTCTTAGCCCCTTGTTTAGCTGCGTTCTCTCTTGACCAGCACATAATTTTGGTGACTGGCCCCCCAACATCTCACAGTATCACCTCAGCACAGCCCTGTTGCTTTTGTCTCTAAATATCTCACTCCGGCCCAGCAGCATTACTTTCAGGTGGCAAAACAGGCTTTTCTAGTAGTCTATGTTCTCCAGAAATTTCATAATTTTTTGTTTGGCTTCAAGTTTCAGCAAATAACTCATCATAAACCCGAAGTTTCCTTCTTTAATCCTCACATGTCCTTGCCTGAGAAGACAGCAGACCGCCTACAATGCTGGGTACTGTTCTTGTCACACTACAATCACAAAATCTATTTCTGGCATATGTCTCGACATGCCAGTGCAGACACCTTGATTCACCTACCTGTGGGTTCTGATCCCAACTTCGATCATGCAAAATTACTTTGCTTCCATCTTGAAATTGAAATGCAGGTGGCAGTCAAGGGTTTTCCAGTTAGGAGCTCATGCTTAACAGCTGCCACTGCCATCGACCAGTTCTCCGCCAAATGGTTTGGTTTAATCAACAGTGCTGACCAGATAAGCCTCCAGGTCAGGCTTTGGATCTCCTATGCAACTATTTTTCCTTATGGTATTGCCTCTCTGTTTTTCACAGTGTCTTGTTCTTGTCCATTGAAGATCTCTCTCCCAGTGTAGTCTTTCCCACCACATTTGCAGCATTAGATTCTATGCCTTCCCAGGGCCATTGGGGAGTTTTGTGCATTAAATTGTTAATTAGAAGACTTGTTTTTTGGCCAGGGATTGATGGCAAAATCGTCCATTTTGTCACAGCTTGTGAGCGATGTGCCCAACAACAGGCAGCCCCCAGGGTGTCTCTGTCTCCCAAGCTTGTTCTACACCAGCCATGGGAACCGATTCATGTAGACTTTGTGGATCACTTCTTGAACTCCTATTGGCTCTTGGTCCTTGAAGCATTTTCCTGGTTTTCTTACATTCTCTAGTATGCATTGACAACAACTGAGGTCACAATTTGTATACTTTTGAGCGTTTTTTCTATTAAGGGGTTGCCTTGTACCTTAGTTCCAATAATGGGCCCCAGTTCATTTCTCACACCTTTGAATTGTTTTTTGTTTTGAAGATTATAAACAACAGCATAGGAAAATGTAAAACCAAGACCCATAACTTCAAAATTGAAAGTGAGGGTAAAGTGATAGAAGGTGCTCAACAGGTAGCCAATATATTCAATGAACATTATGTGAACATAGCACCGAACCTAATTAAAAGTCTGCACAATTCAAACAACAAAAATATAAAAGTACCAACTTGTGAAAAGACAATGTTTCTGTTCCCAGTAACAGAATGTGAAGTTACAAATGCTATTAATTTACTAAAATATTAAATGTCTTCTGGAATTGACAGAATTCCAGACACAGTAATCAAACATAGTTCTACCACTATAGATACTCACCTAACTGACATTATTAATACTTCTTTCAGGGCAGGGGAGTTCCCATCAAAACTAAAACTCTCCATAATAAAGCCACTTCACAAAAAGGATAGTACAGCTGACATAAATAGTTATAGGTCAGTGTCATTATTGTCAGGTTTCTCTAAAGTAATTGAAAGAGAACTCTCCAAAATAAAGCTACTTCACGAAAAGGATAGTACAGTTGACATAAATAATTATAGGCCAGTGTCTTTATTGTTAGGTTTCTCTAAAGTAATTGAAAAAGTAATGTATGAAAGGCTACCTGACTTCCTGAATAAAACTAAAATACTGACTACTGCTCAAAATGGGTTTAGGAAGAACAGATCCACAGAAACGGCAGTCTTCCAATTTATGAAAATGGTTCTAAGTGCCTTGGACAAGAACGAATTAAGCTGTGGAATATTCTTAGATTTATCTAAAGCGTTTGATTTAATCAGCCATGACTTATTGCTTATGAAACTAGAATGCTATGGGGTCGGGGAACGTGCCTTCAAATGGTTCAAGTCTTATCTCTCTGATAGACAACAGAAAGTAAAAATATGTCATGAGGGCAAAGAGTATCTTTCAGATTTCAAAAAAACTAGCTATGGAGTGCCCCAGGGTTCCATGTTAGGCACTCTGTTGTTCTTGGTGTACATAAACGATTTGCCAAATCATCTCACAGTTGCAGAAACGGCGATGTTCACTGATGACACTAGCATTTTTATAAAAGGATACGCTGAGGATAATCTACAGCAGAGTGTGTCTAGGACAATAAATGAGACAGGAAAATGGTTTAGCAATAATGCTTTGATCATAAATAAGGATAAATCGGTATTGATGAATTTCAGTAATATTAAAAGTAAAGCTAGGAGAAGAGTAAAAGCTGGGTTAGGGGACTATGTAATTGCACAAGCTCCATACACAAAATTCCTCGGTATACGGGTGGATGGGCACTTGAGATGGGAAAATCATCTAGAAATTTTGAGTAAAAAATTAAATAAATGCTGCTATGTGTTAAGAATGCTTCGGAAATGTTGCAACACTGAATCATTACTGTGTGCCTATGATGCTTAAATGAAAAGTTTGCTTAGATATGGTGTGACCTTCCGGGGAAATACAGGTATGGCAAAACAAGCATTCAAAATTCAAAAAAGGGCTATTAGAATAATGAAAGTGGTTCCTGCAGAGTGTCATGCAGGGAAATTTTTAAAGAATTTAAAATAATGACTCTTCCTAGCTTATACATCTAATGAATATGTATGCTTTCTGAAAACTCACCAGGAATTTTCAGCATTAAATAATCAGGTTCATAACCATGAAACAAAAACAGGGATGATTTTCACAGACACACCCACAAAGGAGCACTCTATCGAAAAAGTGTAAACTACTGGCCCAAAATACACTACTGGCCATTAAAATTGCTACACCAAGAAGAAATGCAGATGATAAACTGGTACTCACTGGACAAATATATTATACTAGAAGTGACATGTGATTACATTTTCACACAATTTGGGTGCATAGATCCTGAGAAATCAGTACCCAGAACAACCACCTCTAGCCGTAATAACGGCCTTGACATGCCTGGGCAATGAGTCAAACAGAGCTTGGATGGGGTGTACAGATACAGCTGCCCATGCAGCTTCAACAAGATACCACAGTTCATCAAGAGTAGTGGCTGGCATATTGTGACGAGCCAGTTGCTCGGCCACCTTTGACCAGACGTTTTCAGTTGGTGAGAGATCTGGAGAATGTGCTCGCCAGGGCAGCAGTCGAACATTTTCTGTATCCAGAAAGGCCCGTACAGGACCTGCAACATGCAGTCGGGCATTATCCTGCCGAAATGTAACGTCAACTGTTCAAAGCATCATCAAAACGAACAAGAGGTGACTGAGACGTGTAACCAATGGCACCCCATACCATCACGCTGGATGATATGCCAGTATGACAATGACGAATACACGCTTCCAATGTGCGTTCAGTGCGATGTCGCCAAACACGCATGCGACCATCATGATGCTGTAAACGGAAACTGGATTCATCCAAAAAAAAGACTTTTGCCATTCGTGCACCTAGGTTCGTCATTGAGTATACCATCACAGGCGCTCCTGTCGCAGCCATGGTCTTGGAGCTGATAGTCCATGCTGCTGCAAACATCATCAAACTATTCGTGCAGATGGTTGTTGTCTTGCAAACGTCCCCATCTGTTGACTCAGGGATCGAGACGTGGCTGCATGATCTGTTACAGCCACGCAGATAAGATGCCTGTCATCTCGACTGCTAGTGATACGAGGCCATTGGGATCCAGCATGTCGTTCCGTATTACCCTCCTGAAACCACGGATTCCATATTCTGCTAACAGTCATTGGATCTCAACCAACACGTGCAACATTGTCGCAATACGATAAACCGTAATCGCGATAGGCTACAATCTGACCCCTATGTAAGTCAGAAACATGATGGTACGCATTTCTCCTCCTTACACGAGGCATCACAACAATGTTTCACCAGGCAACCCCGGTCAACTGCTGTTTGTGTATGAGAAATCTGTTGGCAACTTTCCTCATGTCAGCATGCTGTAGGTGTCACCACCGGCGCCAACCTTGTGTGAATGCTCTGAAAAGCTAATCGTTTGCATATCACAGCATCTTCTTCCAATCGATTAAATTTCGCGTCTGTAGCACTTCATCTTCGTGGTGTAGCAATTTTAATGGCCAGTAGTGTACTTTTCAGTGCCTTCTACAATAAAGAAATTTAAAGAATTTAATTAACTCAAAGTAGATCTTAAACAATTTTTACTAACACATAGTTTTTATAGCATTGAAGAATATCTGAATATGGAAAAGTAATATTATTTATAAATACTGATATAAAACGTTTGTATTTATTATCCAAGTTTTTGAAACAAATTAAAGATAAGAAACTATATTTTAATTGACTACATCCATACAATGTATATTGTTAATAGATGAATAAAGATGGTTAGGCCTAAATAATTAATGGTATTGACCATCAAATGCCTTTGTGAATTTGTGCTCAGAATTTATCTGTGGAGGATTCTTTGAAGTTGTCTGACAGAACCTATCCATAAGCATAATACATCATCAACTTATCAAAACCAGTATCCAGCACTGAAAGACAGTGAGTCTGCTTTCCAAGAAAGGCTTTTCAAATCTGTCCATGAAGATTTCTGTGAGGACTGGAGTGAGAGTGGATCCCATAATTAGACAATGGTGTAACAGCTGAATAGCAGTTTGTAAAAATAATAAATAGCCTACTGTAGAATATCACAGAAGTGTCACATGTTTTTTTCATAATGTACAAAATATTCTACCAAGAACCACCGGAATGGTCAATTAACCAGGTTGCTCATGTCCTGCATTGGGACTCCCCAGCTCTAGATCAGCTGCAGGTGGTAGAAGTCAATCAAATTTGGAGTGTCTCCTGTCCAGCCGCTGCCAACATTGGTAATTTAATAACACAGTACATGCATGCACCAGAGCCATTACAAAGTGACTTTCCTGCTGTACTGTGCCAAAGTGCCAAATCAGTAAGCAACTCTACAGGACAACTAAGAATCAATTTCCCATCTAGCAATGCAGTACGATGTGCTGCAATTTTCATAGTTTCTGTTTGTTCACATTATATTAGTTGCCATTTTCTGTATTCCATATTTTGTTGAAGCATTTAATGGAAATAAACTCTCCCTGGGTGTGCCTGTGCACTGTGTCACCACTGATTCAAAGGGCACACAGCAGATGGGTTGGCATAATCTTGTGAAACAGCCATTAGGTGGCCATTGTGACGTAGCTCGGTAGACAAAGTGTGGACTAGCTTGCATGTTCTTTAGTTTACACACTCTCTCTCTGACAGGCCTTTAACAGGAACTGCCCTTCTTCCGTAGTATCTGTGCAGAGTACAAGTATGAGTGCTATTCTTCATGTGTCTTCTACTAGAATGCCAGAGCCGCATGAAGAAAGTGAAGGTTGTTCCCACCTCCCCTTCCCCCCACTACTCTCCCCTTCACGTGCTGTCCTTGTGCTGACACTGACTGGACTTTGGTAGGCTCAGCTCTCATGAGCTTGCTTACCTGTCCCTCCCCTCCCCCACTCCCCAACTTCATTCTCAAACTTGGTCCGGACATCGTGAAAGAAATATATATCCAAGTAATCTCATACAGCACTTTGTTCTAATATATCTGATTCAGGCATTTACTTGCTGTTTTTCTGATTAAAAAACTGTTGTGCTAAAACAGCATAAAATATAGGATCTTATAATAGTTTCATACCTCATCATGCTAAATCTTATACTACCACAAAACTTTTCAAACAGTTACTTGAAGGAAAGTTGTGTTCACATGGATAATTTTTTTCCTGTGTCCCTAATTTTTGTGCTTTCCCTCTAAGTAACTACTTCTGGATTTATGGACAGCAAAATGAATCAATCAATATATCTGATCTCAGCTGCATTACCAAACTAAACATGTCACTACATTCTACTGCATATGCTGAGAAAACTGATAACGACATTTAACAATATAGAGAAAAGATAAGACTGCTAATCACTGTAAAGATGACACATTGAGTTGCAGAC